>NC_052031.1:48682849-49307849 GCF_015832195.1 Motacilla alba alba
TCCTCAGTAACTAGCAAAAAAATGGCATCCAAAGCTGGCATCATAAATAGCCAAGGACAGCAATCTACCATGTCTACCACTGCTGACATAAAGAGGCAGCCTTTTGTAGCAGGAAGAATTTCTTGGATGCTGTTTCAGTTCCCAGCATCTGCTGAGGTTGTTGACATAGAGGGCAAAATTTGATGCAGTGAGGATACCAGGCCATTTGGCAGAGGAGACACCAAACAGAACATTACCACTAGAAAGCAAATAAAGAATTGGTTTGCTTATATAGTGCTTACTTTTAGCTTTCCAGCCAATGTAGTCCATGAATTTCCTGAGTTTACTTTCACTCAACACATGAAAGTGCTTTATGAACACTGACAAAAAGTGACATCCCATTTCTGTTCCCCAAAGCTAAACAGATGGAACTGGGAAGTTAGTGAAAATTTCCTCTGCAGGGAAGGTGGTCTAGTCAAACTCAAGAGCAGAAGTGAGAGAATAGTTTCTAATGATGACACAATCCCTAATTGTATAGATCATCATTTAAACTCTGCTGTAATTAAGCATGTCCACACAAAAAGCTATTTGCATAAACGACTCTTAGCCAGGCCACGTCCTGCACCCACTGCACTACACAATGGAGCTTAACACCGACCTCAGTGAGCCAAAGGTGTGGTTCTCATTTGTGTGGGAGTAGAACCAAACTCACAGTCAAAAGCCTGGCACAGCAAAAAAGAAGCACTCCCCAGCTAAAGAGTTAAGCTTAGTTTAAGTCCCCGGTCTGCAGATAATTCTCCTCCCTCATCCTCTGACTGCCCGCTCCTGAACACAAGACAAAAAACTTTGACAGGAAGCTCCAGCAAGACTTTATTCAATGGTATACAATAGGAAGAAATTAGCATGAAAGAAGAATTGCATACATTACTGACTTTCCAAGTCACTAAAACAAACCCATAGTGACAAGAACAACTGAGTTCGATGACATAACAAGAAGCGTGGGACCATCTCTCTAGTGTCCATACCTGCAAATAGATAATATGTTAATGCTCTTTTAAAAACTACAGTTCATAGGAGTGCTGGTCTGGGTGGATTTATGTTCATTCTACCACAGCATAATTAACATATAAATGGGTGAAATACTGTTAAGGAAATCTTAGGAAGTTCTCCACATTTCACTTCCCCTAAAAGTCTACCCAGACACCAGTTAGAAGAGAGCCTGAGCAATCCACAATACCAGGTGCAAGAGATCTCAGTATCACTTATCTTTTGCCCTGAATCCCACTTCAAATATATCTGGCATAAAGCAAGGCCAAAACTTGTCACAGCCCCAGATTGAGCACACATCAGAAAATATTAATTAATGTCTCTGTTTCTCATGATGCTGCACGTACAATATGAAGTGACCAGCCAGGCAACACGGATTCAGTTTTCATTGTGTGTTCAGGAAAACATCTTAATATCAAAACTATGGTACTTCAGTTGTCATGTCAGTGATGATCTGCACAACTGACTGTCTACCAGAGCCCAAACACAATCCTCAGCACTTATAATACCTGTTTTGCTTTGTTTCAGTCTGGACTCTGACAAGAATTTTTTTTTTAAAGTGGGTGAGGAGAGGGACAATCTACAGTTAAGAAAAAATTACTAGATCAATGATGCAGAATGAAGCAAGTGATAGGCAAACTTCCTAACTATTCTCAATGGACAATTACCTCTCAAAATATGACTATCCCTCAAAAACCCACTCTTGGATCTCCTACTACTATTCTTGACAGGAAACCTTTAAAAAACATTATAAAACAAACAATACAGCAATTATAAATAAATGGGCCAAAGCTGCAGGAATGGCTACACGGACACTTGAATTCCAGATGGTAGGAAATCAGCTGTATTAATCTCTGAGACTATCAGAGTTATAAAGCAAATCATCAAGATAACAGAGGGACCGAATAAGATCCCTGGCACCTCAGCAGAAACACTTTGGAACCCAAGCATCTGAATTCAGGTCATCCTCTAAACCCAAATTGCTCTTGCAGCAGCACAGTATTCACTTGAGACTCTACTTCTAGCTAATTCCATTTCTCTCCTGCTCTCCATTCTTTAGAGAGAATGTCAGTAGAAATCACTGGTTTTTAACAGCTCCTACATACCCACAGCTGTTTGGACTCCCTTCAGAGCTCACTTCGAACCAGGTGACTAAGGAAAGAACCTCTCTGAACAGCAACCATGCCCTCAGACACACCAATCTGACACTGATCATTTATATTTACAGTGGAGAAGTGGACTTTTCATCTTGCAATCTGTGCAGGATACGTACTTTTGGAACTCCCATTCCCTGTTGTCCAGTGGACATACTTGGCGAGTTTTGAGCCAGCGAGAGATGCAGTGAAAGTGGAAAGCGTGCTGGAAGACAAAGGTCAGGTCACATAATTTCAGAATGTATGAATGCACCTCAATGTGAAAACTACCACTGAAAGCATCACAGTAAGAAGAGAGTAGCAAGAGTTTGCAGGCAAAGGTGGGGACAACAGATCAGTCAATTAGCTGGTAAACACCAAGGAATTGATCCACATTTTCAGAGAGGAGGAAACAGTGGCAACTGACTTCTGATGAAGGAGGGAGTGCAGAGTTTAGCAGCTGCTAAAATTGGCAGAGCAGATGCTGATAAGAAGCATAATCAGAAAGAAAAGAGAGGATTTCAGAGTGAGGAGCAGGGATGACATGAATGTATACATGCTGAAGGAAGCTTTCTGTCAGTTTGCAGGAGATACCAGAGCATGAATAAAAACGAATTTGCAAAATTAGAAAAAAAAAATCTCATTTATGTATTTAATAAGGGCAACTGTTCTCTTATCCCATACAGCTACTTAAAACCAACGTTCCACTTGTGGTCACTCTCACACACAATAACATAATACATTTGACATTAGAATATCCTGACATGGTTAAAATTTTTGCCCTTGTCCTCTGCAGACAGAATTGCAACATTTATGGTCCTGTTCCAGCATTATCATGTTATAATTCAATCCCACAGCACAGTAAAGATGGGACTGAGGATCAGGAAGTTATTCCACTATGAAATAGTTTATTTTCTAACTCAGGCCCAGGCTAGCTAAGAGGTATTCAAGTTTGGAGTTAACATGCTAGTGGGACCAATTGATTTGATCTTCCCCCAAAACTGGAAGGAAATCAGCTGGTTTCCTGACTGACTCTTTGAATTAGCCTGCACATAGACAAATCAAGCAGGCTGACATCCAAGTGATCCTATTAGCGGGGGAAAGGAAAAGGTGTAACTCCTAGGCAAACATTTCTCCATCTTTCACTTTCTTCTCTCTCTCCTTTCTACATTCTAGCAAACATAAGGACTTTAAAATTCTTATTTCTGGTGGATTATGTCAAACATGCTACAGAACTCATTCTGTCCCCACATCTTCAAAAAAGGAGGATAACATCACCCCACACACACTCCACAGTAGAAGTTTTCCTTACATTGCAGACGCCCCATGCAACTGTGCACTCCTCAGAGGTAGCCGATGCTTGGTTGGCTTGACATTCTATGCCTGTGGAAATAAAGATTGAACAAATATGCACAGCGGTTGAAGATGTACATGCACATGTACTAATGGGTAGATTCCTTCGTAACAGCAAATGTAGGCAGGGGAGGAGGAGCTCTTTTGTGGTATTTAACACACCAGAAAGGATCAAGAGCTATGGTTTAATGTGTACTGTTTTCCCAAAAGTATCATATCAAAACATACTTAATCCTGATTTCCTCCTTCCTCTACTTTTTTAGTATTCCATAGTTCCAGAGGGCAAGAGTACATAGCTCATCTGCTGGCAACATGTGTCCGTTTCCCAAATTTCAAGGATGAAGATTTTCATTTTTTCCTCTTGTGTTCCGAGAGATGTCTTTTGATGATGAGTTCACAGTACATTTACTTAAATTTCTTACCCAGGTTTCTCTCAATACAAATTCTTATATGTTCCCGTCAGACACTATGTACTTTATATGCAAATTAATTTGCTCATGTAAGGTTCGAGTTTGCCGGTCTTTATTTTATAGTTTTGTGATAGGTAAGTACATCCCAAAATCCACAATAGGAAATACAGTATGGTTTGGACTTTTTATACCTTGGAGCTGAGTACCCAGGAGGATCTCCAACCCTAACTTTTTATGAGTTTGGGTTATGTTTTGGGCTTTTGTGTCAGATGGTGTAGATGAAGGAGATGAAAAAGAGTGAGGAGAGAAGAACAACATTGAGAAAATAAATCCTACAAGCCAGTTCTCCATTATAAAGCCTGAACAATTCACTTCTGTTCCAGTTCAAGAAGAAACTTCAGAAGAAAAGAAGATTTTTCCAACTCCTCCACCATCAGCAGCACAAACCTATAAGACTAACATTTTACTTCTTGCTGAAGGATGCCTTCTTTAGGAGTCAAGCCCAAATGATTTAAAAAGATCTGCTGATAGATGATCAGCTTGGAACTCAATACATGGGCTTGCTGCTTTCTTGTTTTACAGATTTTTTTTTTCCTGGCAAAGAAGATGTCTGAAGGAGCTCCAATTCTCTGTTCACTTTTCGTGTGCTTGAATATGCTTAGAGGAAAAGGAATTTGATTCACCAATTAATTAAAAAACTTTCAAATCCCACAGGTTTGGCTGGAAAATGTGATCTGTACTTGTTCTGTCCCATTCTTCCCTTTCTCCATTTTCATTCATGCTTTTCAGGTGTGGAGGTACACAAAATAAAAGGCCCATTTTTTCTGAGATGCAAGAGATGTCAATTAGCCTTGGTCATGAAGAACTACTCAAAACAAGACTGATGTCTAAAGAAACTCAGTAGCAACAGCTGTTCTGCAAGACTTGAATGAACCTGTATTTATCATATGGTTTACATCAAAGATATTATATACCCAGGAAGTCCAAAGCTCAATCCTTTGCCTCCCTATAGAAGAAAACAAAATCCAGTACTCCAGTCTTAACTCCCAAATCTTTCAATGCATACAGCAATAAAATTAAATCTGCTTAAGAATATGGAAGACGGTCAAGACCCTTGAAGAACTTCAATTACTTTGGATACTTGTATAAAATTCTACACCTGAGATTTTTTGCAACAATTTTACTGTTAGTGCAGTATGAACTCGCAGTCATGGGGCATAGTATGTTAACTTTTAAATATCTGGCCAGTGTCTGTACAGTAACAGATAATGGTGAGAAGATGAGTAGTAGGAAAAGATGAGGAAATTCATCTGAAAGGAAAAAGGTCAAAGAACAAACAAAGTTTAACTCAGAAAACCTCTGCTAAAAGCAAGGAAAATACTCCAGCACACAATATACCTATCTTGTTTCTTCTCTTTCCCTGCTAGAAACAAAATACTGGGCATATTAGACATGAAGTCCATCTAGCCCATTTTTATGTCATTTTGGGTTTTTTTTGGTTTTTTTTTTTTTTTCTCTAAGAGGCCCTAACATTAGAGCTGCATGAACACAATTTTAATTTTCATGGTTTAAAGGACTCTGTATCTTGCCTGGGAGTGAGAAGGAAGAAAGATGGTTACACTGACATTCATTTCAGTGTTACTCAACTTTCACTGACAAACCTAAACTGACAGTCTAAAGCATGACAGTCCCAAAAGTTTAAGAGGATAGATGAACTTTTGTGTAAGTGGCTGAGGAGGTGTTCTCTGGTGGTGATGGAAAGCCCTTCCAACAAGACACCCGGGTTTAGCTCCCTCATCAATCTCACTGGAGACTACTGCTAGCACTGCTACCTTTGACTGCCAAAAAAGGGCTTCCCAAAAGCTGAAGCACTTTCTGGTCTCCTACTTGCTTAATTTCAGAAAAGGACAATATATCAACAAATAAAAAATAAATAAAACACATGGACAATCTCCATCCTAGAATGAAAGCTGATGATCCTGGCTCTTGAAAGAAAGAGAAGCGATTTACCATCTGCTGACCCAAAAGAAGTTGTAAGAGTGAGACAGTAACAGGTACTGGAAGAATACTGAATGACTCTTCTGTTGCCTTGCTTTTCACAGAGTATCTGCAGGTGAGGACAGAAAGAGACAGCTAAAACCTGAAATACCTGTAAATAATTGTGAAAGATGCAATGGAAGCATTTCAACTCAGGGAGTTGCAGAAATGCATCTTATATAATGGCAGCTTCTGAATCTTGGCATTGTAAGAACCAGCCCACTTCCTATGCATTTTCTATTGCAGAAATCACTTGTATGTTTACACTTCAAGAAATAAATCCAAAGCCATTCCATCTAGTAAACATCCTGAGATTCTTCTCTGGATTCTATGCAAAGTATCTATCTTTGTGAAGCTGGATTCATGGTACTTGGCATGTTACCATCAAAGCAAAGGGACAGTATTTTGATGGCACATTTTACACAGCTCAGAGCTATACAGGTCATCTTACTACAATAAGACATTACACATTTTATACCAGAAGATAATCCAACATACTAAACACATGGTTAACACTCCCCAACTTACCATACTGCAGTGACAACACCAGAAAATTAAGCCTTTGAAGAAAGACTAAAGTAAAATCTAAACTGAACCTGTGTCTTTCCAGAGAGGAATGAAACCAAAACACTGAAAATCTACTCATCCCTTCTGTACACTGAATACAAACCAAACTGAGGGCAGGGGGGATCCTTTGAATCACATTATTACCGAGGCATAAGGCACATGCATGGGGAGAACTGCATGACAGCTTAGCACAGATGCCTGACTTTAAAACAGTAACAAACTTTCGTTACCATGACTGGCATTACTTATCACTCTTCTAGTATTTTCCCATTCTAGGTTTCTCCTCATCGCGAGGAGTGGGAGACATTTACATCCTGCATTTTATCAAATCGAATCTTGTGTTGTTCTTCTCTGCATATTCTATTAATTTTTTCTCAATTTGCCATCACTTCACATCTTATGTCTGAAAATCTAATTAAAGGGTTTTTTAACAACATTAATGATCTGTAACAAGGAAGTAAGCAAATCCAGAGCCAACACTGATCTTGGAATACCAATTTAGATATGCCTTCTACTCTGTATGCTGTCAATTTTAGTCTGTCATTTGCACTCCAGGCTCCTCATAACATTGCTCATACAAATTAATAACATGTTATGCTCGAGCAACTCAAAAAGGAAAAAAAAAAACCTATGCCTTTTTCCTTTACCTATAGTTTTTCCTAATCTACCTATATACTCTCAACCCCCCCACACATATTGGTAGGGCTTTTTAAAATATATCTCAAAGAAGTAATAAACAGAATTTATTACTGAAAAATAGCATTTGTCCATTCTCCTTCCAACTCCTCCACACCTCTCCTTCATCCCATATGTCCTATTTGCTATTTATTAAAAAAAAAAGGCAAATATATGAGACTGTATTTGGTCTGTCATGGGAGGTACAATTAGTTTTGAGGCAGACTGATAGAATGAAGCACACCAGCAACTCCTATCTTAAAATACACCCTTCTTATCATGAATAATTATCTTGAATTACAGGATTTTTATATTTATTCTATACATTTGCAAATTCTATAAATGCAACATATGTTCTAATAAGTCTTTGAAATTCCATTTGCCTGTCAGCAAAATGCTTTCCTCTCTAATACATTATAAACCTGAGAGACTAAGTAGTAGTCCTGTGTCCCCCTTCTTTTGAAAATTCTTTCCAAGACAGTACAGGTTAGAGACACTTCAAAAGGAAATCTTTACATTAATGAACATCAATTTCTTTCATAATCCCTGTTCTTTTTAGTGTTATCATTCCCTGTCTAATAACCAATAATAAACTAAAGCATGGATAGGCAGTACCTGGCTCAAAATACAAACATATCTATCCCCAAGAAGAGAAGGGAACCTGCTTAACCCATGTTCAGATCAGTGTGTTATGGTGCATTTTCATTTTATTAAAAAAAAAAAACACCAAAAAACCAAAAATCCCCACCCAAAGCACCCAAACAAAGCTTCCAAAAGTAATTTTGTAATTATTATTTAAAGTAAAATCAGGTACATCCCTCAGCAGCTGTTCCTATGTACTTGAAGTCTCATTTTTCTGAAGTGTTTTATTTCCATGCAGTCTTATTGACAGGAAGTTGCCAATAGTATTGGTTCCAAGGGTGTCCACATAAAACCAAAGTGCAACAAAACTATTCAATGGGATCAGGACAGGCCATAACCAGGTACTGTCCTTGGACCTGGGCTTGTTTTGGGGGGTTCCACCAGCCTCATATTTTAGGAATATAGGCAAATTTCTGTCTGGGGTAGGCTAAAATGTCTTCTGTCCCTCATGATTGAAACAAGATGGACAGTTATGGTGTCAACAGTATTTTGTAATTTTTGAGAAAAAAATGGGTTTGTACTCATTACCAATACTCTAAGGCACTGAAAACAGTGACTTTGTACATGTAGACCTACTTCATGATAGAAATGAACCATCAAAATTTTAAAGGAAAAAAAAAATCAAACCAATACTAAGAATGTATTACTTTTTATTTAGTCATTTGATTACTCTCCTTTGTAAGTGAACAAATAATTTTCTAGGTGGCTACAAAATTCCCCCTGCTATAACATGTACTAAGTTAGTTAGGCAAGGTAGGTTTTATAGAATGAAGAGTCCAATTAATTTGCTGGTCCATGCCTTTCCTTGCCAGACACAGAGAGTGTTACAAGACTTCATCTTAATGAGTGTCATCAAGAAGGTGACACTCGTAGCAACCTTCCCAACTCTGACAGATAATATTTTTCTTTCTAAGCAATGCCTCTCAACCCTGAATAATTTCAGTTTCTCTTTATTATTACTCCTTTTCTCCTTTGTTGTGTTCAAAATACACTCAGCAGCATCATGTCTGTTGATTTGGCATCAAGTGATCCTACCCTTCACAAGAAAAGGGTGAGGAAGAAGCTGTATGGTGAACAGAGGTCACAAAAATAGATCAGGAGACTTCAGCATTGCATAAAATAGAGATTAGCAAATCAATTAGTTACTAACTGAAAGCTTTGCTGAATTATATCCTCAGCTGGGGTAATTCCAACTGTTCATCACATACAAGTCCAAAGTGTGTGCCTCCCCATTTACTTACATAGATCCATGATGTGGTTTCTGCAAATGGCACAGTTATCAACCACAATGTCCCATGCCCACAGAGCTACGGCGTTCCACTGGAGAGAGGGGGGGAAAAGAAAAAAATTGTGATTCAATTTACACTGGACAGAAATCCTCGCTATTCTTCAAGATGCCGTGGACTTTTTGAAATAGAAAAGCTGGGATATTTAAGAAAAAACAAATCTTAGAAGTCCAGAGTAATTCCTCATCATGCGTTCAGGTTACTAGGAAGCAGTGGTACATTCCTCTCACAAACCTCCCAGACACAATGTCTCCTTCCCACTTCAAAAAGCAGGTAACTGCCACGGTCCCCCCACCCTTTTTTTTTTTTTTTTTTTGTGAAACAAATGCAAACATCTGGATTTCTATTCAAGAGCCAATGGAATCCAAGGATGCAATGGTGCATCATGACAAATCCTTGATTCTGAAGGAAAGGACAGCCCCTTGGAGAAAGACCGATTCAGATGCCATTTTTGTTAAGAGAAATCCCCATTATTTGTGGCAGTTCATCTAGTAATCGCCCTTCAGGGCAGTTGGGGTCAAGAACTAAATCTCTAATGCTACTCTCCACTGACTTCTGAAAAATCTTCCCTACAAAAGGTTAATAAGCAACAACCTATCAGCAAGGCTGGATATAAAAATTTCAAAGTACTACCAAATCAACATTTCGACCTTACTTTATATATAAAAAAAAGTAATAGCACTGTCCCATGCTACTGCAGGGGAAAAGTTTGAGGATTTTAGGGTAAGGTATGCAGAAAAACATGGTACCTTTTTATTCTTCCAGACAAAACCCATAATCAGGTCTTCTGTAAACTCAATAAATAAATGGGCCTGCCTTCAACATCCAAAGCAAGGTAATCAGGATAATCTTCATTTACTATTTAAGCAGTATAGATTTTTTTTCCCCTTACATTTTCTCAGTATATATTTGCACTGACTGTACTATAGTGAAACTTCTCTACTGTGCTCCACTTCCATCTCCATATTTTCATTGCTTTCCCTCAGTTTGGGACATTAAAGAAGGAACACTGAGTTCCAAGTATTGATAGGCAGTTTTGGACTTTGATAAGCTCTTCAATTTTTCATTAGTACCAATACAAAAAGTAGTCACAATACTACTAGATCTTTTAGGACATGCACCAGTAGTGATCTCATTTTTCTTCCCAGTCTTCTAACTTCAAGTGTAGCTAGACTTCTGGCCTTCCATTCATCTCTCATGGACTTCATCCACACTTCAATGCAGCTGAGATAAAAGTTCTCAGCACCCTTATCTCTTCCATACACTCCAGCACTTAATCTCTTGTCCCATTATGGTCTTCTCTGATGGCCCACTCACCTGTACTGAGGCATGCAACATGCAACAAAGGTCTTGGTATCTCACCAGGGAGGAGAAATGCCACTGACACATACATGGTGCCACTTCCTACCACTCTCATTATATTTGTCCCTATTTCCAAAGGACAAGCAACTATGTCACCCAAACATTCCTTCTAAAAAGATCCAGGAGTTTCCATCATCACTGATGGCAGCTGCATTTCAAACAAACTCATCTTCAAGCAGGAATCACTGGAAGTGTTTACTGATATTGAGTCTAGGGGCCACTTTTCCTCAAATTATACCTTAGTACAAGCCCACATAATCTAACCCTGCTTCTCTACACCCTGGCGAAGAGCCTCGGACCATCACGGAGACCCAGCTGACAAACTGGGTGGCACTGGACAGGAGAGCGATATTATGGCTGCTCTGAGCGAGGCGGCAAAGCCAGGGTGGCATGAGGACATTTGCTCACTAACACGTTGTTATGGCTCGATTTAAATACGAAGGATTAAAAAAAGGCAGCCACAGCCATTTGCAGAAGGTATTTTACGCAGCACGCGGGGCAGCCCGGGCGGCTGGGCCACAGCGGCCGGGGGTGATGGGGAGGCGGAAGCACTCCAGGGCTGCTGGCCGGCCCGAGCTGCCCACAGGCTCTGGGTATGGAGCAGCCGAGGCCCGGCGGGGCGGCAGCGTCAGAGGGGAGCGAGCGGCGGAGCCCCTTCCAGGGCATCCCCGGCCGGCACGGCCCTCACGGCGCCCCTGCTCCC
The DNA here is from genome assembly GCF_015832195.1 of Motacilla alba alba. Taxonomy (NCBI): domain Eukaryota; kingdom Metazoa; phylum Chordata; class Aves; order Passeriformes; family Motacillidae; genus Motacilla; species Motacilla alba. The sequence continues at coordinate 48,694,044 of NC_052031.1, forward strand.
GCCCCCGCCAGCCGCGCCCGCTGATTGGCCAGCTCCCGCTGCACGTGCGGCGGCCCGCCTCAGCCATTGGCTGGGACGCACGCCAAGACTCCCCGCAGGCCTCGCGCCGCCCCTCCCACCGCTCTGGTGCGGAACCGGGCGCCCGGCTCCGTAAAGGGAGCGGGAAGTCGCCCCCTTCTCCGTCCCGCTCGCTGGCATCAGGCCGGCCCCAGCCCCACCCCCGTCCCTCCGGGAGCTGCCAGAGGAGCGCGCCGGTGGGGTCTCACTTTCTTCACTTCGAAGCGCTTCTTGCCGGCGCCGCTGTTGGTTCCGCTGGGAGTGTCCACATCCATTGCGGCCGCCATTTTGGGTGCGCGAATCGGCCCGTCCTGCTCCGCGCGCGTGCGCGGCGGGGCGGGGCAGGAGGGCCGGAGGAGCGGGGGACGCTGGGAGTGGTCACCTTATGGCCACGCCCCCTGACGCACCGCTCCCGCCTCCCCTCCGCGCCGGCAGGTGCGGGGGCCGTGGGCGCGGTGACGTCACGCGGTGACGCGAGCGCGCTCCTGAGGGCGGCAGCAGGGCGGGGCCGCGCCAGAGTTACCTCAGCGCTCTGCCGGCCGCGCTCGGGCTCTCGGCGCCGCGCCTCGCTGCGATCCCTTGCGATTTGCCTCCCCGCCCTCTTCACGTGAGGGGCTTCAGCCCTCAATAAACTTCTGACTTGTTTTCGCCCATCGTAATCGAGGCAGGACGAGGTGGGCCCGGCGGTGTTGTCGCTGTAGCCCTTTGTTCTCCCGCAGTCCAGTTTTGGTTTTTTTTTTTTTAAAGGAACATGGAATTGCTGGAGACAGGACGCGTCCCTTACGGCTTGCGATTTGAGCTTACAATAGTTAGAATCAGCATGGATTTTAAGGTGCTGCCAGAGCTGCCCATGCCTTGCCTGTTCTGTTGCAAGGATGGAGACGACAGGCACGGGAGCTGGTTCTGGGAGCTTCCTCTGTCTGTACCTTCCCGACGAGGTCACTGGTAGTATTCTCCATGATATGGAAACTGAGGGCAATGCACTCCCCAGAAGGACAACTGCAGGTCTTGAAATTTCCCCCAGCTTTGCAGCTCCCTGGAGATGCCATCTCTCTGCAGAGCCGCCCCTTCTAAATCCATTCGTACACTGTGCCACTCCATGGATGTGGGAAAGAGGAGTTCGTAGAAGCACTAAAAGGCCATTCTCTTGCATAGATACCGCAAGCAATATCTGTACTCTACCTCCCGTCGGTACTTGGGCCCAGCAGCACTGTTCTGGTCTGGCTCCACCTGTCTTGCTGTGTGCATACAGCTTTTTCCTGAGACCCGGTGCTTGCTGGGGTGGGGTGTCTGGCAGTCTCCAAATAGACTTAAACCTAAAGTAGGGACCTGCAGTAAGAACGAGATGATGCTGTCATTGGATGTGTTGGAATAATTTTAATGTTTGGATTGGGATTAGTATTTGAAAGACACATACTGCTTGTGCCTTGACTTACGCACATACCTAAATATTTGCAGCATCAGGCTGAGCCTGAAAGTTGCACAGACAATAAAGGTAAGTTTGAAGGAGAAGAATGCCCTCCCTCATAAACACCCTTTAACGCCTCATGTGGAAAGCTTTCATTTCATTGAAGTGCCCCTTTCCCCGGATGCTGCTTGGTTATGGGGCATCTCTGTTACTATAAATTGCAGCTGCACAAATTCAGGTTTCTGTCCTGTTGCTCCATTTTCAGGACTATTGCAAAGGAGTATTTTGAAAATGGGAGTTGGGTGCTTGAGAAAGTACTTTTCACCTTCAAGAAAATAGCTCTTTTCAAAGCAGAATTTGCAAGATTTCTTATTAATAGAAGCATCAATTCTAACCCTAATTCCTAAATGTGTATGGCAACATCTCCAGTCGGACATTTCTCAGTAAGAAACCAGGACATTGATCAAACATGTAGACTAGGGCATTCTCATACCAGAGGGATGTTAGCATTAATTTTCACTTTAAGTGACTACTGTAGTTTAAATTGTAGTCTCCCCACCTCAGCTGATGTCACCAGGGAGAAGGGGTTGCCAATGGGATAAAGCCATACAGCTATCAATCATGTGGCCTGGATTTATCTTTCTTTTTCTGGCAACAAAAACAATGTAGCAATGCAGATCTCGAGGTAAGTCTTGCTAAAAAGATGGGCATGTTCTTAGAAAAACTAAAAAGATAGCAAACATAGTGCAGGACAGAACACATATTGCATCTCCATGTTTAATTAATTCATATTTACTGATCTGTGTATGCAGATAACATTTTACCTACAAGTGCATTAAGAGATCTCTAGTACACTTTTCAAAGTGAAATTAGTGACAGTATAGTCCTGCACTACATAAAAAGGGCTAAGCTAGCTTCTTTGCTTGAAATAATCTGTTATCTGTTGATTTTAGTGCCATCTCTACTGTCTTTCCTACTAGTAAAAGTGTATCTCCTCAGACCTGTTTTGTCCTCGTAAGGCTGTATGTTTTAAAGAGTTGTGAGGAGCTGCTGCAGGAAGAAAGGCTGCAGCTTTGAAAGGCATCAGTCTCAAAAGAAGTATAGCACTGTGGTCCAAATTACCAGGGATGCTTTGAAGAATGGATCATTTTTCAAATCTCTGGGACATGCAGGGGGAAAAAGAGAAGGCTGCTAAATTGAAAAGGCAGGGAGACAGACTAGGTGACGTGTGACAACTGCTGTGAATATGGTTAGTCCCAATTAAAACGAGACAAGCTCTGTCCTAATTGTCAAAGACTGTTCCTAAAGGCAATGTACTACCAACCTTTCAAAACCAATGTCTTGGATTTTGGTCTCTGCCCTTCTCCTTTATATTCATTCTGTTGGTGGTTTGTTGTTTATTTTTCTACAGTCGCCGACATTATCCTATGTGGGATTTATCCCTCAAATGGTTCCGTCTTCCATACATGCACACTTTGGATGTGTGTTCCTGACTGGACTGCTGTGGGACTGCTCCTGGAGGGGTGGCTGCTTGCAGCCCTGGCTCTGCACCTGCACAGGGACCAGGCAGAAGGCCTGCTGGTGGCCATACTGACACAGCTTGTCTCTCCAGGGCAGAGGGATCCACATGGCAGCGGGAGGCCCCCCCAGTAATGCGGCTCCGCTGGGTTTCGGGGTGTCCCAGCGGGCTGCACTGAATCCGGATAGCTCAGCCCTGCTCAGCACGGCCTGTCCGAGTTCCCGGGCAGCTCCCAGCTGCAGGCTACCTTAGCTAGCTCGAGTGATATCAGCTCTCAGTGATGATCAGCTCATTTGTGATTTCAGCTCTTAGCTTGCTCAGCACCACGGGCAGGCAGACGCAGGAGAGAGAGGAGAAGCGCTGTAAGAAGTTCCACAGGATTGTCTTTATTGGCGGCCTCTGCGAAGGTCTCAGTGACAGCTCTTCTAACAAACTGGGCAAAAGTAGCTCTTTATATAGGTTACAGGGGTTTTAGGAATTGTCTGATAGTAAGGGTCAAAGGGAAGTGACCTGTAGTCTAACAGAGAGATAAGCAAGGGTCCGAAGGCGGAAGAGAGGGGCTTCTAAGGTCCAGTCATCATGACTCGGCATTTCCCATCTTAGGCTGCTGAACGCCAGGGAAGCCTTGCAGGCCTGGGCCTGCTACACCCCATAACTGAGTTAGAAGGAAAATGCAGACAGGAAAGGTGGATTTGCTTAGTCCTCACTGCCTGAGCTGTTTGCATTTGCTGTTTCACAGCTCCAGAGAAGATGAGCAGTTATCATGACTAGTGCTCCAGTGTGAAAGGGTCTTTTTGGGGCACTTGGGTCACTTAGGAAAAGAACTGGTCTGAAAGAGAAATCAGCACTTTCCAACACTCTTCAGAGTGAGACTGTCATGAAAGTAGGAATGGGCCTTCCAAGACTGCCAGGAGCAAAGAGGGGGAAGAAAAGGGAGGTGGCCCTTTTCTAAGTGCTTACAAATCAGGTTTTCTCTTGCCTTTCTCTGTTTCACCCTTTCAGTGCTGCCTGCTTAAGGTATGCTTTCGATGGTGCCCTAAGCAGCATCAAGCAGGAATTACCTAGTATATGGGACCAGTTACCAGTCAGTGGTTGCCATCCAAGGAGCAAAAATCAGGTGCACTTTATTACTTTTTAAAGAACTGTAGGGTTGGCTGGCTGGCTGCCCTCCAGTTGCTGATGCTAGTAAAATTATTTGAGTTGCCTAAGCTGGGATTTCTAGCACCCTTTGCTTTTGGATGCACAAGCCCACAGACAGCACTCACAAATTACTGTTGGGGCAATACTGAATCTATGGTTATTCCGTGTTGCCACAAAACTTTCTCAAAGTTCAAGAAGTAGGCAAACAGCCTCCCAGCAAAGCTCTGTACAAGGCTCTGTAGCATCTCCAGTTGATTCAGTGTGCTTGGCATAGAGAAATCAAATTTAGAGAACAGAGACAGACGGGTACATTAAGGAATATATCCCATAGATTTTTGGACGAGACTGTGCTTGCTTTCTGTGGGAACCCAAACACCTCACCTCTGTGTAGGTTTTCCAGATGATGGTCACATTAAACCCCACATAGTACCCCTGTCTTTATAATCCATTATTAAAACCTCATGAGAGAATGGGAGCCTCCAAACTGGCTAAAAAGAATGGATGAGGTTCTGAGAGAGGAGCAGGTTGTAGCATTTCATGGGATGGTGACTGGTTGTTGCTCTTCCTTTCTCTTGGCATTTTACCTTAAACTGATAGTTAAAATAACATGCAACCATTGTGGCAGCCTGCAGGAAAGTGGGTGCTTGCAAAACCCATGATACCTACTGACTCTGCCCAAACTCCCGCAGAGCCTTTCCTCACACATGGATAAACAAGCAATTGGGGCTGTGCCTGCATGCTCAGCAAATGACACCGTCCCCACAGTGGGCATCTCGGTCCCACACCACACCTAACAATCAGCTGCAGCTGATACAGAGGAGCACGGTCAGGACCGAGGGATCCCAGTATGTTACCGTGAGGATGCTGGGCTGATTCCCTTCCACTTCGAGAAAGGGCTTGAAGGTGCTATGCTGGAGCACCCCTGTGCTCCCCATCTTAATCCTTGCTCCCAGCTAAGGAGCTTTACCTCGGAAGGAATCCGACACCAACCCCACCTCCGTGCCACCCCTTTGCAGTTCCGGGCGTCCAACTGCATACGCTGGTGGCGTCTGGCTGCGCTGCCGCCTCCCGGGAGAAAGCAGCGTGCCGACTTCTGCTCGGGGGAAGGGCAGCGTTCCACAGCCAGCCAGGCTCCCAGCCGGCTCGGGGGGCCCCGGGGCCTGCAGCCTGGGGAGGCAACACGCGGGCCCAAGGTCAGCTGGAGCCTGGGCGCCTCTGTTACTCACAAGGCTGAAGAAGCAGGAGGGTGGGACTGCCTACAGCAACTGAGAAGAAACCCCCATCTGTATACACCGGGAAGAGTAGGAGCTTGGAAGAGAGAAAGAACCTTTAACCTGAGCTGGGATACCAATGAGATGTCAGAGACACAGTAGGATTGTAATTGAGAGAGAGGACAAGCCTTTCAGAGGGTAACTAACAAGAAAGCAGTGGCAAGGGAGTGACCTGAATATCCCAGAGGAACTGCACAAGGTGACAGGGGGCTATAGGATGGTCCAAGTGCAGGAGGCTTCACTATCTGAGTATCAGGTCACAATCTGGATCTTTTTCCTTTTTCAGATAAGAGTTTTCAAAGTGGTTTTATCCATTTAAGGAGCATAAAAAAAAAAAAAAAAAAAAGAGAGAGAGAATGTTGTGATAACTCAATACAAGTTATATTCATTTACTACTGCATGTAAGCAACACTGGAAGATCTGCCAGGCTAATTAGCAGTAGCCAGGAAAAAGCACAAGAGTAACCAAAGTAGTAACACAAGCTTGCCTGCATGCAAATCAATAAACTCCTACTGATTTGGGAAATCCATGAACCTTCAGAAACACGAGGGGAGGCAGTTCCAGACTGCTGTGTGGGAGACACTAAAGCACTGTTTACAGATATTCTTATCTATAGCTTTTCCCTGACAGTCTTGAACGTGGAGAGAGAGAGTCATAAAGAGAGAACAAGCACTACAATCAGACCCAAAAAAATTTAAAAAGAAAGAGGTCTGGAAGCTACCTCCACTGAGTCAAAGATTTTGATGATTTTTGAAAATAAGGTGACAACCATTGAGCTGTAGCTTTGCATTTGTCTTCCTATATTAATTCTTTGTTCTTTTCCCAAGAAATATAGTATCCCAAAATTCCTCCAAAGATCTCCTAATGGAATCAAGTTCCTAACTGCAGCCCCTGCTCAGTAAGACACAATTCATTAGCCTTTGCCATCCTTCTTTGTCACAATAGGAAAGATGCTGCTATCAGTAAAAGCAGTTTGTTGAAGTCCCTGGTAGTTGTAGCAAAGGCAATATTTGACAATTGAAGACTGTGAAGATCCAAGTTTTTCTGTCACTTTTTTGGTGGGTTTTGTTGTTACTGTTGGTTTTGTTTGGTTTTAGACAGGGGAGATGTTGAAGTGAGTTCAGATGTGATTTCAGGGCCAAAAAAAAGACTAATTTTTTATAATTTCTTTTTAGACACAAAGGAATGGGAAAAAAATAGGTGGCCCACAGACAAGGCAATTTCGAGTACAAAAACTACATAGCTATTACAAAAGAGGCCAAGAGTGAGTGAGCCATCAATCCTCTGTCTCCCATACCAGAAGAAACAAAAAGTTGTGGTGCCTAACTCAGATGGTCCTCAGAAGGCAGGATTGACAATGTTTCTGGCATTTAATCACTTTCTGTTATGAATGCCTAGATAAAGACAATTTACTGATCTTAGCCTTGCTCTGGACTTCACTGGAAAGTTCATTACAGCATCTAGGTCAGCAAATCCCACAAGAGATGGTGTCTCTGCCAGTTCTATACTGAACATACCTTGAATGTATCTTGCTGTGTTAAACACAGGTTTCCTCTAATTTCCAAACTCAGCACAACTGGATCTCCAGAACATCAGTTGAAAGAAGGGCCATTTGAGGCAGCAAGCTTTCACTGATCACAACACAGGATCTCCCCAGTTCTGACAGGCGCAGGAAATGCAGAAAATAGGAGCAAGCAGAGAAGCAAGTGTAAGTGCAGAGCCTGCTGCTTTGGTAATTTTTACTTTTGGCAGTTTTTGCTTTTGGTAATTTACCACTGCAAAGTGACATAGTCCCTTCTCTCCCCTCCAGTCATGGTGGGGGTTTTGTGGTTTTTTTTCTTTCCTCTTCTGCTCACCACATTAATAAATTTTATTTCTCAACCCAGTTTAAGGATTCACTGACCTGAGGAAAGAGCCACAACCAGCACTAGGAACACACTCCCACTCACCTGCAGTCCACAAGACTTTAAAAAATAAAAGAATAGAACAAGATGCAACAGCTTTGGGGAGGTTTCAGCAAGATACACAGAAAGTTCTGAGTTTACTCCACTTAGTACCATGGAGTTTATAGAGATATAAAGGTATATAGAGTATATATATAGTATAAAGGTATATAGAGTATATATATAGAGAGATATATAGAGATATATAGGTATATAGAGATAGTATATAGAGATACTCATGAGTTTATCATGGAAGATCCTTGTGTTCAAGTTCACTCACATCCCGTAACCTTTTGTGAGTCTGCAACCATTCAAGATAATCAATTGCACAAGTTTCAATGGGAATATTGTAAGTAATTTTGAGGAACCAGGAAAGCTGGAAAGAGGCCAGAAATCTACCAGTACCCCACACACCCAAACCATTAGCAGTCACCCCCAGACCCTTTTGAATTCTTGGAGGAGACAAAACAAAGGTCCATTCTCTTACCTCCCTTTGTTCATACAAGAACCTACCTTTACTTCTACATTTACTTCATTTACTACATTTGCTTCTCTCCTGCTGGGATTTGGGCTTGCAAAGAGAGCTCCAAAATGCCTATCAAACAGCCACCTTCTGTTATAACGGGGTGTGAGACTGAGGAAGAGCCCTCAAAACTCTTCTTTCAAACAGCAAAACTGTCAGATAATTAAAACATTTTGGAGAACATAAGGAAAACTGTTCACTTACTTTTCTCAGTTCTAGGACAGGGGCAAATGGAGCAGATGATAATTTATCTGGATAAGAGTGGGTGGGAGAGGTTGAGGGACCAATAGCTGCCAGAAGTTCAGGAGTGCAACTTGCATTTCCATGTTATTGTATTAATAATTCTGGTAACTGCTTATACTAAACCAGTTTTCCCTCAATTTACTGTAGATTTCCTCCCATTTACTGCTTTCACTCCTGCTTTCTCTCACAGTCCATTTTATTGTACGATTCTATGATGGTTGGTGTTTTTAAACTCAGTCATTAAAACCCAGGTTACAGGTCTGTTGAAAGGTAGAAATTATCAGGTAATCTTTCCCTTCTACAAATACTCATTTTATTCAATCTGATTTGCATTACCAATCAATATGGAGTGAAGTTCATTTTGCATCTCCCATTTCTTTGCTCTTAGAGCAAAATCTTTGAAATCCCCCTGGAGACTTAAGGGCTGTGAAGATCAAGGGGCTTCTCTGCAGTTCTGCAAAGATCTTTAGTGATGTTTTAGGAGAGTGGAACAATGTACACTATGAAAATACCAAAGGGAAACTGAAGGTTGAAAACCTTGGGTATCCCAATGCCTAGCAAACATGAACTAGAGGGGATTTCCTTTAAACTCACTTGGGATCTTTTAAACCTGTGAGATATGGAGGAGGCTTCCTCCTGCCAGAATCTGTGAGTGGTGGCATTGCTACCTTGTTCACTATAGTTACAGCTGCCAAGAGAAATGAGTAAAAACCAACAGGGGACAGGTTTACAAACACAGCTTTTGGCTGAACCCTGGATGTTTGTTTGGAAGCTTTTTACAGCTTTCCTGACAGGGATGATCAGCTTTCACTGCATTAACTGTATCTCCCTTTGGTTCTCTGTTCAAGTTAGAAAGAAAGTTCTCAAAGAACTTGGAGGGCACATTTGGGACTCACCTGCAACACAACAGTGGTTTGTTTGCAGTGGCTTAATTTAAATTGGATTTCACATCAATTCGTTGAACAGCTGAGGAACCCCATGTGGACACACTTATTTGCCTTAAGAGTTGCCTAAAATCAGTTCCAAATCGATTTAAGCTCCACTGATCAGATTTAAATATATACTTAAAAGGTCAACACAACCTTTTGCATTGATTTAATGAAATTATATTGAAAGCAATGCTTGAGTAAACTGGCGCAGCTCTGTGTAAAAGCTGTTTGAATTAGTGTAATATGGATTGTCAAAAAATGGAGAAACATTTCTCCCCCTTGAAGTTTGCAAATTCAATCTCTTGATTGAATGCTAGCAAGATGGAGGCTAATGGATCTCTCCTCTGACAGAGCCTCATATTGATTTTATCATTAGATATACAAAACAAGTGCCTAATTCAGTAATAGGCATGTTTTATGCCTACCTTTAATGTTTTGATCTAAATCCTTCATATATACACTTTAGCTCAAAATCACATATATTCCTTCTTCAATATGAAATTTCGAAATGTGGATATGTTTTTGAAATCATGATCATTAAAAGTGTCTTGGGGTGAATCTAGGTAGATATGATCTCTAAAAAAATTAGAGAAATAACAGCATGAGAGAATCACTTATGTCAGGAGCCTATTTCACTGTTTAACAGGTGCAGATATCCATCATAAATTAAGCCTCATTTGTGCTGAGTGGTTGAATTGCTGAGGAATCACTTTATTGGTATGTGAAATATTTACTATGTATAGCTGGACAGATTCCCAGGAATTCTGATTAAACACATTAATGCACAAGAGAGAACATCCTTTCCTCATAAGACTTGTGAAATCATAAGCTTCACTCCTCTCAGTATCTTATAAAGCTATCTGAATTGTCTATGTAATAGAAATGTAATAAGAATAACTAGTAAGAAGGTATTTTTAGATAAAAAATATTTTCTCTCTGTTCAGGATAGCTGCTGTTATAGACATTAATACCCAAAATAAAACACACTTTTATTTAAATTACATTTTTCTTCACCCTATGTAGAAATTGCCTTTTTCTTACAGAAAGGTGAGAAACCACATGTTGTTTTAAACAATTTCTGATGCCCAAAAGAGAAGAGTGATACTGGAATCACTTCAAAAAGCACATAGAGTGCTTAGAAGTCAATAACTAACATTTGTCTGGCAATTATTTGCATGTGTTCTTTGAATAAGGAGCACTATTTACTAAAATAATTTATTTAGACAATTCAACTGTGGATTTCTATATCTGTGGAACAAGAAAATAAAAAATAATGGTATAAAGGTAGAAGAGACTTCCATTTGTCATCTAAAAATTCCATCTGTAGTATGAGATCTGGATTTGCTATCTAGAATAATTGACCTTCATGACAAATACAAGCAACTTAAGTTCTTGGAGTGTTATAATAGGCAAGGAAAAAAAGGTACACCAATAGCAGGTTTACACAGACAAGAAAAGTTTCAAACAAGTGTAGGCCACATTCCTTGCAGCTGAGGAGCCACATAAAAAATTCAACCAAAATTAGACAGCAGTAAGAGCCAGTATGAACTGTGCTATATTAAAAACTAATAATGAGAGCCATGAAAGCTCAAGAGTTTACATGGGCAGCCTATAAAATGCTAATATAACTTACACCAGGGAACTCTGTAGAAACCATTCCTCTGCAAATTCAAAAGTATATGAAAAAAACATCAAATTATTTCCAGGACAAGAAATAATACATGCATACAAATTTGCAAAGTTAATTTTTTTTCTCTCTCTTCATGATTCACAGGCATATGCCACCAAGGTATGCATGTAATTTTCAAAGATACATTTCTCTGAGGTGGAAATGAGTCCTCTGTCCCACCTGATAAAAACTGCATCTGAATTTAAATTCAGGGAACCTGAACATGAGTAGTACAAATGTCATTCCATTCTCTAAACACTGTGGTTATGCAGTGGACTGCTCACACATCTGAAGGACTTCTATAGAATGGCTGTGAACAGTATTATTTTTAAACAGATGATTGTGGCAGTATTTTGCATGCTTTATTCATATTACATGGAAAAGAGTAGGTGTGCAAGGCAGAGTACATTTCTGTGTGCTGGCTTTGAATTTACACTGGGGACACTTCAACTTCTGAACGGTTAGGGAAAGAGTATATTAAAAAGGCAACAATTTTTATTATTATTTCTTTTTAAATATTATTTTTTAATTTACTACGAGGCACACAAAACAGATGGAAAGCTGTCAAATTTTCCTTTTTTACCAAGAAGATACAAACTGCCCATATAACAAAGGGATGAAGTGTTTCTCCATGACCGCTGCATGCTTTCGGCTAAACCCATTGCACTAGTTTATTTTAACTAAAATAGCAGAATAAATGAAGAAAACATATTTTTATTGTAACATTGAGCATTTTAATTAGAAAGGGAATTGTGGCTTCTGCCATTAGCAGTAGTACCTTCATAGAGACATGCAGGAAGGACCTTGCATTCTCCCAGAATGGACATTTCCTTCTGCCCCACATGCAAAAGCTCATAGGGAACCTGTTGCCCATTACACCCTACCAGCACAGTCACAGCCACCCTCACATGGAGAGTGAGCCTTCCAGTAAAGGGGCAGCCAGATCAGCTGGAAGAATTTTTTTCCTTTATTTGAGTGCATCATTAATTCTCACTGTTTCAAATACTCTTTAGAGTATGACAGAGAACATCAGTCACTTCCATCAAGACTGGAATTCATGGGAGCAAAAGTCCTTTACTAACAACTAAAACATGGCTGGGATAACACTGGAAACACTTGTTCCTATTTCCACAGGCTCAGCAATACTTCAGCTGGCCTTTTTATGAAGACCAGCTGAGGGTATGATACCTCCTAGCAGCCTGTACAGAAATCACACTTCCACTGGAGCATGCCAGTTCAAGACTGGTCTAATGTCAGCTCTTTACTTGGGAGATTTTACACCTGGGAGCAGTGAAAAGGATGCTTTTAAATAGTTACATATTAAACAGCTACAAAATTCATTGTAATTCATATTGTTAAATTTTGCTAATCAGTTTTCTTCTGCTAAAAATGTTACTCTTTTAAAAAATATGTTTATTGCATAAAAAAGCTAGAAATAAAGAATCGACTTCTTCCTTGCCCAGATTTTTATCATAAAAAATGTTTTTTATCTTCTGGCTTATGTAACTATTTCAAAGTTGGTGGAAGAGGATATGATATCTGCAACAAGTATAAATTAAAAGAATGGTTCTATTTTGCAGTAGAAGAATACTTTATTAAAAAAATAACACACTTAATAAAGAAGCGAAGGGAAATGGTTGTTCCTTGACACTGATGACCTCTAAGACTTCCTGAAATGGATTAAATATTATCATAAGTCCAGCCACCTCCAGATAAAATGAAATAATGATTTGTGTGCAAGCAGGTTACAAGAGACTGACTGGAAGAGCCTGAAAAGAGAGTAAAATAATGACATGACTGGCTTGAGAAAATAATGAATTCCAAACAAGCAATAGAAATTACCTACCACTGAGTGCTCAATTTGCAATTGCTCTGTGATTTAGGCATTTCTCTTGAATTAATTACTGAAGAAAGGAATGTAGGGGTGTATCTGCTTCCCCCTGTTTGAATTGAAAATGGAAGTGTGCAGAAAAGCACATGGTGTGTGTACATAGGCTCACAACCCTTCTCCTTTAGGTGTGGAATAATGTTTCACAGAGACATCCTCCTGGTTAGTGTTTGGGCTTGGGACAAGATGCCCACATCAGACCTTCCCCAACAACTTTTCCAGGGCAAATGCAGGTTATGGGTCCTGTAAAAGGTCATCCCTCCTTTTAACTACACTCAGTGGCATTCATATCTTCCAGCATACAATCTAGAGCAAGCTTTCCAATGGAAATATTCTGAAAATACCAGGTGACAGGATGAAAATATCTCTGCCGCATTCTATCTCTTATCTGTTAAATCTACTGTAGCTAGATCAATGCAAGTATATCAAGTGGCACGGGGAAAAGCTGGGGGTACACAAAGTTTGTATTGTGCCTGTTAGATTCTAAATGTAAAGCAAGAGCAACAAACAATGAGGATTTTAAGGAAAGGCCTTTGCCATTGAGGTGGTTAAAGTGATCAAAAGTAACAGAACACACACAAGGATGGGTCTTTCCTGAAACACCAGATCCTGGATGCAGAATGTCACCCAAAAGGCAACATCGATTCACAGGATTACTTGGTTCTCTCCTTTCTACTTACTCTTCAGGTTCGGAGTTTTCTTTCACTTTGTGTTGGCATGAGTAGTCTCCAACCAAAGCCAGATGATTCAGGGAATAAAGGGAATACTTAGATAATGTCTGGACAATGATTGTGTCTTGTACAGTTGCTTATTTTAAGGGAACAAACATGATGGCAAAAAGAGGGGCAGGCAGGGCAGGTCCCAGTGTAATATGGATCCAGGTCCAGAGGAGTCACTTTTCAGCCCCTTTTGTATCATTACACTTAATTTTTTAAACACTCCAAGATTATGTTAAGTACACAGGGGAAAAAAATAAAAAGGAGATGGCACTATATACCACAAGACTTGATTTTCTTTTTCATTTTTGTACACATCCAAGATAATCATGCAACACATATGTCTCTTCACTGCTCATTTTCTTTCTTGCCTCTCTGGTTCTTTGTCCTTCTTGCTAAACTGTGAATGGCCCTGTTGTGCAACTCTGCAGACTCAGAAAGAATGAATTTCATAGTTGTAGACATTTTCACCGAAGTACAGTCACATTTCCACTGTCAAGGCTACACTGAACCCAGAGCAGGTTCATTAAACATATAAAACCGCTCCTTACCCTCCCTGTAATGCCTGTTTGAGCATTATAGGGGGTGGGGGAAAAAAGTGCATAAATTTTTGATGATGGGGTGGTTAACAGTAGGAGCAGATGACTGAAAGAAGCCACTCTCCACCTTATCCTTCTCCCTCCACAAGCCTGCTGATCAAGGCTTGATGCCTTACTGAGGGATCTGTGGCTGTCACACACGAACTACCAGGCTCAGCACTAAACTGAGGAGGTGAAATGCAATGGCTGTAATAGAAAGGTGCTCAAAGTACTTGATAAGACCCCCATCTTACCCTTTCATTCAGGATATTAACAGAGTATAGGCAATATTGTGGAGGATTTCAACTCAGTCCTCTATTAGCTTATGAATCATTTAAAAATTGAGTCCTTCAGAAATGGGGCATTTGGTGCAATTTTTGTCTCTAATGAGCTTGCAGAAACAGTTTATCAGTCTCCTAATTTATTATTAAAGTTTAGTAAAATTTCAAAGAGTTGCACACTAGAGGAAAACAGCTTTTATGTCTAATTGCTGAGAATAATTTACAGTCATCAGTCTATTAGGAATTTAAGTTTGTACTACAATCCTGATTTCCATTAATTGCTATTATTGTTCAATTTTTTATCCCTAAAAACCTTAGTTAGTATGGTACATTTGGGTTCAAAACTTGCACAGTTTACAGTTTGAAGCTGTAAGAATAATAATCACATCTTTGAGATAGCACATTCTCACCATTTTTAGCAAAGGCACTCCTCAGGTGAGAATCCCAGAAAAGCCTCATACTGCAGGGAAATTATATTATAAGAGTGAAAAAAAAAACCTGAAGATGGAAGCAAAGGTAAGGCTATACAGCAGTGACTTACCGTTAAATACATTAGAGAGATGATGCATTTATTCAAACCGGGAGAATTATAAACCTTGGAACTCCTAGGGTAAAATTAAATGTAACAAGAAATCCAAACAAAGCACGAAGAAATGAAGAGTCAAATATCTAAACAATCTTAATTACAGTTTGAGAAAACATCTTTTAAATCTTTAACTAGCTAGAAGTCACAACATTTGTTTGCCTAATATGTGATGTTTGTGTATATAAATACACTTGCACATTTGAAGATGAATGATACCTTTCTACTTCATGGTGTGGAACTGAAAGTTCAGGAGAAACCTCTCTCTGTTCTGCAGGGAAGACCAAAAGAACACAACAAGCCCTTAAAAATGTCTCAATCATCTCCAAGTCCACAAATGTAGAACTATCTCAGTATAAACTGCATGGTTTTGCTTGGTTACAGTCACCACAGTAACACTCATGTAGCTGTTGAACGGCTCATCTTCTGGAAAAAAGAAGAGGATAAAGGATAAATTAGAAAGCAATATACATACCAGATAGTGCAATGCATCACAGGAGCATCAGTGGCACCATATGGAGTCTGACAATTGGTCAGTGCAACAAGCACACCAGAGACTACAGCTTCTGGCTCCAGCTTCTGGTACCTCTGCAAATCCAGAGGGGGAAGATTTAGAAGGACATTTGGAGATTAAAGCCTCTGTGACAGGAGCAGGTGCATGGGGATGTGAGGACATTCCTGAGCTGTCAGTAGGGCCATGCCTCTCTGTCCTGCTGAGGACAGGGACACACGAGCAACTGGGCTGATGGACCAAGAGCACAGCTTGCGAGGAGCCGGCCAGACCTGGCTCCACAGCAGAACTGTGGATGTCCTATCAAACCATGTCTATCCAAGAAACAATGTTAAAATCGTTAAGCAGGTTCTGATAACACATTAGGATAACAGCACAGAAATGCCACCACAAACTTTGCAGAGCCCACCCAATAGAAATGGTCATTCTGCCAGAAGGTGGTAAGGAAGCGTGTTCACAGGTAGTACCAGGAACACCAGATTTTGTAGACTGGAACAAGACTTGTAGAGAAAGCTCAAACCCAACTGCCTGCTGTGCCGTTAGCAGCTGTGCTTTCTCTGAATTACTCTAATAATTTGCTGGGTGCTCATGGTGGAGATGTAATACTATTAATTATAGAGGGGCTGGTTGTAGCTCCCGTAGGCAAAACAGATGTTGTACGTTACACTCTGTGCACATTAGATTGAAAGAGCAAAGTATATTATCCCCCAACTTAAAGCCCTACCTGAGTAAAATATTCACATGATAAGAGTTTACCTGACTTCTGCTAACTACTTCCTGGTACAAGAGTCAGACCATGTAATCTGAACTTGGATCAGCGGCCAGTCCTATTTTGCATTAATATCCTAAAGGCACACAGAGACAGAAGCCTTGCTCTGCTGGGAATAAAAAGAAGCTGAGCCTCTTTTCCTCTCACAAAATACTGTTCATATTGGCCTGGTTTACTCACAAAAAAAGATTGCACTGAGCTATTTCCCTGGAAAGAACTACATTTCTAAAAGTTTTCACTGAAATGCCAACAACTCCTAGTTGAACCACGGGCTGACAATTCTCAGCCTGTGCTGCCATGATATTTCTGCCTAAATTATGAAAAACTGGGATTCTTTTGAAAAGCCACAGGCTCTTTATGGCCTTGGGAGGAAAAAAAGCCCAATACAGAGCTTTAACCACTGTCAGTTCTGCCACCCCACACAGCATGTCTGAGACCAGCATCTGCAAAAAGCTCCCAAACGAAGACTGCACATTGCTCCTGCAGTGCTACCTGTTTCCCCAGCATCCCTGTGGAAGGAATATATTGAAGCCTATGGCAGACATTCTCACTTCTGGGTCTAGAACCGGCTTGCTTGTTAACTTTTTCTTTGTTCAAAAATCTCATTGCCAGACTTACCCAGACAGGATTTTTTTTTCCTTTGCCATTGTTAATGGATAACTCTGTCATGGTTGTTAAAAAGGCATACGTGATATGAGTCAGCAAGTGAAGGTAACACACGTGGAGGAGCTGGAAATTCTTCCTTGTTCCTTTCTGCCCGTCTTCTGAACAGCCTGGTTTTGGTTAGCCAAATATTGGGTGGTGCTTCAGAGAAACAACCAGGTAGGCTGAGGCAGAAGCTGTCCCAGGAAGATAGGGGTTCATTGCTCCACTTGCTGCTAGGGAAGAAGGCTCACAGCTGCCAGGAAGTTAAGGCAGCAAGACAAACTGATGAGAAAGGAGCTGAAATTGAGTGTCATTGAGCCCATGGTGCCTCACTGTCCATTTCAATTATAAATACTGCTTTAAAATGTAATTTATTGTTATATCTCTTAAATACAGTGAATTTTATAGACCCAGTCCTAGAGTCAGCACTATGACAGTGTCTAGAGGATGATTTTTAATTAAGTGGAGGCTGTGCACACATGTAGGGAGCATATTTAACAAATGTGCTGTAATGATGTCAGAATTATAAACTTAAATGCACTTTAGATCTGCGTACGAATAAAAAGATACCTGTACAGGCTTCTGGACAACTCAGTTTAAAAGAAATTTAAAACCATCAATTCAAGTCAGTGCAGAGTTTTGCTATCCAATTACATAAAGTATTAAATACCACAATTAAAACATTTTTGTCATTTATCTAATACAGATTTTTTTCTGAGTTAACCCTAACTCTTTTAACCTTATGGTAATTCTCCTTGGAGTAATTACCCAATTTCCACAGCAATAATTTGGATAGTATAAGACCATGTAACCTCAGCCTTGCTCCCTCCATCATTATGGATGTTTTAATCTAGAAACATACTTTTTTCCCTTCGCATTATTTGAGACATGGCACATAATCAATAACCTGAAACTGCATAAAACCTTCTCATATGATAATTCTATTGATTTTTAAAAGAAATAATTAAACTAACTGTTAAGACCAAGTTCATCAATACAATCTCTTTTGTTCCTCCCTACTGAGTAGGACAAATCAATCAGGGTTATGAAACAGCATAACCAGTTTTCTGGAGCTATTGCACCGTTCTGACAACATACTAAATAGCCAGTTTATGCGCCGTTGTTCTCTCCTTGCTCTCCCATCCCCCTGGCTCACATCCCTGCAGCTCTAAATCACAACCTTCTCCTGATTCTTCTCTTAATGCATTGCACAGTCCCAAAACTCTCCATCTCCATTCTCTTTACTGTGCTACCTCAATTTGCTACTTCCTCCACCATGTTTCTTCTCAAAATAATGAATGCAATTTTAGGAAAGACATACTGTATTTTTCCACATAGAGGTAGAATGCCAAATTGTGTTAAATGTCAATTTTCATTCCACTTCAGTGACAGAAGCAAATCTGCAAATTGGTGCTTCTGCTCAGACTGTATTTAACAACAGGACTTTACTAGTCTCTGCTAGGCAAAGCAGTCCCCTGGTAGAAGGTGAAGTGGGAAAGCCAAAAGCCTCTCAGGGTTCCTCTGGAAGCAAAGCAGCTTCTCCATAGGGATGGCTGGCTCTCGTTTTCTCTCATACTCTGCTATCCTTAAGACCTGTGCCACAGGATATCAAATCTCTCCCCACGTGAACTTGTGGTTACCTCAATTTCTCTTTCACTCCCCTGTGATCCCACTAACGCCCTCCCTCATCAAGCAGCTGTCGACTTGTGCCACCGCTGAGAGCTGCTCCTGCACCCAAGTGGCTGGAGTGAGGAATCTCTTCCGCGGCAGAAGCAGACAGCCTGGCAGCACACGATCAGCACCAGGCGAGGTACACCACAGGTATGTGCCGTGCCGGCAGCCACAGAACCAAGCTCTTTAGGGTTTCTTGACAAAGGTCATATAAAATGTTCAAGGATTTGGTTGTTTGTAAGGGACACTGCAGCATGTGTGTAGGTCACAGATTATTCATCTCTGCAACAAGTGAGAAAAAGCCTTCAAAAATTGAGGTTCACAGGATGCAGATTTAATACCTTCTGCGAAATGCACCCTTTACATGGAACAAGAGATTCAAACCAGCAGCAGTTTATGCTGAAAAAATGACCAAACACAGTGGAAGAATTACAGAATATGCATGGCCTAAATCAGACACAGTCAGCAGCCATAGCAGATCCATTACTTTCCACTCAGCAGAGTCACAAAGACTTCTTTACTAACAGAAACATTCATCCACAGCATTCTTAAGATCTATTGGTGTTTACAAGTTGCAGGATTTTCCTGAGAGAAGTAGGAATTAGCATGTGCCTACATTTGACAATGTTATTTCGAGTCCAAGACAGGTCACACACAATTGATAAATCTCCCTGAATGCTGTTTTTGGAGGTGTGTGTATCTATTGAACAGCATGCAACTTGATGCCTGAGAAATGACTTTATACAAATTGTTATATTTTGAAAATAATTTGTATATGCATTTTAAAGGCTTATTTACATTAAGTACCATTATTAACTCTGTTAGATGTGTGGGTGGATGTGCAGATCAGCTCACACATGCATCTCTCAGATTAATGTTATTTTAAGCTGCTTACATAGTTCCAAAATCCCCAAGATTTGGCCCAGTTGATATGGCTCTAACAGGTGTAATTGGAACAAATGCATTTGAGATCAGAACAATGTCAAAAGTACTCATCAGCTCTGTGTTCATACTTAGGAAGCCTCCCTTCTAACATTTTAGGCTGTAGCTATCACTGCAACACAGGAGTATTTTAACAAGCATTACCATCAGAGATTAGCAGATTCCCTTAAATAGGTGAAACTTGATACACTAAGCCCTACAAAAGCATTTTTCTGGTCATGTTTAGAAAATAAAATTAGGCATGCCTTAGCTGCCTTTCAGGTGCCAAAATTCAAACCCCAGTGCATGCACCCAGCTCCTGCTGAATGCAATGAGAGATGCAAGACTCTGCCCACTTGGCCTTCACCAAGTGAAACACAGAAAAAACAAAAAGAGGGGGGGAAAAAAGGAAAAAAAGTACAGATTTTGCTAGAGATTACACAGAGGCAACAGAGGCAGAGGTCAAACTCCAGAACCCTGACCACCTTCCTCACATGCTTCTGGCTACATTCACTGTGGGGAATAAGGCCAAACTGGGGACGAGGCAGTGATGTTGATAAGAAGGTAAAATGGATTAGGAAGCAGTGACACAGTGAAAATAGACAATCCGAGAAGAGAAGAGATAAAATTTAGAGTAACAGATGAAGACCACTGAAAGCTACCATAATAAAGGAAGTAAGGTGATGCAACAGCAAGTGTAAATAACAGGAGATGCTCTGATGAGAGGCATTTTTCACACATGTTAAATAGCTGATTGTCTAAGTATTTTCAGTAAATACACAGAAGCTGTGCTTGCCTCTAGTAGGTGTATTTACTATGGCATACAATGGCCTGGATGGTAGGCTGATGTTCAGGGTAGAAAACTCTTCTCTTTACTCTTCATCCAACCTAGCCCCAGTAACATTTGCAGCTGCTTCAAAAATATTATCAGAGTACTTTGAGAAAAACCCAAAAGTCAGCTCTTATCCCTCAGAGTTCAGAAAATAATTACTTTTAATTCCAATAATTCCATATAAAAGCCATGTAAAGACTTGACACTCGCCATAGGGCAGGCCCTTCAAAATCGCACTGCTGAAGTTGCTGGCACACAGCAAGCAGAAGCCAGAAGGTGCTGTGACTGTGCCAGAACTGAACACCTCACATCTGGGTGACAACCAACAGCTCACCAGTGGAGTCCAGCATAATGAACGTGGCCCTGCTTCCTATGGTAGAGAGGGACTCAGAGCAGGAAAAAGGAATGGACCTCAGGGACAAAAGGAAGGGAATGTGGAAGACAGCAAGAATAGGTATGTCTAACCTTCTGAGCCCTATTTGTACTTTTTGAAATTACCAAACACGCCAATAAGCTGAAAGACAAGGTTTTTTTTCCCTGCTGCAGGCCTATTTTGCATATGCCTGAACAAGACCTAAACACATCCTTATCCTTAAAATACTTAAAGAATTCTCCACTGGCTTCAGATACAACCACCTCTCCACCAAACCCACCTTCCTGATTACCAGACTCTCTCCTTACATGGTTCTATAAAATTCCAGCTGACACTTTCTCATCCAAAACCAGCCTTTATAAAAGCCTCATTTTAAAAATCTGACTGTTGTGAAACTGCTGCTAAGGGGGAAAAAAGGGGGCCTCGGTCTCAGCTGTTGTACCTATGTATCTGGTGGCATTGACAGAATTCAAGCCCTCCAAGGGCTCCAGAACACATGGATCCACACAGCAGAGGGATGAATCCACTCCCACATCATACAACAGTACCACATCAGCACGAATCAGAAGAAAACTGCACGCAGAAAAGGTTACTTTGTTTTTTCATCCCTCAGTACCCAAGCCTTTTGCATTCCACTGCCCAGTCCCAGTCTTGGAAATAGCCATCAATTGTCCATGCCTTCACTTGACAACTACAGCCAGCTAAGGGATCTGCATCCCTGCGGGGCTGTGTCTCCCAAGGAGGATGAAAGAGGCAGAGAAGGGGCATCATGAGCTGCGGCCACAGATCTGCTCAATGTGGTAAATATCCTTGGGACAGTCAGCAGACAGGACAAGAGGTGCATCCTCTGTTATCACCACATCATCCTCAATGCGCACACCAATGCCACGAAACCTCTCTGGAGCGCTCGCATCATCCTCAGGGATATAAATGCCTGAAAGAAGAAAGGGAATTAAAACACACAACACTCTCCAGAGCACCACCTTTCCCTTACTGCACCACCAGGAGAGTGGGGTTGGACTTTCAGCAACATAACATGCTTGATCCTGAGAATTTTTAATATGGCAAGTTACTCTCTTTCCTCTCACTCATGGCTGTTGGTGGGCAAAGAAAGGAAAGTGTCCCTCTGTGCCTACAGATATCAGCACATTAATAAAAACTTCCATAGCTACACCTGGCCTTTTCACACTTCTTGCTCTCAGTGTTACATTCACAATGACGACTTTAACAATGTTCTGAATAGAGATAGAGAGAGAAGAGACAAGCATTAAATATAAGTTTCCAGCTGACAGCTCCAAATCTAGTGACAAGGAGAAAGAAAGATTCCTCACAGTATGCCTAATTTGCAAAGCTAAGTTGTGAATCCCTGTAACTGCAGACCGCAATGCTTGAGACACTACCAGTGACTGGTAGAAGTTCAGTGGCAGGAACATAGAACGCAGCACAAGTGAATCGACCCTGATTTCTGCACTGCAGTTGACCTATGCTGCACAGCCTGAGCTCTACACTACTCTGCTTCCTGAATTCACTCCCACTATGTGTTACTTGGGCGATGTTTGGGAAGGAAATAGGTTTTTCTAATACTGTAATGACTTTGGGAGGGGAATAACTTAAGGCTTTCCAATAGTGCTATAGTTTCCAGCTTCACCAGAAAGGATGTGAATGCTTTGGTCTGCAGGACCAGCTGATTATTGAAAGGCAATACTGTTATCCTCAGTGTTGCATGTTTTCGTCCACCATTGACTGCTTTTACCTGGTTCAATGGTTATCACCATGCCTGGCTGGAACGGGAGCGATCGGGATATATCTGGGGTATCGTGAACATCCATGCCCAAGTAATGGCCCACATGATGAGGGCAGTATTTTCGAACAGCCTAAGAGAAGACAGAACAAGTGTCACAGAGGCAGTTAAACACACCCCAACTTGTTCCAACACAAAAGATAGGGAAAAGAGACAGAAGAGTTATGTACTTAACTAGCAGTCTTACTGCCACACTTAGGCCACCAGGGCCTGCCTTCCATTTACTAGAACTGGATGGCCCTTGAAACCCACCAATACCAGGTGCCTATTATGAGCACAATGTAGATTGCCTTTCCCCTGCGCTGAAAAGAACAGCCCAAACCCATCACCATCTCAGCATGGTGCCAGTTTCCAAATCGCCGAGCTTTGCTGCCCAACCCTTCCCATCCTTTAAACATCCAAGCCCTGCACGACTCCCATCAGCAGACCTTCACAAGTGACAGCAGCGAGTACAGCTGCTCTGGGCTGTGACAGTGGTCTCCTATGCACAACAGAGCGAATGCTGTGCCGATTTCATTCAGTAGGTACGGCGTGATTTTAATCCACCTCTACAAGGCACGGACACCGCCGGCCCCCACACCATCCGAATCTGCCTCCCTCGAAAGCAGGAATGAGCGAGAACTCCTCCCTGCTTCACGCCCCATTCCCAGGGGACCGAGCTGCAGGCGCTGCTCCCGTCCGGCTGTGCTTCCATCTGCCGGAAGAATCTGGCACCGCACCCTCCGTCCGTCCGGGGCCGCCATGGCGCCGGCACCGCACACAACTAAATCCGGCAGGAACCTGTCCGGCTGCCAAAAACCGTACTGCCGTCACCTGGTTCCGCCATCTTTGCAGCATTGGCATCAGCACTCGTGCAGCTCTACAGTGAGAGTGACCGGATAAACTTCTCTAACTGAAAACCAATCCTATTTATCTGCAGGGTCAGCTCTAAGGCAGACCAGTTTCCCAGTCTTGTTCACCAGGTAGCTCTGTGAGTCCCAATACCGACACAAAATGGTGCAGAAAGGGAGCAGGTGGAATGATTGAGAATAGGCTGCACCTTTTGGTGGCACTACAGATTTATGTGATGTTAAACAGACCACAAAAGTACAAATAACTGCCTGCAGTCAAGCCCGGACCCAGAATCTTGTGTTGGTGCCCATGTGCCCGTAGTTCCCTTCAGGCTGTGCTCTAAAGCTGTTTCTGTGCTGGCAAGTAATGCAGAGCAATGGGAATGGATCTGCAGAGTGAAACAGCAAGAGCCAAGGAACAAATATTCACACTCTGTGCATACAAGACTGGGGATTACTTCAGACCAAACTGTGCACCAAATGGTTGAATCACATCTTGGAGTCAGTCTCTGTCTCACAGAAATTCATTCCTATGCTGAGGACAACATGAATTAAAGCACCCTGTAGCAGCAATTAGAAGAGACATCCTCAAACCACATTCCTGACCCAATTTAAAGCCCTAAAACTACCCAAGGATAGAACAATCGGGATTAATAGGAGTAAACTAGAGTAAACAGGGGTAAACTAGAGTAAAAAAAAATTGAAGTACCTTGAAGAAATGGCTGTCAGTGATGCTGCTCTCCAGGACACCTAAGTCTTTCAGTTTCTGTCCAATAAGGCTCAGCATGAGGCTGTAGATATTTTCCAGACTCATGCCAGGGGAGCAGAGGCTCAAGCAGGACTTCTGGATATCCAGGACAGCTTGATACAGTTCTGCTTGGGGTTTGGTGAACCTGAAGGCCATTGAGCAAAGGAATGTCTCACAACTAAATCTCTGTTTCCAAGAGAAAAGAGGTTCTGTCCCCAGAATCTATTCTGGGTACAGATTCAGTTCAAGGATGGAGCAAAGGAAAACCAGAAAGCAAAGCAACTGTCTCCTTGTATGAAAGGCCACACCAGCAAATTCACAACTGGCAGAGCTAGGTACACATCAACTGAAACACCTGTTTTCTTACACACAACTGGAGTCAGCCACAGCTGAATGTACAAAAGCCCTCTCTGCACGTTAAGCATGCTGTAATAGCTGAAAATAGCAATAATCACAAATATTCATGCAGTAATTAATGAGGCAGTGGGGAATACGGATCAATGATTACATTACATAGTTTGATTACTCTGAAGAAGCACAGAATGGGACATGGTAAAACTATGATTTAACACACTCAATCCATCAATTATTTAAGAACTTATCAAAATTCTTCAAAAAAACTTACTGCAGCATACCTTCCATTGATAGGCCAGGTACGTGTGATGTCACTCACATAGCAGGAAAATTCACATCCACCATCTAGCAAGACCAGTTCACCATCCTGGAGAATAACAGGAAAGAATGCTCTGTGGGTCAGTCCAGCTATTATTTGATTTTTCTGTGTGACAGCAGGAAAGGAGCTTATGCTTCTGTTTTCACAATGTAGCTGCAGAAAAGTTTTTGCAGAGTAATACCCCAGGTACTACTGTTTATAAATAGGCTATTCCAGTTGGATTGTTGCTCTGTAAGGTAGTCTCTGACTGTTATGCTTATATACTGTCTGAATTAAGATGAAGATTTTGGAGTAAAAAAAAGGAATTTGCCTTGAACTATTCTGCTCTTTGAGACAAGTCCTATTCACACCTGGATCGCTTACTCCAGCAAATTATACCTATGACTCCTTTCACTAGAAGTTCTCAGCTATAGTGACTGAGACAGAAGGGGCTTGCAACAAAAGCACAGGATTTCTGAGCTCCCCGCAGGATCACCAACAGCTACAAATTTACCCTTGTCATAGGATATGAGGACCCTGCAAAATCACTTTGTATCACAAAATCTGAGAGTGTATCACTGCTGTAAATGCACTGGTGAATAGCTCCTACAACCTTCCCTTTCTCTTCTAGGACTTTCTTGACTGTTTTAACATATCTTTCTGGACCTATCTGGTGATGAAGAAAAATTTTTTGGAGATGTGAATCTCCAATTCAGAAAAGCTGTTCCATATCAATGACTACACATCTCCCAAAAAGTCACACAGAAGAAAGACAAAGGGCCAGGAACAAAACCACTGCCTTGCTTTCCCTCCTTAAAGGGGCCAACAACAAATAGAGCAGTAAGATGTTAAAAAAGTTTGGAATAAATTCTCTACAGATTTACATAACATGTAGAGATTCATTCCACAGATCCATGACTGTGCCAGCAGACATGATGTGGAACGACCAGGCATAATTGCAGCATGTTAAGGGAAAGATTAAAGCAGCAAAATTTCACTGCTAGTTCTACTTCCAGTGCTAGCTGCTATCATTGTGCACAGTTAAGTGACACAAACAGTCATACAGCAGATAAACCAGCAGTGAGCAGACCTCGCTATCCCACTGAATAGACAGGCCATTAACTATCCTTTTATATTGTACTTTTTAACTTTTTCAGAATAGGTGGTTGAATTCTTTAAGGCAAATCTGAAATTACAGCACCTGCCATCTTCCAAGCAATTAAACAAGCTAAGTAACAATTTACTGACTAAGGGAATTCAGCCTGTGGTTTGATTGTGCAGTAAATGCCTTATGCTGTGCTTGTCCTATTTCTTTAAAGCAGAGCCCTCTAAGTAAAAGACTGAATGAAACATTTAGATACCTCCCAAATTAGACACTTTGTTAGCCTATTTGGAAACAAGATCTGTAGGAAGCAGCCCACAAAGGAAAAGTCAAGTTTACGGGTTTAATCTTCTGCTTAATAGTTTTGGAAAAAAACAAGTGACAGTAATTTAACAGAACAACTTTAACAGAAACAACTGGAGTTACAGCAGCACGCCTGACCTTGGATGACAGAACGACAAAGGAAGCTTCTTCCTGCCAAAAGCAGCCTGTCATATCTTTTGTACATTTGTCTCTGCAGATCATTTCAAGGTCTGCTAGTGTTCCAGCTTCAAGAAAAGAAAATGCTAGTGGGAAAGTTTCATTCTGCATTAAGACAGAGGAAAATATGCTCCTCTGAAAAGTAAACAGTGAGCAGAGCAGTGAGGGAATACTGCCCCTGAAAATACTTATCTGAATCTAAAGACTTATTGTGAGGAAAGCTGGAGAGAGTTCAATTCAACGAGAATCTTTACAATAAGACAGAACACATTACTCTTCCACCTCCTGACATCTAACTCTGATCCATTCCCTACTTGTTCCCCTTCCCTGCTTTGCTGGGCTACATGGAATCAAAATGCTTTTTAGCTTCAGCAGAGCAGGAATGCACTTTGCCCTTATACTGCAAAGCAAGGCCAAGGAATGCAAGTGACAGCAGAAGATCCCTCCGGGGCCTTTGCCCTGCCTGCGACAGTGGATCCCCTATTTTGTGAGGCTCCCAGCACTGCAGGCTGCTGTGAGAGCAGACACATTCACCAAATTATCTGCAACGCTGTTTGCAAGTCCTTGCACTGTTCAGAAAACACTGCACCAAGAACTGAGAGGAAAGAAAGACAAGTTGAATCTGCCATTGACAGTAAAATTAACCAAGGCAGGATTCTTTTCCCTTGCTCACTTAAAAAATATGTATTTAAGTGCTTTGATCTGTTCAGTCAAAACAAGCAGCAGCTAGGAAATGTGTATTTGTATCACAGCACTGCATTTCAAGTTACTGGACAGCACATGGGTTACCTTGATGAGCTGATTATTCTTCACATAATGCAAAGTGTTTGATCTGTTGCCACCAGCAACAACAGGGGGGTATGCCAACATGTCAGCACCACGAGCCCGGCACTCGAATTCGAACTGGAGGAACAATTTAGAGAAGAGGAAACCATTAGTGCTGATTCAGGTGATTAGCTGCCCTAGAACCATAATAATTCTTGTCCTACAACTGTTTTCTTAATTTGTACAATACAAAGTGAAACTGGAAAGCGAGTTGACTAAATGAAAGCAGTCTTAAATATTTTTCAAGGACTCTGGAGAAAAAAAAATACATAACCATCCACTTTTTCAAGAATTTTTCAAGCCTTTACCGGATCTCCAGGAAGCTCTTTCTGGTACAAGCCATTCAAAACTGTCTCAAATATTCATTACATTGGCATATATCCAGGTGAGAATTTGTTCTTATATAAAGTAATGCTCTTATTTGCCATGCAACTTTGTGAATTTGAAAGATCCTTTATGTCAGCATGACAGCAGTCATGGTTTGCTTCTGTCTTTTAAAATTGCAAAGTACCAGTATATTTACAGCAGTATCTATTTTTCATGACTGTTAAACTAAGAAGGTCTGAAAGCATGCGCTACCTTGATGTCTGGGGGGATAGAAGAAAAAAGCACCATAAGCCTCAAGATCTTTACCTTTCTTGAATGATGACGCTGATGAAAGCATGGAAATGAATAAATTTACATCTATAAAGACCCTCAAGATGTTAACAGCATGTATTTTCTATGGTTACCAAAATCACATGGGACAGAACACTCCAGGATGCCTACACAGAGCAAAGGTTTTACAATCCTGATCTGGACTGAAAAACTGACCTGTAAAATACACTTTAATTAAAGTAGTTTTTTCAACTCAGCACTGCCAGTGCCATGTCAGCACAGGCCCATCCATGTAGTAACAGAAGGTAAAATCCTGCTGATGTTTCTTGAACTGGCATCTCACTGCAATTCCTTACAAAGTTCCTTACCAAATGTGCAGACCAATTACTCCTTATTTTGCAACTGAGAGGCATCTAAACTGCTTCAAGATGGCTGTGGTAATCTGATGTAGTAAGAGGCTAGAGGCTCTTACTACAGAGAAGAGAAGCAGGCTTTACAAACAGGTGTTAGAACTACTATAATTTTGTACCACAGACCTGTATTGTAGAATAAGGTGAAAACTTTACCTCCAATTGTTTAGCAGGTTTTGCATTTCAGTACAGTACAAAAAAGACATCAACAGAGGGAAACTTAGACAAATGCTACACTCCTTAAATAAGGGTACAGGAAGTACAGCTGAAGAATTCCTCACACTGACTCTTCTGTATGTCCAAGGAACCACAAAGGTTGGGTGAATAAATGTGCCACAGTGGGAGACATGTGATAAAGAGATCTGACATTTCTGGTTTCCTGGAAGGATAACCAACATCCAAGCCCTCTATCTCACTTCTAGCTACAAAGTACTCACCTTTGCATACAGAAAGGCTTCATCCACAGGGGATTTACTAGCAAACATAGTCTCTGTGAAAGCCTATGAAAAAGAAGGGACTTTCAGTTAGCAAAGGAGCCTGAACTGTTTTTTTTTTTTCACCTGTTGTCTCTTGAGGAAGGCCCAAAATCAGCTGGCCCAGAACCAGAGGGTTTCACCATTTTCTTTGGTGAAAATGCTGTCAAGACTAGAACCAGTTAAGATGTATTCCCTATGAAACTGTATTTAGGGGATGACTGACTCTTCGTTTTTGGGAAAAAAAAAAAAAAAAATTAGATGATTGAGGCTGATCCCATGGTTTGGCATTTTAGAAGTTGTCTTACTTGTGGATTCCCTCAGGTATAATAGGATTGCCTTATGCAGCTTTTCCTTCAGAGAAGGATAACCTGTACCTCTCTTTTCTACTTGGCTATCTATTTTAATAGTATTTACAAAAAAGTAACTGCATTTGAGGTATCTGTCGGATTTGTTTAAAAGTGGCCAATGAGTTCAAAAGGTATTTGAGGGTGAGGGGGGAATGCAGACACATTCATAGGAAACATCTTCATAAAAATCCTGTTTCCTCAAAACAAAAATAATAGATGGGAAAGAAAATTATTTTGGAAAGCAGAGAGGAAGCTGGGAAGACAGTGAAAAGGCTAGCCTCTGCTTTTACACAAAGTCTAACAGCTGCTGGCTTTTCTTCACTAGAGTTATGCTAATTAAGAGAATCTGGTAGTCCAAGCAGTCTTCCAGTTTCCCCTTGTCCTGTGGAGGAAGCCAAGCCCAGCCAGTGGCTGAGACACAGCAGCTCAGTAACCTTTGGTCAGATTAGACCAAAGCTCTCCTTCCAACTCGTGTCATCGCACCAAGGGAACGCACTGGTTCATTAGGAGAGCACACAACCCCATTACCTCTGCTGTCACCCGGCCAGCTATCTTCATCCTCTCAATCTCTGCAGGGGATTTGATCAGCCGAAGGTTTTGCACGAGATGTCGAATGGCCTGGATGCGGTTTTTGCTCCGAGCTTTTACCTCAGCCAGGGGCTGCATGTAGTCAGAGTGCAGCTCTGCATGCACTG
Source organism: Motacilla alba alba (assembly GCF_015832195.1). Classification (NCBI taxonomy): domain Eukaryota; kingdom Metazoa; phylum Chordata; class Aves; order Passeriformes; family Motacillidae; genus Motacilla; species Motacilla alba. Next base: position 48,723,477 of record NC_052031.1, read on the forward strand.
GTTTTCTCAAGTCATACCAAACCACGTTGGACTCACCTGGAATGCAAAACAAAAGTTGACACAGACTAAAATAAATGCAGACATGTCCTCCACATAATAAACTAACTCACTCCTCCTAAACTAAATCTGTTGCTGTATTTGAGAAAATTAATTTTCTCTGAATCTACATTGACAGACTATATAGACACTTTCACCATCACAGAATACCAGCAATCTCTTCTAAGTTTAAAAGATTACCAATTTGGAGCATATAGATTGGACAAATCCCCACTTCTGGGCAAATAATGGGGTTTACAACCCTCACTGAATATACACATCTGGCTCAGACCCATTCAGAGCCCACGTGTCAAAGTTGCATTTGTGTAAGCCAAGCAGCACAGTGCACCTTCTGAACCATTCTCCCATTCAGCCTGTCCACGCTTACCATAGAAAGTAATTCACCTTTTTGCACGGAATCAAGATCATTATCAACACCACCTCAGGACACTTGGGGAAACAACGGCTTGTTTCAGCCATTCAGAGAAAATGAGCTTACTGAGATCAGACACACTCACAGTGGAAATTTATTCAGAACATCAGTTAACACCAACATTCTCCTCATGGAAGATTTTAAATGCAAATGAGTAGAAAAGCCATGGTGAGTCACTGTTGATGCCCACCATGGCCCTCCTTCTTTGGTGAAAGTAACCATGAGCAGTTGCTTACAGAAAGTGTCTAAGAAACTGGGCATCCATTAAAGAGTATTGCCCTTAGCTGATTTACTGCTTCTCATGGACCTGTCCCCCACAGAATTGCAAACTTCTGACTCCATTTTAATTTTGATATTCCAAACTTCCATGAATGATCTACAACTTAAGAGGTGCCAAACCATTCCCTGTGATAATTTAATTCAGTGTTCCCTCTGTTTTTAAATTAAGAAAACCAGCAATTAATCAATCATAGTCATCCTCTGTGCTTTCCCCAACTATACATCTCCTACCTTGCCTTGTTTCCTTTTTCAAGCTGAGTAGGTTTGTTCAGCCTGTATCTCACACACATTTCATGCTTTCTTTGATCATCCTTTGCTCTGTGACTTATCCATTTTCAAGACAACCTTCTTTGAAACAAAATAACTGATTCAAAGATGGTATTTAATACTCCAGAATTTTCTCCCTCTAGTTGTATGACCCCTCCAAAGTCACACTTGCCCTTACCATATTGTCATGAGCCTTCTTCAGCTTTATTTGATAATGCATTTAAGTTCCTCCTGTATTTTAAGTATTGAGGCTACATGGTGATGGGAGATGCAAAAGATTATTTCTAGAGGACATCAGTGTTTGTATTTCATGGGCAAGTCATCATCTAGCTAAATGTGAGTGGACTAACAAGCTCCCTGTGTGGATTGTTTTCCAAGTCTACTATGAATGAAAAGTGTTCAAGATTCCTGTATGTCATCTGGTCCTGACTCTGTCAGCAAACAACTATGACTAAAACAGAAACATGGTCTTGCTTATCCTGTTCCTTAATATTTCAGAGATGTGCAGACTGGCATTCACATGGATACACAAGAAAATCAGAAGTTTTCAAAACTACATATTGGTGGCCCTTCAAGAGCTAACACAAACTTCCCTTTGCCACAGCCATACTCCTTGCTCGTCCCCAAGTTCATTTTGGTTTCAAAGTGATGTCACAGACCACCTCCAAAACCTGAACCATTCAGACTCTGCAAATCACATCCTCATTTCATTCTCCCACTATTTTTTGTTACCTTTCAGCTTGGCCACCAAGTGCCTGAACTCCTCAATGGTGTAAGCTTCATCTACTCCTGTGAGAGCAATTGCCCCATCTGGGCCTGATCTGGGCCCATCCCACAGCTCTCGATTTGGATCCCGCCGGGGCACAAAAAGTATGGATTTGTGAGATGGCAGTGCTTTGCCAGGAATGCTCTGCAGCACCAGGATGCTGTCAGGCTCCTGAAACCCACAGAGGTACAGGAAATTAGTGTCCTGGTGGAAAATATAGGGGATGTCGTTGCTCATGTAGTATGTGGGGTTGGACAGCAGAATCACTGTGTGGTCCAAACCATCCCAGCCTTGGGTTTCCTTCTGGATCAACACCATCAGTTTGTGTCGGCGAAGAGCATATTCCACCTGTGACAATCCTGGGGTTACCTCTCCTGTGAATACAAAATAAATCAGATGGAGAAATTCAAGGCACTAAGGGTATTTTACTAGTCACATGCCTGATTCCTGCCTACTCCCTGATGCCTTACATGTGCATGCCTTCTTTGTAACCCTTCAAAAGCCTTTCCCTTGTTCCTCTTTAGCTTCCCTCCCTACAGCACATCCTCATTTAGGCTTCTCCATCATGCAAAGACAGACATTGGTTTTAACCAATTGGATGCTGTGTTATATATTTCTGTGCAAAGGTAGAAATCACAAAACCTGGCAGATCTAAACAAACATCCAAATGTTTGCAGAGAATGTGTAAAAAAAAACGAAGAAGGGGCAAAGCAAACTGAACTTTGACTGCTAAAAACTGATGGGTTTTACAGCATGGACATTGAACAGAAGTTTGCCTCCTGAGGTTGAGCATCTATTTCCTCAGATAAAGCTAGAATGTTTGTTCAAATACACACTAAGCCAACTCATAAAGTGACTATTTCTAAACCACAAGGGGCAGATTGGGTGTCAGAGATTCTGGGAGATCAGGCAGAAGCACAGAGGTTGCAGAGTCTAACCAGTCACAAGATTCCAGGCATAAACAAACCACGGACTGCAGGCTGCCATCAGACTCCTGTTAAGGGAAGGGATCTTCTCCAGGGCATATGCAGCTTTTGTCAATATTAAACAATTCAATTTTTTCTGAAGTTAAATACTGTATTTCTAATAACACTAAGCAAATGATCTCTCAGATGAAGGTACTGTTTCAACTGCTCCAGCCCCAAAAGACATGAAGTACAGCGATCAAGATACTCACCAAAACAGGACTGAAGTTCAAAGGACAACCAGCAACAGCTGAAGTAGGTATTTTTAAAATTGTGAGACTCCCTAATTATGATCTAAATTAATATAAGAGCCTTAGTCAGTATCTTTGGCTAATACCCTACCTTAACATAGGTTGCATTTTGATACCGTTTGTTAACTTTCCACTTTCATAACCTTTTCTTCCTCTTTCATGTATTACACAGTGGCAATTCTAGAACAAAAATTGACATTTGACTTACACTGCAAGCAGATTCTTGCATGAGCGCAGCGGGAGGGGGAAGTTCTATTTGCAATAATTTTTACACCTTTTTGATTATATGCTCAATATCTATTAGATGTGATAGTCTTTAAAAAGAACCAAACAAACCCAAAAGCCCCACCACATTTATTTTACTCTGTGAATGTAGAAATGACAGAGAACACAGAAACTGTTTTAATGCAATCTGGCTTCACTATTCCACTAGGTTATACTGCAAATTTCCTATGTTGCACTGCATTCCAGTCAGCTTTTTAACTGCCACAGTCCAGTGAATTTCAGAATCTGAAATGGGGTGAAACATGGGGATCGCAGCTGTCTTCCAACTGTGAGGCCTGGAAATTCTCTTTGCATCAAAGGCATTTGCTTTTTAAAACAATAATTGCAATAAAACAATGTCATATTATTTTAAGGAAACCACCTCTACTTCATTAAATGGAAAAATATTTTGGATAGGTAGAATTCACTTCCAGCGCTTCGGCTGCACTTTAAGGAGTCAGCCTCATTTATTGTGGGCTCTCAATGACTGCCCTAAGCAACCCGATCTAATGCTGAAGTCAGCCCAGCTTTGAGCACACGGCGAACCTGTTAACTGTGTGAGGCTCCTTATGACCTGAATTATTCTACAATTAAATACAGCTACACACACACAGACACCTGTTCTCCCTTTATACCCACCTATGGAAGAACACAGAATGTTTTCCTAGACATATTCCTGAATATATTTTTGCTGCAAATTTTTGTTTGTTTGTTTGTTTTGGATTTAATTGTGATCTTATGCCTACATGCTCATTTTCATGAATCTAAAAAAAATGCACTATTTCACCTTCTATCACTACTATCAAACCTCCTAGTCACAAACTTATTTTTGTCCTTCTCCTCATATTGAATACTCCTCTGAACAGGGCACATTCTTTTGGCAAGTGGTGCCCATCTATCAATGTCCCTCCCAATTCACCTTTGCTAAACTGCACCTTTGTTTTGTGACTCACAAGATATGGAATATGAACCATTCTGACAGTTCAGCTTGCACAAAAGACTCCCTCTTAATAAAAACCATATTTATTCGCAGGGCAATGAGTCCACAAAATGCCACTGCCACAAAAGGTCTGCAGCACCCAAGTAAATAACCCCAAGTACATCATGAGAAAAAAGAAAGAAGCTATGAAAGCCATCACGTGTGAAGCCTATTTTTGGAATCAGTATCACCTCAGACAAGGAAATTAGCTACTAAATATAATTACTGGCTAATAAAGGTAGTCATAAACAGCTGAAAACCACAGACAACTCTATGAGGCAGCAAATCAATACACTCAGAAAAACAGAAACAAGAAAATATCAATGACTGGCTCCTGCAGGGCCCACACCTCACCTGGTTTGAGCAGATGTGGGTGTGTGAAGGGGCTGGGCTGGCCCAAATACCGGTTTGGAATCTTCTTCTGCTGGGCAGGCTGGATGGAAAATCTTCGGAGAGCACATGACTTGCAAACTAGAGGAAAAGAAATGCACCATGTCAAGGTAAAAAAAAAAACCCAAACTTTCCACTTAGGAAACTGCGGAACTGTGGGCTAGTCATCAGACTCTTAGCAGCATTCCTTCACTTATATGACATAAATATCCCTCCTTACCTTCTCCATTTGCTGTGCACCACAGGTTTATGAAGCAATGTGCACACAACTCAACTGACAATCAAATATTCACTGAACAGATAGAAAGAAACAAACATAGGCTAAACATGACAATCCAGCAATAAAACCCAGGAAGCTCTGCTGGTTTGCACACCCCAATTAATGCAAATGGTGTTCATGAGGCACTCAGCACTCTCCCTCCCTTGCTTCCCTCAAACACCACAGGGCTCCAAGCATGACACCTGTATATTGTCTCTCCTTGACTATGTCTTCAAAAAATTGTTCTCTCACCTGGAACAATTATACAGTTCTCAAGGCTTTTCCAATTCTGTTTTTTACTAATAATGTTGCAAAGAAACCATCAAATAACACAGGTTTATACCTGGAGTGTGATTTTTTTTTTTCTGTCTGGAGGACACCTGAGAGTCCCTTTTTGTGTATTGACCTTCCATGGCAGCAGCATTGGCCAAACTGAATAGTTATGAATCCCACTTCCAAACCCACACACGGCCAAAGCAGGCAAGTTTTAAAGACAACTACAAGTATACATTTGTGAGCCAGGAATAGGCACGATAGGACAAAATCTAAAATTAAAAATTAATTGTCAGAAACTTAGAATTCTCAGATACAGCCTTTTGCAAACAAAGAAGCGCTTGTGCCTGAATACAAATCACCCAGACATGTAGGAAGGAGAGGGTAGTCAGAAGGTAAATTCAATTTGGTGTTTGGGGAAGTGGTTGCTCTTTATGTTACTTACCACATGCCTGCTAGAAAACCATTTTGTGCTGCCATTTTTAAAAAACAAATACTTTCAGCCCTTCAGCAGCATAAGCAAGGATAACACAAGAAAACATCTGCCTTTCAGGTAGCTGAGATTCTGAGGCTTACAGCAAAACATAGACCATGGATTTGCTGTGGGAGACAGTATGAGTAGCCTCTAATTGAAGATCATTTCTGCACGACAACCAATAGTCAAATCATAAAGCGTTCACTATGTGATGCTTGACTGGAGACCCGGGCGGTGAAATGTAACTGCAGTTTTTTGTGCAGCCTAGTTTAAAATTGGTGTCTCGACTGTTATTCTCCACATACGCAGCAAACAAACAGGACAGCTCTCAACGAGAGCGGGCATTAAATAAAGCAACACCTTGAAGGCAGGAAGACGCTTTCTACCGTTGCTTTATTATTCGAGCTACTGCTTGTTTCTCCCTAGGATTCAGAACCCTGACGGGGGCTGCTCCTGCGCCACCGGGGACAGCCGCTTCCCCGCGACCCGAGAAGCGAAAGCGGGGCGGTAAGCTGCGAGAGCCGGGTGTCGCTACCGGAGCCGCGGGCGGCGCTGGGGTGCGGGGGAGGAGGGGTGTCTGACCTGCGGCGCCGCGCCAGCCCCGGGCCGCCAGGACAAGCGCCTGCTGCGGGAGGCGCGACATGGCCGGGCCCCACGGCGCATGGCGGGGCCTCCCTGCGCCGCGGCGCCGCGCGCTGACACCATCACCGCGCGCGGCCCGCCGCCAATGAGCGGCGCCGCGCCGGCTGAGGAGCGCCCGCAGGCGCCGGCCTCGCCCGCGAGGGGGACCTCGCGCCACGGCGGGGGCTGGCGGCAACGGCGACAGGGGAGCGGCGCCGCACGGGGCGCAGCGCAGCTGCCAGGCCACGGCTGCCGCTTCCAGAACGTTTTCCCCCCCCGCCCCCCTCTACGCCGCGGAGCCCGGGGCAATGACTAGCGTGGGCGGGGTCGGGGCCTCGGAATGGCGGGGGCGGAGCGGGCTGGAAAATTCCACGACACCGCGCGGCGCTTGTGGGCGCATTCACGGAGTTTATGGGCGGGACGCTGTTTGGCCTGGGCGGGGTCATTTGTGGTGGGCGTGACCAGACCCCTTGTGGGCGGAGCCTCTGGCGGGCGGGGCCGGCTGGAAGGTTCCGCGGCGGGTGGGCGGGGGAGCGAGCGTGTCTGGGCCGCTGCCGTGCCGCCATGGACTCGCGCAAGCTGAACGAGCTGCGGGCCTTCGTCCGGCTGTGCAAGCAGAACGCTGGACTGCTGCACACCCCGGAGCTCGCCTTCCTCCGCGAGTGGGTGGAGAGGTCGGTCCCGGGCCGCGGAAGGAGGCGGCCGTGAGGGGCGAGGGGGGAGGGGTGTTCTGGCGCGAGACGCGGTGAGGGGAGGGGGGCGTGTCTCCCGCGCGCGTGCCGCCGCTCGGGCGCGCCGCGTGGCCGGGGGCGCGCGGCGTCGCTCGCGCGGGTCCGATCCGGTCCGGTCCGCGCTGCGGCCTTCCCGCCCTCTCCTCCCCTTCCCGCCGGGATTACTCCTGGCGCGTTAAAAAGACTTGTTCGATTTTTGGTTTGTTTCGTTAACTCTGGCTATTCCCATTGCAAAAAGCCTGCCCCCCGGCCATCTCAGTGGCTCAGCTTTCCAGCCTGGAAAGCCCCAGAGTAATACTTACTGAGCTAATTCTCGCATTACGCAGCAGAGTTGGCTAGCCTGTCTTAAAAAGGAGCTGAGTTTGTGGGGAGGTGAGTGACGTTGATTGACATCCTGGTACCCAAAAGCACAAAATACCTGGCAGCTACAGTTCCTGTCCAAAACGTGGTTTGTTCTTTGAAGTTTATTGTCTCAAAGGTAGTAGAATTCTCCGCTCCCTGTGAGTCATTTAGGTACCTACTGTTAGCGCTGCACATACTCTGTGTGAGCGGGGCCTGCCGTAAGAGATGCTTCCCAAATGAAAATTCCCTTTGGGTTCCACGCTGAGAGGTCTGAAGCGCGAGGCTGGAAGGGTTGGGATTCTTTGCTGCTGGCAGAGAACCCACAGAACCCCTGTGTTCAGCTGCCGTGCCTCTGCTTGGCTTTAATGGGTGCTGTGCTAAAGAACTCTTGAGAAGCGAGGGACGTACTTTCAGATGCACATGTTAAGCAAAGAGAATTTTAAAGATTTTAATCTTGTGACAAACTGGGATTTGTTTTAGAAAATTAGCAGGATTTTGTGTGTACAGATGTATATATATGTACATATATATAGAGAAGTAAACACTGGCATTTCACAATACGTCTTGTAATGAAAATGGCTACAATGAAGTGTTACTTCGTGGTTTTTTTCAGTGATATTTAATTTTTTTATGTATCTGAATAATACTGTGGTTGTAAAACCACTGGTATTTACCTGAACTTGGCTTTGGAGTACTGACAGTAGATGTACCTCTGCCTAGGAAGGAGACCGATGTCTGTCTCATCCTACTGCAGGTCTTTATTTCTTTTGCTATTGCATAAAATACTTCAGTGCCTTACTCTAGGCTTCTTCCAGTGCTTCTGTTGCATAAATCTGAATGTGTGGCTAGGCTGCTTTAAGAGGGAGAGGAAGAACATTGACTTCTTTTTTTTGCCTAGGAACGTGTTAGGGAAAGGAAAGATGACCATCTGACTTTCTCCATGTTAATGAGAAGGGCTTTAATTTCCAGATTAATGTTTAGAATTTGTATTTGGTGCTTGTCTTATAAATACAGTAATTACATTTAGAGCCATGGAATGTTTTTTACATGTAAAATCTTCACTGAATGTCTTTATCTCAAAAGTTAAAAAATAATTCAGAGCAGAACCTCCTACAGCTCTCTCAAGTTTTCTGAGAGTTTTCATATGTAAGTTAAATATTTGCTAAGTAATACACTTGGGTGGTGATAGGGGTACCCAAATTACTTACCATGCAAAACTGTCTGGAATCCTGGTGGGGTTCCCTCTGCCTTTACATAATAGTTTTGTGTGCAGTAGAACTGTTAAGTGCATTATAGGGCCTGATCATTCTTTGGAAACTGCTTCAAACAGCATGGCCTGCCTTCAGGTGAGAATAAACTCGATAATTCTTATATCTCTGTCTGGCTCACCTGTCTTAATCTGAAAGACAAAGTTTGTTTACCTAGGTAGTGTTAAGAGTGATTAGAATAATGACTATATTATACTAAAATCCATCATTAATTTTTTTGACTAAAATTTGCTAATTGCTTTGATTCTTTTTTTCCTTAAGCCTAGTGATTCTAATTTAAATTTTGCTAACTACTCATGAAGCCAGAATGGGATGCTTTATTTCTCATTAGCTGTTAGTTTTGCATCAGTAACCTTAAGTCTTGCCTGTTTGCATTCACTTGTTGTTTTCTAACCCTTATTCTGGCTAGCTGTTGTATTTAACTTCTATACTGATCCTCTTTGTAGAGAAAGCAGAGGGTAGTGCGTGAGTGTGTTTGGAAAGTGTTTTGACTTTCCTTTTATCAAGCCCATTTTTTCATAATTGCATAAAAATACAAATGTTTTACTTGAATTATTATTAAATGAGTCATTAAAGGAAACACATTTCAAACCCCTGCAACTGAACAAAGGAACAATAGCAATCTTTAAAAATAAACCACAGAATCCCTAATTGATGAATAAGGCTTTTTGCCTTTTTTTTGTTGTTTTGTTCAAATAGGATTTTACCCTTTTGAATTCACAGTAATCCAGTTTCTAACTGAAGATAATTTTGCTGTCAATAATAAAAGTGGTTGCAGAAATCACATTTGCAGTTCTTCCAACAAGTCATAAATGTGACACTTTGCACGGCCCTGATGAGTGGAAATGTGCAGTCACTGTTGCAATGGAGTCCTGACAACTCCCAGTTGTTCCTGGCATCACACACTAAACTCATTGTGTGTCTTGTGTGTGTCTGTGCTTTTCCTACAGCTCAGTACCTGCCTTTCCCTACAAGAGCGTCTTGTGTTTCCATATACTGCTGAGGTTTAATACATTGCAAGCTTTGCATGTGTCCCTGCTATGTGTATTCAATCATTGCTATCAAATACTGGCTTAAGAGATTTTAGAGTAACTTGCTTTTGAGTTATTCTGGGATTGAACTGTAGTTTAAATAGAGATTACCGGGATAGCAAGAATATTCTCACATACTGTAAGTGCAACTGTTTAGCCTCGGCAGTTCATGAAATAGCATATTATGAAACGTGCATGTATATTAGTAAACATTTCTCAAACTGGACTAAACTTGAGTATTTTTGGAGGGATATGAAGAGAGCAGAGGAGACTGACTCAGTTGTTTCAGTCTTGAGGTGATTTAAGGTTTCAGACTTACAACCAGCTAATACCATGGATGTTAGCTATTAACTCCCTTAAAATGCTTTGTAATTTGTAGTTTTCTTTATGCAGAAGAAAAGTTCCAAGGCTTCACTAGATGGTCCCTGTAGTCCTCTCCTTGGCTTTTAGAGACTAATTGAGTTATGTGTTCTATTGTCAGCCTACGAGGGCAAAAATTTAGGAGGAACAGTTAGTCCATGTTCTGTGTTTTCTGCCAGGCTGGATAATGATTTCTCAGGCTGCAGTTGTTTAGTCCGTGCAGTATAACTTTGATTAGGTAATGTCAACATCCCGGGGACACAGAGATTGTTGGAATAGCTTCAGAACATGCTGGTGTTATTCACTTGTTGGGGTTTTGTTGGTTAGATGGTTGGTTGGTTGGTTTTGGAGTTTTTTGACAGTTTTTCCTTGTAAATGAGAAGCAGTTTTATGCTGTTTGCTTGCCTTTTGCTGCAGGGCCTTGTGCCAGGACCTGTCAATCCTGTCAACTCCTCCAACTCCTTTTACCCTTTCTCCCCCAATTCATCCCTATCCCTCTCCTCTTCTGCCTCATTCAGGTTTGTTTTCAGCCGGTTTGAGGCCTGACTCTGAGGTGCTGCTGACAGGAGGGAGGAAAGAGGGGAGAATGAACTGCAGTAGCTTGACTTAAGAACTTATAACTTCTCATCCTTGGGATACAGTTTTTTGTTGCACTAATTCTTGAAAGCAGATAGTCCTACATCCTTCCAATTCCTCCTGCCCAGCCCTGTTCAGTCATCTCCTCCTCTCCCTTGCATCCCATCTAACCAGTTGTGTGGGGCTCCAAGGAGCTGGTTGTTGAGTTCATGGAAACATTTTTATTGAAAACCATCAGTAGGTGGAAATGTGGGGCAGGGGATGCCTCGGAATGCTATTCCTTGTGCCGTGCCGTCATAGGTATGATTAGATGTTCTGCCTAAGAGCTGGAGAATCCAGCATCTGCATATTCCTGGCTGCTAATCTAAGTCGATAGCATGTGGAAGTTTATTCTGTGTTGACAGAATGCTGTCTCCACCAAGATTGCTCCTTAACTGTGGCGAAGGAGAAGCAGGAATATTGCTATGTGTAAGAGAAATGTTTTGGTTTTTTCCCTAGGCAGCAGATTTTTTTTAATTGCATAGCCATTTTAGGCTGTTCTCTTTAATTGTTTGACCTCTGTTTAAAACATATATTCCAATTTTAATAATATCTGTAATCATAATATCTAGTTTTGATTCAAACATAAGTTACATTTAAATGAGAAAATCCATTTGAGCCAAGGGGCAGCTTTTCCTTGTGAGGAAGGGTGGGTGGGTGAAGGGTGATGCAAGTGAGTACAAGTCTCAAAGGAGTTGTACAACAGTGTGCATTGCACTACATTGAGAAAAGTGTGGGAGATGTGTACTCTGTTTACTGCTTTGACAGTGAAATGGATCACCATGTTTTGTGTTACACCAAAAAGCTGAGATTACCAGGATTTGAATCCATAAAAGACATGCCACTATTTTGATAATCTTACTGTTTTGTTTTGTCTTTTCTCTGTTTTGCTGAAAAGTATGGGAGGCACAATACCACCTGCTCCAGCCAATGCTGCCACGGAGGAGACAAGTAAGGTGAGATATGAAGAATTTATCGCTGAAAATTGATGCTGGCAAAATTACTGAGAAGCAGAAGGGGAAAATTTGCTGTCAGTTTCCAGTCAGATGGGATGGGGGTGAATGTGAGAGTTCATTCTGAAGCCTGCCCATTGTGTGTTTTAGATGACTTGTTACAGATGGCTTCCTAGTTAATTTCAAGTGTTATCATGCTCCATTTCCCTAATCCTGAATGCCTGATGTTCTTTGCAGTGCAAATGGCATACAGAGTCTTGATTTCTTTTATTTGGTTTATTTTCTCTTGTCTGTTTAGAAACCATTCCTCTAGTCATTAGTGGATTATATTATAATCTTTTCTTGAGATGAAGTATTAACGAGCATGATAAGTAATGAAGTGCTTAGTGGAACTATCAAATTTTTAAGGCAGTATTGTCGAAGATGTTTGCTTTTGTTGATTTATTTTAAGGGAGAAAACAAATTTGCCTTGTAGATATTTGTATCAGGATTTTTTCAAGTTTGAAATACTTTTGGAAAAAAGATATTTTTAAGTTTTTTTTTAGCAAGACATTGGAGGCTGGAATTACTGGCCAGTTAGAGCAATATGGAGGGATTGTGTTTATGTACTGAATATAGTCTGTGACAAGAGAAGTATAAAGACAGCAGCTTGTATCTGTGATCATAGACAGGTTGTGCTAAGTTGTGGGATTCAGATGAAATTTAGGTAGAAGTCAATAAAACATTTGAAATTTTTGAAAAAATATTCTCTGTAGAAGTGGCAATAATCTTAGACCTTGGCAGATGAAAACAATATTTAAATCACTGTCATCAGCTTATTGTTCCCTGCTAAAGGACATTAGCCTAATGGTATTAAATTGAGAGAATTTTTGATCCAGAGAATGTGTGAGGGAAGGCAGGAAGATTGGAAGGGTTGGTTAGTAATCACTGTGAAACTGGATCTGAATTGGATGTTATTTGGATTATTTGGTTTTGGTTATTGAATTACAAAATTTGAAGGACCAGCTTTACCAATCATAGAAGTTTATGAGTCCAGATTTGGGCTCTGAAATATTTGCTTACATGATAGGAGGAGGGATTAATCTGAGAAGAGGGAAAAGGAGATTGGTATGTTAAAAATGAAATACTTCAGCTGTACTGCAATCTGATTTTTCTAATACACTGTTATTTATGAGAGTGGAAATAGAGCATTGGTCAGAAATAATGTGAGCTTACAAATATGTGTCTCTCTCAGGGCAAAGCAGAGGAACGCCCAGAGGAGCCGGTTAAATCACCTGAACCAGAAAGTGAAGAGAGCGACTTAGGTGGGCAAAATAGTGACTTGATTGCATTTTGCCAATCTGAAAATAATTCTGAAAATCCTGTCTCTGTAGATGGAACTTAGTGTTGCTTTTTGTTCTTCCCCCAGAAATTGATAATGAGGGAGTGATTGAACCAGACAACGACGACCCTCAAGAAATGGGAGATGAAAATGTGGAGGTAAGCAAAATATTTTCAGTGTGGCAGTAGGAAAGATAGGAGGGTTTGAGTGTATTCAAGGATAGCAGCTGAGGGAGGATGAATACTCTATTATCTGTGTAACCAGCTGTTGTTTTGGCTCTTTTTCTTCTAAACAAAAAACTTAATGGCTTAGAATCACATTCTTTTCTTTTTCAAGGTTAGAGTAAATCAAAAAGTTCCATGTGGATGATCAGGTCAGAAAACGCCAAAAAAGTTTATCAAAACACCCAAGCAAACTAGCTATGTCGAATTCTACCGTTATTCAACTTCGCTTTCGAATGTTTTATAGCTGAAAATAATGTTGACTAATGTCTTCAAGCTGAAAGCAAAGGTTTTGTGGGTTTTTTTGACCTATGATTTCAATGCAAATTAAAATTACGGTTCTGGAATTGGACCACTGAAGCACTTTCTCTTTTGGCGAAGTCTTAGTGTGGTAATTTTGGCCTGGACTCTACAGCTTTTGGAGTTTGTGTGTGTATTTTTCATTTTATTTTGTTAGGTAACTGAAGAGATGGCAGATCAAGCTAATGAAAAGAAGATGGAAGCGATAAATGCTCTCAGTGAAGGTGATAAATTGTTTTTAGTACTTATTCAGGGACATTTGTTCGGGTTTTCCTCTTACAAAAAAGAAGGTGAATATCTTGGACCATTATGAATGCTTTTGAGGAGGAGGAGGAAACATACTTCTTATTGGATACCCAAAACTGTCTAGAACTTGAAAGCTTCTTCCAGTACTGTTTTTCCAATGTAGCCATAGTTTAAGGAAAGGGGGAAGGAGGTACTACAGCATCTTAATTACAAATTGATCATTATAGTAATTCCCTCCATATTATGATTAGTGTCTCTAGTGGTTTGTCTTAATGCAGTGAAAAGGTGTAAAGATGTGACATTCTGTTTGATTGCATTCAAAGTTAAATATACAAATTTAACTGGGAAAATACCTCTTCTCTTCAAGCATTAATTTAGGAGTTTGTACTTCAGTAACATAGTAAGATAGAGAAAGTGATTTTTCTTTGTTGCTAATCTTCTATCCAAGAAGTGTTTAGGCTCATAACACTGTGTAAGGCAGGTTTGGGAATTCAGATGTAATTTCATTATGTAATCATCGAAACTTCACTGGTACTTCTATTTAGGGGACCTTCAGAAGGCTGTTGACTTGTTCACAGATGCTATCAAGCTGAATCCTTGTTTGGCCATCTTGTATGCCAAGAGGGCAAGGTGAGTCATAACCTAGTGATTGATACTTCTGCCTGTTCTGTTATTTTCCTTAAGGAGCCTAAATATAAGGCAACTTGAGGATCTGTGTAAACTTCAACCACAGGAGGGAAAGGGAAGTGTTCATTTCATGCAGTTTCTCTTCTATTTGACTCACCAGATTTGCTGTAGCAGCCATATAAAGAATCTTGGTAAGAGAGTAAATAACAGAATGGTGTTCCAAAATGCATTGTGGTTACATTAAGGACACTTTCCTGTCTAACCTTCCAGGAGGCACCCTGGCAGTCACGCTCGCACTGCCTGAGTTGGGACTGAAGTGCCTTTGCAGCTACACCCCCCACACTCATATAGTCAGATCAGGTTTCCTTACTGTCTTGACCCTCAGTTTCCCACAGCAGACTCTAAGACGTCTGGATCCTTAAAATAATTTAATCATGGTACAATAATAAATTAACAGCTCGAGCTGGTGCCTCTGAGGAGGGATTCCAAACAGAGAAAGCCCTGGGCTTTTATACCTTCACAGCGTGCTTGTGAAAGTCTGAGATGTCCTAGTGTCTAGTCACCTGGCTGGGCCACAGGTCCCTGTGCAAAGGTTGGCACCAGTTCTTGCCTGGGGATCTCATCACCCAGAGTCCAGTCTTCAGCTGACACTGCAGCTGCACATGGAGTATTCCTGCACTGAAAGTATTCCTCAACAATAGTGCATTTGGTATGTTGAGGTAGAATAATGCTGGGTTACAAACACTTGTAAAATCTGAAGTGTATTTTAGGATTAAGATAATGATTGAGATGAGACTCTGTTTAGATGCAAACTTAGTTAAGAATCCTGTGAATTCTCTCCCTGTTGTACCTGCTAAATGAATTTATTAGTAGACCAGGTTCTGTTCAATGGTCATATGTTTGAACAGGACATATCTGTACCTCAGCTCATTCTCCACCCCCCTTACTGTTACTTACATCTGCCTGACTGCAGATGGTGCATTGGGAACTTTATAAATTCATATGAACAAACATCTTTATCTTCCTGATTCTTCAGGAAGGCTTGACAAGTATGGGTTGCTGGAGCAGATTTTTTTTCTGTTCTTACATGAAGGACCATTAGTCATGGATGATGTGATAATTTAGTGGATCTTTCCCATAGCAATTATATTCAAAGAGAACATAAACTTTCATAAGATTAATTAGTGTCCTTTGTAATACAAAATACTGTTCTGTTGTAATACATCTTGACTGGTACTTGCCTTGCTGTTTTTTTCCTTTCCATATCAAAGTTTTTGCATGTAACACCACTTGTGTACCTTAATACACTGTTGCTGTTGCCATCATAACAGTATGCTTAAAATCTCTTACAGTGTCCTATCTTCTCAGGACTGGGTGCAGTAATGAAAAATAAGAATGTTAGGAGAAGTTTAAAAGTTCCTTCAATGTGGTCTGTTGTAGAAAAAATTTAATAATATATTAGGATATTGTAAAAGTTGCTATGCTGATCAAGTGCTAGGAGTAATACGTGGTTTTGGTTATGGGGGGTTTGTGTGTTTGACTAGGGGCTTTGTGGAGCCAGCAGCATTGGAATGGCTCTCATTGATGAGGTGTAGCTTTGGGACACTTCCCTGACACCCTATCCCCGTTTGTTCCTAGAAGACAGTGTGTGACTTTGTGCTTGCTTTATAAGAAGCCTTAATAATGAAGTTACTTACAGGAATTGTTGACAAACTGTTTTCAAATACATGTAGAAGGAAGATGTAGAATTAGATGTAGATGTGGAAGTTCTGGCATGGAATATGTTGAATATTGAATACTTTTGTTAATTCAGGAATGTTTTTTAGTGTTTCTTTGAGATTTTTAATTTTAATTACTTGACTCTCCTAAAGTACCACTCTACTAGTTAGTCTGATATGCTTATGTGGTGTAAAATTTTCAGTCTTTACATTTAACTGACAAGGGATTGGGGCTTCTTGCTGAGTTTGTGTTTGTTTTGCTGCTTTTGATTTTGATGACTCATGTCCTACCTCCTTTTCCCCGTGACTCTAGCTGTTGATCCTTGTTGCCTGTGTAACTCCCCATGCTTTCTTTGTGTTACTGTGTTAAAGACTGTGCAAGATGGTATGCCGAATATTGTTGTTGGTTTTGTTCAAATTGCTAGTTGCCATTGGCCGTAGACCCCAAGCACCATGGGGCTGAACTGTCCTTTGCATTTCTGTATCTTCTCATCTGCACTGATGTTATTCTTATTGGCAGGGTTTGAGTCTGAACAATGAATGCTTTCAATTCTTGCTCATGACTCACCTACAGTGCTGGGAGGGTGAGATGAAATTTTAGTGACTTTGTTATCTATGTTTCTATGAAATCTTTTTGAACTCGGCTCTTCAAATGCACTATCTCACTAGCTTGCCTGTTAGTCATGCAAAATTAGTTCCAGCTTAAGTTAGTAACTTGGTATTTCAATATGTATGATACATGTTCTTGTTCCCACAGTGTTTTTGTGAAACTCCAGAAGCCAAATGCTGCCATTAGAGATTGTGACAGAGCCATCAAGATTAATCCTGACTCGGCACAGACCTATAAATGGAGGGGGAAAGCACATAGGTAATGAACTGCACCTGTACTTGATATTATCTTTACTTGGGGGGAATAGTTTTGTTCACACATTCTCTCCTTCTCTGTGCCTCTGAACTGTTTGTCTTGTACCTGAGACCTATTTCTTAGCTGTGAGCCAAGAAACCATTGTGATGAGTATGTGGCTTAGAGAATAGAAAGGATGATGGTGATTTATTGATGGCAATTTATGAGTAGTTCTCCTTGTAGTGTTTCCCCTCCACTCACCCTTCCTGTCTCTCTCTCATCTTCTAATGGCTTACTGCTTTTTCTGAATAACATTTTGTAATTATTTGGTAAAGATAGTGAGATCGAGAGCTGCTTGTTTTATTTGTTTGGAGGTCTTTTGTTTTCACTTCGTTTGTTGGGGTTTTTTTTAGTGACCTGTAATTCTTGAATATTTCTCTGCTGTCCTTTTCCCTTAGACCCTGGAGCTCTTTTACATAGTAAATTGAAATGCCTGGTTATTAGGGAACATTTGTTGTGAACATTGTAATTATTTAAAATGGTGTTAGGCATCCCACCAACTATAGTTCAACTTTTTTTTTTTTTAGTAGCAATAAATCAAGAAAAAAGGTGACAATTCTTATGGCTTATATGAAAGCGGAAGAAATAAATGCTAATGTAACTTTTTAAAAGTGTCTTAGTGTTTAGAGAGTAGTTTTTAGTGTCTGCAGTTTTAATTTACAGTGGGAAGACTGGAGAATAGTTTGAATTAATACCTCTGTCTGTGAGCAGAAGTGCTTTCACCTTTTAGTAATACCACCATTTGCTTCAATTTTTGATTGTCAAGAGTATGTATAAATTAATAGTAAAGAAGTGTGCACAGAGGCTTACACGACTGCTTTAATTGAGATGTGGTGCATCCAGTCACGAGGTTTGAGTGCTGAGTAAGAGGGTCCACTTGAACCTGAGGTGGTAGTAGTGCTTCATGTGTTTAGGGTACCCTTCTCCCTGTTAGATCATTCTTTATAGCAGACAAGGACACAATCTCATGGAGAGTTTTTTACTTATTGTTCCTTCAAACAAAAGTTACTGTAAGGATATGAAGCAAACAAGTGTCCTCTAACCGTATTGTAGCATGCGGCTTAGAGGAGTCACCATGGATCTTAAACTCCTTGTAGCTCTCGGTAAAGTTTCAGACTAATGCATGGTAAAATGTTTTGAAGAGCTGCAAGTGTTCAGTTTTCCCTTCTGACTCTTGATGTCTTCTGAATTCCAGACTTCTTGGTCACTGGGAGGAGGCTGCTCATGATCTTGCATTAGCTTGTAAACTGGATTATGATGAAGATGCAAGCGCCATGCTGAAGGAGGTGCAGCCAAGAGTAAGTGGGGAGGAATGTTAGAGGTCTTTCCTGGATTTGTCTGAGTGATACAGCTGCCTTCATAGTCTTCACCAGGGATTGTCCGGAAGAAATGTGTTCGTATGTGTTCCAACACTTCAGACTGAGTTTATAAACACTTCTTTACTGTCTTCAGTAACAACTGTTTATGTCTGTGTGTAGAGAAATTGAATGTGTGGAGCTGGGCATGTAACAGAAATATGAAATATAATCCTTTTTCAGATTTTAACAGAACAATCTGAAGCAGTTGAAGTTTGCCAGGTATTTTAGAATCTAGACTAAAAACTTTCCGAAAAGCCAGAGATAGCTGATAATTGATTTTTTTCCCCAAGATATTTCTCAGTTGATCAAAGCTTTGACCTTGAGCACATTTTCCAAAGGAAGCATTTTGCTGTGGTTTGTACTTTCATTAGTCAGCCCCATGAGGGCAGCCTCAGCTCTGCACAACTGGTTTTCAGCTGTTCTCCCCTGGCTGACCCCAACAGTCTTCTAAGGAGAAACTGCTGTGACACTATTGATAGCAGGCTTTCTTTTTCATGTTTTTGCCTGTTCCTTTGAAGTGATTGTCACACCACAGATGGCAGCTGTTGCATTGTATTGGATTTACATAGGAAGTTTGAGGGAAGGTAGAGACTGCAGGGCTGGCCTCTTGTAAAGAGAGACCTGAGGCCGCCCCTGTGTCAGAGGGAGCCAATTCCAGCTGGTGCCAAAGCTGAGTGAGTCAGTGATGACAGTGGTGCTTCTGTGATAAGATATTTAAGAAAGGGTTAAAAAATACAGTGTAACTGCTGTGAGAGGGAGGGCAGTAAAGAAGAAAAATTTGAGAGAAGCCTTCCCTCAGAGACACCAAGATCAGTGAAAAAGGAAGTGGGAGGAGGTGTGCTGGGCATGGGAGCAGAGATCATGGTCATGGTTAAGTAGGTGTCCTTCTTGAGCCCATAGAGATCCACAGTGGGGCAGATCTCCCCTGCAGCCCATGGAGGATCCCATGACAGAGGAAGTGGATGAGCCCTGAAGAAAGCTGCAGCTCATGGAGAGTCCCCTGGGGCAGGCTCCTAGCAGAAGCTGCAGCCTGTGGAGAGAAGCCTATGCAGAAGCTGGTTTTGACCCATGGTGGATCAGTCTGTTGTTTAACGCTGTACCTTGTGGGGACAACCACACTGGAGCAGTTTGTGAAGAACTGTATGCTGAGGGGCAGACCCCTGGGGCAGGAAAATGGTGTGAAAAGGGAGGAGAGGCAGAAATACAGTGTTATGAACTGATGATGGCCCCCATCCCACTGTGCTCTTCAGGGGGGAAGAGAGGGGAATGAAGCAGTAAAGCTGAGCTTCGGGAAGAAGGTTGTTTTAGTTTTGTCTTTGTTTTTCATCATCCTGCTCCATTTTTAATGGGCAATAAATTGAATTAATCCTCCCCAGGTTGAGTCTGTTTTGCCCATGATGGTAGTGGGTGAGTGATCTTGTCTTTATGTCAGGCCAAGAGCTTCTCCATCTTATTTTCTCTTCCTGTCCCGTTGAGGAGCAGGGAGTGAGAGAGTGGCTTAGTGAGCATCTGGCAGCCAGTCAAGCTTAAACCCCCACATGCATAAATGTTCCTGTGTCTAAGAACTTCAGCTTTCAGCTTTTCTACCATGTCTTTGCTGTCTCCAGCAAAATGACAATGGAAACCATTTTACAACCTATTAGTCTTCTGTTTTGGAGACTGTTGGTCTGTGGTTAATTTAATTAGGTCTTAGGTTTCAATTGGTTTTCACAAGAAGTAAATACTTAATGCTTGGCTGAGGGGTAGCCTCTTCTTTCCCAGTTAGTCTGCCTGAGCACAGAAACAGCAGAGTGAGTACATGTGATACATTGATGTGTAGTTGCTAACTGCATGGGAATTTGTGTATGTGGCTCTAGGAAAAAAACATAGGATCTTTCCATCAGTGATTTTCAAAATCTTTAGTAAGTGAAAATGATGTATTCATCTAATTTATTCATTTCAAGCTTCCCTAGAATTTTTTACTTTGTAGCACTTTCAGCTAAAAGTCTAAGTCAAATTCTAAAAATGTTTCATTCATTTTGAGAAATACTTAGAAATAACAAAAATCTAAAATTTGGAAACTATTTATGCTTCATTAAAAAGAAAACAACACTTAACTTTCTCTGAATGAGCCATTAAATGTCAGTGACATCAGGATCTGAGAGCAGGTACTGCATTCACTCCCTATCGTTCCTGCAGCCTCCAGTGTGCTTTCTCTGGCAGATGCACTTCAGGAATAATGTTGTATGGAATGGGTATCACCTAACTAAAATAAGTTGTATCAAATTTCTCCTACTTAAAAAGCAATTTTTTTCCATTAAAGAATAGGAGTATATCTCTAAAAGAATACAAGAGTATCCATTGTCTAATTAGAGTCTTTGTTCTTGTACCCTATTTGCTATGTGTTTTTCAGTTACAGGAATGTTACAGAGTAACCATCATACACTATTTCTGGAATCATGAAACATTTTTGCAATTATTGATAAGGATATCTTCTGTTTTGAGGAAACCAGTGCTGCCATTAATTCTGTTGTTATTAGGAGCCCTGAGCGAGGAGCCTTGCGAAGTTCATTGTGAATTCTTCTTTCGCTGGGACTATAGATTTAATACATTTGAAGAAATAGTTAGTAAAATGAAGCAAACTTCCTCCCCACCAGCCCTTTCTTGGGTTGATTGAGGAATTATTTGGTCTGCTTGTGTCGGTCTGTACATGCTGTAGAGGCATCTGAAACAGTGATAACACTATCTGGAAAGTGTGTGTGTGCAGTGGGAATTATACTTCCTGTTGTGCCTTTTTCCAAGACAGTTGCTGATTTTAGCCCCAGAGAAGTCAATATTTCAGCTTAAAAGCAGAAAGGGACATGGAATAATAACATGTTCGAGTTCTAACGATGATGCAAGTCCCAAAACTACTGCAAAAAAAAAAAAAGTTAGAGTGCATGTTCTGGTGAACCCAGTCAGGGTTGAGTAGACATGAATGACTGACTGCCATGGGAAGGAAGTAGCAAATGGCTCCTAAAACAAAGAGGCTTTTAGGGTGCGAAATCAGATCTTAGTTTTAAGAACTGGTAGAATGGGTTGGTTATGCTTACATGTGTTCTGTACTGAATTACATTGTGTGAGATGCTAGAAATATATAGGAACTCCTGGTATTCCATTGTGACAGGCTCAGAAAATTGCAGAGCATCGACGAAAATATGAGCGGAAGCGTGAAGAAAAGGAAATCAAAGAAAGAATGGAAAGAGTGAAGAAGGCACGGGAGGAGCATGAGAAAGCACAGAGGGTGAATATTCAGGCTTTAATATTTCTTAATAATTTAGAGAGTGTTAATTTTGGTTAAAATTAATTACAGAGGGAAAAAAATGCTTTAAATGTAAGATTTTAGAGAGTTGGTTTCTGTCTTGGTTGCTTAACCAGTAATGAAATCTGGAGAAGAAAGCATTTGAGTTCATCTGGTTTTATTGCTTGTGACAAAAACAGTCTCTGGAATCTCTACTAATCCTGTATTTCAAGAAGTCAGTTATTGTGTGACTGTTCCAGAATAGGTTTCACTTAAAGTACTTATGTGTCCCAAAGTGGGAGGTTTTAAATTCAGAATAATACTTTGCTTCTCTTCCTCAATTCCTGGCACAGTGCTTTTTTTTTTTTTTTTTTTTTTTTTTTTTTTTTTTTTTTTTTTTTTGTGCTTTAATGATCTATTTCAATATGTGGGGGGTGGGAGTAGTAAAAATGGTGCACTACAATACAGTTGGGGAGCTAAAACAAATCATACAGTATTCAGTATTTGTATTCAGTAGAAACATACCCTGCATAACTAACCTGCAGTCATGTACAAAACTACGAATAGAGCAATTTCTTGTCAGTGGCTTTAAAGATAGGAGAGTGCTTTGTTTCTTGTGATGGCATATCTGCCTGAAACAGTCTCGGCTGGTTTTTTTTCCTTCTAAACCCAGTTGAGCAGTAGAAAACAAGCTGCACTTCCATTGTTTTGAGTGGAATGATGTGCTTTCATCTGCAGGAGGAAGAAGCAAGACGACAGGCAGGAGGAGCTCAGTTTGGTGGCTTCCCAGGTGGCTTCCCAGGTATTTTATTTTTAATCACAAATACTTTAGGTAGGGGTGGCTGTTGTTTCCATATGGAGTATTATAACTGCAGTTTTTATAGCATTTGTTCTCAAGACAGAGAGAAAAATCTTACGTGAAGTTTAGAACTTGTATACAAATAACTCTTGGAGCTCTACTGGTAAGAGCGATGGGATTCTTTCTCTTGAAGAGGATTGATGCTGTGTAGCAAGTAGAGGGAAGACAGAAATCAATAATTGAAGAATAACAGAATGAAGGGATTTAGGTCTGGGAAAACAAAAGAAGCAGAATTTGCTTGATAATGTGTTTAAAAATGAGTATAAAAATGTTTTCTAAATTACTCAGAGTGCCTTGAATCCATTTAAGAGCAACAGTTTTAAAGTTAAAATTTTTGATTGAAAATGAGGGAAATCTGTGCTGGTTGCAAGCTGTTGTTAACAGAATAGTTTTTTAAAGGAGGTAGTGCAGATTTCCTTATAGAAAAGAGCCTTTCCTTGACAGCTTTGCAAAAATCAGGCTTTCCATGTTCTACAATGAACTGGGGAGAAACAAAAGTACTGATGCTTGTGAAGATTGAGATGTAGTTGAGAGTTGAGATAGGCTGTGTGCGTGCTCTGACTGGATCAGCAGCCAGATAGACTCTATGTGTCATGCTCAGCACAGCTGGGGAAGCTGCAGAATGAGGATTCCATAAGAGAACCTCAAGCATTTTGCTTCAGGGATGTTTTTCTTGGGGTTTTGTTGGAGTTTTTTCCTATTCCTGGCACAATGTTTCTAAACCTGAAGTTCCTGCCAAATGTGGAATGTGGCTGGGACATAATACTGAGCTGCTTCTGCCCTGAACTGTTCACCCCAGGCATTCAAACTCCTTATGCTCCTGAGCTTGAGACCTACCTCATTTTAGTTAACCCGGAAAAGAACTGTACGCATTACAAGCCTCCTATTCAATTGGTTTAAAAACATGGAAGAAATGACATCCAGGTCTTAACAGAAAGGAAAGGTGAAGACCCTGCTTTCCATTGAGTGGGCCAGCTGTAGCCATATGGAAGACATGGCTTTAGAGATGTGGCAAGGGCAGTAGGTCTTGGTCTCAGTCAGCATAATTACAGTATGGGTGAGTTGAACATTTTTCTTGTGTTGGATTTTCAGGTGGCTTTCCTGGGGCTGCAGGCATGCCAGGAATGGCAGGTATGCCAGGTCTCAATGAGATCCTCAGCGATCCAGAAGTTCTTGCAGCCATGCAGGTGACTATTTGTTAAAGCCGAAGCTACATGTTCTGAATGAGCCTAAGGGGAGGAAGGAAGATGTGACCTTTTGGATGGCAATGGGGTGCTTGCTTATTTCCAATGTAAAATTCTTTCCTCATGTGTGTGACACCAGACTGTCTGGATTAAATGTTAGCTGTTTTGCAAACTAATGGAAGCTTAATTAAATATGACCCACAAACCCTGCCCCCCATCTATGATAGGCAAAACTGTGTGTTATATACAGTTGTCATCTCTTTTGAAAAAGTCTCTCAAATGGTCCTTTTCCACACATTATAATTCATTTGCTCATTTTTTGAATGCACACACTTTATAGAGGGATAATTATGCACAAACAAAAAAATAGATAATATTTTTCTTACACAATATATTATAATGATATTGTGATGAGAATTACCTTTCTCTTAGATTAAATGTTTGAGGTTTTGCCAGAGACAAACTATTATTGGAATAGTTCTTCATCTGGCATTTTCTGAAATCATATTCAGAAAGCTTGATTAATTGCTCAATGTCATAACTACTTCTACTCAAGAAAAGTATTTCAGCAGATTAAAGGGAACATGTCTGACAACTCCATTTTAAGGGCAGGTGGGCTAGAAAAAGTCAGAGCTACATAGTTATATTTGCATTCTAATATGATCAAGTACAGAGCTGTCTTGTTTCTTTTTTCTGGATTGCTGTGAGTAGAGTTACATATTGTCCTCAGCTCACTGAAATAAAGGCATCACAAAGGAAGCTTATTCAGTATGCCCTGGAATCACAAAAAAATCATCACTGTCCATACAAAAGTTCATGGGTTTGTTCCCTTAATGGTTGCTGGTGTTGGAAAGCACAGCTTCACTTAGGCTGCCACAGTCGGCAGTGTTGGCTTGCATGCAAACCATGCAGAAAGGGCCCTTGATTGTAGCTGTCTTCCTTACCTGGCTACTTCCTGCTCTGACACTGGAGTTTGTGATGAGAGGTTGCTGAAAACAGTGTTGAGGTGCAGCTAAATATTAAGTGCTTGTCACATGCCTTTAAGAAAACTCCATTGCATGCTGACTCCATATGCTCCAGCATAGGGTAGAACTCTTGCAAGAATGTGTGTTGACAGTGTTTTCTGATAATGCAGGCAGGCTTTAGCATGTACAGCTATCTAAATATGATTTATTAGAACTTGACCTATGTCTACACTGCCACCTTTTCCTAAAATGTCCAACTCTACTTTCTGGTCTTTTCTGAATTGGCCATGTAAGCTCTAGTTTGAAAAGACAGTAGCTTCTACTGCTTGGCATCTGCCCAGTGCAGCTATGGAATATGTTGATGGATAATGTAAGCTGGCAGCAATTATGTCTGTTATCTGAGGTAACAAAAAAGTCTGAACATACTGAATCACACAAGTCACTCCAAAATTGCTTTGTAACTGTTGGTCTGTAGAGGCTTTTCATAGTGAGGATTTAGTGCCAAAATGGGAGTATTTTAAGAGTAAAGGCCACTACCTCAGTCTCTTTAGACTTGCTGTGATTTCATCATTTTGGAGACTATTCTCCATGAGTTAGCACTGAAATGTGCCTGAGTGTCCTGACATCTCAGTAAACCTGACAGCTGTGGGTGCCTGAAGACAAGCCAGATTAAACTGCTTTTACTGTTAACTTCATCTTGTCATCCATAGAAGCAACCAAAGAACCTGATCGGGCTGCCTGTGGACATGTTTAGGGGAGTTATTGCTTGTCATTGGCATAAATCTTACCTGGGTCTAGGTGACCCTGCCTGGGCAGAGGTGTTGGCCTAGATATCCAGAGGTCCCTTCCAACCCGAACAATTCTATGATTTTGTGATCTCTGCAAACCACTATAAAAACTTCTTTCTTGAGGAAGATTTCTTGTTCCATTACCTGAAGATTTATTTCTTCAGGATTTTTTTTTGCTCAAAGCAGCCAAACTTCTCTTTTATTTCTTTTCATAGCTTCTTAATGGTAGCAAGTTGTGACTTTTTGCAGTGACTTCTAATGCGTGCTTTTTTATCTCATTTGCCCCTAAGCTTTCTAGTCTCCAGAAGAATTGACGGAAATTTTAGTGTGTTTTATTTTACTGTTTTGTCTGTCTGGAGGGCTGTCTAGTATTTCATATCTTGCATATACAACTGCTTTCTCTAGACATGAGACATTTGCATTTTGGAGTCAAACAGAAGTTCTTTCTATAAGAAGTGATGTGTAAGGTGAACCTATGGATTCCTTATTTGACATGTAGCCATATGTTAGACACAGACTTCCAACAAAATGTGTTAAGTTGGGGGGAAAAAAAAGTAGTGATAACTTCTTTCTTGGAAGTATTATTTTTCCTTCTGCAACTAAAGACCAGAGCATTACAAAACTGAATGTCTCCCTAGTACCATTAATAGAATGGCTACCATTCTACCTTATGCACTAAACATTTCCCTCCAGAAATGCTGATATCCTCAGTCTTACACTTTATTTTGATAATATTGCTCATCACTGTCAAACCTTGGATGTTACAAGCACTCTCTAAGGTTGAGAGCTTCCAGGGAGTCACAAAAACACAGAATCACTTTCTTGCTGTGAATTTATAGGAAAGTGAAACACATAGCATAAAACTGGATATTTAACATTGATTTAGGAGTGCTTTGACACAAACTAGTGGCTAAGGTTACTCTGCTTTTTGTTCCAGATTCATATATAAGTGAAACGACAAACTTAACAACATGACAATCTTTATAATCATATGCCCTAGTTTGAAATCAATTCAAGAAGTGTGAGGTTGTGAAAGTCTGCCTTTTTTCTTTGCATGGGAATCCTGTAAGGTGGAGAGAATGTATCTAATCTCTCTTTACTGAACTTCAGCATTCTATTTTCCATATACTTTGCAGATTATATTTTGTGAGGGAGACAACACATCTGTAAATCCTCCCATAAGACTGGACTCTTGGTTCCCAACATGTATAAAATATGAGGTGTGTGGGTGCTTTCAGTAGAGTCCACACCTACCAAATGCAATTTAGGGTCAGACTTGTTGAACAGCTTTGGATTGAGTCTGATGCTAGAATAGATACAGGATGGTATTATTGTACCACAGACAGCTCTGAGCACGCTGGTTGTGTTGTGATGGTTTCCAAAGAGCATGCCTGCTGTAGCAGTGGGTTGGAAGTCTAGGAAGCAGTATGTCTTTTGGTGAAACACTTAAATGTCCTAGAAAGAACAGCAGATGAAATTACAGCTAACATCTGTGATTTGTATTGAACATAATAAACTGCTTACACTTTGTTGAATTAAAGAAAATTGGAATTTTTTGTAGATACTGCTTATAATGGAAACATTTTTCCCGGCTGAGATGTAAAATTGTTACATACAGAGTCATTATGTTCAGAACATACAGAGGTAAAACAAGTAAAACCAGTTCAAGCTTCATGGAGGCCAAAGTATGAATACTAGAAGTATGGGGAAAAGGTATTAATGCTTCTCATACTAAATAGAGAAGATGGAGTTATTTTTTGGGCACTGACTTTATTGAATATATGGATGTATTTATCAACTGCAGCACAGTGGTGTGATGAGAGATAACAAGATTCTTTTCCAAGTGTGAGTTCTCAATGGAGGTGAGGAATGACTGAGAATTAGATGCATTTTAAAAGCCAAACATTTCCACATTGTCTGCTCACAACCCAACAGTTTCAAGCTTCTGCTGCTAGAATGAAAAAATGAGAAAAGGATGAGAATCAGCTGTTGCTCAGAGTAGAGTTATCCTATCATGCATGCTACACACATCAAACTCCTACCTCTTTCAAAATGCATTTGAAAGATGCCTGAACAGAAATAATACAGTAGGTGTGGCTGTGTTTGATAGCTCCTGTTCTGGGAAAACAGAAGTCTTATTTGATCCCTCTTCTCATACACTGAACTATTAGCGTAACAAGTTCAGTAATGACTCTGGTGTTTAGTGACACAGCTTGAACAGCTTGCACTGTATTATTGAGTTGTCTTTAGAGAATTCTTGCCAGAAGTCTAACGTAATCTTGTCATGTAAAAGCTGAGCAAGACTAGATTCACGTGGAACTACATAATCACTTTTGTAGAGTTGTTTTACAAATGCCCTAATTTTAAATTTTTTTTTTCTTTTTGTCCTACAGGATCCAGAAGTTATGGTTGCATTCCAAGATGTTGCCCAGAATCCAGCAAATATGTCCAAGTACCAGAGCAATCCTAAGGTCATGAATCTCATCAGTAAATTGTCTGCCAAATTTGGCAGTAAACCATAAAATCCCTGGTTCTTAAAAATCATACCTGAACAGGAAGGATTGGATTTGGCTAACCAATGTTGCAATAAAATAAACCATTTTACCTCTGATCTTCTTAAGAAGAGAAATGGGGTGTTCTAAGGAGAACTGCTCTCTAGCCCCAGGTATTGACTTTATTCAATTATTGGTTTCTAGAACTCAAATTATATTCAGATGACCTAGTTTTCAACAATCCCTTCTTGTCCAACAGTTGCAACCTTTCATTGTAAGTGTTACAGACAGTTTTCTCCAAATTAACTTTCTTATAACAAATTGTAGTATTCCAGGAGTATAAGATAAAAACATGCTATTTTTTTTATTGCTCTCACTGAGCAAAGGAGAAAGAACTTTAACAACTGAAGTCTGGCTTAATCCCCTTAGGACAGGAAAATAGCAAAGGTGGGACAAGTCTGAAGAATTAACTGGATAAAGGAATTGTCTGCAAATACAACTTTTTTTTATGGGTGATAGACTTTTTAAAGCTGTTATCAGTATAATTAGGCTAGCTAGTTACACACTGGAACTTCTGGCAGTACTGCAAATAGTATATCATTTTGATCACCACAACTGTGCAGCAAAGGTGCAGTTCCACCCTTTGCACAACCTGGCATGAAGTATATATTGCTGAGGCCACAGATGTTTTGTTACTTGTTCAGTTCTTGTCCAGCACCTTTACGTAACATTTTATTTATCAGTCTGGGTATGGGAGAGCAGCTTCCTGTCTGTGCTTGTACTCTTGTCCTTTCCCATTTGGCAGGCCCTCTGCTGGTTGCACTCACCCTTCCTTGGGGCCATGCTTACCAGGTTGCATCTATTTGGAAACTTTAGGGAAGGAATCTTGTTCCCATCACTACCTCTGTCCCACTGAATGCAAGCCATCCAGAACATGTACATGCAGAGTTACAGGTTGGTGAAGTGGAGAATACCCAACAGAATTGCAGCTCTGGGTTCTGAATCAGTTTGGGTTCTTACATGCTCGCTGATTAAAATTTCTAGGTCCAAGTCCTGCTGTCTCTGTGTCTCTGATGACTCTTTCTTCACCACATTCTGTAGTCTTCCATCTTTTCTTGTAGCCTCTTGTTAAAAAAAAAAAAAAAATCTGTTGTTGTGGTTTCATACCTCCATGGTTTTGAGGCTTGTGATACAGAGGAAAAGGTGAAGTAAATGGAAAAGACAGAACATTCTTCTAATACATGCATTTATCAGCATGGGTATCTTTGATGCAGTGTCTGTCTTGATGATATTTGGTGGATTTGGCTACCAATAAAGACAGTTGTTGCTTCTGTTTGTCTTGGCTAAAAACAACTTTATGTAGAAAAAATGACCAGAGTTACCTGTTCACCCCTTGAATTTTAAGGTTTGTGTTACTCTTTTGTAATTCTGTATCTTGAGCCATAATTGATGTTACCATTTTTAAACAAATCTGGTTTGATGTAGGAGCTCTGCAGCAGTTGCAAAAAAGTAAATCCCCAAATGCTTTTTCTCCTACTAATGACCCTGCACAAGGAAATGTGAATCTTTTTGCTTAAGAAATACAGTTCTGAATACTTCTCTTAGCCTTTAAAAATAAAGTATGGTTTTGAAAAACACAGCTTTTTGGGTTTGTGTAACTTTCTGATAAAAACTATTTTGCTTAAATGAAACGTGGAAGTGCTTTATTCTAACTGTGTATATAACTTGTGTTCTAAATTGGAACAAAATGCCAAAGGGCCTGTCTTCATGACCGAATAAACTCAAATTACAATGGTGTGTTGCTGTGTGCATGGCTTTTGGTCATAGTCTTGATCTCCCATTCCCAAAAAGAGATATGTGAAGTAGGTCACCCCTCAATATAGGCTAAATCTTGACTTCTGCATTCAGGCTAGTGCATGTGTTGTGCACAAATTAGAGTATCTTGAATATAGATTTATTCCCTACAGTTTCCTGTTATTCCAACATGGCTGTTTGTGTCTGTCTTTCCATGAGTAGTCAAAAGTAGTAAGTTACTCCTAGGTAATAGAAACAGTCATATCTGTGTCCTGCCTGCTTGCTTATACATGAGTTGCCCTTACTGAGAGTTGATTGATTCTGTAAAAGCATTCTCTCTCATTTTGATGTTGGCTTTAGCAGTTTAGCTGAATTCTCGTTATTTGGGAATATACATCCTGTGACTCCCTTGGTGTGTGAGCTTTTTTGGTTTTAGTGCTCTCAGCAAGTAAATTGATGAGCTGTCTGGACCTCATCTCAGTTCTCTGAGTTGGTGTGTGGACATCTAAGCAGCAAAACTAGTTTAAACAGAAGTTACAAGTGCAGAAAGCTAACTGCACGAGAGATGAGCAAAGACAGGAGGTTCCAAATGTGGGATGTAAGTAGCTAAATGAGGAAGTTGTTATTTTCATTGATTGCTCCTGTATTTCCCAGCAGATCCTTCAGGTTATTTGTGTGAGTCCCAGTGACTTGACTGTCCTCTCCGGTTCAGCTGCTGCCCCAAGGGAAAGCAAGTGTCAGCTCAGTTGCCACATCCAGGCTGTTCTAGTTCACAGGGAGTCCTTTTGCATAGTAATGTGGAAAATGCAAAGCTTGGTGCCTTTACCAGAAATTTTTGGAAATTTTATCTCCCTTCGTTGTTGGTACTTGTTGAGGCGGCTTGGTTTGTCTTTGTGGGAAGGCAGTAACTGGATGAGTAGGAGCCAGACACTCAAAGTTGGATGAAGGCAGATGGGACAAAGCTAGGTAGAGCAGTGATAGGCCAGAGGAGAATGGGTCAATGAGTATTAAAAAGCCACATAAAACTATGTTACAGCGACAGCCTTTTGCAAGTACTATATTTAGTTTAGAATGTCTGTCTTTAAATGCCGCCTTGTTTTTATTGTGTGTGATTTTCAGGGCTTTTGCATAAGCCACACTCTTGCATACCTGTACATCCCTCTTCTGTGGAATGGAAGAGGAAATAAGATTGTTATGGGAGCTCATGGTACCTGCTGTCCAAGCAGAATCCTTCATCCATATGGATGGCAGACTCTGGACACAGCCAGGGGGAGCTGGAGCCAGGTTAGCCTTGGCATGTACCTTCCTATGGATCACGGCGTGCTGCTGACTGGAAGGGTTTGGAGCCTCTTTGAAATCCCCCAGGGCAAGTATGCTGAGGGATGCTAGTGGCAGAGGCCTGGAGGGTTGTTTCTTGTTTGCTCCAGGGCAGTCTGACCTGGCAGTTAGTGGTACTGACAATGGTTGGTAACCTGGAGCTGGAGGGTGGCTCACTAAGCCAACGGTAGCAGTGGTTTATTTCTGATGCCTAGAGAAAGGTGTCCTGTGAAACACATTCAGAGCCCTGCAGAGGTGGGCCTCAACCTTGCTTCACACATGATGGAGTGAGGGCAACATTGTAGAAAGTAATTCTGGATTACCAAAGAGCTGAATGGAGTAAAAAATGGTGGTGTCCAATTGAATGCAGACACCTCCATGTTCAGTACCACAAGACAAATCATAGGAGGTCAGTAGTGATATAAGAAAATGCAAATAGAGTGGAAGCAGGAACAGTTTTAATGTGGCAAATAAATGAAGCAGATCAGGTGGTTGCTGGTAAATCTGTACTATAGAACAAGAAAAAAAAAATTAAGCAGCCGGGCAACAAGTCACTGATCACTTTATGAATCAAAGCTTGGGTACATCATACTCACTTGATGTGACCCTCACAAACAGGAACTTCACGTACGACAAACCTTTCCTTGTCCCTACTGACTGGAGGTCCCAGAGAATGTAAATACCAAGGACTCTCCTGTAAATCTGAATCTTGATGACTAACCAAATCCAGATGTTCATTTGTAAATTTGCTAACAAAGTGTTACTACTGTATTTGTCTGCTTACAAACACACTTTTGAAAGCTATATCCTAGATGTATGATCTCAGACAAGCTTGAGATCT
The DNA here is from genome assembly GCF_015832195.1 of Motacilla alba alba. NCBI lineage: Eukaryota > Metazoa > Chordata > Aves > Passeriformes > Motacillidae > Motacilla > Motacilla alba. The sequence goes on from NC_052031.1 coordinate 48,755,229, forward strand.
TATCAATAAATAAATAAATGTATTTGCAGAATGTGTTAAGTCTCTTTTTGTTAAGTGGGTTACAACTTTGACACCTTTGTTGTTGCACAAGATTTTTTTAATGTATAAACATTTATTTCAGAGGCTACAAGGAATGGAAGTTGCTACTGTATGTAAAGAAATGTGAAGGATTACAGGGTTTAGGTTAGCAGTTTATCTTAGAATTTCTTCCAGAAGTACAACAGCTGCAGCAGTCCAGATGGTACACATCATTTTTATGGAACAAAGGTATTCAGAAAAACAAAGTATTTATTACTCAAGTGTCAAGTAAGTAACAGGGAGGTGAGGTCTAAAGCAGGTAATAGTAAATTGAATTCCATTACTGAAACATTTAGTTTTATAACATTCTCACTGGTGGGTAAGAGTTCTAGAAATGAGTTCAATTTGCATTTCACATTTCAGAAGGAAAAATATCATAGCTGAAATCATGTAACAACCAGCACAGTGTTCAATAAAATTAGCTTTTAAATGGGCTGAAGGTACAAGTTGTCAGGAAATCATCAAAAATAGATGGAAAAATATCAAAGTACTATATTGAGAGTGAAGTGTCTGAGCTGCTGCCAGCTGCACTGCCTCTCATTAGAGAAAATTCATTCTGATGTTTAGCCACTAGTGTTTAGCTCTTATTTGAAAGAGAAAACCACCTGTGCTTTCTTATTTCAGATTTTTAAAAAATTGGTCTAAAATATGGCTTGTTGCTAAGAGTGAATAAGGAAAAATTAACATAACTGTTTTACAAGATGATTTGCCCTCCCACTTTCTTGTGTGTTATCCTACAATGAGGAAAAGTTCTTCAAAAAGAAAAGGTTTTTCAGAAGCCATTTTATAATCTGGCACATTTTTTCTCTAGTCTCTTGTGTGAAAACTTTTCAAACTAGATAAAGCAAGATTCTGAACTGGAATTAATTACTAGCCTTTACCAAAAAAAAAAAAAAGACCAGAAAAATGTACATTTAGAACAGATGTTAAACATTTATCAAGTGTCTGAGGGAAAAAGCAACATCAAGGCACCAAAAAATTGTGTTTGACAATTACTTAGTCTATGTAAAACTAAGGGTGGCTGAGGGACATTTGGTCTAGTTGGGTTGAGCAAGTACCATGATAGGAGGTTAAATCTAATAATGACAAATGCAAGTAATTTAAAAGAAAAAGAATTTCAACTTTTCTGATATCCCTGGACCTAGATGAAGTGCACAGGGAACATTCTGCATCATTGCAGAGGCTCAGTCAAAATTGGTTCATGCAAAGTTCACACACACATGTGCTTTTAGATGCATGAGTGATTACAATGGCTGCTTCTGGAAGAGGCTGGTTCTGCCTTTGCCTTAATACCTAAGCCTGATCTTGACAAGTTGGTGTGATCAAATTGCTCTGTTTAATGAACTCAAATTGTCAGCACATGCAATCTCATTTGTTAACTTCTAGTTGCTTTATCTATGATATACGAGGAGCATGATCCAGTTTATCCACCTTCTCTGAGAGATAAAGTTTTGCAACAGATTCAGAAAGTAATTTTGGAAGTAGTAATTACATTCTGTCATTCTGTCTTGACATGTTTGGACTCTCTAAATGAATTGAATTTCTGGGCAAAAATAAAGGAGATATGCATTTCAGTTTTGTTTGTTTGTTTTTTTTTTTAATTAATGTTAGAATAAGGAGAGTACAAGGGTAGAAATACTTTAAGTTCAGAGTTCAATCTTTACTTGCAAAGGTAGGACACAGTGCAGAGGAGGTAAGTTTGACCTCTGGAGTCACCAACAGTATCCTCATTCCTTGTCATGAATCAGAAACTAAGTTTGGGTCAGCCAAAGAAAATCCATCAAGAGTAAATTTTCTCAAGATTGATTACCTCCCTGTACAGGAACCTACAGAATTTTGCACGCAAGAAATGACAGAGATGCAGGTCATGTACAGAAAATATGTTTGTACTTGTAGTTGTTTAATTTAGTTCACTTCTTCCAGGCTTTCCAGTAGAATTGACAGATTTGAGGAAAGGTAGGTGGTTTGGGCCGTCTGTCGTTCCTTAAACCCCACTTGTGCATGTTATGTGTTTGCCTGGAAACCTTTGGATTTGTGGCATTTATGTGCAAACCTTAAGGCCATGTCTTCAGGAAACCTTTTATGTAGATAGCTTGATGCAGGTTTTTAGGGACCTGCCTTTTGTTTTCCCATGATAGAATACAAGGCACGTTACAGATTAAGTTTAACTTAATCTGTAGCGTGCCCTCATATTTCTTGGACAGCTTCACTAGGTCTGTATGTTCCAACAGTAAAGTAAGTTGCTTTTAGAATATTGCAGTTTTTGTGTTACCTGTTAATACTCTGTTTTGCAATGTATACAGGGCACAGTATTGTATTAAGAATATTGCTAAATACAGTAGAAATAGGGTAGAGTTATTTGGGTGCATGTTTATGATGGAATTCCAGTCTGCAGAACAAACTGACTCTTTGGTGAAAGCTTCCCTTCACACAAGGGGGACAAAACCCCAAAGAACAGCAGTAATCGGGGTCTGTGTCCTGTTTGAGGCATTTCTCCCAAAAGCTTGTGGACCTGATTGTGTGGTCACTTTTTGCATAATTGTTCTCTGGATTTGTAAAGCTGCTCCTGCCTGCTTTAGTGACAGGAGATAGCCAGTGACCTGTGTACACCTTAATTCTAAATTAAGGCCTGAGTCTTTTGTACGTAGGAGTGTGTCACAGGTGAGTTATTAAGAGTGTATCAATGTGTGTGTAACTAAAAACCTTTTATTAATGATTAAATGATGATCAAAGATAATTAATTGAGACCTAAATGAAAAGGGAATGATGATAGAATTGTTATTAAGCAATAATTGAACAGTAATTTAACAATGTTTTAAATTATTGTTTAAGCAATAATTTACACTCTAGTCAAACACTCAACTACTTACTGTACATCTAATAATTAAGCTATAGCTAGATTTATAAAAGCTGCAGCAAGTATACAATATACTTTAAGGCTTAATGTAAAATGTCACTTCCCTCATTATAGATCTCAGATGTTTGGTAAGGGGCTCCTTCAACCTTGAGCATTAACCTTAGGAGCCATCCCTGTCTGAGGGGACATCATTGCATCATTGCTGAGCAGCCTGCTGCTGTGCAGGAGAGCCCAATGGGCTCATGGGGGCTACAGACATTTATTTTGAGGTTAAAATGACTGACTCATAGTCAGGGCCCCTTTTGGTGTACGTGCAGGTGTGCAGCTGTAGCAGTTTCAGTTCTGTCTAGTCCCAGCTCAGGCTGGTGCTGATCTCCTGATAAGAGAGGCCTGAACTCTTTGTTCCTGGATAAGATATGGCTGAGGGTGATTCTCGGGGTTTGCACTGCAGGGATGATGATTTCATTATTTCAGTCAGGTCTCCTTTTGGTGATGCGTGAACCAAAGTACTGTCACCCAGTCAGAAGGGGTGCATCCAGCACAGGGATCTTGCATTATTAAAAAAAAAAAAAAAAGATCTGTCAGTGGTATCAGCATTGTATAAAAGAACTGTGGTCCCTTAGGTCACTGGTATCAGCATCTGAAGTCTGACTACAGGAATGTGCTGGAGCACTGCACTGGAAAATTATTTTTCTCCAACTGAAACATTTGCATTAGGTAGAGTAGCCTGTGTTCTTTATAGCTGCCCTCCCTCAGAGAAAATAGTGGGGTTTTCCTCACAGAAGGGTAGAGACAGGGGGTCTGTTAACAGCCACCTGATGAAGGAACATCTCAAAAGGAATGGCTTACCCCCATTGTGTGATAGAAACTCTTGGCAAGAGTGTAATGTTACAACTGCCCTGCCCTTGTTTAAGTAATGGATGGTATGGTGATTCCTACCACAGATTTAAGCACTAGGAGCCCTTGCAGCTCAAACAAGAGGCAGCTGGGGAGTTGAGGCTGAAGGACTAGGAATTGCAATTATGAAGAGAAAGTTATGAAATTATTCTTTCTTTCAGAAAGAGAGAACAAGATATAATGGAGTAACAGCAGAGACCAAAGAGCCCAGGGGTAACATGATACAAAGCTAAAATTCATTCCTATCTTTAATTATAGTCTTTTTCTGAAGTATAGGTGAAACTAACAAAAGGAGAGTGATTATTGACACAGACAAATCCTTGAAGCAACCTGCAAACCAGTATAAGACATGAGAATAGCAAAAACCCCAGCAGGATATGAACAGACATGGGAACAGACATCTCCCAAGTGCTCTTATGAATTGGGGCATGTTCAAACTCATTTAATTTCCTCAGCTCCTTCATACATGTGGAACCTCTCCTACATAAAAGTTTAAAAGGAGGCTGTAGGATTATTGATATTTTCCCGAACTGTGAGTCTGATAGCCTTGTTTCTGTGTGCCCTAACTGCAGTGAGCCATGGCTCCCCTGTGCTTTGGCCAGCTACTTCTGTCTAGTGTGGTCTTGCCAGGACTTCTCACTCCACCCTCAGCTACCACAGGAGATGCTCTGCTCGTAGCTGGTGCTTCAGCTGCAGGCTCTCAGCATGACAGCAAAGGAGGAGCAAGGGCTTGCGGACTGGGAAAAGGGGTAAACAAAACAGAATAATAGAATTGTTTAGTTTGGAAAAGACCTCTTAGTTTGAGTCCAACCACAAACCCAGCACTGCCACATCCACCACTAAACCATGTCCCCAAGTGCAATATCTACATGTCTTGTAAATACCTCTGGGGATAGTGACTCAACCACTTCCCTGGACAGCGTGTTCTAGTGCTGGCTAGTGCCTTCATTAAAGAATTTCTTCCTAATATCCAGTATAAACCTCCCCTGGTGAACTTGAGGCTCTTCTTTCCTGTAGTTTCTTTTCTGGGAGAAGAGGCCGACCCCCGCCTTGCTACAATGTCCTCGAAGGTGTAGAGTGCAATAAGATCCTCCCGAGGGTCCTTTTCTCCAAGCTAAAGATCTGCTGGTGCTTGAAAATGCATCAGACTTGATTGATCCACATGGAAAAAGAAGAAACTATTGTCTTGAAAAAGTGTTACTTTGAAGATACCAGACTAAGTAGGTAGAAGGGACTGTAGTTAGCAAAAAGCAAAATCAGAATGTGAAGTTCAGTATTGCTTCCTCGTTGTAATTAAATGCTTACGTTAAATATTTGGGAAAGGGAATCACAGAGTCACAAAAGGAGTCGTGTTGAAAAGGGACCGCAGTGGGTCATCTGGTCCAGCCTCCCTGTTTGAACAGGGTCATCCCAGAGCACATGATTGTGCTTCTGGGTCCTTTTCAATTCAGACTGTTCTGTGACTCTCAAGTGAAATCGCTAAAAATAAAAAAAAAAGAGTAAATAATGGCACTATTGCTATTAAATATGGCACAGGCTGTGTCCAGAGGGTTCTGGAACATCTTCAGTGAGGGAGATTCCACAACCTGTCTGGGCAATCTGTTCTAGTGTGCGGTCACTTCATAGTAAATTAATTCTTCCTCATATTCAGGGGGAACTTCATGTGCATCAGCTTCTGCCCGTTGTCCTTTTGCTCTTATCCTAATCCTTGGTACCACCGAGGAGAGCCTGCATCCCTCCTCTCACCACGCTCCCTTCAGATGCTGACAGCCACTGATGAGGTCCCGTCTCGCTGGCCTCGTCTCGAAGAGAAGCGAAGCTGCTGGTGGAGAGAAAAGGCGCTATCGCAGTTACAGAGGGAGGAACAGGAAGGCATTTCCCGGGTAGCCTGACGCTGTGTATTTCCGAAAAGCCCCAGGCACGATCCCGCTCCCCTCCGCCGGTTCCCCCGGCCGCGGGGCGGGCGCGGGGCGGGGCCGCGGGCGCACGTGACAGGGCGGGTGCCATGGCGGGCGCGGGGGCGGCGCGCGGCTCCCCAGAGCTGGCCGGGGCCGCGGGGCCGCCGGGCCGGGCGGAGCAGCCGCCGCCGCCGCCGAGAGCCGCCGCGATGTCGTCCGTCGCCTCCTACGAGAGCCTGGTGCACGCCGTGTCCGGCGCCGTGGTGAGCGAGCGGGCCGGCGCCGGGCGGGGGGCCGGGGCCCGGCGGGCGGAGCGGCCGTGCCGGGCTGGCGGGGGGCGCGGGCTGCCGGCAGCCTTTGTTCGGCCGGGGCGGGCCGGGGAGCCGGCGCGGGGCTTGGCCAAGCCGGAGGCCGGCGCCGGGCCTGAGCAGCCGGAGCCGCCTCTGAGCCGGCGGGAGCTGCACTGAGCTGCCCCTCAGAAAGCCGGGTTGGCGCAGCCGGAGCTGGGCATCCCTTCAGCGGGGGAAATCTAAGCTCAGGCAGAGGGGCAGCACCTCTGCTGTGTAACCCGAGAGCCGCAGCAAGCATCCTCCTGCCACGGCCTCGTAAGCGCTTGGGAGCTGCGGAGGGTGAGGCAGCGCATGGATGCTAATCGAAATGTAAAGCGGGCACAGTGCAGCCCGAGGAGGCTTGTGCCGATTACTGAATTCAATTTTTCATGTGGCGCTTGTAAATCAAAAAGACGCATTTAATTTATGTAGATTTCCTAGTGTGCCCAACCCTTGAAATTCTCTTTTCAGAGTGCTAGCTCTAAATAGTACATCGGTCTTCTGCTTTTTTAAGCGCATGTAGCGTACTGATGGATAGAAAGAACTCCTTGCGTCTCCTATAGAATGAAAGTTGCTAAATGCCATTGAACGATAAACGCTGGAACAGGCTGCCGAGGGTGGTCATGGAGTCTCCCTCTCTGGGGACATTCAAAACCCGCCTGGATGCATTGCTATGTCGCTTGCTCTGGGTGACACTGCTTTGGTGTGGGGTGTGTTAGACTGGGTCGTCTCCAGGAGTTCCTTCCAACCCTGACAATTCAGTGATTCTGTTATAAAGGCTGATTCTAAAAGGAAAAACAAGGCTTTAAGGGATGTTTTTGTTTTATTATAAATAAACACAAGATTTTTGTGTGCTCTGTAAATTGTTTTATGTCTGCTTACTTAAACATCAAAGGCAGTGGGGATTTTGTTTCCACTTTGAAAAAGTGGAGCTTTCTCTTTTGCTGCCTTCTGCAGAAGTCAATGATACTTTCTAGACCTTGCTGTTCGCTTCTCCCTTCAAATACAGATTGCTGTAGCCAGGCTGTGCCCCTGAACAAAGTTTGTGGTGTGAACCAAGCTTATAAATCCAGCCATAAACTCAGAACCATGTTGAGCTAACGCATCAGAAGCACATGTCAGACCACAACATGATAACTTCTGTTTGTATTCTAATATACTGAAAGCTGATATACCTTCTAGGTAATCTAGTCAAATTTGAGGTGAGGGAATAGTTTTGTGAACAGTAAAAAAAAAAAAAAAAACCAACGCAAAACAGTGCTTGATTTCCTGTGAACTTTAATTGAATTACATAAATATTCTTTTACTGTGCATGTAGCTACAACATAATCTTCCTGTTGCAAAAGCTGTAGGGATAAGAATTTTATGGGAGTATTATAGAGCAGTCAGGCTGCTTATTGGCTGAATGGTGGCTGAAAAATAGCAGTTAAACTTTTTTATCTGTTTCACATTTTTTGTTATTACTATTTTTTATAAAGCCAAGCTTCAGGCTGTGGTCCTGCACACAGGACCACACACCTTTTTGGCAGCAGTCACCTCAGGCCATTTGTTCTGGCCACCTCTTGGCTACTGCACAGTTGTTTATGGGGTGCTGTGGCTGGTCAGTGAATTGATATGACTGAAGAAGTAGCCCAGTGGAAAAAGTTGTTTTTCAGCCAGATTAGTTTCTGTGCCTGCTTCATTGTGTAGGTGCCCAGAAAGTTATGCTGCCAGATTGGAGGAGGCAGGGGTGCAAATACAGTTGACCAAGAGCCTGGGATTACACGAACCAGTCTGTACCTGTCCCTGTGATTATTCAGTGGTAATGTGACTTGGCAAACCACCGAGATCCAGTGCTGACAGGGTGGTGGTGGGAAGGCTGACAGTGAAGCCTCACCCTTCCAGCCGTGCAGGGTAATACATGGCAGCATCTGTTCTGCACTCACTAGTATAATTTTACCTGCTGGTTTCAATGCAGTTTAGCAAGGAATCTGAGTCCCTCTTGAGGGCTTTTGTTGTTGGGGGAAGGACTGGTCCTGCTTATCCCTCTTTTCCTTTCTTCTAGCCATGAAATCCTGTGTCTTCCCTGTGATGCTTCTGGCAGCCTCCTCATCATGTAGTTGAGTTGTTCCATTTGTAAACTCAGCAGAAAAGTAACTTGGCTTTTCTGTTTCCCTCAATTTAGCAAAAGAAGGGGAGAGGGTACAAATTGGTTTTTATGTGCAATGATCTGTCAGGTCAGTTTGGTTATCTCATGACATTCTTTTGAACTACAGTTCTATATAAGTTTTAAGCCAGTTTGAGACAGTCAAGCGCTGGAATAGGCTGCTGAGAGAGGTGGTCAGTGCGCCATGCCTGTCAGTGTGTACGAGGCATTTGGGAAATGCACTTAATGTGCTTTAGCTTTTGGTCAACCCTGAAGTGGGGTGGGGGGCAGCAGGACTAGGTGATCATTGCAGATCCTTTCCAACTGAAATAGACTCTTCTGTATCTTGTGGCCACACATCCATTGTGTCCTGTGTGACACTACCCGACTATTTCCTCATTTCCAGTTTCTAATTTTCAGTGCAAGTGTGTGTGTGTGTTGCTGCTGCTGCATGGTGCATTGCATTGAAACTAGGATCCAGGATAAATCTCACTTTGGGAGGATAGTAGCAGGGGCAGGCTGGAAGTTGTAGTGACTGTGCAGTCTTGCTCTGTGTGTAGGTGTAACTGCTTTTTGTGGCTGTCTTCAAAATTGTGGTAATGCAGCTCCCATTAGGAGGAGTATTGTGGCTCTTTCTGGCACTTTTTTTGTGCTGGCACTAACCTTCTAACTGAGATACACTTTTTAGAAACATTCAGTCAGATGGGTTCAATTAATCCACTTGCTTTCCAGCTGGGTGTACATGGTAGGTGAGAATAATACAACACAGGACAAGTACATAGGAGAGCAGAATGAGCTGTTTTGGCAAGAGCCCAAACTAAATGGGTTAAAATAACCAGGTAATTGTGGCCAAATCTTACATATGCTACCTAGTGCTATAAATACTGGAGAAACTTAAGTCTGGTTAAGGCTTTAACCCAGAATTGTTTTAGTGTGGAAACACCACCAGAAAATTAATCCTCCGTTGCTGGCTATAGAGCTCGGTCCAAGCAGCCTGCTGAGGAGCTGGAGTATTTACAGAGGCAAAGCTCACTTAAATGTATGGCATAAGAAAGCTGTAGAAAAGCTCAAGTCATGCTGTGCACTGTAGTTTAAACGCAGCATTGAGTGACTTGCTGTATCCCAAACCTTCCCACCATTTAAACAGTTTGCATGGCTGCTAACAGAAGAGGTGCCACAGCTTTAGCAGCCACCTGATGCATGGAAAGCATGTTTACACCAAGCTAGGGCCTTTTTGAGGCTAATAGGAGGTAGAGAAAGTTAAAAATTTATTTTCTGATGCCCACTAGATCAACTTTCAGGCTTCAAAAACTTTCTCTTTTGGCAAAAAAGCTTTTAATGGTTTTAATTTTAGCTTGATTTAATGCAAGAGAAAAATAACCCTCATTTGTAAGTACGGGACAAAAAATGTGTTATGTGCGGAGTTTATCCCCTTTTTAAACTTACTCAGCAGACTGATTTGTGGGTGAGAAGTGAAGGGTTACAAAGAGTCCAGCAGGCACTGTATAAGCAACTGATACACTATACAGCCAGTTTATTTTGTTTTTCAGGGCAGTATGACTGCAATGACTGTATTTTTTCCTTTGGATACAGCTAGGCTTAGACTTCAGGGTAAGTGTCAAAAATCTAGTTTCTTTGTACAATGGCATTTCTGTTCATCTTGGCCTGGGCACTCGCGAGGGTGGTTGTAGAGGGGGTGTTCTACATGAACAGGAGTCTTACTTGCGTCATAGTAACACTGTTTTTCCAGCTGAAGGTAATTCTTCCTTTTGAAAGTTGGGCAACATTTTAATTAGCTGAAAAGGCTGTTTGCTCTGTGGCTTTTAAATGATGATCTAAGACCAAAGCCAAAAACAAAGATGCGAGATTGCACAGGATTATATTTGTGCATTGTTGTTTTTGGTTGCTGAGAACACTTCAAAATGCAGGGGCGATATAATGAAAAACAAGTCTAGAATTATTCTAGAGGGTGGTTTAAAGGGAAAAGTCAGGGTTAGAATTGGGATTAGGAATATCCAATATTTACAGAAATGCATCTGGAGTATAAACTGTGTTGTTCTAAAACTCTATCTTCTAATCAAAAGTCACAGACTCAACAAGCATTTTAGAGCTATGACTAAAGCTCTGTTAAGAACTGGAGGCAGATTATCAGCCAGGTCGTCAGAAGTATGTGGTTGAGAAATGAATAGCTTTCAGTGCAGGAAGAGACTGCTTTGCCAAGGCTTAGCCGTTTGCAGATGAGCTGCAGGAGATTGCTCTGCTACTGGTGCTAGTCTGCTGTCCAAGGAATAACTTTGAGAGCAGTTAGGCAGGCCTGATTGTAGCCCTCTACCTAAGGGAACCTACTTTCAGTTCATGTTGCAACTACTAGGAACTGGTGATTATAGATACTCTGGAGCACCACAGAACCTGTCAGTCTGAGGAAGAATAAAAAAAGGAAGTAGTCTTACCTAGCAAATGAAAGTAAGGAGAAATAGGGTATTTCTATCCTTTATAAGGGAGAATAAACATGTGCTGCTTATAGGGTATATTCAGAATTGCAAGGATAAGGACTTGAAAAAGAGTGCTAAAAATTTGAATAATCTAAAAGTTTGATTGTTTTGCTTTCCAGTTGATGAAAAGCGGAAGTCAAAGACAACACCGGCTGTCCTTTTGGAAATAATCAAAGAGGAAGGCCTGTGAGTAGATACTGATTTTCTGTTTGTCTTCATGTAGATAAGTTCTAAAACTAATTTGAATATGCTTTTAAAGTGGAACACTTAAAGGCCTGTATCTGTGTGGACAGATTTTTATTCCAAATTGAAATGTCTCCACACAAGTGTGATATGACTTATGACTCTTATGTGTTCATCTTTAGCTAACTAGGATTAACTTTCTTGAGCACCTTATGCAATTGATCTGTTCAGTGATGTAACTGTGCCTTCATTAGTGAGGTAGCTGTGCCTCCTCAGAAATGCAAATGTACCTTCATATACCTGATCAACCAGCTTTGTCTCCCTGGATTCTTGGGTGTGTCAGTTTCTCAATAACCTAGATGAAACTCCTGGACAACTGAGCCACCTTCAAGAGAACTGAGGCATGTTTCCCATTTGGAAGGTTTTTATCTTCTCCTAAGCATGTAGAAGTAAAGAACACATGACACTTTATGCTGGTGGGATTCAAAGTCTATCTAAAAGCAGTTTACTTCAGCTGTGCTGTGCTTTAGTATTTGTCATAGTGTGAGCTGGCTGGGAAGAACAATTTTATGCCTGTCCTTGTTAAAAGTATTTTCCTAACGGATCCCTGGAACTCCTAAGTAGACTAATGCTTCCAGGACATTAAAGCTGACAAAAGTTTAACTTGGCCCATAATGCAGTGTCACATCTGAATTTGGGCAGATGTATGCATGAGGAGTTCTCTGCCAGCTGATCTGTCTTGTTCACATTCCCACATTACCTCTGTCACATGAGGGTGGCAAGTAAACTTCAATTAAAAGAAAAAAGTAAAAAAAAAGACATAGTTAACTGAGGCGGAAAGACTGCAGAAGTGGTCATCCTACTTTGCCTTTGAAAGACAAAAATCAGTAGCTCTGGCAAGAGAGGAACATTGCTTCTTCCAAAGGTATTGGGAAGGCCTGGGAAAGCAATGGTACTAATTTAGAGAAGTGTCTGAAATAACAAAAAAAAAAGTCCAAACAAACAACAAATCTGAAATATGATGTGAGATCATAAACATCTTGTTCACATTAGCTTGTAGAGTCTTGTCTCATTACCATACTCTCGTGAGACTGCTTTTCTTGTCTAGATAAAGCAAATAGGTTGAGCTGAAGGACTTCCTGCAGAAGTTCATCAAACAGCTTTCTTCCCTGCACTTCCATCCTTTTCTAGGTGATCTGAAATGTGTTCACTAGTGTACATCAAGTTTTTTCAAGATTGCAGTGAATCATGGATGCTGCTATTGACAACTTAAGTCATTAAAATAAACTCATGGGTTTTGTTTTACTTTCATGTTTTGTACTATAAGATGTTTCATTTGAAAACCATCAGAAGTCATTCTTAATAAATCAACCAAGCCCAAACTAACACTCAGTTAGCGGACATAAACCCTAGAGGATGTTTCTCTCTTTTCCAGCACAGAAGAGATAGGTAATATAAGAATTTGTTTTAATTTGGTTTATGAATAACTGCATAGTCAGTTAATTTGTAACTGTATGGTAAGCTAAGCCTGTAACTTCAGAAGCAATTGTAACAAATAAGGTGTATTCCCAGCTACATGGGAAGGAGAAGCACTTGATGGATTTGAGATGAAAAAGTAGCATTTACATTTTAAGAAAAGTCAGATGTGGTGTTTACCAGCCCTGCATCTTTTACAGTCTTATTGGAGATCCTTAAATTCTACATACTCCCAGTATTTAATGAATTCTAAAGAGCCTCCATAGTTACTGCTGTTGGGGTGGTTTTTTTATGCTTTTAACATGATACCAGCTCTACAGCTGTTGTGTACAACTCCAGTGAAGGCGTGTTTCAGTATCTTTTTTTGGATGTGTTGTAGAATGTGTTGGGAATGTAGGACTGTTTTACAGGATCATCAGGCCTGTCAGAGAAGGGAGCTTTGTTAGGCAGATGTTACAAAATCATTCCTGAATCAAGACAGGTTTAGATGATAATTCAGTTTTTTGTATGTGATTAATCTATATAAATTTATCTAGGTAATGTCTTTTTCTTACTTACCTAACTGATTTGCCCTAGATTTTACAGTAAGGCATTTGTTAGAAATTCTTCCTGCCTGTGTATCTTCTGTCCCCAGGTTGCATCCTTTGCCAAACTCTCCTAGGAGCAGTATATGAATTTCAGTAACTAGTCTTCAATTTTTAAATTTTGTCTGAGAATCCAGATACTTTTTTTCCTTACTCAGGAGTTAAGTATGGTTTGTTACCATTGCTGATAAAGACATATCTAGGTAGTACTTCCTGTAGTACACAGCATTGTATCTCTGGGATCCTCCACCAACACAAAATCAGCCAGATCACATAAATACTTTGCTGATTCTTACTGTGACTTTTTGCTCTCCATTAGGTTGGCACCGTATCGAGGATGGTTCCCTGTTATCTCCAGCCTTTGCTGCTCCAATTTTGTTTATTTTTATACATTTAATAGTCTTAAAGCCCTCTGGGTCAAAGGTCAGCATTCAACCACTGGAAAAGACTTGGTTCTTGGGGTTGTTGCAGGTAATGCTTTAAAATCTCCATTTTGTCAAGCATGTACTTTTGGTATATTCTATCTAATGATTTTCTTTATGAAGTCCTTTGGAGGCCACACTGAGTGCTCATGCCTCCCACTGCATGCAGACCTGCCTCTTTCTGATTGCTCCTCTGCGTCATCCCTGCCTCCTAGGGAGATGCATAAACCATTCCCGTTGTGAATTCTGGCACAAAGCGCAGTGTTCTTGTGGCTTAGGATGATATTTGTGTCTGATGTGGTGCTTATCTAAGCATCATCGCTAAGATGCTGAAGACAAGTGGCAGGGAGAGGTGATAGTTGGGTTTTTTTCCAGAGGAAAAGATATATGCCAATTTTGAAATAATTTCAATTACGGTAAGAAATTTTAATGTAAGCATTTGGGTGTCAGTTCAGACTTGGTTTTGGGTTGTCACCTGAAAGTGACAGGAAGTTTCTAGATATATGCAGGTCCAATGGGACCATATGGGGTTTTTTTTTTCTATCCTCTTATGTGGATGCTGCAGTGCCTTCTTTGAAAGGATGATAACATTAGTGACTTTCTAGCATGCTTAGTGTGAAAAGTTACCACTGTGGGCTCGGTGTTTGCTAGTGATATTCTTCAGGGACTATTGCTCATGTGAATGCATAGAATCAAGCCGACTAAAAAAAAAAAAAAAACCAAAAACAACAAACCAACCTGTAAAAAAGACCCCTGGGTTTGGGGTTTTTTTGGGGGCTGGGGAGGAGTTGGTAGTTTCTTATAGTTTCACTGTAGGTATAATGACTGTCTGAATAGCTGGTGGAAGTAAGGAAGGAAATTCTTAAGCTGGCTGTATGTCTGTGGTAAGATTCCATGTAAATATATTTTGGAATGAAGGCAACAAGAATTAGGGTATGAATTACCATTTACTTTTCCCATATGCTGTGTTGGTTTTATTCCTTCTTCCTACCAGAAATTTCAGTAGCCTGTGAACCAGAGGGAGAAAAGGGGATAAGAAAACATTTGAAATTTTCTTTTTCATGCTGATTTTCTTTGTGCTGTGTTTTGCATTAGGAGTAGTGAATGTACTCTTGACCACCCCTCTCTGGGTAGTGAACACACGCCTGAAACTGCAGGGAGCAAAATTCAGAAATGAAGACATTGTACCAACCAATTACAGAGGCATAATAGGTAAGCACCTGTTGCTGTCTTTAGCCAAAGAGAAGTTCATGAAATGAAATGTATCAAGGTCTTCAAAGACTTTTGTTCATCTAACTGGTTTCACCCTGTAATCTCTATGCTACTCTGTCACTTTGCAGTCATTGAGTTTTACAGGAAACTGGACTTGGCTATTTGTGATGGTAATTAAGAGTTTGCAGTGTGCACTCCTGTAACTAAAATACCTTTTGCAAGGGCAGATATGTTATCATACAGATAATGGAGCAGCAGTGAGCCCCATGAAGTGGTAGCTTGGAGTCTCAGTTTGGACAGACAGTCTGAAAATTAAACTGCACTCACCTTAATGTCTTAATCACTCACATGTTTAGACTGTCTTCCTTTTAAAACCAACCAAATAAACATTACTGTTATTTTGAAGAAAGTTTGGAAGACCTTAATGTGGATGCCACACTTGAAAAAGAAAAAAAAAACAAAAACAGGGACTGCCTGAGCAGATAAGTTGTGTTTATGTTAATGACGATGTCACTACCTTTCTCTTAACTTCTGGATTAAAATGGCTTGCATAAAGGACTGCAGTGGATTTTTATACACTTCAAGGAGTGTTAGGCTTTAAGAGTAACTTCTCATATCTTTTATATTCAAAGTTTTGTACTCAAAATGTTAATGATTTTTTTCCTCACATTTTGTCTCAGATGCCTTTCATCAGATAGTACGAGATGAAGGAGTCTTAGCTCTGTGGAATGGTACTTTCCCCTCCTTGCTGCTGGTCTTCAATCCTGCCATACAGTTTATGTTTTATGAAGGCTTTAAACGAAAGCTTTTGAAAAAGCAGCTGCAAGTGAGTATGTTTTGAGGCCAGATGATGAGCATGCTCTGTTATCAGATAGGTTTTTTGATATGCATCATTTGAACAAATTCAGAATGTGGGTTTGGTTTTGGTTCTTGTATTTCCAAGTGGTTTTTTGAATTAGTGTGTCTCAAAAGGGTTCAGCATCATGAAATGATATGGGAATCTTTCATGTCCCTAGGGAAGAGATTCCTGTAATTAATTCTTCTACCTGTAAAAATAGAACCGAACCTCTTGCCCACATTTCCTTGCATATGTTCACAGGTCTTGATTAAAAGTAGAGATTTCAATTCTAATTTATCTTTTATAAGTCTTTACATACTGACTGTTTTGAAGCCTGCTTTTAATCCTTTTTGCAGTAAATAATAACCTTTTTTTTCTTGAAGACCTCAGTTTTTCAATATAATTTTTCCGGGAATGGACACTAGAATTAAGCATAGCATTGCAACCATTCCTTCCTGATTTTCTAAATAAAAGTGCAATTGCTTTTCTGTCCCTGCTTTATACTGCTCTTCTTTTTCCTTATTCTTTTTCCTTGTCTATATCAGATATAGAATCTCAGCTGAACTCATGTTCCTTTTATGTTCCAGCAAACTGGAAAGCATTTGTATGACATTTTCAGATAATGTCATAACATAATGTATCTTTAAGATGCTTTGCTGTTAATTTGTGATTTTAGAATGTTAGGTTATACCAGTATGTTACCAAGCCATCTTGTTTTTCCTCAAGACATAGTGAGATTATTTTTACCTGGGATTTTGCATCATCAGTGAGGCTTGTTTTTTTTTACTGTCTTTAGTTAATACTGCAGCTGTAGCACCCTATTTGTACCTGATGGATCTACTCTGTTACATTATGCACATTATTTTAATGATGAGCTTAGCTTCCATCTGCATTGTTATTTTCTTGTTGGCTAATAACATACTTATTTCTGTATTTATTTCTTGTATTTCTTTTAAATTACTTAGTTCCACCTTAAATTAGGGCATTTCTTTGTCCATGATCAGTGAAGAGGGGATATATTTTTTTTTTACAGCTAGGAATGGTAATTTTTATTTTGAAAAACATTTTTCTTCCTGTTTGGTCTTTTCCTGGTTGTCCTAAATATATCAGGTTGACCTTTTTAAAGATGTGCATGTGTGAGTGTATTTTTGATTGCAATCAATATATTTTAGAATATATTTTGAGCGTGTTTTGATACGGGCATCTGCTTATGTTCAGTGATTAATTCACTAAACATAAGATGAGATGCACTGTAATCAGCATAGGCTGTAACAATGTATTTGGTGCATCCTGGAGCAGTGTGAGCTTTGGAGCTGAGGGTGGGCTTCAGCAGGGGTTCTTAACTAAAAAGAGATGAGATTTTTAGCCTATGGCATCAAGACTAAAATTGTGCCTGGGAGTGTGATGATTATGTCTCAGGAAATGGAGTGATGTTCAAGGAATCTTTCGCTGTCACCTTTTCACAAGCACCGTATGACTTTTTGGTTTCACTGTTGCAAAAACTGAGATGCTTATTGATTGATGGTATGTTTAAATAATACTTCCTTATCTTTTGTCTACTCTTGGTGCTTTGAAGTGGTCTAATTGTATGGCCTTATATCAACTGTATTTTAGTAGTCTAATTATATTGAGGAATGCAAAAACAGGTGGAATTTACAAATAAACTTAAGATGTGGGAAAGTAAGTTGTTGAACCATAACCAACTCTTTAAAATGAGAAGTCCCTGAGATTTCATGAAATCTTTATGCCAAAGATCCTTAGATAATCTGGTAGCAGGTACCAGTACAGAATCCCCAAATACAAATGGGTAATTGGCTCTTTTGGTACTATGTGGAAGTAAATTTGTTCTTTATCTATTGAACAGCTCACATCTTTGGATGCTTTTGTCATTGGTGCAATAGCCAAAGCAGTTGCCACCACCCTCACTTATCCTCTGCAGACAGTACAGTCAATTCTGCGGGTAAGTAATAATTTCATTTTATGGTAACTCTGCTCTGACTCGGTCTGTATCGTGCAAGCCTTGTTCACGTGGCTTGTTTTTATTTGTGGTAATGGACCCATTGTTTCGGTAGGCGTTTTTTCCAGTGCAGGTCACTGATTAGAATGGCTTTCCTCTTTGGTTTTGACTGAGCTTGATATTCTGGTGCACGTTTGTTTCAAGTAGCTGGTAGGATTGGCAGTGTATTGTATTGGTACAGTGTCCCACAGAAGCTGATGCATTGTACTGCTTTTAGGCACTACAAAAATGTACATTTACTTCTTAGAATATACTTACTGGAATGTACATTTACTACTTGGAAAATGTGTCAAGTGGGAAGTTAAAATTAAATCTTCTAAAACCAGTCTGTTTCCAGATGACCTATGCTAATTAAAAAAAAAAAAATTAAAAGTTCTATTCATAGATTTTGTTGTTCAGATGATGGTCTGACCTTGTCAGTGTCCAGAATGTGATTCATCAGGGGAAGCTGAGCTCCCTCATAAATAATACCTTTAACCACTTGCCTGGCCATGTAGGCTAATTGTAGTGGTAATGGAAACACTTGCATTTAATCTGACTTGCAATTTGTACATAGTCTGGAAAATGCTGCTGCCTTCAGAGTGTACCAATATTGTAATATTGACACAAGACAAAACCAGGGAGTAGGAGGGAAGGGGACCTGGCCATGTGTAAGCATATTGTACTTTAATTTGTGTGTTTTAAGCTCTGTAACAGTTAAATATTAGTAAGTGTTTCCACATGAAATATATTTTCCTACGTAAGGAGGAGCCTTAACTTGCCTGTACAGTAAAGTCATTGTGTATGTACTAAAATTTGGACAGATTTGGAGAATGAGTTGAATTACTGAAAACAAGCCTTCCATGCTAAGAGTATGACTTTTCAGACCTCTCTAATAAGGGAATTTTCATGTTAATTGTTCATCTGTAAAAAGTAATTTTCAAGCAAGTTTTATAATAATTTGTAACTCTAATTAGAGTGTAATAAATGTATCTTGATTTTTCATAACCTGTAAAAAAGTAGTTAGGATGCTATATTTCAAAGCAAGAGGATTTGAATATACTTACTGTGTAATTTTATCAGCAGTCATCTTTTCTGAAGTTTTCATAATTTTTGATGAACTGAACTAATGCTTTCTTTCAGTGCCTCATCCTGTTTCAGCAGCCTGGACACATCTCAGTAGTAGCTAAACTAATAACACAGACTTCTGTTACTGGAGTGGCAGATACAGAAAGACATTTAAGCAAAAATAGCTCTGTTTGGATAAGTTGCAACATCAGTCTGTTTTTAATTTGTGATGCTCCTGTTTCCTTCTGGTGTGAAGGAGAACGGGAAGGAAAGTTGGAGTTGGAGGAAAGCCTGAGCATTGCACAGCAGTGCAGGTTTCATGGGGGTGCAGCCACAGAACAGCTTCAGCTCTCGTTCCTTTCCATGGTTCCTAGAGAAGTGGTTGCAGTCTTGAGGCTTCATGTTTTTTCTGTCTCCATTTAGCTTTTTGAACAAAATTCTTCTGACTCTTAATGATAGTGTGAAAAGAAAAAAAAATCCAGTGCCAGCCCATCCTCTCCCTGTGATGATGGGGAGCACAAGGACCTTGTCTCTAGTTCTGCAGTCATTAGGAGTGACTTCTATCTCTTTGCTCTATGAAAGAATAGCCAGGAGCCCTGGACACATCTGTCGAGGACAGCAAAAATGTGTGTCTGTGACATCTATGCTGTCTAGTTCAGGCTTGCTCTATTTTGTGATGGGTTTTCTAATCTAAAGTTGGCATTGTTCCAGTTGATGAAATTCTTGTCACTCACACGAAGTGATGTAAAAAAGTAAAGGCTTAGTATTTTCAGAATTAATATTCTGCATGAAAAAAAAGTTTCAGGTATTTTTAAAAACAATTTTAGCAGATTTGCACACAAGCTAATACAAGCTCAATATAATGAGTATAAACTTACACATCATAACCAAGTTCTGTCATCAAAGTAGTGCAGAACTTTTTTTTTGTTTTCTTTTTAACCTTAAACCTTTAGAAACTTACTATTTTTTAGAACTTATTTGGGCTCTTTGTAATAAAGTCTCTACTCCTTTGCTTTCAACTCTTTGGCACAGTTTTCTTCTTACTGTCATATAATGAACTGTTATCCTGTGTAATTGACAGTGGTAGCAGCTTCCAGCTCTGCCATTTGGTGTTCCTTCTCCTGGTCATTAGAACTATGTGACACTGGTGTTACTCGTTATGCAGTGAAACTGTTCTTTGGCCTATGTATCAGTGAAGAGCAGATAAATGAAATTTGCCTCTGGAGGTACAGCAATACCATTAATGTTCTCAGTGATCCCAGAAGAAAAAGTTCTCTTTAAAACTGAAGTCTTTTTTTCTCAGTCATAGAGAATGCTAATCCCTTTGGGAAGTCTTCTGCAGTAAACACTGAAGTGTTAACATCCTAGTGAAAAATTAATGATTTTCTTCTCTCTTAATGACCCTTTGTTTGTAGTACAAGAATTGTGCAGTGGTGGAGAAAAGAGGAGAATGAGGCACCTAATGGTGGCGTAGTGTGGAAGCCCATGCATTGTCTGGGCAGTGACTGACACTGTAACTTGGAACCTAGTTAGCAATTTTTGGGGGGTATGTCTGAGTCTGTGACAATAGTTCTTAACATTGATTTGTCAATATCAAACGGGTAGTTGCTGATGAGAAGATTGTGGATTTTGAGTGTATATTTACCTAATAACAGGAGATTTCCACTAGCATTCTGTTGCTGCTGTTTCCACACAAGTTATTAAGACACATAGTAAAGGAACCTCTGTCGCCCTAGCATTCTCTTAAAACTTCTGAGCTGCCTAAATCAGCTGGCATACTTTACCTACTGTCAATGGTAATTTCTTACACCTAAGAAATAGCAGTTGCCTCAACATGATCTGGGAAAAAACTCATCCAACATGCATTGCTCAAGTTCACCATTCTTAGCACAGAAGCTTAATACAGTCTTCAAAAGCTATTAGGCTGTGCTGTTACAAATACAAGTGTGCCAACTCTTGTATATTAATAATTCATAGTTACAGCTAGCTGGCAGTACTATCAACCTGTATCAGATAAAAGTGTCAATGAATGCTAGAAAAGGAGTTGCTGAAATTGCTAGTTTAACTCTATAGCAGCAGCTATCGTGTGTACTGAAAACCAGCTTGGGGATAAGCAAGTGTAGTGAGTAAAAAAAGAAATATTATTTAGGCCGGGTAGGTAGATGAAACAATTTTGAATTCTTCCACAGCAGTTCACACATAAGTGCTCCAAGACCATTGCTGGGCAGATAAATTTTGTGTTTGACTATGCAATCTCAATGTAGTAATGATTTGCAGGTGTGTGAAGGTCTGAATCTTTGTGAAGTGAAAGCTGAGAAAGACAAAAAGAACTTGCTTTGAGTTTCATAACCATAAGACTCTGCACATTATGCTTTTGAGATCTTGAAAACTGCTTCCTCCAGAGCAACTGAAAGAGAGGAAATATTTGTTAGAATCTATCTTAAAACCAAACCAAATCACAGTAGTATGTACAGTTTTAATGTTTGCAGCGTGAGCTTTGGCCTCTGTTCTCTGCTGGTAGTTATGTAACATGGAAAATGTTTAAAGAGATTTAGGATAGGCTCTCCAGATTTCATGCATGTATGATGTTCTCTGCCAGGCACAGTGGGGAAATAGTACAGCAAAATACTCTTCCTTTTTTTCAGTTTGGACGTCACAGGTTGAACCCAGAGAACCGAACACTGGGCAGTCTTAGAAATGTTCTTTACCTTCTTCAACAGAGAGTGAGGTGAGTTTTCCCATTTTTTTTCTCCTACCATGATAGAGAAGACTTGAATATTACTAATATTGTGAAAATGTTGCTGGGTCTGGATTTTGTTTCCTTTTGCCTCCTTTAAACTTGACATTTGAGTCAACCTGGTTTTTGTAATATATTGTAGGATAAGCTGACAAACCCAGATTCTCCTAAATGTCTGTACAGTAATTGACATCAAGGATACATATGGATACTAATTAATTTCACCTCTCAACTTGAAAAGAAACAGGTTTCTTGCAGAGAAGACCTTAAATTTCTGCAAAATTTTTTCTTTAAAATATTACTAAACATAGCTGGCTTAAAGTCAAGAATGGGTTTAAGATTCCTGCAGTTGGTCATTAACTTGTGATATTGATTCTTCTCTGTAGTGTACTGATTTACTTAGAGAAAGCTATTCATGCTTGTTTTCTTGTTTGGTTTTGTTTTCTCCTCCTTAGGCGTTTTGGATTAGTGGGACTCTACAAAGGCCTTGAAGCAAAGCTCCTGCAGACAGTCCTTACTGCTGCTCTTATGTTTCTGGTGTATGAGAAACTGACTGCAGCAACCTTCACAGTCATGGGCTTAAAGCACTCGCGCAGACATTAAAGAGGAACCTATGCCAAAGATTCTGGGCTCTAGAAAACACATTGCATTTCTGAGACCTGGCTGGGTAAACAAAGGGTCCTCACTTTCTCTGCTTCTCTTTTTAGCCACCTTTATCTCCAGTATTTGGAGAAATCTGGAATATGCTCAATGGGACCTGTTGCCATGAATTCAGGGATAGCCCATTCCCTATTGTTCTGTGTACTCACCGTGTTAAGAAAAAAAAACAGAGACCTTATTTAAGCACTTGACATGAAATTTAAACTATTAAGTGATTTGGTTATTTAGTTGATATTCTTGGCAAGAATGATTATCTCCCACTATACTTTCTTCTTTGCCCTCAAATTGTCCTCAACTATTCTTGTATCTTTATCTTCTGTCAGCAGCTGGTGGGGGCTGGTTTTGTGTTATTTTCCTTGACCTGTGTTTGTCACTTCTTATTCAGTTCATTAAAATAATTCATAAAGAATAACATTTTTGGCATGGTTTTCTTTTACCTGCAAGCATGTTTGTGGCACAGGATCTGATGTTGCCCCAAATACCTGGTGGTGAGGTCTCTGAACTGCTGGAATGGATATTACAAGTGAGTGTGCAATCTGTCTTCTTGAATCCAGCTGTTTTGAATCTTGAACATTTTGAATGCAGATACTGGCTAGATTGGAGGAAGATAACCTCTTGCTTTTTCAAGCTGAGTCCCTCAAGCTGCCTCAAGAAAATGGGCTTGCTACAGAAATACATGAAGTTTTGTGACCCTGTTCTTTGTGAGAATATGTGAATTCCATGTTCTTATGCAGACAGGGGCCACTGCTTCAGAAGTGCTATGCCTGCTCAAAAATGTGCTTTGTTTATTTTTCCACTGATATTCCCAGACCATAAAGCCTAAAATGTGTATATTCTAACATGTGGATGTTCTTTTAGCATAGTTTTGGTCAGTATTCCTAGACCCTAAAATCCAAATTAAATTCTGCTCTGTCAGTTTTTAAGTTGGCAGTAGGATTGTTCTGAAGAAGAGTTTCCTGTTTGAAGTATTGAAAAATTTCATGGCATTTTTAACTCCAAGAATGTCTAGAAGGAGGAGAAGACTTGAATGCTGGAGGAAATAGGTTACCAAATTGCAAAATGGCACCTGTTTCTGAAGTCTGAATTGAGTCCATTTTAAGAATGAAATTGTGAAATCATTCTGCAGATAATGTCTTTTGAACAAGAATAAGTGCCTTTACACCAGTTACTTCTTTTAAGAGTGTTGAGAGTACCTATACAAGAAGAATGCTCTTAATTCAATGCTGGTTGACTTTCAGTCCATGTAGGATTTACATAGAGAAGTAAGAATAAAAAAGTGCAATGGGCTGTAATTCTACTTTGTTAAAGGACGACAGTGAAGGACTGGAAACCTCACCACTGGAAAAGAATGAATCACAATTCTGAAAATTTCAGTGAAAATACTTTATTTTACTGAAATGAGGTGCTCTGTGGAAAGGTAGTCTGCTGTCTTTTGGGTGTTTTTGATCAGAAATTTGGAATCGGTAGTATGGCTCTTGATAAGCTACCTCACCTCAAAATTCCTGCTGTCAGAATCGTTGTGGGGAAGCAGAGTGGTTCTCGTGCCAGTCTGGCTGAAATCTGCGTGGCTGCCAGGAGCTGGAGTTCAGCGCCTCAAACCTTCTGCGCTGTGGCATCAAGGAGCAATTCCTGCGGAAGTATTGTTCTGGTTGCTCTACTTGTAAGAAGAAACTAAATTCTTGCTAGCATTTACTAGCCAAAAAATACTTGTCTACCTGCCAGTGTGGATTCAAAGGGATAAAGTATTTCCTTTTTGCAAAAAAGCTGAATGCAGAAGCCCTGTGTGAAAGTGTGCTGGTCTTGGCTGTGTCCACGTTACCAGCCTGGAACAGACATTCTGCCCTAATCTATCTACTTGGCTCTGCTGACCAATCACAGTGAAATAGTTTCATAAAGGAATGAAAGCAAAATTTTCTGAAGCTGGGAGCATCTCTGGTCTTCTTTTAATGGTTGACCTGTGGCATTTAAAACTTTTTTTGCTTCTGCATTATCCAGTATTGATTTAGACATTAAACTGAAATAACTGAAAAACAACTTAACCTTGCATGACTGAGCCAAAATGCAGATGGTTGAGGAATTGTTAAGTCATTTATTCAATTGGCAGGCAAATGTTCATGTTGCAGCTGGTACCTCTACCTAAGTTTTCTCAGATGTAGTTTGAACAGATGATGACATTTCTGTTAGACTGCCTAAAACTATTTCAGTGTTGATGAGCATTTTTGACATTAAAAACCACATAGCTTATTAAAGCAAACTATGAAAGTCTATTTTGAATCTTGATACTGGAGTTGTAATTCGTCCTTGGTGGATAAATACTGTCCAGAAATGAAAACTAAATAAAATAATTTTACTCTGTTTTAAAATACCTTTACATAAATTGTCATTTCCTGCTGTCTCTGTAATCAGCAAATAACAGCTTATTTAGGGGGTGGTGTAAAGACATAACCCAGCTAATCTGGCTGTGTAGATTTGTCGTTTCACTAGATGAAAATAGTTGGCAAACTAATGACATAGTTCCCATCAGCACAAAACCTACAAGTGTTCCTTTAGACACAGGTGGCTCCCAATGGACATGATTATGGCAGTTGAAGCTGGAGAACATGGAGACAGAGTAAGAGGTGGTGTGGCAGAAGCAGCTCTAGGCACAAGCACCTGCAGTGACAGCATTGGCTGCCAGCGCTCTGTACTTCTGCTGTGCAGCAGTAGTAATTGTGTTCCATCCAAAAATTGTGTAAATTCATTTCTAGAGGACTTAACAGAAAATATTATCATCTTCAGATGGAAACCAGATATTATCCTTATATTTTTAATACTATTTTTGAGAGACGAGAGAAAGGAACAATGATTACAAAGGAGAGAGCAGAGAGGATCGTCTGTCTTAGCCGAGTTCTGTCATGGGTAATTCTGTCCTTGGCTCAGTTTAGGAGATTTAAATTTAATCCTGTGCTCTTCTTTCTCTTTCCCACCCCACACTTTGACTGAAGGTAGGAAGCCCCTGTGGCATCTTAGAGATTGCAAAGCAAGTGGCTTTGTGAATTCTGCTCCAATTTGTATTCCAAAGCATGTTTCTTGCAATTGTAGGTTGCCTCTATAGTAGGGCAGTATTTAACACGTTTTGGCTTATTCACTAATGTTATTTGTGTGTGTGTGTATATATATCTTTTGGATATATATATATATATATATATATATAAAATAGAATAGAAATGCTATTCACTAAGCCTCAGGAGGATGACAACTGATAAGGTATAATGTGTTCTTTTTGTCTTATGTAATGTTGAATTGCTGAGTATTTGCTGCCAGAGTTGGCTGTACTTTGCTGGAAGAGTCTCTCCATCAAATGATTTTCTGGCTGCACTGAAGAAAGTTATTAAAACCTGAAAGCTGGTGCCTACCCTTTGGGGGAGGAAAAACAGGATTTGCCTCCAGTCTGACCAAGAGCAGTAGAGCTCGCTGCACTGCAAAGCTTCTTGTCCAGATTAATCCTTCTTTACATGTCTTACTGCTCACCTGCTGAGGAAGGAAAAGGGGCTGTGCTGACCCTGCTCCTTGCTGGACTTTTGTACTTAGGATAAACACCGTCCACTCAGAGGAAACAACAGGTGAGCTTCCAAATGGATATTCCTTGCAGGCGTCTGTTGGAAAAGTTATTCATTGCCATCAGTGGAATTATTTTTACACCACATGTCAAAAACATTTCTTAGCTGGTCAGCATGGGGCAGGAAAGCACAGGGCTATGGGAAAGAGGGAGCTGTATAAGAGGCCCATCGAGTTTATGCCCATTGTTGGGGTTTATGACTTTTTTTTTCTTTTTTTTTTTTTTTTTTACCAATATGATTTAAAGCAAAGAAGAATGAGGATGATGTGATGAGGAACATGAGTATTAAACCAGTTGTTTTTATGTAATTGTTTAGTCACCTAATCTAAAAAGCTGAATTCGGTGTCTGCAGAGGGTACTTTGTGGGCATTATAAACCTCTCTCTGCCTCTTTACAGCAGAAACAGAGAGGTTTTAGGGCATGGTTTGATGGTCAATGTGGGCTGAAGAGCCCTCTTCAAAGCAAGTTTTGCTGGTACAGAGAGGGGCCAGGTCCATCTCTTGCAAAAATAAAGCTGTGCATGACTGCATGGTCTGTACAGGGCTGTTAGTGCTGACCTAGTGTAAAACTTAACTAGTGTGTAACATCATCTATAGCTTACATATTATTCATAGCTTACAGGTTTTGATAGCACTAGATAAAAAAGGATAGCTTTGGGATTCAATGAGCAAGAGCAAAAAAAGCTTTTTTGAACTAGCACTGCACCAAGCAATATACTGCCTGCTAGAGAGTTATTTTAACTTCTTTATTCTTCCTTTGCTTTGTGTTTAAAAGAAATGGACTCCAAAACTTTCTGGAAAATTATAATTAAAAAGCAATCTCTCAATCTTTCTGTTTGGCCGTCAACATTTTTCTCTGCTGTTTGTAGCAATGTAGTGAATTTGTCAGAGCAGCCTGGAGCACAGCACAGCCACTTCAAGGTAGTGGGCAGACGTTTGTGCAAAGACAGATTTATTTCTGTCCTCTGCAGTTGGGGAAATTATCCTCCAGTTACTGCAGCTGGAGGAGAGGGAAGAGCAGGAATTTGGTGGTGGTCCAGATCAGAAAGCCCAGCAACACAACAGTCCCCATAACTTGCAGCAATGGAAATGTGGAGTGATAACAAGGCCAGAATCTATCTGTGAGAGATTCTCCAGCACATTACCAGATCCTCCACTTGCACAGTGGAGCCCAGCTCATGGGGGTACTATCGCAGGAGCAATCAACCAAACAGTTCACACCCCCATCTCAGCTGTACCAGTGGTGAGAGGCTTCATTTTAACAATCCCTGGCTGAAATTTTGGGTGTACATTCTTCTAGAGCTGGAATGGTCTGGATCGTCAGGGGGTTTCCTAGTGGAATACCCCTTTACTCAGTGCTTTTAATTTGCTGTGTTGCTTTCTATGACTTTTCAAGCCAGCTGAAGAAAATAATAGGTGCATCTAGGTTGCTGGCATTTGCATTTGGATTTGCTGCCAAAATTGCATAAGGCATTTAGAAAGTCTCCCAAACACGGCAATATGCCAGACTGAAGATGAAAGGGACTTTAAAGGCACAGACAGTTACTGGTCACACTGGGAACAGCACCTCCCAGAAGCAGATATTAACTACGGGGAAAGCCTCTTAACAATGTTGTATTTGTAGCTTTAATGCCAAAGGCCAGATTGACTCACACGTGCAGGGCTCAGGGATCTGTATGCAGCAGGGGCCTGGGATCAGCCCAGGTTTAGCCATAGGAAAACCCATTTTTCTGGCTTCAGCCAGTGCTCAGTGCTCACGGGGGGGCTGCAATTGTTCGTGCCTGTGATCCAGCTGTCGTCACAGCGCACGTCGGTCTTATTCTTAGCAACAGCTAATCTCTTCTGTACTCTGACATCCACATGTGGAGGATGAGGTTGGGGGTTTTTCCC
Organism: Motacilla alba alba; assembly: GCF_015832195.1. Classification (NCBI taxonomy): domain Eukaryota; kingdom Metazoa; phylum Chordata; class Aves; order Passeriformes; family Motacillidae; genus Motacilla; species Motacilla alba. The sequence continues at coordinate 48,782,568 of NC_052031.1, forward strand.
CAATAGGATTTATTTTGAATTAGAGTCAAATGCTGGCCAGGCTTTAGCTGGCTTCGCTGTGGATTCCTTGCTGAAAATTGTCAGTTTACAATTCTTGGCTTGGCCTTTCTGACCTTCGTCTGTAATGGGCAGAAGATTTCAGCTTGTCTGGACGGATTCAAGATGTGATAGGACCTCCCCTAATTGTTTCATTGTCTCAGCTGAGTGATGGCACATCAAGGCCCAGAGCTGCTGTTTTGAACAAAAAATTTTTCCTTTGTCCTGTTGTTTTGGGAAGTTCATTGTTCTTTTAATGTCCTTGAGGAGTTATGGTGACTTGTTGATGTGAGGGTTTTATGAAGCGCTGTCTTTCATGAATGCTGATGTGAGCAAACTAATTTGATGGATTTTTCTCATTATCTTTCCTCATGCACGTGTCCATGCAGTCCCAAGCCTCAGAGTCACCTGCTGCATACAAAACAAATGTCTTCATTTGTTTTGAATTATTTCTCCTAGGCTTGCTTTGTGGCCATGAATCAAGAATACTTTGACACCACTCTTTTCTAGTTTTGAAATTCCCAGGATTGCAGAAGGCAGTGTATGAGGGTTTTGGCTTTTTTTCACATGACAATCTTTTATCTTAGTCTTTCCATAGTATTTCGAAAGACGTAAGTTGGAGATTTCATGTGATGCTTTCAAAACTCTCCAAGTATTTTTTAAGAATAAAGCAGAGTGTTCCAAGAACACTGAAATATCGTGTTTAGTGGATAGACTTAGTGTTTGGAGGATAACATGGGAAAAATTTATATTTTCCTCAGAAGCAGGGAAGAGGACAAAAAAATGGAGAAAGAATTGGTAAGATTTATTTCTTCATTGCTTTTCTCTAGAACAAATATTTGTAAGTTTTTTCTAAAGCTGCAGGAGAAACATTCATGGAAGCCTTGTAGCTCCTGTGTGCGACAGCTCCTGTAGTGTGCTTTCATATTTTGAAAAACGATGAACATATGCATATTCATATACAGACAAACGATTAATTAATAAATTAATTTGTGAAGCTCAACATCCTGAAGCTCAGCAACCTATCTCATTCCCCTTCTCCGTGATAAGTCTGTTTTATTCCTGCGGAGTTAGAAGGTTATCATTTGTATTTTCGGAGGGTTCTGTTTTCGGCGGGGTTTGTGCGGGTGCGGCGGGCAGACACCAGGAGGTGGCAGCCAAGCCCCGCTGCCCTGCCTCGCTCTGCCTGCTGCAAGCCAAGCAGAGGGACTGCTCTGTGAGCCGAAATAAATCAAATCACAATCGGAAGATTTGGAACTTCTGCCCGGAGAGAGGGCACACCAGAAGCCGGAAAGGAGGAGAGGGTCGATGCCATTCTGTGTAGCAAAGCTGTATTTCCTTGCTGGGTGCTCGCTCTTGGCCTATGCTGTGTGCGTCCAGTGCTGCTGGTACACATTATTGAGAATAATTTTTTTCCTTGGTGTCATTGTAGCATTGCAGTGAGTTAAAACCGTAGGTGAATCTCAGGCCTTTGTTTCAGTACGGGCAAAATTTTTGTTTGTTGCCATGTCAGAACATTAATGAATTGAATGTGCTGCCTATTGCCTTGAATGCTGCTGGGGAAAAAAAAATCTAGTTTGAAAAATATATGTTGAATCAAAGTGAGAGACTGTTTGGTAGGAAGAAAAAAAACCAGCCAAGTGGTGGGTTTCAGTACAAGACATTTCAGAGGGGAGAGTGAAACCCATGGAGTTATTTGAAATGGAAAAATTAAGTTGCGAGAAGGAAGAATTTGTAATGCGATTGTCGCAAAAGGTTGTCTGAACTCAGGCCACCCCAAGGATGTGGCAGGATGATATTGCCATACTGCTGCCACCAACAATAAAACCTGCCATTGTCATGTTTATTTCACGTATTTGACATAACTCTGTGAGACAAAGTGAATTACTTAGGCTGACAAAAATAGATATTGCTATGTTTTATTATTGGCATTTTGCCCGTGTTTCTTTCTAGCACTTGGCTTAAAGATAGCACCAAATAATTTCCCAGTGCCTCCAACATCCGTGATTTCAGTCTCTGCTTTCTGGTTTGTGCAGTTGAGTCCCTGCCAATGGCCTGAGCCTTGAGCCATCCTTCCTCTGCACAGCTACAACTTCCCCCCAGCTCTCCTCCTGCCTGTATAAACCCCTCCTTTTCTCCTGAAGAGTAACTTTCCAGTTGCTTTAGAAGGTCAAAGGTAAATGAGAGAATGTGGCCAGATCTCTGTGGATAACACAGTTTGTCAGTTGTGAAAGCCTGTAGGGTTTATAGAGTGGCTGTAGTTGCGAGGAATTCAGGTTCATTTCCACGGGGCAGTGATTGAATATTCTATACATTGGAAGAAACGGGGAGGAAAAGTCAAAGTGAACAACACAATGACCTTGAACTACTTTTTTTTTTGTCCTGACAGACCGTAATGCTCTGTCATTTTCTCTTAATGGAAAGAAGTGTGTGGTTCTGGAAGGCAAAGGAAGGGAAAATGATGTAGCCAAGAAAGGACGTGCTTGTCAAAAGGCTCCTTTGCACCAGTGCTCTACAAACATAATTCATGTTAAAACAGCATTAATGAGTCTTGACTGTCCCTTCCCAGCTGCTGGAGCTAATGTGATGTATGATATGACACCTGAGCATGAAGCTCATCTTTCTAATGCCACACATTCGAAAATGACATCCAACTGCCCTTGGCAGGGGATGGCAGGAGCTGTGGCCTGTGGTGTGAGGATGATGGGTCCCAGTAAGTGACTGGTGGCTGTATGTGAGCTGGGCCATGAGGTTTAGTGGGTGCAGGCATTGTCCAGCACTCACCCCTCTCTACAAAATGTAGCACAGGTCATGCAGTGCAGTTTGGTCCATGTGAAGAGACCATGAGTAGCTCCTCAAGAAGGTCTGGGGGCCAGCAAACTCAACAGCGTGGGCTCTGTGATCTTCCAGCTGTCTTAGTGTGGTTCAGATCATGTTGTAAACCTTTCTCAGGTGTCTTATGCTGAGTAGAAAAGGGAACATGTGCTTGATTTTACAGCAAACTGTGGTCTTTCTGTTTGTTTCATCTGTAAAATGGGGATAACATCTGAGCCCCCTTCATGTGAGGAGAGACCCTTATGAAAGTAATTCCCTTGTTCAGTGCTTTGGGGTTAATGCAAATGCCATGTGAATTTGACCTGGTTTTGAGCTGGAAAAGTAAAGTGGCTCAATGCTGACTTTTGGAGTGATCACCGCTGCCACAGCACCATCATTTTGCAGAGATGGGGCCAAATCAAGTTCAGGGCAGGTCATAAGGCACACAAAGTGTGTCTCTGAGAGCTTACAGATCAGGTTTGCTTTCAGCACCCTATCTGCCCTGGTGGTCCCTAGTGATAACACAGTACCTGAAAGGAGTTTCTGTACAGGTGGGCATCCGGCTCTTCTCCCAGGTAACAACTGACAAGAGGGAATGGTGTCAAGCTGCACTAGGGCATGTTTAGATTTGATATTAGAAAAACTTCTTCACTGAAAGAGTGGTTAAATATTGGAACAGACTTCTCAGGGAAGTGTTGAAATCATTAACCCTGGAAGATTTTAAAAAAAAAGTGTAGTTGTGGTGCTTAGGGACATTGCTAACTGGGGGCCTTGGCAGTGCTGGGTTAATGTTTGGACTCAATGATCTTAAAGGCCTTTTCCAACCTAAACAATTCTATGATTCCATTTTCTAGACACAGCTGCAGAAAGTGCCCTTGTTCACTAAACACACAGGGAGAGATGTGAACCCAGCACATCTCTTGTTTCTTCTCACCACAGCTGGAGGCACTTAGAAAAACCCTGGGTTATCACCAGGAGAGGCTTTGAATAACCCAGGACAGAAGTTTAGCATCTTTCTTCTTGTGGCCACGATGCAACTTGTGGCTGGGGAAGTGTGCTGAGACCTCTCAGCTGGAGGGGGATGTTTTTGGAGACGTCCTGAACCTCAACAGCTCTGCCCAGAGACATAGTAAGCACGGGAATTCCCCCTCTGACTTCTGCCTTGATTAGCCAGGATGAGTTTGATACAATCTGCTGCTTCTGGGCAGGAAGCTGCACTGTACCAGCACTGCTATCACTGCTAATGATTTATTCCTGCCCTGTCTTGCAAGGAGGCTGGTAAGAGAAGCCAAAAAGTGTGGGAATATGAAAGCTGCCTTCCTCCTGGTCTCCTCCTGATTGCCCTTTGTGTGGTATTGTGTCTTATGGTGAGTTTGTATTTTGTGTCTGTCATTCTGTCTGTCATCACTACTATGGAATATAGGTCAAAAAATCGTAAGAAATGCAAGTATGGTTTAAACTCACAATTTTTTCAGTAGGGGAATCCTGGAAAGGTGAGTTTGGCACACTAGTCACACAGAAGACATTAGAGATCATCCTCCTAGATCTTTTACAGAGAAAAGATCTGGCAGGAATGAGGACAGTCTCTGTTAAGCCATTATTTTTTACTTCTCTCTAGTGTTGATCATTTAAAAACATGCAAACAGAAAAGGAAGGAAGGGCTTCCTTTCCTCCTTCCACTTGCACTGTACAAATGCCTTCCTGTCATGGTAATAGGTGGGAACCTTAAACTTTAAATACTTTGCTAGGGAAAGCAGTTTTGAAGTTCTGGTTTACTTTCCCACGTGTCACTTTGTTAGGACTGATACTAGGCAGAAAAAGGGAGAAAACGCAGAAAGTGGGAAAACAGGTTCATTCTGAATGGCTGGAGTTGTGTGTGCAAAACAGGGGTGCAATTTTTCTCTCTGCTTCTCAGTCATAGGATGTGAGGTTGGGATGAAGGGGAGTCAATGATGAACCAATTCTCTTCAGGAGAGAATTAGTAGTTTCACAGAAAATGAGTAATCTTTTCCTTTGTCCTTTTTCATAGTAATTCATAAACCCCGCCCCCCAAAAAATGGGAGCTAAAATATTTGGGTATTTTTCCTCTGGTTGTCCTTATCTGGACTGTCACAGCACTCCAGGGAGCTGCATCATTTAGATGGATCTTTTATAAGTCAAGTGGGATGAATCAAAGGGTGACTTTGGCCCAAGAGTGCTCAGCAGAGTGTTCCCTACTGCTTTTCCCGAGGCGAGAGCATCCGGTCCAGGGTAGCAAAGGGGAGACCCTGTTGTGAACTGATGTGCTTCTGAGCACTCACACGAGCAGCTGATGGACAGTTTTCATTTGCCACCTCCCTGTGTTCACTACCAAGGTTTCGTGTCCCACATTGAATGCATTTCCTTTCCTCCCAGGCTAAGCTGGGGCAGGTGACCTGGGCAGTCTGTGCTACAACGGGAGCAGCTTGCCTGCAGGTGGGAGTGGAGTGGCTCCCTGTCCTGAGGGGAAGAGAACCATCACCTCTCCTGCCCCCTTCCACTGCTGTCAGGCAAGCCTAAAGTGGGCCACAGCCAGAAACGTCTGAAATTCTTAGCACGGGTCAGTGGTTGAATTCTAGAACTTCATATGTGCATCAGAAAACAAAAGAAAAATAAATCTGTGGTTTCTTTTGTAATACTCAAAAGAGCTTAGGGTTCTTGTCTGGAGTGAGAGCTAGTCTTGTGAAATTTGGGTTGTTTGGTGAAAAGTACTGGATGGCTCCAATTTGTGATGATGATTGTGAAAAGTTGTGGGATCGGGCTTGATTTTTCCAAGCAATTACCTCTTGTTCTGATTTAATTCTCAGGCAGGTCTCTGACTTGAAATCAGACAGCAGCTACACATCTCATATCAAATAGCACATTTAGGTAACTGATACAAAAAATCCTCATATTAAGGAGTGTGTATAGATAGATCACTGATACAAAATCCATGCTGGGCAGTTCAAGCAGTTTTGAAATATAGGATATCTGAGGCGAGTCACACACATACAATTTCCACCTCCCTTCACAATCTCCACCACTTCACCGAGGCAGAGTGGGAGAAGCCGTCACTACAGCCCTGTGAGCCAGAGCACATCCAGACAGAGCAGTTTCTGGTGTTCCTGGCTGGGATGGGATCCAGTTCTTCCTAGTGTGAATGTTCCTGTCTCATGGTGGTTTCATAACACACTTTCAGGGCCTCTCGGTATCCCCTCTGGGATTCCCCAGTGATAGAAGAGGAAAGAAATCTGGCCAGGTTTTGTTCGCACAGGAAGGTGTTCAGGAGCAGTTATCAAAATTAATTTCCTGAGTGTGTAATTGCAGGAACAGGCAAGCCCACGTGTGCTGTTCAGGTTAAGTCATGTTATTCTTTACTTCTTGTCAGCTCTCTCAGATGTGTCTATGAGGGGCTGAAAACTCCACAGCAGGGAGAGCCAGAGGCTCTTCTGCTGCTGATATATCTGCCTTTTTTCAGGGCCTTTCTTTTCACACCTCATACTTTCTTTACCCAAGTGTAAAAAAAAAAAAAAAAAAAAAAAAGCCCAAACAGCCCCCAAAATGAAAAAAAAAATGACACAAAAACCCCCCAAACCAAACTAAACTAACCTAAATCTTCTTGGAAACATTCAAACACGCAGAACAATAAAAGAAGTGAAAGGCAAAGGCAACTAAAGCAGCCTTCCTGGAGACTGATTTCTAATGCCACCATCAAAAAAATCAGCAGTGACTCTCCCCCTGCACAGTAGTGACACTCTCTCCTGCACAGGCAGGGATGAGTGCCAGGCTGAGCTGGGAACCTCCCAGAAAGGAAGGCCTGGGTAGAAGTGGCACTGTTTTGCCTTGAGGGTGAGCAGGCAGCCAATCTGTGGCCAAACCTGCTGCCATTTCTGTCCCCGTGCTTGTACCACAGCCTGTCTGCTGCTGCCATCACCTGCCAGCTCCTGCCTCTCACCCCAGGGGCCCTGCAGGGGCTTGGAGGCTGGCATTATTGTCATCATCACCATCATCATCATCATCATCACTTTCTTCCTGTGCACTGGTCCAGTAGCATCCCAGCCTCCTAGCCTCCCTCCTCCCGGCTCCTTGGGGGCTTTGTGATCAGCCCCCAAAAACACTGAACTGGAACCTGAATATCCTTCCCTTCCTTTCCCTTCCTGACCTTGCTCCTGGTGCTCTTTCCATGCACCTCATGGCCGTGTAGCTGCCAGCAGCTCCCAGCTCCTCTGTGCCCTGGCCCGCGGTGCTTCTCTCTGGCTGGCGGCTCCCGCAGCCGCCCGAGGGGCGCCGGTGATTCCCAAGTCTGGAAGGTGACCCCGCGGCCGTGCCCATGCAGCCGTGGCCCAGAGAAGCGCAGATGGGCTACGGGTGCAGTGGGTTAATGCCGCTGGCTGGGCTACGGGGTGTACCCAGGAGCTGCATCAAAGCTCTGGCAGCGCCTCCAGCCTGCGCCTCAGCAAGCCCTTAGTGATATTCAGCTTTAGCGATTCTCAGCTCATGAGTGATTTCAGCTCTTGGGCTTGCTGGGCTCGGCTGGGGCGTGCAGCAGGCACTCGGAAGACCAGGAAAGAGAGGAGAGCACTGTGTGAAATATTCTGCAGCGATGCCCTTTATTATCTTCTTTCTGCAAAGGCGTTCAGTGACAGCTCTTCTCTGGTGAGCCGGGCAGAAACAGGGGTTTACACAGGGCAAGAGGGGATCGAGAATTGTCCAATGGTAAGGGTTAAAGGAAAGTGACCTATAGCCTTACAGAGAGATAAGCAAGGGTCCGAGAGCGGGAGAGAGGGGCTCCTATGGTCCAGTCATCGTGACTCGGCATCCTGCCTGTCCTAGGCCTCAGAACGCCAAGGCAGGTTTGCAGGGCCTGCGTCTGCTACAGTGGATGGGCTCCCTGTTCCGGGCTCTGAAGCTCAGGGTCAGGTGCCCCTCTCTCTTTCAGTTGTGCTAATAACAACAGCCCTCTTCACCCATCCTCGCCATCATTCACCGCCTCCAGCGTTTCACGCCCAAATGGCTTTGCTTCCTCCTGCCTCCACCCCAACCCACCTTGCTGCTAATTCTGCTTTGTGCTGAAATTCTGATCTCTTGGGCAGCTCACCCCCTCAGTGTGCCAGCAGCCCTGCAGCCAGCAAGACAACGTGCTTAAAGACAAGTCCAGCTCCATTTCAGCAGGTGTCAGACATCCTTTGTGCACAAAAGCTGCTGGTGAGGAAGGCACCAGGCCAAGAGTTAGTGACAGGAAAGAAGGAAACTAAGTCATGTTTTTGTACCATATATCACTTTTCATTGTGAGTACACACCTGAGGGCAGGTGGGTGAGAGCCTACAGAGCCCTTCAGAGGAGGAGCTGTGAGGATCTGTGGCAGGGATTTCTTCTCTCCTGCTCTTGTCTTTCATCTCCCCTCTGTTTTTCCACTCCTTTACTTTCTCTCACTCAGATAATTATGTGCTGATTCAGCTATTCTTGTCAGGACCTCAGGCTGCAGTGCCTGAGCTGTGACTGCCTCTGTGTTGGGACCCTTTCCTGCTTTAGGGGTCCCTGCAGGAAGTGAGTACTGCACTTGGATTTCTCTGTGAGTTCCCCAAATCTCTGGGATGCTCAAATCATAGAATCATAGAATGTTTTGGGTTGGAAGGGATCTTTAGAAATGATCTAGTTCAACCTTGCTGCAATGTGCAGAGACACCTTCAACTGCACCAGTCTACTCAGTCCCATCCAGCTTGACCTTGAATGCTTCCAGGGATGGGGCATCTACCACCTCTCTGGGCAACCTGCTCCAGTGTTTCACCACTCTCATTGTAAAAAACTTCTACCTTACAGCTGATCCTCCTCCATTCATCCCTTGATCTATCTCAACAAAGATAAAAAGTTTGTCCTCGTCTTCCTTCGAGGCTTACTGCACGTACTGAAAGGCTGCGATGAGGTTTCCCCAGAGCCTTCTTTTCTCCAGGACTGGGGTGGTCTAAGTGCTCCAGGAGCCAAACTGCTGCTCCTTTGCCTCCCCTCTGCTTCCTCAGCTCCTCTGGGAACAGCTACGAGCCAGCGTGCTGGAGGGGACCTGCTGGCCAAAACCAGTTTGTTTTTTCTGCTGCACTGGGGCGCCTGCCATGTGATGACAAAACCTCCTTGGAGTAGCTAGACAATAGCAGAGAGAGTTTTTCAGGGTTCTTTATTTTATTTATTGGTAATTTTAGCCATTGCTTCACTGATGAAATTGAATGCATTCGTTTAAATCATCTTTTTAACGATAAAATTTAAGCTTATTTCACACAGAATTCCCCTTTTGTTCTTTGCTTAAATACTCCTGCCCTTTGGCTGTTATTAATTACATCCACGGATTTCTAAACAACCTAATCTGTGGAAATTAGAGTTTATGGGGAGGGCCAAGATCTAGTACATCTGAGAGCAATATTCCTGTCCCTTTTAAACACTGTTAATTTGTATTGAATACAGGAGCATGTAAACAAAATGCCAGATGTACAGCAGAGGATAAAAATTACAGGGCAGTGAAGCCAATGAAATCAATTGCTGTGGGCTTTGCCTTTCCCCTGTCTCCTGGAAAGGGCTGGGTTGGAAGGCTGGCAAACAGAGGTGTGGACAGAAGGACACAATAATTGTCCTCTGCATTTTAAAGGCACATTGTCACCACTGCATCAGATACTGTCACCAACCTTCAGAAAGGGGCTAAGGTGCTATTTTCAGCTCTCAAGCCACTCTGATTGGCATATTTGCTTCCAGTGCATCAGAGTCCTTCTCGTCCAATTTTGAGCAAATTGTCTGACTAGCCCCCAAAAGAGGGACAAGCTCATAATTTTATTGAGCAAATCTATTAATGACTGAAGGGAAAGGTGGTTGTCCACCTGTCTGAAAAGACTGCTTTTCTAAAACAAGGATGTAAGCCTCCCCTTGGACAGCGTGTGAGGTCCCTGCAAGAGTGTTACTATTTAAGGTTACTTTTGGCTTCTTCAAGTGTTCTTTGGGATACAGAAATCAGCACTTTGTCCTGCAGAGCTGCCAGCAGTGCAACAGGGGAGTCGCCATCTACATATTCTCTGGGCTACAAAAATAGAACAGTATCATGGAATCATAGAATAATTGATGTTGGAAGAGATATTTGGATTATTGAGTCCAATTTTTAACACAGCACTGCCAACTCCATCACTAAACCATGTCCTTAAGTGCCATATCTACACATCTTTTAAATACATCCAGGGATGGTGACTTCACCACTTCCCTGGACTGCCTGTCCAACATCTAGACAACCATTCTGGTGAAGAATTTTTATGAGTATCCGATCAAAAACTCCTCTGGCGCAACCTGAAGCTGTTTCCACTTGTCCTGTCTTGCGTCACCTGGGAGAAGAGGCTGACTCTCACCTTGCTGAACCTCCTGTCAGGTAGTTTAGAGAGTGCTAAGGTCTTCCCTGAGCTTCCTTCAGGCTAAACAAACCCAGCTCCTTCAGCTGGTCCCCATAAGATTTGTGTTCCAGACCCTTCACCGCTGCTCTTCTCTGGACATGCTCCAGCACCTCAATGCCTTTGTTGTAGTGAGTGGCCCAAAAGTGAACACAGGATTCAAGGTGTGGCCTCACCAGTGCTGAGTATGGGGGGATGATCACACACTGCTCCTGCTGGCCACGCTATTTCTGGTACAAAATGTCCCAGTCAATGTGTTTATGATGCCTGGTTTTGAGCAAAGCTGCCCGCTGGGATTTTCAGCCCTCTGTCACTGGAAGAGGTCAATGAGGTGTTGGCTCCACCAGGCACGTAGCTGGCTCAGATGTGCTTCAAGGGGTCCCTGTGGTTTCTCAGTGGCTTTTCTTCATTTGCGTCTGGTGAGGGGAAACTCCCAGTGAGTGCAAGAGCACACCCAGGGCTTTTGGGACACTCAACTCTTCCAGCTCATTTACTTCCTTTTTTTCTGCTCCCTGACTGTACCTCAGACTGAGCTGAACAGGATGTTGGTTTTGCATTGTAGAGGTCACCCTTGAAAGGAAAAGGTTTCCCTTGAAATCTCTTGCTGTCCTCAAGGGCAAGCCATGTGGGTGGGTTCGGTGGCTCACAACATCCAACCCACAGAAAACGTGGGTCACTGATAGCTGAGATTCTCCAAAGCCACCCACATTTGGGTGTGGACAAACCCTTCCTCAAGCTTTCATCTCTTCCCATAAGGATTTGGCTGGTGCAGGCCAGCTGGCTTCCACACCAAGCCCAGTTCCATTTATCATGCCATGTGGGACTGCCAACAGCAGCTGGTTGACATAACAACTGCATTTCCCAGCACTGGAAATAGTGTTTCCTGTTGCCCATCTTTCATTCCTGTAATCCCAAGTGGAAGCTTTTGCTCTGTTTTTGTTTTATTTTCCTCTTGAGGAAGACATAAACACATTTTTTAGTTTCCTGTTTGGAGCAAAGTAGCTGAGTCAGGACCAAAACCAGCCCTGCGTGCCTGCTCAGGGTAAAAGTGGGGACTGTGTGACTCGGGGTAGCTGCTCAGGATCACCTCAATTCCCTCTGCTCCTAAACTCACCTTCCTGTGAGCTTCAGACTGGGCTGTGAATAGTCACTGGCCATCCCTGCTCTTGGGCTCCGTGACAGCTTTCCCTAGATGTCTTAAGCCTGAAACGCTCTGCGTAGCTTCAGCCACTGCTGGCAGCTGGCCAGTCCTGTGAGCGCCACTTCCAGCCAGCCTTCCAGAGCCCCTTTCTCCCTCTGAGCCCTTGTGCACCTCAATTTTTCCAGTGAAGTCTCCTTGTCTCCCCAGCAGACCCCTGCCTGAGTGCCCTGTGTCACCTGGCCAGAAGCCAGGCAGAGTCGGGGTAGGAGCAATGCAAGGATGGGAATAAATTGGTCCCTCACCCTGGCTTAATCTTCATTGTAGCATCTAATGCACTGGCAGAGAGCAGATCTGATTAAAAAGCTTTCCTGCCAGAATCTCTGCCATCAGGATGACCCCGAGATGCATTAAAAAGTCTCCTTTCCCAGCTCAGCAGTCGAGGGAGTCAGGACTATTTGGCTGCAGTTTTCAAGGTAGTTTATTTTCTCTTATCTCTTACATTCTTTCTCTGGCCTGCTGAGGTCCGTTCAGCAGGTCAGTCCGAGGCACACTGCCCGCCCCTGGGCTTGTGTTGTCTTTTTATACTAAAAACTATGTAGACTATATTTACCATTATTTTCCAATACCTATCACCTATGTTAGACAGTCTGTCTCTAAACCAATCCAAAAGTGCCAACATCACCCAGAACATGGAGGTTAGGAAAGAGAAAGAAGAACAAGGCACGCCCAAATTCCTCCATCTTGGGACCCCAAACCCCCATTCTAAAATCCCCAAATTCTACTTTTCACCCTGTGACTACTACTATTATGCTACTTAAAATTTGTGACTTGTAATTCTTCATACAAAGTTGGTAACTTGTTCCATGGGTCAAAATCAAAGTCACAGGTGACTTTGGCTGCATGCCAAGGTCTCAGAGCCCCCTGCCAGGGGCTCGAGCCATCCTGAACAGTCAGAGGAATGTCCTGGGTTATGACACTTTCCTATTAGTTTTTTTTTAAACTCTGCTCAGTTTTATACTTTCCTAAATGCTGCCGACTCAGATTGGTTCTCTGTGGGAGCAGACAGCAATGTCACCACGGGTGGCACCATGGAGGTGGCTTCTCTCAGTGGCAGAGCGCTCCTGCCAGCAGGGAGAGGCCTGGGGACCACAACACCAGGTGGAAAGCCAGTTTAGAAAGGAAACATTAATAATTTCAAAACCACCAACCAAACTTCCTACTTGCCTGAACAGACCGATGAGCAGCAACATCACAAAGCCTTCGCAGCTCTGTTTTCCCCATCCAACAGAAAAGAGTACCAAATGCAATTCCTCAAGTATTGTGAATGTAATAAAACAGCGAGGACAGGGCACACAGGACTGGGAGGAGAGGCAAGAATAGCATGGAGGTGTTTTCCTGTCCATGAGGAAACAAGGTTAGGCCTGAAGTAGTGCTTCTGCTCTTCCCAAACAAGGAGTGACTGAGACCAGATCTTCCTGGGCTTTGCTTGATGCAATCATTCCTAGAGAGGTAAGAAATTTCTGTGTCTAAGGGGACTGAACTTTTCCAGGACCACTTGGACAGATTCCCACTCAAACAAGGCTTGTTGGAAAGGGTTGGCTGAATCACTGCTGTGGGAGAGGCTGTAGCCAGCAGATAAAAGGTTTGCATCAGCAGGTGCTGTCAGAATGAGTGTTAAATGAAGTGTAAGAGAGACACGTTGTGCCGAAGGCTCAATTAACTGTTCATTTTCACCGCCTCTTGCTTTTTGACTGAGCTCTGACTATCACCAGCTATTTAGCAAAAATATCTGCCTGGGGTTCAGCCACATCCACATGGGAGCAGCTCCTCCAGGGCTGTGGTTGAAGTGAGGGGTGAACTTCAAAAGGAGAACCTCATTTCACCAAGTGAGCAAGCAGAGCTTGGGTTGCAGGAGACTCCGAAGGGTGGGGTAGCTCTCAGCTATGGCAGCCCTGGGAAGCCCAGAAGCCGTGTAAGAGGAAGCTGAACTGCAAGTAGAATTGGGGTCTGTGGCTGTGATTTGCTGGAGAGGTTTAATTAGGGTGTAGCACTGTGGGTAACACTCACTTCTGGGAGTTTTTGTTATTGCAAAGTGAATTTACCAGAGAAATCCTGTGCAGTGAGTGTTTCCATATTTATCTTGAAAACCTGACCTTTCACTGCTGCTTTCTGCCCATTGGTCCTCTTTGGTGGCACAGAGAGCTCCAGGTGGTCTCAATGAACTCATTTCCCCTCCCTCAGCTTTCCCCTGAAAGTTGCTGCAGCTGGTGGCTCACACAACTGCTTCTGCTTTAGCACCAGAAGCTTTCAAGGAAGCCAGCTTGCTGAGACCTGGATTTCTGACAGAGAAGAAAAAAATTTGAAGGTAGGAACCACTTTTTTTTTTTTTTTAAATTATTTTTTAATCTTTGAGCAGAGAGGAAAGTGGCGTCAGAAAGGTTCAATCAGAGGATCCAAGTAGGGCAAAAATCCAGACAGGTTTCTCCGTGGCTCACGCATCCACTATCAGGGAGGGCTGGTCCTGCTCATGGCTGTCACCTGCACCCAGGGACTGTGTTCTGTGTTTTCCTGCAGGGCTTTTTGTGGCAACTCCCATTTAAAGAGATCTGTCTGCCTTCTTATCATCCTACATTGGGGTTTTAGCCTGGATCAGTTCTCTGTTAGGGTTCAGCACGTGGCTCTGTATCCCCTGGTGCTGCGGAGGAGGTGGTTGTGCTGAGGAGCAGCTGAAGGAAGGAATGGCTGGAGATGTAAAGGGGGAGCAACGGCTCCACGAGCACAAGCATTGCTAGAGAGAAACCTGAATCAGGGGATGGTGGCCTCAGACCTCTGTCCAGAGTTAAACTGCACGGGCTGTAGGAATAAAGCCGTGGTGCTGGCTCTTTTCCTCTGATGACCCCAAGTGCCATGCCCTTCCTCAACAGGGGGCTCTGCTGCCAGGGACACCCCCCTGTTTGCATCACTGGGTTATGGAGCTCTGCTCACAGCATTCCAAAACACAAATAAGCAGGGACTGAGATAGTCTGACCTCATTAACACCTGTGTTTTCCCTCTTGATAGCAATAATAGAACAGCTCTTGAGCTGGCAAGTATAAGAACACTTCCATTATTTTGGACACTGCAGGGTTTTCTCAGGATGTGAATGTCTGAACAGCAAGAAAAGACACAGCCACGTTTGTTCCTGCTGATTCTGACCTAGGCTTTGTCCAGCTAGTTCCATGATCATATTTTCTGTGGCAAGCACAAATACCACCATTGATTCATTGGTGTTATGGACACATCACTAGTAGCAATAAAGAGAGGATGCAGCTGTTCTTCCACACCACACATCATCCTGCTGGATATCCCTTGTCCTTTCACATTGCTTCATCAGCCATAAAGCAAAAACAATAGCTGAATATTGCAGCTTTCTGAAGGTACACATCTGTGGCTCCCCCAGTGCCTCACCTAGCTGTAAAACTGCTGCCCAGTAAGACAAACAAGGCCATATCTGATTCTGAAAGGCACAGGGGGAAAAATGCTAATGGCTGAGTTTACCTGACCCTTCCTCTTACCGAGTCTGATTTCAAGTTGTTGATAGTGCTGACAAGTGGTGTGGGCAGAATGTTTCTGTGTTGGGTGTCTGTGCGTGCCCTGTACTGTCTCAGGAAAATTTCAGCTTCAGCAGTCATTTCTCCATACCTAAGAGAAACAAGCTTTATTAGCATAACAAGAAAACCACATCCTCTTTGGTTAAGATTTTCTAACACAGCCATGCCCTGACTTCAGACATTAAGTTACTCTTTCTATTACCCTCTGCTCCAAGCCTGTGGAGATTAGAAGCCATGAAATAAAAACAAATAGCGATGCTGTTTTTGTTCCTCCATTTCCTTCAGCACAGGCACGCTATGTACCCAAAGTATGTGTCGTT
Organism: Motacilla alba alba; assembly: GCF_015832195.1. Taxonomy (NCBI): domain Eukaryota; kingdom Metazoa; phylum Chordata; class Aves; order Passeriformes; family Motacillidae; genus Motacilla; species Motacilla alba. The sequence continues at coordinate 48,797,881 of NC_052031.1, forward strand.
CTTGAACAGAATGGAGCATTCCTGAGAATTGTTCCTCCCACTTGTAGGATACTCGTGCGTAACTGGCATTATTTTACTTGTTTTATATCTTACTGTAACTATTACATGCTGTTACATTAACAATGATAATAATGTCAGGGAGTTGTCCCTAGTTGTTGTTCAGTTGTGTGTTGTCCCTAGTGTGTTCAGGGGTTCTGGTATTTGTGTTCAAGTGCAGGATTTGGGTGCACATTAGTAGAGGAGGTGAAAGGGTTAAAACAAGAATCAGGACCTATAGGGGAAAAGTCAGCGGTAGCTATCTGGAGAAGAGGTTAATAAACAGGATCTGAAAAGAGAGAAGGATGGGGCTTGGGAGGGACAGCATGGCATGATTAGGCTGCAAAACAAGGGAGGAGATTTAAGCGGCGATTTCAGCTGTCTCTGCGTGCTGTACCATCGGAGGGGTCAGTGCGGTTCATTCCCGCAGCCACAGCAGGGAGGCAGCCCAGAGCCCCCCACCCAGCAGAGCGGCCGTGCTGCCAGCCCGGGGCTGCTGGGCAGAGGCAGAGGCAGAGGCAGAGCAGAGCAGAGCACAGCAGGGCAGAGCAGAGCAGGGCAGGGCAGAGCAGTCCCGGCACGTCTCCCTCGCCGCCGCGCCGCGGGCCCTGGCCCGGGGCCAGCCGGAGCCGCTGCCGCCACCGGCCCCGGGCGCCGCTGCGAGCACTGATTTCTGCTGTCTCGGGGGGATGGCAAAAATCCGGCCCGCAGGCTTCGTCTGAAGAAAGATTGCAGGCGTTTGTACGTGCTGGTAGTTCCTGGGCCTGGTATGTTATCTCGTAAAACACAGCAAGGACTTTCCCAGATTAAAAAAGGCACATCACTTGGCAAAGAGTCCCATCTGCACGTACGCGAGAATGAGAACATCCGGAGAGCGCTGCCCTCGAAACAAAATGTCCAAGAGCTCAGAACCATGGAGGGGAATGGAGAGTCCCATGATGGCAGCACGTTCCTGTCTCCTGCCTCCTTCCTACCAGCGACCATCGGCCACCCCGGGCCAGAAGCCAGCAGAGAGGCGAGTACTGAGCTGGATGCCTGGGCTGGATGCCTTCGTCCCAGGAACCGGGGTGGCAGGAAGGAGAAGAGCGGTGGCTCTGCGCAGCCTGGCCCCTGAATGATGCAGGGACTTGCTGCCAGGCACCGTGCCCGTGTCCTTTTAAATTTGTCATCCCGCTTCACAGCAGGAACCCTATGCCTTCCTCACCAAAGCATAAACACACAACAAGGGAACAACGAGTGCTCATTCATTGCACGTTTGTTTGTTTCAAGAATCGAAGTTTATATAGTTGAAGCTTCCACATGCCGCTTTCACTGGTGCCCCTGCAGCCTGGTAACTGGAATGTGACAGAGAGAAATAAGCAGAGGAGCACTTTAGCATGATCTAACAGCAGAGTTATTTGATCTGGGGTTTGCTATGCACTGAAAATGCCAGTGGCTAATGGACTGTGAGCATGGTGCAGCAGCTCTTCGCCTCCCTGCTGGCGCAGGAGTCTGTGCCTCATGAAGCTGAAGAGGATGCTCTCCTTTGCAGCACATCTGTCCCACTGATCTAGTGACCAGCCTGGTTTTACTACTCATCCATCAAAGCGCAGCCATCGATACACAGTTATTTCTAGCCTTCGTTTAAAAAAAAAACCTTCGTTGATAAAATAGAGAAGTCTATCTGGGAAGATCAACTTTGATCTTTGGTTTTGACCATTAGCCTGACTTTAAATTTCCATGTCTTCAAACACTTGGTTTAGCTCCTGCTACAATTTTCTAACACAGTGCCTAAATTTAAAGACCATGTCTATTTATGTCTGATGTTTTAACATTTCCTCCACTTGGACTGAACATGCTTTATCACATCCTCTAAACCCCAGGGACACTCCAGTAAAGAGAGAGCACTGTCAATGTGAAAAGCAGGGATATTGTCCCAGTTTTGGACCCCTCCTCTGTGCCAGACTCTTACCCAGATCAGACACCTTTGTCTTCTCTGCACTTAAAGCTCACCAGGGAAAGGAGGACACACACACACGAAAACAAACAAACAAATAGAAAATATTAATTCTGTAATAAGAAGACAAATCACTTTTGTCAAATGTATTTGTCTCCATAACGGGAAGAAGTACTTTTTATAGCCTTTTTATTTTGGACACAGAAAATCATGATGTGTCTGTCCTCTCTGTGCAGTGCCCAGCAGAAGATTGTGCCATTCACTGTATGCGTCATTTACTCTGCGTGCCAGGTTTCTGCTCACTTTTAATTTACTGCTTCTGAGGGATTTCATCCTCTCCCTTTTGGGGATTGTTCAAATCAAACAGTGACTATTGTTGGCTCTTTCCATTTTAGGCAGCCACCATCACCATAACTTTTTAAGTGGCTTCCATACAAAAGCCTACAACAAGAGTGAAGCTCGCAGAGAACTCAATGTAGTATCTGGCACTTTTCCTCTTCCAAAATAACTGGTTCAAGTAAAGGGTTTGTTTGGTTTCTTAGGCTTTGTACAGTTACTTATTTTAGGTTGCTTTATTTAGTTTATATTTTTGTTCCTTGTGGTGAGCCAGAATTTTCCTTTTCTCAAATTCACTCAGGTCCTCCTGGCTATCACACTAGTACCACAATAACTACTCCTCCTTCCTTGACATTTATATCCTCCAAAGCTTTGTGAGTTATTATCGTCATTCTCTTTTCTATATATTCTTGTCATTCGACCAAATTATACAATGCTTTTGTTTAAACATTTTAAAGCATAGAATCAACCGGGGAAAATCAAGCATCCTTTTGAAGTCTTTTTGGACTCTAGGCACCTGTTTAGGTCCCTTTTTATCCCCTTTAGATCAAATACTTGTACTTTTTGGCTTTGCTATCTGCCTCTTGGCAAGTGTGTGGTCAGTCCCTGCCTGTCTTGGGCTGCTGACCTGACAGAGACCCAGTGACAGCTCTCACGACCCACCAAGTACAGAGAGGGACCAGCCAGCTCAGCGCACAGCCCAGGATGAAATGCACATTTAGGGTGCAAGAGCAGGTGAGGATCAGAGGGTCTGTGTACCCATGGCAGCAAGTGACACCCTGCCCAGCAGACAGAGGAGACCAGACTTAGGGCAATCATGTAGCTCGCTTCACCCTCAGCTGGGCACTTTTCTGGGGCAGAAGAGACTTGATCTTTCAGAATATTTGAATGTGTTAAGTTCATGTCACTACAGGACACAGCCAGAGTAGGGACAGTGACTGTCACAACCTCTGGCATCATCAGGATAAGCCTGCCATGAAGCCAAACCAGGGTAATGTGCCCACAGAAGGCAAATTATCAAGTCAGCAAGAAGGGACTTGCAACATCTCAGGGAGAAAACTGGTAAATGGTGGCTAAAACTGGTAAATGGTGGCTAAACCTCAGTCTGTGTATGCAGCAGCGAGAACAGGGGTGCTGAGGAACTGCTGACATCCACAGCAGGGGAGCAAGCATAGGGTCTCTCAACATACCAGAGCCCATTGCCCACACACTGACAGATTTCAAAGACTTAGATGTCTGGAACATGGTGGCAGCAGAGAAGGTTGGATTCCTTCTCTACAGCAGGAACAGTAATGGAGATGCAGACAATGTCCAGGAAATAGATGGTGCTCAAGATACAAAGCTGCACAACATTAACGGAGGAGATTCTCTGAAGACTAGGTCACTATGAGAAAAAAGAAGCATAGTCATGAAATACAGATTTAATATATTTTTTCTTATGTTTGTGAGAGAATCAAGTGGTTGAAAAAACGTGTCATCAGTCACTTTACCAGTATCTTCATCTGTCATGTGGTGCTCTTCTGCCAGTGAAAGTGGCCTGAAAACAGTCTTTGAAATTCCAGCTCATACCTTTATTAATACACCCCAGCAATAAAAAACATGCTGAAAAAATTACCCCTGCAGGCTACTATCCCATCTGTGACAGAAACCAGCAGAAGATTATTCCCAGAAAAGTTCAAGAGAAGAATAGAATAATTTGCCTACAGAAGAAGTTATTTCTAGTCATGGGCTTCCTGAGGTTGCTCTATGCCCTGAAGCTAATAGGATTTTATCTGTCAAACATGAATGAGAGAACAAAATAACAACCTCTGATTATCCTCTTTTCCCCCTCTCTAATCTTACTTAAGACTTGAACTGACTCTTGTTCTCAATGATGGTCTGCAAAAGTCTCACAAATAACAATATTCAGTAGTAAATAATACATTTCCTGTACACACCCAACTTTATTCTGTAATAAACATGTCTCCTGTTACCCACTTCAAAAGGCATCCTTTTGGGGTTCACTGAGTGCTCGTTCAGTATGGGAGCAATCAGGGCACTGTAAAACACCTTTACAGACTATGGTGTTTTTTGCTTTTCCATTATGTTCCCTTTTCTGAGTGTCTCTCTGTAAACTAAATAATTACAGGGGGTTTCAGCATAGCAATATCCTCCTCCTTTTAATCATATCTGTCCTTCAATTCCAACCTACACCCTTTCTCCAGTGTCCTTTTTTAGCAATCAGACGCCCCTCCTATTTCAGCCAAAGCTGCCTCCTGACATTACATACTGGCATCGTACACATTTCTGGATGTTATGAATGAAATTGCCAATCTAATTTTATCAATAATTTGCAAGAGCCAAATTATGATATAATAACAAAATACAAAAATTTATTTCGCGTAAATTTAACAGAATTTCGGTAAGCCACGGACCGGACAGAGTCTAGCCCGGGAATAGACCCTGGGTGACGCGCTATGCAGCTCCAAGCACTGGCAGCTTCGGGGTGCGGCGGCACACCATGGTCTCCTCGAACCCAGGTTTTATCCTCTTTTTCTTGCCGCGGGCTAGGAAGTCCATTGTCCTTTTCTTAATCCAACAACTCCCAAGGGTTTCTCCGGTCCAGTAGAATGCTATCTGATGGAAGATGGTCCAGTCCTCGATGTCTTCGGGAATAATTCATCGGCTCCTGGTCTTGTGCTAGACAGGACTCAAACAACCAAGTTTAACAATCCGCACCTGTCCCACACCGAGAGATATCCTCGTTAACACTCTGAATACCCGATATTCAGTCCTTACTGGAAATCTCTTTTACAAGCTAAGAGATTTCCCAGAAGCAGACTGAAAATCTGAATAGTGTGTGCTTCTTCCCTCCGGTCGGGAGTAGCCAGGTGTGCTGCCGATGGCGTAATTCCTTGTTTAGATGAAACCTCGAAACCATGGGTTCCTGCTGTGTTTCACATGTAAATGTAATCTATTGGTGAGGTATGTGTGTGTTGGTTTCTCAATACTGCTGGCCGTTTTTCCTAGCTTTTCTGAAACATGTCCAGATGCGATCCCCACATCAATCCCAATCCTTTAATATCTAAAACTACTTTTAATATACTTTATATTACCTCACATTTGCTTTTTACTTAAATAAAATATGAATTTTGACATTCATCCATAACATGGAGAAACCAGCTCTGTGAGAATGCTTCATCATCAGCTCCTTGAACCAGATATTTAGCTCTGACAAAAGGCTCCCCAGGAGCAGCAGGAGTAGATGAGTGCTGCTATCCAAGATGCTGAGCAGCCCCAGTGCTAACAAACCGCCCCCGGGCGCTTCCCTGCTTTGCGTGGGCTCCATCCCGAGAGCCCTGGCCAGGAGCCCGGCACTCCTGCTGCGTTGCCAGCAGCTGGAGGAGCTTTTGGTGTCTGACAGGCAACTCTGCCGCACAATGGTATCTTTCTTTGGGAGCAAATTCATCTGCCCGGTTTCAGCGCTGTGCTGCAGCAGGGGCAGGGGAAAGTGGAAAGCAGCTCCACTTGAATTTCATTCCCACTTCCTATGTTTGCGCCTCTTTGTTTATCTGGAACACTCATTCCTGGATTGGCTATTTTGTAGGAACATCAGGCCTGTGTGAGAGAGGCTGCTGCTGTGTTCCCCAGACAGCATTATACACTCATTCTTTTTTTTTTTCCCCTTCCATTTGATTCCTCATTTCTCAAGTATAAATCAGAATACTATAATTTCTCTCCAGAGCTTTCCCCCCCCCCACTGTTTTTAATATATAAATATATATTAAATCACATTTTAAAATGTTTCTTATCACAATTATAACTCTTGTTATTAAGGCTGGAAGGCTGAATGCTATGTTGACAAGCCTTACCCAGACTAGGGAAAGTTTTGGAAATACCAGGCGTGTTACTTGGGTCGAGGTAAACAGATGAAGGTAAATGGAGGCAGAAGATGGGGCTGCACTCATTTTGGTGAATATCAGCATACTCTGCCATTGTATTGCACAATTTCCCTTTAGTCCGTCTTTGTCTGGGCACTGCCAAAATCCTGCTCCCGAGACCATTTAGTGCAGCTAAGCCATATGAAGGTGACTGGTCAGATCAAAATGCCAAAGGAGCTCTTTCCCAGTGGATGGAAATTATTTTCCTCTACTATTTTCTGCCTTTGCAGTCTGTTTGCTGTGAAGCCTATGAGGTCATGGCAGTGCCCAGTTTTATTGAGTGAGTCTCTTGGACAGCACATTCTCTGTCCAGCACCGCTTCCAGAGAGTGGGACCCCACGGTGCAGCTCCCCCAAGCTCTGAAAATAGCTCTGAACTTTCCCAGCCTCTGCATGTGTTCCTTGGAACTGCAGCCCTGCTGGATGAGTCAGCTCTTGCAGGGTGACATCGCAGCTGAAATCAGACCTGGCCTTTGCAAAGAGAAATCCAAAGATCCTCTTGTTGTTTCATGGGAAACATCGAAACGAAGTAAAGATGAGAGTGTCACACACTTCCTCTCCCCATGCTGATTACTCACCACTCTGGGGAACCCCCAGGGTTGTGTAGGGATCAAATCTCATCTTTCCAAATCCTCCAGCTGCACCTTCTCTGGCAATGAAAGATGGAGAACACAACTCCTTTGAGAGCAGACCTTGGAGTCAGAACAGCAGCTGGGAAGTAATACAGCCCTGATGAGGATGTGCCAAACCAGAGTGGGCTCCAGCATCTCCTTCTTCCAGCAAGCCTCTGGAAAAGGAGGCTCCATCCAAAAGACAGGTCTGGCACCAGGAAACCTTTCCCAGGTTTCTCAACTGTTTAATTGTCACAGCCTCTTGCTGCACTCCATATACCTCTGTGAAAGGGATAAAATGACCACTGCAAATGCCATGGATAGGGGATATAAAACTGTACGCAGATCTTTTCTCCAGTTAGTTGCACAATTATGTGACTGGGATATTACCAACACACAGTCTCTGTGTTTCGATTCATCGTGATTTAGTCTGAACTGAATGGCAAGATAACAAGACAGACCCTTTAAATGTAATGGTCTTTTGAGAAAATTATGTGTTCTGTGCTTTAGCTTAAAAATGAAATGCTAGAAAGATGGCACTCTGTCTAAGTTGCCTCAGATGTTTCCACAGCACTTTCAAACCCAGTGTAGTGACATCTGTTGCCAGGTAAGTAAAATCAGTGTGGAAATATTTACTCTTGCCCCTTACTGGGACATGAGTGGCTTTGCACTCTTCTAAACACAGATGTGAAGATGCCTTTCTTGGCTCTTGAATTGAGGAAAGAATGTTAAGTTGCTGTCAGGAGAGTAACTATGGTTTCTTACTCCCAAAGACTGGAAGTGCTTACTCCTTACCCTGTAACTCTCTTGTCCTTGTTTTGCTGATAGCTGTGTCGGTCTTCCTTATGGAGCTTTTTGATTAAATTGCTGTAATTTAGCTATCACTTCACAAGTGGCAGACTCTAAACTCCTCCTCTCTGTTCTCTGAAGTTCCTACTTTCTATTATGAGTCATTGCGTTGCAATCATATGGATCCCAAACATTCTGCAGTGGGAGGCCAGATCCACAAGGACTGGTAGATCAGAATTTTGCCCAAGATCACAGTGTGACACGGAATGGAAAAGCCTCCAAAAGATGCTTTCTAATGCCTTATCCATTCAATGTGCAGATTAACACACCAGTAGCAAAAGCTGTGATATAATGTGTGCTTAGAAAGGTAATATTTGTAACATCTGAAAAAACATTTCCCCTCAAGCTGAAAGGGAAGGTCAGTGTCAGATCAGTGCATTTGTGTGTCACTGTCTGTCACCGTGGCACTGTGGGAACAGACCTGGGAGGCAATGAACCAGCACTGGGAAGTCAGTCTAGGGGAACGGGCAGGAAATGGGGCTTAGGGACCCATGACAAACTCCTGCTGCATAGCTCTCCTCTGATTTTGGGCAAGTTGCATGCACTACTGGTGAGTCACAGGCAGCCTGACGATGTGAGTTTGGCTCCATCTAAGGGAAGCAATGAATACTACAAAGCCCCAGAAACGAGTCTGTTCCAGTCCTTTCGAGCCAAAAGACAATGGCCAACCTTCACCTCTTCTCATAAACCACAATGAAGCTTTGTCCCTGCACTTTTGAACTGATGAGTTTGTAAACTGTGTTATTTACTACAGTAAATGCTTTTCTATCTATGTGGGTCACAACTTGGAAGTCACAGCCCCAAGTTAATGATTAGTGTATTCTTTGATAGAAGACAGTAATTATTAACCCTGAACTCTGATACTAATCCACACAGTTTTTAATGAGCACTTCACTTCCCCAATTTCTTTATTGCAATTTCTCTTGCTTGATATTTGCATAAAGGACATATTAAAAGGATTTCAGTTTCCTTTGCTCTGTTTTTCCCATATGTTACTCTTTGAGCAGCTGAGCAGGCAAAATCCTCTTTTTGTGTAAAGGGTGTACAGGAAGGCAGATTCCTCACCCAGCAAAACTTAGGTTAATAGAAATACGTTGGTGTTTACCAAACTGAAAGGGCTCACCCATTTCAAAACAGAAAACCCTAAGTAAGACAGGAAAATGAACATCCCTAACATTTTGAACAGTCATTGAACTGCCTCTCTAAGAGGTTTAAAGTCCTTGCCCAACTCCTTTCTCAAGAGACACTTGTAGGGATTTTAGGACAGAAATCAACCACTGATGTGCGGGTCATGGAAACAAAGAATGAAACCATGAAAAGAGCAGGGTTTAATTTAAAAAGTGAAAGCAACTGGCCTCACTGAAGGCAAGGAATTTTGTTAGGCACTTTTTCCAATTGTCTCTTGCTTGTTAGGACTTGATTAAATAAGGCTGAGAACACACCATCTCCTCATTTTACAAAGCAACCCTGAAGTCAGCTGCTCCCTTTAAAGCTCTCACAAGCGCTCCCAACACAGCAGGATTGTGGCACTGCCATGGGGGGCTGCAGCAGCTGCCTGCTCAGAGCTGGACCATTCACAGCCCTCTGCTTTCCATTAGGGGCCCAATCCTCAGTGTCCACAGCCTACTCCTCCTCCTGCGTGCCAAACACGTGCCTGAACTCCAGTACTTCTGCATCCATCTATTCCTTCCCTGCCCAACGGGGTCTGGCACACCCTTCTTCTCAGCCTCAGCCCTGCAGCCTGTGAGGGCATTGTGGGCTCTGGCTCGAGGTCAGACAGAGAAGCTGAGCTGCTCAAGGGATGGACATTGCTTGGTCTGCTGTAAGGGCTGCTGCAGCTCTGATCCAGGCAATTATGGCTCAGCAGAATCCGTGTACATGCAAGTGCTCACCAGTGGTGCTGGAGCAGAGGTGCTGCAGGGCTGGCTTCCCTTGAGCGCAGGTCTTGCAGGAGCCTGGCCACAGCAGCTGGTGTGGAGGCTCTGCTGAGCCCAGGGCTGGCAATCATCCCTGTTTGGCCAGCTGCCTCCAGAAGGATCTTCCCCAGAGCCCTGGGAAGTCCCTGCACACTCTGGCTTGTGGGTACACACACACACACACGAGCACCTGCTGCTGTGGTCTGTGCAAAGCACTGGAAAACCTGGGATCTTGCTGAGCTGCTAAGATGTGCATTACCAGTCAGAAGCCAAGATAGCAGAATTCATTACTCCCCCAGAAATTAAGCTGGACTGGTCATCTGGGCCAACAAGGCTCTTTCTCCATCAGGAGATGATTTGTCCATCAGCCTAAAGCCAAGGCACTGTGTTAGGCATGTTTCGAGCTGTCGGGTCGTTAAGGTTTCTGTAATAGTTTGTGGTTTTAAGCAGAGTCATCTTCAGATGGCCAAAGGCCATCCAGCCTTTAATGTTAAGCACCCCATTGAGCCATTTTAAGAACTTTAACTTTAAAAACATTCTTAGGGACACCCTCTGCTTTGTTCTCTTTCGATTTTCCCCCCTCCATTCCTATTTGCTTTTCTTTAAAGAGAAAGGAAATCCAAATGCAAACGTGAATCTAATGCTAAGTCAATGATGACTAAGACATCAGGTCAGGACAATAAAATATTTCTGCATAAGATCCCAAGCTTGTTCATGGTAGGCACCCAGAAGTAACTTGATAATGTACTTGTGCAATAGAGTTCAGAACTGCACATATAGAGTCTCACTGTAACTGTATTGAATTCTACTGTATCCTGTCACACTGCACTGGCAACTTCTTTGTTCAGTGTAAACTTTCATCCAACATTAAATCCAATGGAAGTAATTTAATAGACTTGATTTGCTGCCTTTACTAATGCTGCAGATGTTCTTATGCATTTGTTAATAAAATGTGAATTTAATGAATTCAATATGAGTTTTAAGGAAACTGAAAGCCGCTGAAAATAATGAGGCCTTCAAAACTAAACCAAAAATATAGCTCACATGTGATATGAGTTCTCCACTTGTCCCTGTTCTTGGTGAAGATAGAAGGATTTTATGAACAAGCAGAATTATTTCTTTATGGTTTCCCCTACTGTATATTTATCAATGCCTGTAAATACCTTTGGAAACTTAGAAAAGCATAGCAGTACCTACTGAAAACAATCTGTAACAGGCAGAGTTTGTAAATCAGTTCCAGCTCTTAAATGTTCATCTGATTGAAGGAAGATACAGCGAGTAGGACTTCAGCTTGTGAACTGGAAATAGGGGCAGAGCTGTGAGTTTTGCCATCACTTTGTGATAAGCCCACACACATCATCCATCCTCCCCTGTTCTGTGAACAGATCTACTAACAAGCCTCCTAAGCAAATGATTTCGAGAATCAGCCACACACCATTGTTGCTGAAATTGGCAATGTAGAACAGGAAGACATCCATGCCTTCTCATTCATTTGGAGTATTTGTCTCAGACCTCTAAAAAGCTGTTAGAAAACATGGGAGAAAGGAAGGGAAATATTCCTGACTTGTCATTAAACCTGAAACTCCCAGAACTACCACCATGCATGGGAATGTTTTGTGGTTTTGACTCTATTCTTCCACGAAACTACCTCTGGGGGGCTAACCCTGTCAAACAGCAGGAAGAAGAATGATGTTACTTCTAAGATTTATGTGTGTAGCCAAAGCTGAACTGGATCCCTGGGAAGGAAAAGCAAAAAGCTGTAAACATCAGGATTGAAGACCAGGGCAAGATAGGGGCTGACTGGCAGTAACTGGCTAAGAATTTGGTTCTTCTTAACATACTTGTACCATCAAGCTTCTTATCATGAAGTTCACAGATTAATTGTACGCGGCACAAACATTTTTTCCTAACTACTTCACATACATTGCTTTGCAGTTATATCACGCCCTCCCGTTCTCGGACTGTAGGAGAGAATAAGGAAAGGCCCACGATGCCTTTTTTGTATCACTTGTTATTGAATGCTTCGCTCTTTGCTTTGTTTTGAAAAGTGATACTAACTTTTTCAGCTTCACAGAGCGAGCCAATCCTTCACGGAGCATGGTTACAGTCTGTGGCATGACTCACTAAGCAGGGGTGAGAACATCACTGCAGGTAAAATGCAGTGACTATTTATAATGATATTGTAACACTCCAGCTATGGTCCCCTGCCCTGCTCTTTAGGGATGCCATCACTCCTCTATTTTCTGCACAATCCCACTGCAGTTAACCAGAGTTTTCCTTATGGACATTTCACCCACTTGCACCATGTATTTTCTTGGCTTTGTACCCCATCAAGAAGCTTCGTGAGACTCCAAGAGAAAGACCAGACCACGCTGCCAGGCGCGCTGCAGGTCAGTCAGTCCCAGGTCAGGCAGCGGGAGCAGCACAGTCCACGCTGCTGGCTGCTCCGGGATTCTGACACTCAGGGACCCCTGAAATTGCTCTCCACACACGAAAGTGTGGAAAAGTCAGAAACGCATTTCATTTGAAGATTTCTGCTGGCCAATCCCTAATTCCCAGCAAACTTGCTTCACTGACTATTATCTCCTGATCGAAGATTGCCGCAGGCCGGCGATAAAGCTGAACAATCGCCACGCTGCTGCGTTCAGTTTGCAGCACTCAAGATCCAGCCTCTGCCGGGAACCCCCCGCTCCCATCCCAAGGATTAGGGGAGGGCGGTGCTGGGCGAAAACGTGTGAGAAAGGAAGGAAAATATTCCCGACTCGTCGTGAAACCCGAGCCTCCCAGAAGAGCCAGCGCTCCCGGGCTGTCCCACGGCCGTGACCCTCCCCCGGCCACGAGCCACCCCTCAGCCCAGGGCGCCCACAGGAGCGGCGCTGCGCCTTTAAGGGCGAGGCCCCGCCCCTCCCCGCCCAGCAGGCACCCGCCCCCTCCGCCCCGCCCGCGATGACCTCATCCCTGCCTTTCCATTGGCTGCGCGTCCCGTCAGTCAGGCGGCGCACGCCCCTCTCTCCCGTTAGCTTCCCCAGGTGCTCGCAGCCCATTGGTCGCTTTTCGTGCCGCTCACCCGCGCCTCTGCGCTCTGATTGGCGGGGGGAGGGCGCTTCCGCGGTTGCGAGGCGCCGGCCGGCGGTGGCGCGGCCGGGCTGCGGGAGCGGGGGCGGCGCCTTCTCCGCCGGGGACGGGCACGGGCGGGTTCGGGCGAGATGGAGCCGTGACCAGGTGAGCGCGGAGCTCCGGCTCGGCCGGGACCTGCGAGGCAGCCTCGGGGAGCGCCAGCGGCAGACAGAGGGAGGGTGGGCGCGGGCCCGCCCCGAGGGGCCTCCCCGCGCCGGGGCACGGCCGCTCCCCGCGGGCGCGGGGCGGCTGCGCCCCCTCCGGAGCCCCCGCGCTGCGTCCCCGCTGCCCCGGAGCGCTCTGCGCCCCTCCCCGCCCTCCCCCCTGAGGAGGGTCCCGGGCGTTCAGCGGGTCGCTGGGGGTGGTTTTGGGGACTCTCCGGCGTTCGAGGCCGGGCAGTGCTGACGGGGGCTCGCGGGGGTTTGGGCGGCAGCCGCCGCCGTGTCCTGCCGCCCCCACCGGGCTCCCTGGAGCGGGGCGATTTCCCCGCTGGGAAGATGCTTGTCCGTGCTGTGGCTGGGTGCTTGTTTGAGGCAACATCCGCGTGTCCCAGCCGTTTGTCTTCCTCTCTGTGACTGTACAATCTTGTATGGAAGAGGACTGTCATTTCACCTCTCCCCTGATCACGGATGGAAGCTGGCAGTTCCGTTTGTGTGTTAGTGGAAATAATCCTCCTGAGACCTTTATGGTCTGGGTCTGTGTAGCCTTACGCTGCACCATGCAAACTTGGTGTTCATACGGTTCTGTGTGGCTCTGTTTTACAAAAGGAGCTTGAGTGAGCTGAATAAAGGGTTGCAGGTTTGCTTCTGCTTATCCACTCCCTGTCTGGTATTGTTTGTCCAGACAGCATCAGAGCCTGTGCTGTGAAAGTGCATTTTAACCTACCATCCATAGAAAAGACATTTTGAAGACATTAAAAATGTTTCTGTTTAAGTCTGTAGCTTCTTTTCTGTATCTTGGAACCCAAAATGTGCTTTTTATTTCTTAGTAGGATCTGAAGACACAGCGCTGACTATTTGGAAAATATAAAATGTAGCTATTCTGGGCTGGATGTGTATATCTCAACATTCTGTCTTTATTTTAAATTTGTATTTGACATCAGGGCTAGTTGTGGCATAGCTGCCTCATTAGAAGTGTGTTTTTTACTTGTGTTGGTTTTCAGATAAAAATACAAATGAGCTTCCACCACTGATTTTAAAATACATCTGCTGCTTGCACTAAACTCCTCACTAGGTTTCTGTAAAATCCATACTGTTGAACTGGTAGAAGTGTAATGCCTTTAGATATTCATAAGTATTTCCAAAAATATTTCAGTCATTACTGAATATGAAATGACAGGGACACCAATTTGTTCCCGTTTGCTGCAGTGATTTAATGAGTGATCTAATAATTGTGATTAAATAGGAGCTAATAATAGAATTTAAAATAAGTGTATGATCTGAAGCTGACTGTGAACTCCTTTTCTGTTCTTCAGATTTGTGCTTTCTGCTGAAAGGAAGAAAAGACTTGAGGCTAAAAGCAAATGCCTTAAGCTTTCCCCAAGCAGGCAAATTTGCCCTTCTTAATTACCAGATATTAGCTTACTGAGCCCTTTCCATTGCTTCCTCACTTATAATTTAGAAACCAAATGTGATTTCTGGAAAAGAGTGAAATATTGCCAGTTGCAGCTTCTTGAGCATCCCACTGTTCTGTACAAAATGTGAGCAGTGCTGTGTTCGCTGGTCCCAGCAGTTGTGGAAGCAGCTTTAATTTCTCTTTAATTGACGCCATCCACTCCTATCATCATGTGGGAGAAGACTTCCAAATCTTCAGGCAACAAGCAGATCATGAAATAAAATGCAAAGAGAGGGAGTACAGAAGACATTTTGACGTAGAACCAAGAGAATGTGGCATTTTTCCAAAAGCAGTCTTTAATTTTTCCTCCTCTTGAATATGAAATAATGGGAAACTCTTAGTTTTGAGGAGGAGTGCTTGCTTGCTTGCGGTTTGTTTTTGTTTTTGTTTGTTTGCTTTTCTTTTTTTCTTTTTTTTTTTTAAGCTGACTTCTACTGGCATAGCAAAACAGCAGCATTTTTTACAGACTTTCATCCTTGAACCTCCAGGTGAAATTGTACATTCAGGCAATAAAAGTACCCTTTAATTTAATATGATGATAATAATAATTGCAATCCCTACTGGATTTCCTTCGCTATTGTGTCTGGAATTCACTGGAATAAAATTCCTGTATGGTGTTTGCTGGTGAAAACAGTAGATGTACCAGAGAGAGAAATATCAGAACAAAAAAAGGTTTGGATATTGGAGCAGAAAGCAGATGAATTCTTATGATCAAAATATTATCACAAGATTAATTGTTGCACTCCTTTGGAATGTGCAGGGTGTCTCCTTATATGCTTTTTACCTCAAAAGCTGAATTTATAGCAACTCCAACACTCTTCTGCCTTTCCTCTCTATACTCAGCTGTCCTTCCTGTGTTGTAGATAATACAATTGGACTATCTCAATGTCTGTTTACTTACTGATAACTCAGTATTTGATTAAGATTCCTTTTGAGGAGTACAGTTGACTTCCTCCATGTAAAAAGTGGTAATAATGAACAAATTACAGTAATACAAAGCTCTTCCTTTAAAGTTGGTTGGGTTTTGTTGTTGTTGGTTTGTTTTGTTTTTTTTTTTTTTATCGGTTGTGTCCTGAGGGTCAATGTCTTTTCTTGAGAAACTGTTGGAAAGGAAGCAGAAAAAGCAATTGTTCAGTGGTCTCAAACTGTCAGACACCTACTCTGGGAAAGCCAAGTCTAATTATTTCCTGTTGGACATATTTGCTGAACTGAACTGAGACTGCAAACAGAGGATGTGGTTACACAGACATTTCTTTCAGTGGTGGGGCTGTCTTGAACAGCTCATATTCCCGTTTGTCTTTTTTCCCCCTCCCCACCATGTGCTGTCACCTCAGTAGTGAAGTGGAGTCTGTGGAGCTGCATGCTGGGCCAGGTTAGAGTCCTGAGTTTTAATCTGGGCATGTTCTATTCCTCTTCCCCTCAGACCCCCACCACATAAAAAATGGGGGAGAGCTGCAGGAATGCATAGCTGGAGTGGAGGAGTGCATTAGTAAGAGCTACAGCTAAAAGGAACTATAGTTTAAAATTGTTCCTATGATTATTCTTTTATGTGTGGGTGTTACATGAAATGGATGAGTTTGTGTGAATTCAGAAACTAATTTCTTTGTCAGATGCTCTGTTCAGTTTTTCAGGGATGCTGTGTGTGTGGTTAATGTGCATGTTTTACCTCCCAACCTTTCAGTGCTTTCTGGGGTACAAACACTGTTAAGTGGCTTCTTCAGGGGAAATGAATGGCATTGGGCTGAGGACAGTTTTCATTACCAGACTTAGATGTGCCACACTGGTCAGTCAGAGCCTTCAGATATTTAAATGTGGGTTGTCCTTGCGGAGGGCAAGCAGTGCATGCAGCTTGTACAGGAATCTGCCCTCCGTCTGATACTCTGTTTTCAAATGTGAAGAAACAGAGCTGCTGACAGTATTTCACTTCCTTTGATCCTTTCCTATTTCTTATTCAAGACACTTATTTTCCACACAGCTAAATCTTAGAATTTGTCACTTAGTGAGGTAATGTAACTGTTTAAATTAGTTTGGTTTATATTTCAGAGATTGATGTAAGGAATTTTGTTTGTGCAGCATTCCTTTCCATTTCCCTCCCCCATTTTCTTTTGTGTGTGTGTATGCAGCATCATTACTCTTGTGTGAAGAAATATTTTGGATTTAGGCACACAGCCATACTGATAACACCTCTTCAAGAAGGTGAGCTTTAACACAGAGTCACAAGTCTTTTTAAATCTTGAAAACTAACGGCTGAGCTTTTAATTGGAGCTTTCTGCATCTTAACCTCATACCATCCATCTGCTTTTGCTCTCCTACTGCGAACTAGAGTGGTGGCTACTTCTGCTTACCCGTCTTAATTAACTGGTGCTCCCTTTTTCAGCTTGTTTGGGCCCTGCTGATCCAGGAAAGCAGAATTTTTGTGGAGTCCAGCAGAGGAAGCCTGGTAGCTGCTGCGTGTGCCAGCACGTAATTTGTTAACAGCTTATCACTGGGGGCTGCCTTTTTGGCATTGAAAGAAAAGCTTTCTCCTGGACAGGGTCAGAAGTTGCTGCTGCTGTTGTCTCTGCTCGCCATGGGTGCATATTGAAATGTGTATGTACCACAGTGCAGGGGGCCCTGGCATAAAGCAGTGCAGAAACTTCGCTATTTTGTCGTCTTCTGGTGAGGCAAATCAATGTGCTGACTACACATCATCTTCAGGGTATCTTCATGTTAGGAGAACAGGAGACTGAAATGATATGTCTAGTTCTGTGAAATTAATATTGGTCTGGGACAGTCTACATCACAGATTGTTTCAACCTCAAATTAATGTTTCCTGTAATATATGGCAATTACAACTAGTTATAGGCACACCGGGGAGGGGATGTGTGGTTCCTTGAGTCCTCCCCTTCCCGTGGTTTAGTGGAACACTGAGGATATATCTTTATTGCACAACTGATCCATATGGTTGACACCCTGTTTAGGCTTACTCAGATGAGATCATCCTTTACATACAACCATAGCCATGTTATGATGAACTCGTTTACTCTGCAATTGTTTACATGTGTGACAGTACAGCTCTGAGCAAAGATGAGACAGGATTCACTTTCTGTCAATTACAGGGAAGCTTTTCCCTCCTTCAGGCAGACACTTTTGGAAAAAAAACATTGAAAGATTCTACTTGAATGATGTTTTTGAAAAAAATTACCATTTTTGCCCTCCCTTGTGATTTTTGTAGCAATATAAGAAGTTTCCCAGCAGAATGGGTTTACAGTCCACATTGTAACTTAATTTCTATTCCACTGTGTAAGATGGACCTGCATCCACATGAGAGCTTTCTCTGAGTGACTGGTAGGGCTATGTTAATGTTAGGCCTAATATAACTGTCTCTAAATTCGCTCTCGTACATCCCGTTGGATATGATTTGCAGGAGCAGATCACTTGAGTCTGAATCTTTTTAAAGCCTCCATCTGAGCGGCAGTCTGGGTGTTGGAAGGGTGGGATATGAATTCTGCGTTGCTGTGTTCTGATCAGAGTTACGAGTCATGTCCGTGAGTTTCTGTGTTGTTCAGGCATGCTGAAACTCCAAGTCACCAGTGAAGGCAATAAGCCATTGTAATCACTGGAATAGCAGCTATTTGGCTTGAACATGTAAACACTGACATACAAACTTTTCCATTGGATGGAGAAGTTTATCAGCAAGATGAGACTTCTGCATTTCTTAGAGATGACACTATTTTTTCTTCAGAAAATCTAGGACAGTAGAGTTCTGCCTGCATTGACTGTAGTGAGAGGAAAAAGGAGTGTTGGAGGAATGTTTTGATTGTGCAGTGGGCAAAGAATAGCGAAAGCAGTTTAAGTGTGGAATTTTGCCAGAAAGTGTTTCAGTTATCAGATTAATCTTTGCTCACTCACTGCAGCATAGAAGGAACAGTAAAGAGCTTGTCTTTCATTACAGTTGTAAGGCTGTTCTGCTAAATATTTGTGAAGTTTGACTTGTTAATTTTGAAGGCAGGGTGTGTCTGGGTTTTCTGTTTTTTCATCTTGAAGCTGGATTGAAATTCCATGAAGTGAGTGGGTAAGAATAATGACAGGAATATGTTATACCTGCAGCATCTTCTAGCTTAATAGCACAGACATATTAGAAAAAAAAATTGATGACTAATCATGGCTATTGCAAGCCAATTATCTCCTATTTGGGGTTCATATGACCAAGCAGTAAATTGCAGGATGCAATACTTTAACTGTCTCAGACTGAGCAGGAACTTTGTTGGCAAATGGGACTAAAAGTTTTAAAGTTGACCTTTTATTGGCCAGAGTATCTGGAATAAAACTTTAGTTCTTAGTAGAGAAAGTAAGAAAAATGTCTGATGTCGGGGAGGATGACTTTTGAGTGGGAGAACAAGGATCTCTAAGCTCCTGAGAAGGCTAATGGAAGTGTTGGAAAGTCAGGAGAGGTAAGTAAGCTAAGGCAAAAAAAAATGCACTGAAGAAAATACAGAGATTATTTTGACTGGTTATGGGGTTTCACTTCTGTAGAAAATTAGCAGATTCCCTGTACCAGGACAGGCAGATCAAAAAAAAAAAAAACCTCACTGTTGGACCTATCTTGACTCAACTGAAACTCTGGAGAACATGGATCTTAAGTGCTGAAAACTAAATGGAGCAGCATGGTGATTGTTCAGCTTTATCAGTGCTGTTGCAATCCTAAATTGGAAGATAATATTCAGTGAACCAGGATCACTGGAAATTAGTGATTGGCCAGCAGAAGTCTTCAAATGAAATGCATTTCTAACTTAGCGTACTTCCCTGTTGTGAAAAGTGGTTAAGTGTTTTTAGGGATACCTGAGTCTCCAAAAAAACCCCAAAAAACCAAACCAAACCAAAACCAAACAAAAAAAAAAAAAACCCAAAAATCAAAACCCACAAAAAAACCCAAAACAAACAAACAAACAAAAAATCCCAAAACTAAAAAATCCCACTCAAAACCAAACTATGCCAAAAACTTGCACTGAAGTCAAGATTTAATATATCGATAAATTTCACTCACTTATAATTTGTGATTTGAAGAACCAGCATCATCACTACTAAATTGTGATGTTATGTGCTTAATGCTGTCAAGAAGAATGTTCCAGCAAAATTGTTTTGTTAAATTCTCAGGTACCTTGTTCATCATGTTGGAGTAGCAAATTCTTAACAGTGGTTAATTGTTTGCTATTTTTGTGGAAGACTTTCCTTGACTTCTTGAGGCCTTTTTGCCTTGCCTGTTAGGAAATCTAGGATCTGCAATTCTGTAAAAAGTACATTGTAAGTATATCCTTCATTGTGTTGTCTTGCATCATTATTATGTTATAATTACAGTTGTATGAGTTTGACGGCTTTATTAAAGAAAAATAATTACTTATTATGGGTTTTCACATTAAATTAATTAAGTAGTTGTAATTTTAAATATTGACTTGATGACAAATACTGTGAGAGGTGGCAGAATGACTCCTTGATTCTGTGATAGAGCCATGATTAATGTGTGCTGGCACACTTTATTGAGAGAAAAATAGGAACATTCTCTGTAAGAGAATTTTCTGAAGTAGTGGTGTTCTTACTTGTTGTATTTTTTTTCCTTTGGTACCAGTATTGTAAATCCCTTCTCCTTCAAATTAGTGGAATTAAGTGGAGGAGAGGGAATTGCAGGTGTACGATTCAATACTTGTATCTCCTTCTAAACAGTGTAAACAGAATAAAATTCTTTTATTTGTTGGGGATCAGAAAACTCATATTTTGTGTTGTGCTTATTATTCAAGCATCGAGACTAATCAGTCTAACTGATCTTACTCCTTCTGATGTTGAAGTAGTAGATAGTTTGTACTATTTTTTTAACAATTTTTTTTCCTTTTCAGTAGAACTGTGTTAATACTCATCTCCAAAGTCCATCTGGTCTCCAGTTCGCATTTAGGGAGGTGCCTGTTTCTTTTTTATTTTATCTTCTTGACAAAATATCATGGCATCTTGACTGCAGTTCTGTGCTTCTGGTGTCTAGGAAGCCCTAAAGTCTGAAAAACTCGGAGGAGGAAATGGAATCGAAACTTTTATGTCGTGGGTTTGTTTTTTTTTTTTTTAAGGGTGGTTAAGGAAGTAGGAGTAAACATATGGCAACTTCTGACCCTTTTTATTGCCATTTGAAACTACAGTCTTCCGCAGCCTCCAAAGTAATTATTTTCTAGTTAGGTGCTGCTGTGTATGCCTTTTAGAACTGTGTATGCCTTTTAAAACTGTATTGCAAAAGAAAATGGTGTGTTACTTCAGTACATTTATGAATTTTTAAGGTGCATGGGATGATTCTTTTCCCCCTCCTCCAAAATGGGATCCCTGTTGCTGTCTTGACAGATCTTTGTAAGGTACTTTTATCTTTTCCCTGGTTTTGTGTGAATGGATAACTTGGCGTCATAAACTACTCATAACAGTCTCCAAGTTCTACTATCCAATGTTTAAGAATGATTTCAGTAGAGGGACTAGAAAACTGAATATATGATTTGGTGAATATTCTGCCTTAGTAGATCTCAAACAATGCATTCTTCACAACTGACAAAGCAGCAGCCTAAAATAAAAGTTCTGCTCTGCAAGTAGCATGATGTGTGTATACCAGCGGGGCAGTCTTGATGGTATTTCAATCCAGCTTCTGTAGTGTGTACCAAATGAATTAAAGAGTCTATTTAAAAAGAATCCCGGATAAAGGACTTTGCACCTTACTCTTAAGGGAGAAAATGGGCTGTGTTTGGTTTTGTTTGGTTGTTTGTTTTGAAATCTCAGAATATTTGTGTCCTGTTTTCTCTTTCAGTGACTGGGGAGAGAGCTGCTGGCATGGAAGTGAGCTAGGTTTGTCCGTGGGAACTGCGAGTAAGGTATGTGTTGTGTTCCTTTTTCTGTCTTTAGTCTGCACCTTTTGTTCTTAGCTTTTGACGTGAAAATTACTTGTAGTCACTAAAAGTGAGGGGTAGTGTTGTTTAGAGATAAAATATTTTGAATTTGTGTTAGTGTAACAGCTGTGCAGCAAGGACTTCATTGTGTCAAGAGTATAAACAACACACGTGTGCACTTTTCTATGCTGCTGAGCATTTAGTAAGACTTCTTTCAAAGAAAGAAGCAGTTGAATTTGGTGTCCTTTGAATTGGCAAAGAACAGCAGCAATTCTGATTCCCCCATCCCTACACCATGTTCTTTACTCACATTGTTTAGATTTCCATGCTATGGAGTACTTGCTACTTCTTTTCAATTAACTGGTTAGCTTAAACAAGGCAATAATATTGGTCTTAGCTTCTCTAGGAATCACTGAAGAAAATTCTTACCTATTTTCAGTAATGGGGAGCTCCAAGGGTGGAAAGTCAGCTGTTGTAAGGGGAAAAGGGAACATAATATCTAGTAAATCACTTGCTGGGCCGTCCTCTTAAGGAATGTCATGCTGGGTAGCTGCATTGGAAGACGCCAATAAATGCAAAGAAGTTTGAATTCCACACCCAGTGGCCATTGATGGGAAGGAGAGACAAAACCAATTCAGATTGGTTTAATTTTTGTAGACAGTTTCATACTGTCATGACTAAAGAATGTCACTGGAGTCAGAAAACTTATTGTAGAGTGTTTCAGGCTTTGGTTTCACACTGTACCTCACATGAGGTAACTGAAAGCTGTCATTTTTCAGTGGGTCTTGCTCCCTGTTTCTTTTTTCTTTGTTTGTTGGTTTAGGGTTTTTTATTTGGTTTTTTGTTTGTTTTTAATGAGATCTGAGGAATCTATGGTTGCAGGGTTCAGATTGCTATCACAATGGGAAAACAAGCATGTTTCAAGGTGTAGCTTTCCATCAGAACAGCAGGCTGAATTGACTTGCTCTATGGCTGCAGAGTCACTGCTTGGAGGAGAGAAGGTGAGAATTTCAAATTGTGGTGTGGTGATATAATATGGACATGGCATCTCAGTCACAGCCTGTGATCAGACTGAGTTAGATAAATTGTAAAACTACTTCCTCAGACACACAAAAGTAAGTTGCCAGAAAACCTAGCCAAAAAATCCTTAAGATTCTAAAGTTTTGCAGTTTTGCCTGCTGCTTTGTGCTGCAGTGAGTTCTTGTGCCAAGAACTGAACTGACTGAAATTTAACTACTTTATCTTTGTTTTAATTCTTCCTTTTCTGTTAAAAATTTATAAATTTTAAAATTTATTTTCTTTTTTTTTTAGTCTAGATTTGTTCCCTGAGCTGTCTTTTCCTGCCTTGCCTAAGTCACCACTTTATTATGCCCTGTGTCATTCAGTTCTAGACCCAAATTTCAATTCTTCTGTCTGAAAGTGTATTTTTTCTTCTGAGGTCTTACTTCCTATGCTTTTCTTGTCCAACGACTTTCTCATCCCAGTCTGCTCTGAATCCATATTCAGCAAGAGTTTCTTCATACTTTTTCAGCTGTGAATTTCCAAGCCAAAGCTCACATCTGGCTGCAGATCATCAGCACTCCCTTTTCTAGTTTGCTGTAGCCTCCCTGGTTCTGTCGGTTGTTGGCATTCACTGCCACATGCCTTTGCTGCTGGCTGATTCCATTGCTTCCTCTACTTGCTCCTATGGGGTGAGGAGGAATGCCTTGCCTTTAACATGAAGGAAATTTTAAAAGATGCATCAGACAGTGACTGCAAGGAAGCCAACCAGTCAGAAGGTGGTGGAAAGCAGGCAATCCTGTTCTAAACACACTGCAGTTCATCATGCATTTCTTTGGCAGCAGTGCAGGCTCAAACAGCTTGCTCCCTTTTTCAGCTCCCTCTGTTTTGCTGGCATAGCTGTTTTTGTGGCCATGGTGAGCCACTCTGGGGAACACATCCTCCTGGAAAGAAGTGTTTTTCTCTAGATTATTTTTCATCTGGTCCAGTACACGTTGTCTCTGTAAGATTTATGCTGGTCTCACAATGAGGAAGGTATGAGAGTGGGAATGTGTAGCAGGCTGCCTAAGTTGGCACCGCTGCTAGATACTTGAGTGTGCTCTTTGACATTACAGTTAAGTTGATCTTTCAGTGTGCTGCTCTTGCAAAGGCAGGTCAAACCTCTGCACAGCCTTGCACTCCCGCTTCTTCCTTTGCATCAGAGCTGGTGATCGTGCAGCCACAGGGCACGGCCAGCGAGCCGACTGATCTGGGAAAAAATGGCTTCTGATGTTTCGCAGAGTGAATTGTCTGCTGCTTCGGTGACCCGAGTCACCCCGTGGGTGCACAATCATTAGATCAGACAAAAGGAAGGCAGCAGGAACCAACAGCTTGATAGCAGTAGGCTGAATTCTTCTTTCAATTATGATGTTGAACTCTGTCATGACCAAGGCCTAAAATACATTAGTGTACTCACTGACATGTGACACCCGAACATGACATTTCCTTTGCTTTTGTTCTTTGAACTTCAGCAAAAACTGTTATTTCTTCAGTAGCTATCATCTTCAGTCTCACAAACTAGATCATTAATTTAACACTCTGAGAGGTATGAGAGAATTAGGTGTCTATAAAGAACTTCACCAGTTTGAGGCTTAACATCTTCTGAAATTAGAAGGATGTTGTCCTCATTCATGCTTTGAACTAAAGTAAGAACTCTAGAAATTGGTGGAGAGTTCATTTTTTTTTCCAGCAAGGATTGTTTGTTCTAAATATAATTGCTAATCTCAAAACTAGCTTTGGTATTATCAGTTCTCTGTGTACCCAAAGTTCCATGGGCTTGAAAGCCACAAAGTTCCTCCAAATACATATTGAAGAATGAAAAATATTTCTTAAAAAATAGCTGGAATGTTGAACTGCATTTCTTAGCTTGCTATTTGTGGCTTTGGGAAATTAATGTTTATTGATGATTTTCCAAGACCTCTGAAAAACTTTTTATCACTGCTGGATGGAGTGAAGCAAATGTTAATATTTTATGAAGGAAATATTTAGGGCTTGAGAAATACCATAATTGATGAGTGGTTGTTAAAATCATATGCAAGGCTGTGTTTGTCTACAGCACAAATGATGCAGTTGATTGCTTTGCACTAGATGTGCATCTTTTCTCCCTCAAGTCCTCACATCTCTATACAGCTGTTCATGCCTTTTGTCTGATAACATTTCTTGCTGGCCCAAGCATATTTTGACTCTCGTACTGCTGGATTTGCTGGAGGTGGTAGCAGAGAGAGTGAAGATTCAAAGATATCCCATTACTGCAGTGCTATCGGCACAGCACACATACGGATTTGGTTCTTTAGCTCAGATAAAGTTGTGCTCATCTGTGTTTTACCACTGTCTTTATTTCCATGTGTTGCAGTCTTTGCCTTTTAATACAGGCTGTGCAGTGCAGTGACTTGTGATCATGGCACAATGGACAATTTACAGCTCCAAATCACCAGCTCCAATTCAGAATGAATTTGGTTACTTTTTGACTGCTTTTGCCCCTCTGCCCATCCCTGCTCCCAATTACTGTGCAAGCGAAGGAAGCTGATGACGGATTCATTTTGCAGAAGTCAAATGCATGTGGAATGTGTGTGTTAAAATAAAACTTCATAATCTAAGGTGGCCTCTTTTTAGTGGTCTGCATAGTTTAGTTCAGTTTCTTAACTTAAGGTGGTTCCTGAGGAAGAAGTCCTCAAGACTGTTCTTCTTCCAGGATACAGTCCTTGTCATGTATGTCTCACTGCTGACTCTATTTTATATTCTTTATTGACAGTGTCATCATGCTGGCTCTCAATTAACTGGAGAAATAATTCTGCCAACAGTTGTGTGCCTAAGTTAAGCTGACTGACAGGAAATGAAATAATTTTTTAATACACCTTTGTAGGTCTTCCTGTTGATGACTTTGATATCTAAAGATATCTCTCATTCTGATTGTTATAACTTCTCAAGCTAATGCAGCGCCTCTGCTTCCACCTGCTGTAAACTTCACCTCTCCTGGGTTATTCTTTTAGTTTGTAATGACCTGGGGGATAGAGTTGCTTTTGGCAATGTCATGGCATTCTCTTTCAGTCTTCTCACTCATTTGAAAGATTTGTCCACTTAAAGCCACTTTGCCCCATGATTGCCTCTTGGCTGACTGATCTCAGCTGGCATGATAATTTAACAGAAGGCTGCTCATAAGTTTAAAATAAAAAAATGCCCTGTCTACTCAAAATAGCCCAGCTGCACACACATGCTGTTGCTGTTAGGTGCTGGAGGTTGCTTAGCAATTCTAAAATCAGTAGGAAATTGCTATTGCCCTGGCAACTTGGTCCCATAATGCAAACCAGGGAAAGCTGTTTAGAGAGGCGTCCTTTCTTGATTTGGGAATTGCATGTGTTTTGTGTTCTTTTCCCTGTGCTTCTCTGATTTTTACTCACTTATTTTAAAATTTCTCGTATGTTTTAGTTTGAGGTTAAAATTCCTCTATGTTTTACTCTGGTTATTGAGTTTTCATGTACGGGAAGGGTGATAGTCCTTGGTTCATTTAAATACGGACTGTCAAGATCTTAATTATACCATGAGTATGTGAGTATTTCCAAAATCATGCAGGGGCAATAGCATTCTCTCAGGAGCCAGGAGTTTTTAAGTTGTGTTGCTATAAAACACAATCCACTGTCACAACAATACAAGCACAAACCATGACACCTGGGAGGAAACAGATCTGCTCAAGAGAAACAGTGGACATTGCTTGTAAATAACTAATCTTTGTCCATTTCTAACTTCTGAAGGCATTTAAACACCTCATTTTCAGATAGACAAACAAGATAGTCAGTTTTGCGCAAGGTATAAGATTAAGAACCACAGACATAAAGAATGGTCTGAAAAATATTGCCTTTATCAAACCTGCAAGCTACTAAGGCTATACTGCTCTGAAGCTTGTTTTACATGGTAGCTGTTTTAGTGCATCCTCTTGCCATTGCAGCACCATTCACAGTAAACACACAGGAAACCTGATTAGCTTAGTCATTGGTAAAAACAGTGTTCTGCTTTACATTTACCACGTGACAAAATTACTTAGAGAAATTTTTGTTAAAGCTGCTCATCCAGGATCACTGAAGGATAGCTCAAGGCCCGTGAGGTGAGAGGAAAACAAAATAGACACATACAGTATGGAAACCTCTCTGACCAACAGTAAATTAGTGAAAGGTAAACTGGGAGTGGGAGATGGGATTAGGATTACTTTTCTGTCATTTTAGCTCCATTAACCATTCCATCCTAAGGGCAGACAAGCACCAGTGTTGGCACAGGGGAGCAACAAAGGCATGCATCCAAGACGTCCCCTTTTGGCAAGAGCCAGCTTAGACCAACTTAGCTGTATCAGACAACCACATCCTCTGCTAGACACTAAACTGTCACTGCCAACAAAAGGAGCAGTCCAGCCTGCTCATTCCTCACCTCCTGTCAGCCAGCACAGGCTGAAACAGATCGAGAAACTGCTCTGTGTTGAATTCAACCTGGTCATACACATACACTACTAGTTTTAATCTGCATCTGTTGCTGCTGATCTGGCTTGCCAGCCAGCCACACAAAAACTTGGTTATCCTGAGGGAGAATAAGGCACAAGGAAGTAAAAAAGAAATCAGGATGGCTACTTTTGGTAGCAGTCATCTTAAGGCATTATTATATGATTTAATCTGTCCAACATCCATGTTGGATATGGACACGTGCACTATGGTGACACAGCTATGTGTGTAGTTGGCAATGGAGTGGGGAACTGATTTTATTGAATGCCCAGGAAATAAAGTCTAGTTTTCACCTAAATAGATTCCCCAGTCAAAGAAGGGGCAGTGTAGGGACAGAAGTGAGCAGCTGGACAGTGGAGGACTTAAAGGTTGCTTAAGCTGATGTTGCTGCTGTAGAACATCTGTAGTATCACAGCCACTCTTGTCCCAGAAGCAGCTGGCCTAAAAGTAGAAAAATGCCATGATACAAAGCTTTTGCCTGGTAAGGCAACAGATACAAATCCTTGAGGGTACTTAATCTGAAACCCTTATAGAGGATAAGAAATACTAGCTCTTAATACTGTCCATCAGCTTCTGGATGACTCACTTAAAGATCATGGCATGGCACGTTTCTTTATGGGAAAATTTCTAGTCTGGTTGGAAATGACAGGAAAACAAACATCGTAAAAATTTAATTAGGTTCTAGATATTAATGTGTGTAACTCTCTGATTGATCATTCTACAATGACAGTTACTGAGTGGTATAACTGTCTGGGAAGTCTAGAAACAGACTTATGTTGGTTTGCAGAAAAGGATTCCATGTCTTTCACAGGACTTCCAAATACTGTAGCATGAATGTTTATAAATCCTCAAAGCATCTTTCAAATCCCTCTCTGCCCTCGTCAGACTTTTAATTGAACATACTTAAATCAAACTCATCCAATTATAGCTTTTATTGTAGTCTTGAGGCCCGGATGCCTTTTTTCTTTTTTTAATTGTGGGGATGTGTTCCATACCAAAACTTGGCTCTGATCTGAGAAAGAGCTCTCTTGGAAGAGGCTGGATGTTTGCATGTACTGATGGTATCAGCTGGTTCTGTCCTTGTGATGCCTGGCACAAACGCTGGTGATGCTGCACGGGGAACAGCATCAGGGACCCAACTTAGCTGGAGTGTGAACCAGAAGACTGGCTTTTACACCTGGTTTATTGTGGGTCATTGCAGAGTCTTGTGCTGGCCTCAAGTGGGAGGTGATGTGGAGGAAGGAGGAGGCAGGCTTTCCAAATGTATTTTAATTGTTCATAGTGGTTCATCCCAGTTTTGTTTCCTTTGAGCTGCAGCTCTACTTGGACTAACAGAATTGTTGTCCAAATTGTTGATTTTTTAAAATTTTTTTAAAAAATTTTGTGATGGTGTTCCACTACTGTACCATTGTGGTTCAGCTGTGCCTTGTATAGAGGAATTGATCCAGATGAAAAATTCCATCACCTGAATCAGCTTTCTGATACAATTCACAGTATGGCTCTACAAGCAGCACTTCCAGCGCAAATCAGGACATAGTGGCAGAGCAAGACTGAGTGTCAAGCCACGGTTTGCTTAAGCTGCGTTCCTTTGATGTGGGACAAACACTGACTGACATGCCAACTAGGATTAAGACACCTTCCATCTGTGTCTTTTTCTGCATGAGTTAGGAAATGTGCAGGTCCAGGTGCAATTCTAGATAGTCCAGCTGCTGTGATGAAGTTTCATTGGACAATTTAATGGAGAAACTCTGGTTTATAATCTCAGTGCCGATTAACACCCTTTGGTGTGGTGTTGCTCAAGGTCACATAGCAAAAGGGTGTGTGAGCGTGGGTCTTTTGCTCCTTGTTGTGCTGTAGCTGGCTCTGCTGAACTGCTTTAACTTTGGCTTGGTACCCTGGTTTTCCATAAATGATACAGTTTCAGTAGTCTGGCTAATGTCAATATGCTGATTAGGAAAATAGATTCTATTTTACAACAATGTTGTTAAAGTGGTGTTAGCAATGGGATTTTCCTAGTTCATCATGCAGGTTATAAATTCCTCTTGAAAAGAAAATCCAATACATTTGAAGTTCCTAAGGACATTTGCTGTTTACCTAATTGGAGCGGGTCTTGCATATTTGAGACATGTCAAGATGTATTCTTCCCTTTTGAGAAGAGGAAGAAAATCTTTCTTTTCCAGGCTAGATTGAGGAGGGAAGGTTGAGAATTCTACCGTTCCTTGTCCTTGTGGGGTGAGTGTTAGATATGTCTGTCACCTGTTTGTGATTTCAGGCCTGGCTGCACTCGTGCTTCCGCATGAGCTGACCACCACGTGGAGCTAGGCAAGGTGTAATGTCTCCAGTGCATCTCCTTCCATAAGGCAGATTGGCTTTGGCTCCTCTGACTGGTAACAGCAGCCCTTACCAGCCAGCCTTCTAACTGGGCAATTACTCTGCAGTTTAGCCCCTTTCCACAGGTCTCCCATCCTACAGGGACAGGGCCTGAGGCCAACTATTGGTTGTGTTTTAACTCTTTCCAGGCTTTGCAAAGGTTGTTGTGGTGTACCAAACTCTGTTATTTTAAGTCTGTGGTTTAAGGGTCTGTGTTTTCAGGTTTTCTCTATCCATTATTAAAAGAAGGGCATGATACCGATTTTTTCTCTTTTCAGAATACCGTTACAATTTGCTTTCAAATAGATATGATTTCATGTTTGCTTTGGACAGGAAAAATGCCAAGGAAGGAGTAGGCACTTTCTAGCCAGATGTTAACTGAAGTAAAAGCAAATACTTCATATGGCAGTAAGGTTTGGCTCAGTCTCATTTGTTTTGTTTTAACAAGCACCAGCTTCAGTTGGTGGTTTTTGTTGTTTTCTATTTTTTTTCTCCACCCTTATTTTCTTTGCTTCTCTTCAGATCATGACATAAGGTCCTGGGAATGAATGTGTGACAACATGGATGAAATAACATGTCTTCATTACCAGTGAATTCATATTGTTGTCTTAATTATACACTGAAAAAATTTTTGAAACAAATTTTTGTACCACTTATAACTTTGTTCTAGATATTGCAGAACAAATGGTGCTTTTATCAACTGAAGTATGCAAGTGGGGAAAGTGACTATTTGAGCTCCTTTGTCAGCTATTGATGTGTTGATGTTGTCCACTCATCCAGGTTAATTATGAGTGTTAAGTCAGGAATACTTAATAAAATCTGTATTGCTAAAATCCTTGTTTCCAGTTTATGCTTTTTGATTATCCTGATGGTTTTGACTTTGCTTTACCTGCATCTTTTTAAAGTTGAAGGTTAGCATCTGCAAGTACCTTTTACTTGGTAAATTACAACAGTGCAGCCGAGTCTTCCAAGCTGAAACAACAGAATGCTAAGGAGCAGGAGACTTCCGTCCCCATTAATCAAAACCAAATATGATTGCCCTTGTATAATGTCCGTTCCTGTTTAAATGTTGACACAGTAACCATTTCACAGGAGACTTACAGCTGGTTTGTTTCTGTTTAAATTACTGAACAGAAAAGAATTTTAATTTGAACACAGAAGTGGCTTTTGAATACTTATTTAAAGAATTATGGAAATATAATAAAACATTTTAAAATTACTTATTTTGTTAAAGCCCTTTATATGTTGCACATTTTGGTTACTGTAGCTGAAGTTTAAGACAGAAAAGCTTTTTTGTGTTAGTGGAATATTTTTCTTTTATTCACTTTCACTAATTGTGAATGGGAAGGGCAGAATAGAACAAGAGAATTATTTTTTGACATGCAGTTGATTTTTATCTGAAAATCCTCATTTGTTGTACTCAGCTGTCCTTCCAGGTTTATTATGAAGGATTACTTTACCTGACTGGATTTCAAATAGACTGTTGTTAAAACACTATTGTTGATATAAAGGACAGTAGTCAAGAGTTCAGCAAGGTTCCAAGTAAGCTGACTTCACTGGAGTGAATCAATCTGTTCTTCTCAAGACTGGGTTCATAAAATACCAAAAATTGAGAATGTTCTCATACTTTCTAAGAAAATTATAATAATCTGTAGTTTCCTCAGTGGTTTCTGTGGTGATGCTGTTGGAGGTTTTTTTGAGTTTTTAAACTGCTGAGTTGATCAAGTTTCATTGGATTTCAACCGATGATGGTCGCACAAACTCAACTTGTTTCTCTGTAGCATGGAGGGCACCATGA
Organism: Motacilla alba alba; assembly: GCF_015832195.1. NCBI lineage: Eukaryota > Metazoa > Chordata > Aves > Passeriformes > Motacillidae > Motacilla > Motacilla alba. The sequence goes on from NC_052031.1 coordinate 48,828,792, forward strand.
TGAGCTGGGCATATGGCTAAGACTCTCATGTGAGATTTATGGTCTATTTTTTGCTGTTTTGTCTTGCAGGTTGCCATCACGAAAGCCAAAGTGGATTTCTCCGGGGTGGTGTGCCTGCCCCCTTCCGTCATTGCTGGGAATGGGCTGGACGGAGGAGGGGCTGGCGACAATGACGACGAGCCGGTACTGGTGTCCCTTTCGGCGGCCCCCAGCCCGCAGAGCGAAGCTGTTGCCAATGAGCTGCAGGAGCTCTCCCTGCAGCCCGAGCTGACCCTCAGCCTCCATCATGGCCGGAACCCCAACCTCCCCCCACTCAGTGAAAGGAAGAATGGTAAGTGGTACAGTGTGCTCATGTCTCATCTGGTGTCCTCACCGAGTGGTGGTGCCACGGTAGATGTTCTGATAACAGGTCTGCTTTTTATTGCTTTTTACTATGGTTTTTTTGTAGGAAAAACTAATGATCCAGAGTTCACAAAATGTATTTATACTGTTCAGTGGGAAGGATTGATATTAGTGCCTGTGGAAGTTCACAGAGCTCCAGTGATAGATGCTTTATATTATTTTAGGTTATATTATTATTTTGGAATACCATAAAAAGCTTCCCTTTACTTTGGGGTGACTGGGTTGTGCAAAACTGAGACAGTCAAAGGAAGTGTTAGCTCACCTTCAGACTGAAGCCATCTGTAGATTTTTCTTTTGTTACCATGGTCTGCACTTGCCAAGGGTGAGTAACTTTCTCGTTGCAGATGTCTGAAAGGTTCTTTCAGATTTCCTGGAAGGAGAAGCAAGACCTAGAGTTAACTCAGTAGGCCTTCTGATCCTAGAGTGAGAATGGCCTGTGCATGTTTATCAACTTGCAGGTATCTTATGGGCAGCTATATAGTGAGTTACAATATGGTGGCAAAATACAAGGCTGCTCAGTGACCGGAGTTCTTGGTTTTGAAAGGCTGTTAACTGTCTGAAGCTCAGAATCACCAGGCTGCCATGAAAACCTTTGCGTGTTCAGCCTCATCCTGTGAGAGAGTGATGAAACCATTTGATAAGCGGCGGCTTATGTTTGTGAATTCCTTTTGGTGATCTCCTTTTACTCCATCTTCTGGGGTATATTTTGGTACCTCTTGGCAATATGAGGGCCTTGCTGCAGTCTGAATTCATGCTATCACCTGCAGGGTAGTGTGGATTTGAGCGCAGTCAAGTCCTGGGTGCCTTAGTGCTGGACATTATGGAGTTGCATGACACAGCATATGAGAAATGCTGGGAAGCTTCAGAGTGGCTTTATAGCCAAAACATAATGCTTATGGTTAAGTGATTTAGAATATGTGCTCTGAAGGACAGCAATTTGGATTGAAGGGGTACCTCACTTAACATGTCTGGCTCTTTACATCTAGAAAATGACCATGCCTTTTTCTGAATGGTGTATCAATATTTTGTAATTTGGAAGAATTGATTAACTTAAAGCCAAAGTGTTGGGTTTTTAGGAGGTTAAAAAGAGTTTCCTTATTCATATATGTTATACCATCATTATGCAATCACAATTATATTTACATAATAAATGGAGAATATAAAAATGACAATAACAGAAGAAAAAATTTGTCGTCCCTAATGTTTGCAGGCTTCTAAGATAAAATATAGATAAATGTAGATAAAGGTGGTGATGGTAAATAAAAGAAAATTGGAATGTCAGTCAGCAAGGCAGACTGTGATCTCAGCATATCTCAACTAGTGGTAGACTTGGGCATTTCAGGTTATGAAAGCAAGGAGAGATTTCAAATAGTATTTAATCGAGATAGCAGTGAAACTGATAGAGAGCTGGAACATGGGAAAAGCATATGAGCCTTTGTTTCCAGCACCTGACAGCTGTGACATGAAGGTGACATTGTGATTTGTGTGGAAACAGGGTTCTTCTTAGGCAATAAGGCATGATCAAGGATCCTGAAGTGGGAGGAAGCAGTTTATTTTTGATGCCGCTGGGAAAAGGATACTAGTGCTGGGAACAGATAAGAGTACCTTTCAGAAAAATGAAACTTGTGGCAGCACTGTGAATGGTATTGTTATAGTCAGAGGAAAGGATATTCTGGCACAGGAATGAAAGTTTTTAGAGGATTCAGTTGTTTGGATAAGTTTAAAAATTTCAGGAATATTTAACAGAAATAGATGGTTTTCCTCTATCCAAGTAATGTTATTTTTATGGACTCAGCTTTGAAGCGGTATCATTGTTGGCTGCAAATTTGCTTGACTGGAACAGGTAAAATAGAGCTGTATTTTTCAAGTATTTGAAAAGGAACACCTCTGCCCATATCTTTTGCCAAAGAAAATGAGGATATTCCCGGAAATGACTCATTAGGTGGGCCTCTTCAGAGCTGATTCTTTATCAGGGCTTAGCACAATAGTGGGAATTTTACTGCTGCAGGGGCAGTTTTTCAGGCAAGGCATAAAGTCCAAAGTCCCTGAGCTAGATTATCTGAATATTCCTTATCTTTGGAGGTACACAGGAGGTACACAATGCTCTCTTGTCCTAGGCTGCAATATTTTGTTATGTGTTGTTTGTGTGTACATTCATTAAAGTATTATGGGAATGAAAAGTGCTGTTGAAATATGGTTATTTGCAAACTGTCATGACATAAAATACTTGGTTTAGTGGGCTGCTAAGAAATTTAGTGATCTGTTAAGAAATTTAGCTGATGCATTTTGAGTTAATAAATGTCTTCCTTCAAATGGGAACTTCTCAGTTATCTTGGGGTGGAGGTTGCACAGCTGTTGAAAGCTGTTGAGCTTGTTAAATCTCCTTTCTTAAATATGGTGTATCTTTGCTGCTGTTGTCCTCAGTTTCAAACATGTTAAAAAAGTTCAGAGATGATCTGGCAGTTGAAATGGCAATCTGCTTAAACACTTGAGCAATCCAAAGTGGTTGTAGAACGTATCTTGTGCAGTGAAACTGCTTCTGTGACAACTTGCCAAATTCAAGGTATGAGGAAGATTCAAGCTGAGCAGCAGTGGGAGGGGAGGAGATGGTAAGTAAGAGACTTGCTGGAAGCTGCCTATCTGTGTCAAAGGGTCTCCTGTTAGCAGTTCTAGACAGGCACTGCTGACTCACAGCTGAACTAACTACTTATGCTGAGAGTTTCTAACAGATTAACTCTTTCTTTTTAAGTTTTTGCTTAATAGACTTATCTGTAGATATCTGTAGAAAAGTATTACACGGGTTTGTACCGTGTTTGTTGCGACAGACTGTAGTTCTGGAACATAAACTATTAGCTGAGTTAAAATAGAAATGTCTTTGGCTTGTGAAGCATCGTGGAATTATGTATCCCATGGAAAAGCTGGGAGGGCAGTCCTGTATACACATGCTGCCATATGCCCTAGGACAGCAGATTCCTTTTAAAATATTTTTTCCTTCTCTGAACTGAAGAGCAGCCAGATGCAGTTTCTGGGGGTTTTCTTGTTGGTTTTGGTTTGTTTCAGATCCAGACTTCTCTTCATATTCTCCCTTATCACAGCTACACGTTCTCCTGGAAGGATAGGTACACCTGGACGCATGGGTTTAAAGACCACGACCAACTTGACTGGGCAGCTGCTGTTAAGTTACACAATTAAAGTGAAATAAAAGATATTAAGGATATAGAATTCCAATATGAAGCATTTGAACAGATAGCTAGGAAACAATTGTTTGGCACTTTGGTGGAAAGAAACCTTGTGTGGTAAGGTGTTAGTAAACTCTTTTGACACAATTTTTACGTTCTGTTCAGACACCAAGCTTAATGGGACATTTAAGGTCTAGTTATTTAATTTATACTTCAGAGTGAGTTTTCTACCCTGGATTTACATTCCTTCTCCTTTTCTACCCATGCTCATCAAGGCCTCAACTTTCTTTAACTATGAGAGATTACCTGTGACTGACTCATTTGTTGCCACACAAGCCAGAAAAAGGCCATTATGGAGTCATCTGAAGCTCTTCAGTATATCTTGATTTTTGTCAGTCGCCTGTACTAAGATGCTAAGATAACCTATCCTAGCCCTTAGGGCAGGGTTAGAGCAGGTCCCCAATGAATGCATTTACAAAAAAAAAAAAACAAAAACAAAACACAAAAAAAACCCCCAGGTGATAAATATACGTATCTTAGGTAGTTTGATAATTTCAAAAAAAAAAGTCCTCCTTAACTTTCATTTGAAATTACGAAAATTGCTCTACTAATTTATTGACCCTCTCTCTTGACCTGTTTTCCCCAGATGAGTTCATAGTTATCTTTGTCCAGGGGTTATGAAAAGCATTGTGTTAGAATCTTCGGACACTCCTGGTTTCTTCTCACTGTGGGGTTGTTTAAGATGAGGTAACATTCTTTCCAGTGAACTGCTGCATTTTATGATTACTGGTTTGGAGGGAACTTGCACCAGCTTGCTGGTGTTTGGGGTTTACTTGATCTGGGATGCTTGCCTTCTACAAAGCACCATATGTGTTAGGGGGAGAGATTCTAGTTGGAATGTGTGGAATTTCAGTATGACTCAAGTCATATAAAAGGCATGAGCTTCAGGTATGGGAAGGTACTCCTGTTAGTGCTGTACAAAGCATGGGATAAATAGTTGCTATGTAATCTGTTGGTAATTATTCTCAGAAATTGCAGAGACAAACTTTTAAAATGGTTCTAAAGACCTAATTTAGTGCCTGTGTTCTTATGCCCATTTACTATTAAAATACACCAATATTAGGGCACCTGATTTTATTTTAAATAATTGTGTAGGTGATTTGCTCCTATAATTCTTTTATAAGGCTATACATTTCTATCTCCTGCCTCTGCTATCCCTTTCCCATTTTGAATTGTCATTACACCAAATACAGTTAGAGTCAAATATTTAAAATTTAACTTATTGCAAGGGATTTGCAAATTTTATTATTGTCTTCCTGTTATTCTGACTTTGAAAACAAAAATAATGTCTTTTAAAAATCATATCATAAACTGTCATTTAAAAAAGTAAATTATGTGACTCACGAACTCATTTGAGAATCTAGGCATGGTTACTTATAAACAAGGATGGTATTTTTTCCTGGGAAAGGGCTTTAAAGAGATAAGAGTATTCTGAAATTTTCTTAGGTTTGTTTGTTTGTTTTATTTGGTTGGTTTGCTTTTTTTTTTTTTTTTTTTTTTCTAGTATACATCTGTCTTCTGGAGACTCATAGTTACGTTTAATTACCAAGTGGTGGTTGCTGCCTCATCCAGAACTTAGATGTGAAGAAGATTAAGTCTGTATTGTAGCAGAAGGACCAAGACAGGAAATATATAGCTTTCTCTGATCTGTCCTTCACACACATTCCAGTGAGGCTTGCTGTTTTCTCTTGTGTGAGAGTAAGGGGAATGGTTGTTGGAACAAAAACAACCAGTCTGTCTTGGATAGATTTGTGTTACGAGACTTTGTGTTCCCAGGAGACTATAAATTTAGCATGCTGTCTGAAAGTTTCTGATAGAGCTATGAGATCCAGAGCATGACAGAAATGACTGGCCTGTTACTGATGGGAGCTACCAAACAACTGAGAAGAGGTAATCTCCTTGAAATATTTTAAACAAACTTTTAAATAGTGATGGGGAATAGTTGAGCTGGAAAGAATAATGCCAAAGGCAGCGTTAATGCAGTGGCTTTAACAAGTTAGCTCTCAAAAAAGTTTTTGTTCCTTATCAAGGTAATGAGACTAACACCCTTCTACAATCACTGGCTCATAATATTACTCTCCCTTCTGTTTTTCCTTTCTAGTTTCTCTCTTACTTCAGTTTGCATTTGAGGTTTCAAGGTTCAGCGCTGCTGGATAAACGTTAGACATACAATTTGATAGCTGTTTAAAAAACATTCCTTTTTAATGAATTTAAACTGCTTGCTAAACAAGTCAGGCCTAGATCTGGGCAGCTGTTTTGTCTGTGTAAGGACTTCTGTTGCTGGTTTTGCTGTTTTGAGTGTTAAGGGCAGTAATGGGGAAAGGAAGCCTGGCTCTTTAAAGGGAGAATGCCATTCAGCAGGATTCTCAATGTGTTCTACTTAAACAGAGAGCGGCTGCTCCATGAAGGAAAGATTGCACTATTTCACAATAGTGGGTTGCTGTTAGTGCTTAGCCAGCTGAATCCTAGCTTTGGGACCTTTGCTGCTTCTGTAACTTTCTATAACTCATTTTTACTGGAATACTATCAGCAACTTCTGGAGCTGTAGCTCTGCCCCTGCCATGATCAATACAGTGCCACAAAGTATAATGAAGGAATCTGTTGGAATACATCTGGTAGTGCAGTCTTCATCTTCCTTGCTGGTCAAATGAGCAACATCCTGCTTAATGCTTTAAATTTCATCTGCCTCTTCGTGGTCACCGACAGTGCACACGTGCATACTTCAGAGAGTTAAATGATATTCCTGGAAACTGTAGGAAAGACTTCTTTTCCACTTGGGTCATACTGCTTCCTCTTATATTTCCATATATCCCAACGAAAACAAGCATACCTTCTGCTAAAAATGGATGTTCCCTTTATTTATGATGTGTATGAATATTCAGAGTCGGTGGTAAAGTGAGTTATTTCTGTCACTGCCGTCTCTGAATGCTCAGTGCACTGCTGCAGTTCCTTTTCATAAAGATTGCATAGTAAGAAGGAACATTTTAGGCCTGTGATTTTTGTCTACTCTGGCTGCAGATGTAGGACTGCAGAGGTGGCGTTTGAGTATGAGAGAAACCCAAATGAGCCGATTCTTGTCCTTTTACAGCACACTGCTGAGGTACGGAGTGTGAAAACCAGATACATACTACAATGTCATCACTTTAAGGGATTTTTCTGCATTGTTTAAAGCTGCTAAATGAGTTTTTCCTGCCTCCTTTAAAGCTCCAGGTGTGTTTGTGTGTGGGAAGGAAGATATGCTGCTAAAACCTGCCGTGCTCTTCCCTCAGCTGTTGGGGAGTTCTTGTATCTTAGTGGTAGAGAAGTCCTGAAGTTATTTCACGTTAGAGGGGTCAGAAAATAGGGCTTAAGCAGTTTTGCACACCTAGCTACTCATTTTTATGCATACTGTTGTGGCAGGACAGGGATTCTGACTTGCTGAAAAGGGATTTAAAATCTAAAAATTTATCTGTATCTTAGATGTGCATGGCTCAATATATTCTAGGGCTTGGTACAAATATATGCAGTTACTTACTTAGATGACCTAAAGAGAAATGATGATGAGCCTTGTGGAAAGATGGGGAATAAGGGAATCATGCTCTGGGGACAGAAGTGTTGGAATTAGTTTGTTGAGATAATTAAATTATCTGTTGGGCGAATTACTTGAGACTCTTTAGAGACCAAGACTGAATTTCCTGTCTGTTGGGAGCTAGAATCATCTAGTGAGGAAAGACTTAATTCTATTTTTATCTTTTACTCAATAAATACTTGACTGTAAAATTTTTGTCCACTATCCCAAATAATCTGAAACTGATCTTGTGGATGTGGGAAACAAGACTGAATTTTTTTTCGCCCCTAGTCTGGTTAGATGGAGGGAGTGATCCATGGTGGGAAACAAGATATACCATCTGTTAGAGTAGCTCAGATTTAATGATAAGCAAGGGGAGTTGATTAGGGACTAGTTTAGTTATTGAGAAAAAGGACTGGCCAAGGCTGAAGAGAAGTGACTGATCCATCAGCAGGATGTATATGTCTTTGGCTGTGTTGTTTCAAAGCTGAGGATATCTGCATGTTTATGTTAACACTGGGTCTCCTTGTCCTTGGAACGAAATTGCCTCATCAGCAGAGCCCCTTAGGGGATTGCAAGTCTACCCAAGACGTCATCCTCCTCTTATAAAAGGGGAAAACTGCCAGTTCTGGTGTCTCTGACCCCTTCCCCCCCCCTCCCTTCATCTTACAGAGCATCAAGGGGCGGATCTTACTTCTGCAAACTTCACATCTTGCTCTCCCTTGGAGTATTCATTTTTCTCCTAGCAGTAATTTGATCTTGGGCTGTTCCAACTTGCCTGTAGTGAAGAAGCAGGGGACTGCATATTGAAAGACTTGAGTTTTCTCACTAGGCACGGTTTTCTGATATAAGGATGAGAATGTCTTGCAAGTTTTGAATGAGATTAAAGTTGAGAGGTCCTCTTGGATTATTTTTTTTTTTCTTTAACATATCTATGTCTATATGAAGAGAGGTCTTTAAGGGCTTGTAACTTTTGAGAAGAGAATCGACATGACACTGCTGGAACCAGAAATGCAGATGACAGCGCTCCAATCAGGTACCACTCCAAACATATCCTGTGGTTAATTTTTGCTAGTGAATCATGGTTGCTGAACTGTATAGGAAGTGCCAGGAGGCTGTGTGACTTCAGATAAAGACAAATTAGAGAACTGTGGTGATTTCATGTGCAGGTTGCAGATGGGTACTTTTTGGATGTTAAGTACTGTTCAATTTAGAGCTTCATCAGAGATAAAATTATCTCTCTTTTCTTCCCTTGTTGGCATCCAGTGTTAAATTTACGTGGCTTATTAAGAAAACAAAACTCCAGTCAAAGCTAAGACTTGTTCTAAGGACTTGTTCCTCCGTTAGCTTTTGACTGATTTATGTGTTTTTACTGTTAATTATTTTCTGATTGAACATATTCCTGATACTTTGAAGAGATTTAAAATTGTGTAGTTTGGGAAAAACTTGTATTAGAAACTTTCCAATATTTGTTTTACATCTTGAAAGTCTGTTTCCTTGAGAATTGCAGTGGTATTTTGTTTACATGATTCATTTGTAAGTACTGTGGCCTTCTGGTGATACAGTGCTTGCCCATTAGATATGTACAGGGTTGCATTTCTCACATGTAAGCCGTGCTTGAATGAGAATTATCTGTTAATAGCAGCATGAGATACTTCTGCAGGGCGTTTTTATCTGAGGCTCTAGCACATTACGTAGTCATGAGAATAAATACATATATAGATATGAATGGTCCTTGCTCTGTAGATGGGAACAGAGACTGTAACCTTGGTAAGATTTGACCACAAGCTTGTAGTAGCTTAGGAGTTTGGGTTTGTGTACTCTTAATCTCTTGGGCAGCGTTGTCTGAAAAGCAGCACATAGGTAATGCCAAAAGTGTGAAGACATACTTGTTCCTGAAAGTCAAATGCCTTTTCATTTCCTTAAGTAGTGACTGGGAAAGAGACAAGTAAACCAAGAATTTCTTCATTTAATTTCCCCCCAAAATTGCTGCCAAAATTGCTGGGTTTTGTTTGGTTATTTTCAGTTTGTTTTGTTTTTTAGTTTTTTTTTCCTGAATTGACCATGTTAATTTCCCTAACTTAATTTTCTGTGTTTTTAGAATATCTCTGAAGATTTTTTGTCTATAAAGATCCTGTATGACCTTTATTTTATAGTCCTGACATATTCTTTGTTGTTCAGAGAACCACAGTATGGTTTTTTGTATCTCCTGTTGTAGACAGGAAAGACAGCCCTAGATCTTATGTAGTGTTTGTCTCAATTCAGAAGAGGGTTTGTACATAATACATCATTCCTCTAGTTGTACTCTTGCAGTCTGTGAATTTTGGAGGTAGGGTTTAGACACTAACAAGGTGTTTGGTATTGAACAGGATGCATATGGCCGGATAATATCTAATCTGGCTTTGTTGGAAAGAAAGCTCTTATGTGAAGGCCTGAAAAAAGATGTTGACTTTAACATGCTTTGTTTCTAATAAGTTTTTAAATTCACCCCCCAGCAAAGAACAGACATGAAATTTATATTTCATGGTTCTTGTAATTGAATTTGTGCATTATATTCTCAGGAAGGTGATATAACAAAGTAACACTTGCTAAAATTAGGAAAACTGCCTTCTTATTAGTATTGCTTTTCCTGAAAATTTGTGTGGCTGTGTTTCTTGTCTCTTCCAAATTATGGTAACTCCTGAGGGTTTCATTTAATTCTGAGAGTGAGAGTTTCTCCCACTAAAGAGTACTTGTATGGAGCTTTTGCTAAGTCCCCTAACCCTAGTCCTAGATTATGCAGTGGTGTTCTGTAACGTTGAGGCAATTTCCTGGCAAGCTTAGCTTACCTTAATGAGGGATGCAGATTTATTGCACCTCTTCCATCAGTGCCCGCTCTCTTCTCTTCTGGATCAAACACTGCTGGAAAAATCTTAGCAAGAAGCAAGTGAGTGTTTACATAAATGGATTCACGAAGATTGGTGGGGAAATGGAGTGTGACAACAGGAACATGTGCATTATAAGTTTTAAAGCTCTGTCTTGAATAAGTGTATTACAAGCTTCTAGATAAGGAAAACAGCTGCTTGATGACAAGGCCAATTTGTTCAGTTGTAATATTTAGAGACTTCAGATGTTGGTGGTGGCTGCTCTTGTTTGGCTTAGCGAGGTAGTTGTGTTTTGGGCAAACTGTTTGAGACTTCAGAGGCTGAAATTGCATCTCCTGTCTGTTGAGAGCTAGAATGAGGAAAATAACTTAGCTGAGGAAAGACTTCTCAAATCTTCATCCTGATGTTCATCTCCGGAAGCCCTACTGGAAAAATGGAAGATGGAAACAGTTGTCCCAGTCAATTCCTCAAAGTTTCAAAACATCCTCTGAAGAAATAGGAGAATCATGGCCTAAGCTGGGTAAATAAATTGCCCTGGTAGAGTTTACACAGCTTGCAGTCCATAGACCAAAAGTTCTTCAAGACTGCAGGTCGTGAGGCTGTGCTTATTTACTGCTTGGGTATTGATGGGAGTCCACTCAAGAAGGAGGAGTATCTGAAGCCATTGCTGATCCAGGACATACTATCTGTATTCCATGTTGGTGGGCACATGAAAAGCAACTCCTTTGATGCTAAAGATGAGAAAACATTCTTAATGTTTTGGAGAAAGAACTGAGTGGGACATTACAACTTTACTCTTCTGGGAGCAGAATAGCTTAAGCAGAGAGGGACTGTTTCTTCAGAACAAAGAATAACTGAAGCAAGAACAATATAAACAGTGAGGTGCATATTGTATTAACCAGAGAAAAATGAAAACCACCTGTCAAACTGAAAAAAGGAGGAGTAAAAAAACCAATGCAAGTGGTGACAGTGGAGGAAGGAAAAAGTAAAAGTGAAAATCAAGCTGAAATGACATTCCAAAAAAACAGTAGACCCAGAAAAAAAAAGCAAAAATAAGACCAAAAAGGTAACTGCTCTATTTGACATCTCATTGGACAACTAAACTTATTTAAAGAACTGGTATTACTGATCCAATCATTCAAAAAGCAGACATACACAGTGGGGTGAAATTCTACATTCAGTTTCAGGTGTGTAGTTTTGGTACCAGCCCTGTGCCAGTTTGTGTGTTTTCATTCTGCTCACAATGAGACTGATGTGCAGATCTCTACCAAGCTCTTAGCAGTGGGAACTCTCTCTTTAGTGTTTTTTTTTCTCCAGGAGTCACTTGGCTTTTTGCTGCCTTGACTCTTTCAGCATCTGAATAATTTTCTTTATTTGCTGATACCAAAAGCTTGCTGTTTCCTTCCCATTATCTACTTCAACCTTATCCCCCTATGTAGCCTCTTTTTTTGTTCCCCTGAAGCCTTTTTGTTATTTGTTTCATTATCTAATTATCTCATATAGAGATCTTGTAAATTCTTTTGCTGTTGGTCACTGTTCAGTCAGGATATGGACTAAATAGTTTTTGTTGTTACCTGGCTTTGTAACAGACTGGCCACTGAAGGAATGAGCAATGAATGCTATGTTTGCTTTTCCTTTTTCTTAATGGAGAGGCAAGAGTGCTAGAAGCATACTTTATTTTGGACACAATCTACAATTTAGTAACACTTAAATGTTTTTGAACAGCCATATGAGGAACTTATGCATCTGGGGAAATCTCAGGAGTCTTGGGTGTGCTGCTGGCCTCCATATGCAAGTTCTGTGTTTAAATAACAAACTTTCAAATAGAATTTCATTTTCTTTTAAATTTGATTTGGTTTTGTCACAAACTCCTTTTTATGGCTTCTAGCAGGTGGCTGGGCAGAAGTGTGTCTGCAGTACACCCACAGAGGTGCAACCAGCCAGAGAGAAACCCTAAATTTCAGATCGTTTTTTGCCAACGTTTTGCATGGATGGAGAAGAGTTATGGCCTCTTAGGGTCATGTGGAGTCTAACAGTGCATTGCCAGAATTAATGGATGTTAGCACTTGGACAAATGGCTACTTCTGTTAATGAATTCTATTTCCTTATGGTTTTGCTTTACTTAAAACCTTTGTTTACTGTTCTGGGTAGCTTTGGTTTGTTTCAGTGCCCAACAATGTTGTTTGCACTGTCTTGGTATAGATTGAACGTTAGTAATTGTCCCATTTTAATCTTCTTTCTGTGAGTATACTGAAAAAAAAAAAAAAGATTGTAGTGTAGGGTAGTCTATTGAATAGCATCTTTGGGTTTTGATATGTTTGCTCTGTTGACCTGCTGAAAAAACTCTTGAAGTCTGTTAGATATCAAGACAGGTATGCAAACCCAGAAGCAGATGGCTCTAAAATGTCAGAAGTTTGGTTTAGATGAACAAGAGGGTTTTTTTCCATGCATATTTAGAGAACAAAAGAAGAGCTGTTTTGAAGTCAGCACTGTAAATGAGCACAGAAATAATTTAGTTCTCTGTAGTGGATAAAACTTGACTTCTGTGGTCTAATTTGCTTTGTATCCAACTGGTTCTGAAAAAGGAACAATTCTTTCAGCTAAAAATTAGTGTTAGTTTGAATCAAATGCAAAACTTCCCTCATTTTCTGGGGAAAAGTTGTATTTTTGAGCTACTTTAGCAGATTAGGGATGTATTAAATTCAATTTAGGAAAAAGCAGTGCTGATCCCTTCTTTCTTTCTTTCAAAACACAGTTCCCAGGCTCTTCCCTCTTTACAGGATTTAAGTTGAAGCGCTTTGGGGATGTCAGCTGCTAAACTGCTTTTAATGGGAAGGAAGGGGACAGACAGCATATCTGTGTATTCTTAGCAGGGATATGTCCCCCTCCTCAGCTCTTTCAGGAGTGACAAATGTCAGAGCTGCAGTTTGTGGTTGGTGTTCTCATTCCTGTTTCAAATAGATTTGAAATTCAGTATTGGCTTTTACTACATGAGGAATGACCTTTCCTTGATGCAGTAAAATGCCTTCTAACTTCATCTTGTTTTTTTTCAAGCATCAGTTACAAGGGTTTTTTTTCCCTTGCTGTTGTTTTCATTTTCTAATGAGAGGTTTTTGTAGTTGTGAGGTTTTTTGCATTTCGTTTTGTTTGAATGGTAGAACTTTTATTTTTCTTCCCTTTTCTTCCTCCCTCCTCCAACTTGGAATTTCAAGATTGCAGTGAGCTCTTGAATCAACACAATTGGGATTTTGGTTTTGGATGGAGGGTGGAGCTGAGGGGAGAACATTCCTGGCTCTATAGTTTGGATCATCACTAGTTTAAAAATAGAACTTTTGATTTCTGTTTGGAATCGATGGCATTTGGAAATGTAACCTTTTGTATCAAGGTAGCAAGTTCCTGGGGAGTGTAAAGAGTTCCCCAGTTATTGGTACAGCTCCTCGGGTGTGTATATTCTGAGTAGTGATAAAATGACTCTTCTCTGGCTTTTAACCAGAATCCTGCATGTGATTCAAAGACTGAACAAAGTTATGTGAGCCTCATCGTCATCATGCAGTGGGAATTCTTTCCGAAGCAGCAAATGGGATGTTCCTGAAGTCAGCTTTAAATATGGAAATTTTTGTGCTGGAGCTGCAAACTGCACAAAGTTCTGGGTTGGCTGTTATGAGTCGTGGAGAGAGGAGTGCACAGCTGTAAGCTGCACATTAGTGAGTTATTCCATTCATGAAAGATCTGAACATAACCTTTTGCTACCTTTTATCCCTGTGATTAACTATTGAGTAAGCAAATCACAGCGTGATTGTGTTAGCCAAACTAGAGTTAAAGGATTGTACTGAAACTAAATATATAAAGGACGCTTTTCTTTTTTCTATTTTTTTTTTTGGTGTCAAGAATGACAGTCTACAATAAAGAGTACTCATTAGAATAATTTAGTTGAACAGTACCTATTTCTACTAACAACCTTAAAATTAAACAAGAAACTCCTGGAACTCTCTCTATCCCTGTAGTAAATATTTGTTGAAATATAAAATCATCTTTTGAAAATAATATTTTTTTTCTCCATCTGCTTTGAGAATACTCTGTTTATTCTTTTTATACAGCAAGTGTTACCCTATAGGTGAAGAAAGAGAGAGTAGGAAAACAACCATTCAGGCAGCTTTTTGCCCTTATCCCTTCTGTGAACTAAGATTAACTTGCAGGGGGGCACAGACAGGCTGCACTTGTTCTAAAACAGTAAAGATGTGGTAGACACAAAATGATTATTCACTGACTGCTTTGTCTCATAACCCTTCTTATGGCTCCAGCTTACTTTAAAATCCAGCTTCTGAGAATCAACTGTAGGGGAGTGTGTGTGTGCGCATTTTAAGCAGTTTCCAGTGTACACAGTAAGATTGTCATCATTATACTGCAATTTCTGGTATCATTCATCGATTGTTATTAAAAACAAAACAAAAGTTTAAAATGCATGTAAAGTCATGTCAGGTTTTATATGTTGAAACTGTAATCAAAACAGTCTTCCTTTCTGTGAAATTAATGCATTATGTATAATGAGCCCTGCTTAGTTGTCATCATACTCTGAGTTACCCACTTATTTACGTGATGAATATGAATCACCTTTTCTTTAGGAGCATAGTTCAAATGCATTGGAAAAAAGAAGTGAAAAATGATTACTTTACTTAGGTTCTTATTTGGGGTCTTTAGGCACACGCGTATAGAAATTATTATTGATTATGTATATAGGCTCAGCCTGATAACTTTGTTTTTGTGGCTCAGGCAGATCATAGTCCTCTTCATGGCCTGCCACTAATTTAGGTTCTGGATTAATACCTGAACGTGTGCTATGCTGAGTCTCTCTAAACTGGTATGATGATTACACCACATTCTTTGCCTGAAGGGATGCACTGCAGACACACATCCGTTCTGTCTCCCAGTTACCTGGTGACTCCTCGCTATCCAGTCCTTGCCAGATTTAAGAGATGACTAATGTTTAACAAAGTGTTCAAGTTTCCATGCTTGTGTGACAGTAGAAATTCGCATTAGTGTTTATAATCAGGATTTTTTATTTTTTACTGGGATCCAAGTCCAATTCCACATTTTGATTGTAAACCTTAAAGTATATGTCTAAGCATCAATGTGAATCAATCCCTAATGTTCTAATGTGTGCCCAGAGCTGTGTAGATCAGTGGTAGGGATTACAGGTGACTCTTGAGGTTTTGGCAATGTCTCTGATGTTATTGTTTGATGTTATGTGGAAGCGACTATAAATAAATTTTTGTATTAACCTATTTGCTGTCTGCTTTTACCAGTCTCAAATGGCTTCTACAGCACAAAAAACCCCTCCAAAACCAAACAAAAAAACCCAACAAAAAACCCATCCCAAAATCTGAAGTAACCTACAGCTTCATGTTGCATCTGGATTCTCCTTGCTTCAGAGCTGCTGCACCTCAGTTCAGACTTACAGCACCCTCTGCTGTTCTGACCTTAGGGCTCTTCCAAGGAGAGACTGGCATTTCTTCCAAATTGTCTTTTTAAATGGAGAAACCTCAGCTGGTTGTCTTGAGGTGGTCTGGTTTTTCACTTGTGGCCAAGGAAACATGGGCCCTGCTTTATGGGGGTGAAACTAGAGTCTTTATCTTAATAGAAGAAATATTGCCCCCCTTTCCCCTCAATTTCCTTGTCATGAGAATTTTACTATCAAAATCAATATAGAAAACTGGTTTAATTACATTGGCACAGCTCCCTTTTGTGATTAACCCTGGTGTGGTTTAAGAATGCTGTCTAATGTAGCAGTAGTTTAGGTAGGCAAGATTTCATAAAGCGATGGAACTGGAATTACTCTTCAGGGCTGCAGAGCCCCCTCCTCTGCTGCTGCAAGTAATCCTGTCATATAGTCTCCTACATAAATTTATTGAGCACTGCTTTAAAAAGTGTTAGCTTTCTCACTCATGCTGGACAGCTGTTCTAGAATGTCTCTCTTTGGTTAAAAGTCTTCTAGTTTTCAATATTAAATGTGTCAGTGGCTTTCAGTGCAAATAACTCCTTGTAGTTAAACTGATGCAAACCTTAATGCAGGCAAAATATTCTTCCTAGAAGAAGCTCCATCTACTTAAAATATTCTTAAAGTAGACAAGTGCTAAAATAGTATCTGCTCATGTGACCTGCTTAATGATTTTTTTTGTATCTTTCTGTAGTCATACTTATTTTAAGTCAGATCCTCTACGTGATGTTAATGATGCTTCCCAGGCATTATGCACAGCATTGGATCCCCAGCAGGATATGAACCTATTTAATTAACCCATGTGAAAAGTAGTTTGAGAAATGTATTTGTAGTTCTTTGTAGTCTTCCATTTTCTTTGCTCTGATTGCTTTTCCTCAAAAATGAGTGTATCTCAAATAAAGAAGTTGTGGCTTCCAATGAAGCACAAGCAGGCTTGATCAGTCTGTAATCATAAGTGACCTTGAGAAGATTTTTTTTTCTTATTTTTCAAATTCTGCTGGAGATAACTCCGGCTGAAGCTGTTGTTCCTTGTCTGTGTTTTTCATTATTTGAGATTTGGACTTTCTGTTCACTGATGTCAACTCAAAAAGCCTTTTAAAAATATATGAGTAGTTTTGATTTATTAAAGTTACTATGTGACACTGAGGTTCCACTGATGAAAAATTGCAACTTGCAAAACATTTGGTTCAGAAAGTACCTTGAGCTTGACTTACTGCAAAACATTCCCAAAGCTTAGAACCTTCAATGTTCACTAAAACTGAACAAACTGAAATAAACAGAAAACTTTTTAGTATACCTTTGCTGATTTCATGTTACCTCTAAATAAGTAAGAACAAGATCCAGATCAGTAGACTCCTTTTGGAAAAACCACTATTGCTAATCTTACCTTGAAAACTGACAGATTAATGAGATTCTGGAATATGTAGTGTATGAAAAGTGGTCTCTTAGGCATAAAAATTTCAGCCCATTTAAAAGTCAAAGCATCTTTTAAGTTTCAGCTAGAAAGTTACTGGCAACTTTAAATGGACCAGAAAAGAACAGCAATTTTAAACAGACTTGCAGTGCTCTACAGAATTTAAAGTTTGTTTGTTTGCTGTTTAATTTATTATGGTTTCTATATAGTGCACAACATACGATCTCCATTTTGGGATTGTTAAAATTTTGCCGTTCTTATGGTTATTTTTCTTCTTCTCTTTGTACTGGGCTTTTGCATTATGGTGACACAAAGTGGCTGCATATAACAAGAGACTGCTCCACTCCTCCCAGTTTTCCTTGGAGAGAGGCAGTCACTGTTTGCTGTGGTTGTTGATTTAGTGCCTGGGAAGAATGAGGTTTTTTTGGACCCCTTCCTCATCTCTCTCTTGCTAAGGGAGCCTGCGTCATTGAGAAATGTTTAACCTTCTGGCCCTGAAGCGGGACTGGAAACTTTGCTGCAAAATCTAGAAGCTAAAACTGGATCTTGGAAATGTTATTTATGTGAGCTACTCTTTCCTTTGATTTAATTGGGACAGGAGATTGCAGAGCTTGATTTAGAATTTTGAGTAGCAACTAATTTGGAGAGTTAGCAGGGGGGAAAATAATTTCTTTAGTGAAAAATGGTGAGTAACTGATTTAGGGGAAGAGGAGAGAAGAACTGGGAGCAGAAAACGGAAAAGTGTGGGAGGACTTAGTGGAGAAAAATGTCCTAAGATCATAATTCTGGCACTGTCAAGTACTTGAGTACTTCTTTCTAACTTGTATCAGGAGGCTGGCTGTGCATAGTTTTATTCCTATAACAGAAGTTGGTTGTGGAGAGCCAGGGGCCTAAATTGTGGTGGGAACCTAATTTCCAGGGTGTTGATTTAATAGCAGATACTGCTTCTTGTATATGTCTTATTTTCCTAGACTGCACACTTTTTTCCTTCTGCCTCCTCCCCCATCCTGGACCATGAGGGTTCTTCTAACACTTCTGCAGAATTTCCAGACGTCTGGCTGCCCTACTGCAACTGCGCTCCATTAACCAAGAGGGAAGAAGACATTCAGAAATCCCAAACATTTCTGCAGCATAATCATAATAAATCTGACATATCATGAAACTGTTGTGCTAGTGCTAATTAAGTATCTAGTGTGCTTGTAGTACAGAGAGTAATCCTGATGTGCCCAGAGAGTGTGGATTTTATTTCACAGGCTCTGGCTGTCTATACACAGCACATGCCTGTATGTTTATCTTCAAGATATTCCAAACAGAAATGTGGCAGCTCTGTCTCTTGGGACCCAATATCTTTATGGTAAACTAAAATAAAGAGACGAAATTGAAACAAAAATGAAGAAGCTTGTCTCAAGGGTGAGATAACACAAACCAGTTTAAATTATTTGTCCCAATGATTTGTCATGACCAGTGGAAGGGAGGGGAAGGGGTTGTACTTTCCTTCACTCCTGTTTTGCAGCAGCAGTAGCAGCTCAGTGCACCTACTGCTTAGCCCCAGCTAGCTTGGACAATTGGACTTTCTTGTGAGGAGTCTAATTTGCTTTTGAAAACAAAGCCATTAAAACCCCCTCACTTTTCTGATGGATCAGTGACTAATTAACTCACTGAACTTTCTTATGAAACCTAGAGCCCTCAAAAAGAAGGAATGATGAGAGCATAATGCTAGATTATTTCATCTGGCTTGGGTAATAGCACTTAAACTCTGTACTGAACAGTGAAGCTGAGGAAGCAGATAAACAGTTTCAACTCGGAAATCATAAGTAGGGTGAGAAAACTACTGAACTCTAGGTCATGGAGCTTGTAAACTGTGGCAGTGGCTGGGTAGTAAGTCCAAAAGACAGAAAAGATTGGCCACCAAAGAATAATATACAGTGCATGATAGACTCAAAATATTAAGAATTAAATTAGAAGTCAGTGATTCTTAGGAGGATATTAAAAATATGAGCATTTCCCCAGTATGAGGTT
This sequence comes from Motacilla alba alba, assembly GCF_015832195.1. Taxonomy (NCBI): domain Eukaryota; kingdom Metazoa; phylum Chordata; class Aves; order Passeriformes; family Motacillidae; genus Motacilla; species Motacilla alba. Next base: position 48,847,771 of record NC_052031.1, read on the forward strand.
TGTCATGTTAGAATTTCCTTTGATTTTCCTCTGAGGTTGTTACCTATCTCTGAACAGACAAACAAGTCCCTGGAAAAGGGTGGTTCCACATCTCTCACAGAATGGTTGCAGTTGGAATGTCATCTTCCCCGACTCCCCTGCTCAAGCAGGTTTCCCTAGAGCCAGTTGCCTAGGACTGTGTTCAGATGGCTTTTGAATATCTCCATAGAAGGAGACTTCACAACCTTTCTGGGCAAGCCGTGCCAGTGCTCAGTTGCACTCACAATAAAAAAATTCTTTCCTGGTGTTTGTAGGGAACCTCCTGTGTTCCAGTTTGTGCCCATTGACTCTGAGCCTGTCACTGGGTAACGTTTGAGAAGAGTCTGGCTCTTTACCATTCACTGTACCGTTCCTTCAGGTTTTTAGATGGATAAGCTCTGTAGTATCACCGTGGCTCTCCTGTACTGGGGACCTCAGAGCTTGAGCCAGCACTCCAGGGGGGGGCCTCATCAGGGCTGAGCAGAGTAGGATCACCTCCCTCGGTCTGCTGGGAACATTCCTCCTAGTGCAGCCAAGGATGCCTTCCCTAGCCGTCTTTGTCCAAGGGCACATGGCTGTCTCATGTTCAACTTGGTGTCCAGTGGAATCCCCAGGCCCTTTTCTGCCAAGCTGCTTTGCAGCCCCTTAGCCCCCAGCATGTGCTGCTGCACCCTCCCGGCCCAGCCAGTCAGTTTTCAGTCCACCTCACAGTCTCCTCATCTGGCTCAGACTCTCTTCATCAGCTTCTCTGGGAGGGTCTTGCAGGAGGCAGTGTCAAAGCCTCACTGAGTCAGGACAGACAGGCAGACAGTATCTACTGCTCTCTTCTCTGACACCAAGTCTGTCTCTGCTCACTGATGCTGAAACCTAAAGACAGATTTACTGTCGTGCCCAGTGAAGAATATTTTCTGATAGGAGGGAATTGTGAGTTCATAGTTCTGGCCTTACTATAGCATAGTTGCTAAAAGTGAGCATATGGCAGTGTCTGTTCTGTTAAAATTGATTTTGTTCTAAAGAGTTTGTTCACAAGTGACTTCTCTTTAGCCGGCTGTTAGATGTACTGGCAGAGAGCAGCCAAGTTCTGCCAGACCATAATAACTGGCAACCATATAAGAACCATATCTTTTCCCTTTGCATGTTTGTCTATTCAATTAGATCCTCCACCTGTTTGCTTTTATGCAGTCCCACCTTAATGGTCCCTCTCTTGTGTCTGGATTCATAAAACATGTTCGGTAGCCAAGGAAGGGAGGATACATGGATTTCTAATTCCAGTTCTGACACAGACTCTGTGTTACATGTAAATCTCTGTACTTGTTTTAACCTAGTTTATCCAACCAAAGTATTTTTTAAAATATATTTGAATTGACTAGGATCCATAAATGTGAGGTTCTGATTGATAAGTTTGGTAACTCATACCAAAGCAAGAAAGGAAGATCTTAAAGGGATGTGAGGCAGCTAATGGAAAATTGTGACTGAAGAGACTTCTCTGCATATTGTTTCAGGTGAACTTACAGATTTAGGAGGAGGCAAGCAGAACAGAAAGCTGATGTCTGAATCAGAACATTATGTTCCAAGCACATTTTCTTTACAGTTATTAGCACTTAGGCTACATGCCTTCCAATGCTTTGAGGCCGGTTGGTGATTAAAACTCTTAAGATTTTTCTGGGGAGAGTATACATCCTCACAGCTACTTGCCTTTTTTCTTTGCTTTCATGGCTGACATTACCAGAAATCTTGAACATGAGATAAAATTTGTTTTAAAAGTAATCATGCTCCTTATAAAAGAGGCTGTATCTTTTCCCCCCTCCCTTTAGGTAAAGGAAAGTAAACCTGTGGTTTGGTTGATGCAGAATAGGATTCAGTAAAAAATGTAGTCAATGGAGAGAGAATGGTAGTACTGTCAAAACTGCATCTTCCTGAAGTGATAGGCAAGTGAGTCCCATGAAAGCATTAAAGGACTTCTTCCACCATAGCATGACAGCAATATTTTTCTTGCTAATCAAAAGCTGAGTAATTTAGCAGCATCCAGGTAAAAACTATCCCAAATCTAGTCTAAAATTCTCCCCTTTTCGACATTTGTGCTTTATGTTTCATTTGAGGTCTGAAAGGTCTGCATGTGTGGAGCGGGGATGAATCCATACAAGACCCTGGCAGTTCTTTCCAGGATCAGTGTGTTCATATCATGAGTTTAACCATATCATGCTTGTGTGCCTTGACATTGTCTCAGGCTCATTTTATATTGTAGCTATAGATTAAAACTCAAACACACTACATGTTTATATTGGAAACAAATTCAGTTTTGAAGCCACCATGAGAGCTTGAGATTGGCATTGATATATCCAGGGAATAGCTGAATTTCAGCACTGAAGGAGGAGTTCGAGCATTTGATGTTGGAGGTGATTTATAGATTTTTGGCAAGGCAAGAACTATACATTATACTACACATTATAAAGAGAAATTTGTTTCCTATCTCAAATAATCCTGACAATAGCAGTTTTCTACTCTAACGTGAGATGAGCATCCATGACAAGGGAAAAAGAGGCCACTGCTTTTACTGGCAGCTGAGCACTGAATTGGTTTAGAGGTATCATAAAACTTGGTCTCCTACTTTCCTCAACCAAGCCTCTACTACCTGATTGTGACAAAGAACTTGAACCACTTTTAGAGAAAAAAATAAGAGTTGAAAAAACCCACATCTAAAATAATTAGGGTTGGCTGCTAACTTATTAAATGAATGGGATGGTTTATGGTCTTTTTAAAATTGTATCTCCATTAGTGCAGTTTTTTCAAGTTGTGAAGAAAACCTCTGCAACCATAGGGGAAAGATAACCTTGAATAGCAATCTAGGTTCTGAGATTGCAATTCTGTATCAGATTAACCAAGAATAATGGTCACATTAAGCCTCAACAGTGTTGATACTGCCCAGGTAACAGTGTGTTTGGAGAAGGAAGTTGCTTTCTGGACAAAAGTCAGTCCTGTAATGAAAGTGTACCTGGTAGCAATTCTGCTACTGTGAGCTGAGAAGTAAATGAAGGGTTTGCTAATCCTTCCACAAGCAGTGTGTGAGCACAGGGTACAGCCTGGCTGTTTCCTCTCTTGTTTAGGAACTTTAAAGATAGGCTGCATTTTCCAAGTGTTTGCAGGTAACCCTCTTGTGCAGTAAGTAGGAGGGTTTTGTAGAGAAGAAACCTTTTATTGCCAGACGTTTAAAGGATGTGGGAGAGAGAAGTACAGGATAGCTTTTGCTCAACAACCACAGGAATTAGTGACATAACTTCTCAAACTCTTAGACATGCCTTAACATGAGGGGAAGGGTATCTTCCTCCTGTCCTTTCCCAGTTACTCCCTCCTAAAACCAATTTGCTGTTTTAAGACAAATTCAAATTGCTTCCTTTTCCACTCTATCCTGCTCACTGACCCCCTTGGTCTGGCAGGCAGAACTTCCTCTGTTTTTCTGCTCTTGAGAGCAAAACCAAATGTTTTGGACTTTGGTGTTTTCGCTTGTTCAGAGTGGTTTAAATTGAAGTCTGGAATATCTATAAGAGGAAATGGTTTGAAATGTTTTGAGAAGTCTTGTGCTCAGTGTTCTCCTCTGGTCGCAGTGTATACTCACAAGTCAGTGCTGTTCACTTAAGAGTTGGACTCGATGCTCCTGGTGGGTCCCTTCCAACTCAGTATTCTCCGTCGTTCTGTCTGTGATTTCTGCAACCTCTGAGTGTTCCTGCTTGTGGGCAGTGGTGGAGGTGGGGAAATGCACATCTGCACCTGTGTGAGCACATCTGCCTACCCCTGGAGAAGCTGAAGTTATTTGGGGAGCATGTGGGTGAATTAGCAGATTAACTGTAGGCAGGCAGGCTGATAAGAACAATTTTAACTTGAACCTTGAGTGACTGTCTCTCTTGAAACCTCTGACTCTTTTATAACAAGTAAACTATTGCTCTTAGGTAAGAGCAAGGAACTGTTACTTCCTTTGGTCTGAGTAATTATTTTAGAGCAAGATGGGTAATAGCTGAACTAAAGGAATAGATGGAATTCTGTTGTGATTCCAGCTGGAGCAGCTCTCAGTTAAGGCCCCGCACTGGAGATACTCACCCCACATTTGAGATGTGGTTCTTGATGTGTGAGCTCTCACTGTGAAGCTCGTTGGCTTAGCCAAGGTAATTTGAGCTAATCTTTCTAACTTTGCACTGGAACAGAGTGAGAGCATTCATACAGCCAGTTCTGGGGGCTCACAACGGGGTGGTAACTTGAAGAAGGGCTAGTAACTTTGAACTATAAAGAGGTATGCAACAGTGTTTGCATCTAACCAGAATTTATCAACCAAAATGGTAAAAATAACAAATAAGATGTGCTTGGATATGTGATTTTAATTTACTTGCTTGTTTTTATGGGGCTTATATGCACAGAGGGCTGTAGTTGTTTGGGAACTGGTTGTAAAACTTCTTTCTCTTGATCCCTCTGCTTTTGTTCTACCCTGTACTGTGAAGTTTGCTGTCATGGACAGAGTCCTTCCACTGCTTTGGTCAGAGAAATCCACCATTTCTTCTTCTCTGGGCTCGAAATCTCTCCTTGGGTAGCACATTTTTGTAATCAAAGAGTGTATGCAGCTTTTTAGAGCACAGAATTGATAGAATTGCTGCCCGTGGTTTTCTGAAGAAAATCCAACTAAATTAACCAACTTGTCTTTAAAAGTTGCACCATTTTCTTTGGCTGCATAGGTGACACCTTCTGAGCAGATGTTACCCTCACATGTAGTAGTATCAGGAGCATGTGCTGCATAATGCTTTTGTTTGCACATGCTTTTGTTTGTAGAGCATTACAGACCTCTGGACCATTTCCTTCTCTTTATCACACTCAGTTTGCTCAGTGCGGTGGGTCCTGGAGGGAGGAAGGAGAAGAGGCATGGTCCATAAGTGAACCAACATCTTTTCTTCCCTTCCTCTCTCTTTTCCCTCTTTTCAGCCCTTGTAGCAATATTTCTGGAGTCTCTTTGCAGTACTGACGTCTGATCTAGGGAGGGGAGAGGTCGGGAAATCAAAAGTTTTGGCATTGTTGTGGCACACTTTGCTCCTTAGGTCTGCAGAGCCTGGGAGAGAGGCAGGGCTGAGTTACTCATTGTTAGCAGAGGGGGATGGGATCGCTGCTGCTGCCTTTCCACACCTCACTTACCATGTTGACTTGCCTTGCTGGTTGGAAACTGCTTATCTGTGGAGTTAATCAAATGCAGATCAGAATTGCATTCCTTGGGCTCAACTGATTCTTCTTGGTCCAGTGTTTTGCAGATAGGGATCAGGATTTCATGTGCTTCGTGTTTTCAGGGAAAGGCAAACTGACATCTTGGCTGAATCCCAAGGAATGGAGTGGGTGGCAGAGTTTATATATGGGCTGGGGGTTGATTTGGCTCTGGCTGCTGTGTAAAGTTCACTTTGACAGCTGAAAGATGCAGAGAGAAGCACTTTCAGAATTAGAGACAGTGAGGTAATGAGAAAGTGACATAGGAAAGGAAGTGGAGGGGGGGGGAGGTGAGGGGGGAAGGGAGGGCTCAAAACTCTCCTTGACATCATCTGATAGGTTTTCCACCCTGTGCAGCAGCTATTTTTATGCTTTCAACTCACAGTAATTACAGCTCAATGACAGCCAACTTGCCAAAAGCAGGGGTGGTGGTATATCCCAGAGTGGGTTGGAGGACTGAAGAGCTGCTCAAAAGCTACAACAAAAGTCCAGGTTCCCAGGCATGATTCCTGCTGCTGTGACCTATTTTTACATCTGCATGGTGGTTTAGCTTTGGCTACCTGTCATGTCTAGGAGTTTTCTCAATGTTGAATGGCAGCACTAGCTGTCACCAGCTGGTTGACAATAAAAGAGTAGGTAAATTTCAAGCTCTTCCTGAGAACTGGAGAAGCAAAAATGTACCGTGCTCCCAGCCTCGCTTTTCTTCCTCTTCCTAAAGGTCATTGTTGGTGGGAGGCATTGTTGGTGGATCCTGGGAATATCCTCAGCAAACTCACATTACATAGATGTGATCCCTAGCTGAGAAATAAGCAACACAAGTGTCAGTGTGCAGTCTGTATTTATTTTGAAGTGTAAAATTAATTGAGTTGTAAGACATCAAAGCTTCACAGTGACGAAGTGCAGCATTCTATTATTTTCCCAGCTATTGTCTACTTGCTAGAAATCTCAGACAGATCTTCAAATGTAGTGGGCTCATACTTCTTTCTTAGGATTCTTCTGGCTTAGTCCTTGGCTGAGATCTCTCTCATGTTGCCTGAGTAAGTTTTTAGCAGTACATTGTTTATATTTTATCACTAAATTATGTGCATGCAGATCATGGCAGGCACATTGTGTCCTGTGAGAACATTATTACTGGGGGAAAGAGGAGTACCTGCATTGAACTGGAGGTGAAAGGAGGAGAAAAATGCACATTTGAAGGTGGTGGTGGGGATTATGAACACATTTTCTATCTGCTTCATAATTTGAATTTTAAAATGTAATATTTTTTGGGGGGAAAGAAACTAGTGATGCAGTTTTGTGCTACAGCTGAGCTCATCCAAAGTCTACCCTATGTTAAGATTGGTGTGGCCCCTCTCTCCTTTCCCCTGGATTTTTGAAGATGGAAAGATACAAGAAAATAATTCTGTAAAATTTGTGTGTATTTGAGGTACCACTATCTACTCACTACTTTGAGTGGTACCTCAAATGCAAGTGCTGCATTCCATGCCCTGCAGGCCTCAGAAGGAGCAGCAGAATCTGTGCAAGCCTGTGTGCACTTTATGCAGCATCTTGGGGAAGAATACATCCCCACATTCTGAGTCTTATTTCACACTTGAAAGTCAGAGGACGTACAGCTCAGTTCATGTCTCGTGGATAGATTGTGAAAACTAGGTCTGATGTTTCTCAGATGAGAAATCTGTGGCAAATACTTAGGTACCCTTGGTAAAGGTGACTGTTTTGCCAACTGCACTTCTGCCAATTCCAGGGTAAAAGTTGTGCAAGACACTGAATGTTGGGTGTGCATTAGTGGGGTTGATCCTACTTTTCTGGAGCGATTAAGCAACTGAAACTGTTGTTTGAATCCTGCCTCTGTTGTGAAATGGGTTTTCCAATCTATCCTGCTGATTTCCGGAGTAACTGTCAAAGTTACTTGTTCTTACAGTGCATTGATATTTCTGTCCATGTGATTGCTGATCAGACTTTCAGATCTCTTACCAGTACACCAGGATCCAGTAAAACAAATTAAACTTTTAAAAACTTTTTTTTTTTATGTTAATAAACAAGTGAAAATGGTATCAGTGTTTCGTACTAGACAGGTTGCTCTTGGCCTTTACTTATCTCTTAGATTCTCTTAGGTTTTGCAAGGAGAAAACCCACAAGTGCTTGCTTGTGTGTTGAAGGTATCCTCCAATCTAGGCCCTCTGGAGTTTCTCTTACAGCATGGGGGATATTATCCATGTCCTCTTTGGAGTGCTGTGGCCCAGATAATTTGGATAATTGCTCCTTCTTTTAGAACACTAAATAATGCTGTGGGACAAATTTGATACTATAAGATAAAATTTTAGAATATCTTCCTCAGCAAATAAAAGATTTACTTAACTATCATTGAGCCACTCAAGTGTTTCCAAGCTGTTTTCTGCACAGGAAAAAAGAAAGGTGTGTCCGTGTACATATGTGCAGCTCTGCAGATATAATACATTGAAAGGATCAGAACTTCATCAGTTCTTGAAGTTTTCTCCATCAGAACTTGGACAACGTCTTAGGGCTGCTTTGGCAATAGCTGGGTATTAGCAGCTTTGCTGGATGAGCAGCCAGCTCATGTTTCTCAGGTTTTGTATGCTGTAGTGACCTGCTAACTCAGAGGCCCTGGTTGGCAAAATAATAGTAGGTTCTGACCTCTGTAGCTGAACCTTGTCATTTTTACCATCCAGATGGTATATTCTTGCCAGGAAAAGTAGAACTGGGTCTGGCACTGGATAATTGTTTTTTAATTATTACAGTTATGGGACCTCCCTGCTCAGGCCTGACTCAATATGCAGTTTTGTGTTGCTGCTGAAAGGGGAGATCTGGACAATGTGTTCCTTTATCTTCTCCTTCATCCTGTCTTTAGAGCTCTTGTGTGGTGCTGGCTCTCTTTCCCAAGGCAGCTCTCCACAGTGCCGTGACTGCTAATGCTCATGCAAAACCAGACTCTTCTCTTTATGCAGTAATTGGACCTTACTGGCTAAAGTTCACTGTGAGACTGAACCTTCACCTGACTTTTACAAATCCTAAAATTAAGATGAAAATTTCTGTTGAGTATATGGTTGTAATTCAGGAGTAGTGCAATTACAGAGCTTTATATTATCACCAAAGGTGTATTTTTACTCACGGGAAGATTGGAGTTTGGATTCTTTCCTGGGTGAAGATTGAACATTTCAAAGTAAGAAGAGTGCTGCTGAAAGTACTGAGAAATGTCACTGATGCCATCTAGCATTTGGTTGAACACTACTTTTCTTAGATATTACTGTCATTATTAGAGACATTTTTTCCCTGATTGTAATTCCAGCCTTGCTTTATAAAATGGCCTGAATGCCTCTCAAACTGTTTGGAAATGACAAAAAAATTTTTTGATTGGGATGGGAACAGAATATGAATTGGAAACTGTTCCTGTAGTGTTTAGAGTATTCATATTTTTATTTTTGTAATGTCCATGCATGTGGTTATCTTTGTTCCAGGTGTGTAGGATGACACTGATAACCATTTTTTTTTTCCTGGAAAGATAACAAGAATACTTTTTTAGGTATGTGTAATCATTGGACATCTCTTATTTTTTAATTTTTTAAATTTTTAAAATTTTATTATTATTATTATTATTATTTTTAACCCCAGACTTCATTGCACTTCTTATGATTCATGCTTAGCAAAATTAAAAACCAGCATAGCTACCAGCTGTACTGGTGAGAGTGCCTCCTGGTTGTTGCTCAGATGGAACGTGTCTTTCCGTGGCCACTTCCAATTCCAGTACCATGCTGGGCAGTGTGTATAACCAAAATTTATCAGCCATGTGGCATCTGTTCATGATACACATGAAATAAGCTCAAGATGAGGTGGCTGCCCCCGTATAAACACAGATTCTGAAGTTCTAGTGCTTGCAGTAGAGGGTTATGGATTTGGGGCTGCAGATTATCTTCAGGTAGGTGTTTCTACTGGGTTGGGAGCAGGGATTTAAGGGAAGAAGGGGTGAGAATATGTGCCTGCACAGAAGTAGCCTGCTCTTACCTGTGTGTGGAGTCAGGGCAAATGCATATGAAGACTCTGTTTCTTGGATGATTAAGTTTAGCCTTCTCCACAGCTAACAGTCTTGTTTCTAAGGGTTTCAGCAAGAGAGGAGGAAAAGCATGTGGCTTCTGCACTCAGAGCAGGGTTGTTCTCCTAGCTGTGTGCACAGCGTGCTTACAGTCGGGAGATGCAGGGGGAGAGAGGGCTCTGCTCTATCACATGATATTGCCTGTCTGGCAGGTGTCTGCAGTGTGAGTAGAGAAACCAACTGTTCACTATTTTGGGTGAATGAGGTTGGCTGTTACTGCAAGTGGCCCCACAAAGAAGTCCACGCATCTGTTGATAAGCAGTGCTCTGCATACTGGGTGCCTGAATGCTTATAGCTGCTTGCTGAAACAGTGAACTTTCTGTTTGAGCTTTGAGACCGTCAGAAGAAAAATTTTGCCAAGAGCCTTGCTGGTTTTAATCTTTAGATGTTGGCTGTCAGGCTTTGTCTGTGCCTACAGAACCTCTCTGTTCTGATGCGAGCACAGCCTTGGAATCAAGCAGTAAACTGATTTTTTTTCTGCTCTACCTCTTGGTGCAGTGACCGAAACCTGGTAGAGAGGGATTGCAGTTGGGTCTCTTGTGAGGATTAAGCACCCCTTCCACTTGCCTGGACGCCTCCTGTGTTACAGAATCCGCCTTCAGGTCCAGGGATTTCCTCTAATATGTTGGATAAAGCCAAGACACTCCAGCCTGCCTATGTCGGGATTGTGCCACTCGCAGAGACTGTGTCAAAGCAAGGCAAGAGCTGTTCAAGCGTGTATCAGGATTCATACCACAGCTTACGAGAAGGTTAGCGGGCTCTGCTCTCTTTGTTGTAGGCACTGTATAATTCATTTGTGAGGGTTTTAATTTGGGCTTTTTTTTTGCGTCGTTGTGGTTTTTTTCTCCTCTTGCATATTGAATCTGCCTGGTTTTTGCTTTCTGGGCAGTAGTCCAGATTTTGGGTTTCCCACTGACTCCTGTGACCTCTTGTCCCTGAGGGCATTCAAGCATGTCCCTCAACAAGCTTGGAGCTCTGTAAGAAATGACTTGCAGTGCTGGGATCTTGAGACAATTGCATTTGGAAGTTTTGGTTTCAATCTTAAAATTTCTTCTTCTCCCCTACATCTGTAGGCCTCTTGTGAGCAATGTTTTAAGGCTGTTTTATTAAAGGTGTAAAGGCTTGTTCTGGAGTGGCGACTATGCCTTGAAGAAGATAAGAGAACCATGTTTTAAGTGTCTCTATGTTCTTGTTTTGAGAGTGTGCAAGGAGTATTGTATGCATATCTAAATGTGATTTTGTTTTAGTTGATGGTATTCTGCAAGTAGCCTTCTGCAAATCCTTTTTAATGAGGATTTAACAATTCCAAAAGATTATGTAGACAGAGAGAGGTCAGATTCCAGGGAGTGATATCTAAAAGGAAAAAAGAGAATCTGGAGGGATCGAAAAAGATAGAGAGGATGAAAGGATGAAAACAGGTAGTGATCCATTGATAGTGCACAGCATTATGAATATCAACAAACAGGAACTAGGAAAAGATTACAGAGAAGAATGGCAGAACATCACAAAAAGCCAATGGCAAGCGGCAAGGTTTAATTTTTTTTCAGAAATATCGGATCTGTCTAGCTACAAGTGAAATTTTAGTAGGAACTTGCAGAAGGAGACAAAAATGTGAAGTACAGTGGCCTCAGAATAAGGTGATGACTGATTTTAAGAGCGAATAATTCCTCTGAAAGGAGGGAAAATAACTTTCTGACATTTTTCACAGCAAAGTAAGATAAAGGAGGGGTAAGTGTTGAGGGCAATAATCCAGATAGAATAAGGCCATGTTTGTTGCATAAAGATGGCCAGTGTGTGGAAGAGGATTTTAGCAGTTGCATTTAGAGGATTTTTCTCTGGTACGAAGTCTAGGCCTGCTGGAGCTGCCAGACAAACCTGTTAGGTTTCTGCCCCTAATTGTCACCCCCCTACCAAGCCTATTTAACATCTATCAAGAGCTAGCTTGTTGTTAATTTAAAAAATATTACTATTTTTGTTGCATGTTTTCATTGGAATATTATTTGGTGAAAAAATATGGAGAGGGAAAAAAACATTTAAGTCCCAGTCCTCAAATTCAAGTTCAGGAGTTATAAATCCTTTAGTATAGGCAGTGTTCCCAGATTTCTTTATCTGCTTTGGAGACATAGAGCTGCACAACATCAATCTTCAGAGGAAAGAAAACAACCCAAAATTTAACAAAAAAGCCAGAACTTGCATCTGTCCAGTATTTGCAAACATTGGTTTTCACAGAAGGTGGGCACTTCGCATTTGGATGTACCAGGATACATCTTTCATCCAATCACTAAATATCACAAGCTGTACAGTGAGATAACATGTTCAAGGAAAAAGCAATTCTGTCTCACCTCAATCAATATTAAAAGGTTTGTTGCTGTCTCAAGTTGAAGTGAATTAAGGCCATTGAAATCTTGTATGATTCTGGTTATTGGAAAAGCTGTATTGACTCTGCAAAGTCCAGCAATACCATCCATCAGCCTAGCCCATGGCTAATTCATGATGCTCTAATGCCACATGTGATAAGGAAAGCTGCTTTCCACCAGCAACCAAATGAAGGTTAGGAGAAGGAAATAAATGCTGCCAGCTTCTTTCCTGTCAGATGAAGACAATAATAACACTTTAGGTTTGCTGCTGCTCCATTCAAGTCTCCTGCAGTCTCGGGATGCCTGCTGTATTTATTCTGTAGCATGCACTGTACTTTGCAGAGCCAGTTCTTATGGGCAGCAGAGGAACAGATGCATCCACGTGTAAACCCTTATGGAAGTCCAGAATTAGCATTGAGCTGAGACTGATGACTGTTGTGCCTTAGCTTTTGGTCCCCCTAAAAATGGGACAGCTTAGTTTCATTGTCACCAAGACAGAAAAAGCATGCATTTCTCTTCCTCACTCTTAATAAAACTGGACAAATAAGGACTGTCAATACTAACGCTGACAATGCTCATCTATTCTCTTAATGATTCTCATGAGAAGCAGCTATCTGGAATAGACTACATTTTACTTCCTGATTTCTGGAAAAACAGATGTCTCCTAAATCTGATTTATTTCTTTTTTTTTTGAATTAGGACTTGACATTGAAGTTTGGGAACTGGTGATCCTTTCTACACAGAAATGGATTTGACATGCAGAAGTCAAAGAACTTAAGCTTGTATTTTTCCAAGTATGTGGTAGGGCAGTGATTTGCAAAATTCCTAGAATTCAGGAATCCATAAACATGTTTTCTATTCAAGTATGCCTTGGAATAATTTAATCTTCAAATACTAGAGCCCAGTATGCAGTTCCTAGATCAGTTAATACAACAGTATGGTAGCCCCTCATGAGAGATATGAAGAGGGAATTGCAGAAAGCTACTCAAAACCCAGTTAGCATTCACATGAGTTTAGCTTAGAATTAAGTACTTCCAAAACTGAATTCCAACTTTTCCACTTCTCTGCTACATCTCTGTACATCTGTGCTATATGCTCTTAAATGAAACACCTCTTTTTTTTTTTTTTTTTTTTGAAGTCCTCCCTTCAAAAACATAAAAACATTCAGTGTGACTCGGGGCCTGACAGTGAAACTCAGCTGTCTTTTTCCAAGATTTGTATCTCAGGGCCGAGACACAGGAACAAGTTCCTGCATGCCATCTGATCTGCACGAACTGTGTGCACATTCTTGGTCCACAGCAAATGGGAGGTAATTTGAGTTAGCTTAGCCTTTGATTAAACTATTAATATCTGTTCAGTACTTTGAAGAGATCAGGAGTCGTGCAAGTGCTTATTAGCGTTTAACTTTTTTCAGGTGTAATCTAGACCTTACTGTCATGACACCTGCAGCACCTGAAGGTCCAGCTGGCCCTGGCCCCACCTCATCCAGGAGGGGTCAGGGAACCTGCATGAGTAGACTTGGAAGCTGTCAGTCCCAAGGAGATCCCCAGCAAGAGGGCAGCCCCTGCACCCAAGGCATCTCACAGGAATGCAGGGTGACATTTTTCTGTAAAGGGTGATCTGTGTCTTCCTGCTTCAGAGTGGACCTGAAGTTGCTGCGGGGAGATGTGTGAGCAAAGCAAATTCATGGATAAGCAGTGTTAGAAACCAGTCACAAAACACGCAGATGCCTTTCTGAATTATGGCCTAATGCATCCCACTGTTCGGAATTATTTATGCAAATAGTGCTCTGACACATTAAAACACAGAAAATGTGTTGAATGTACAGGGAGCTGATCGGCTCTGGCATTTCTTATGGCAGATCCAGAGGCACACCGGACTCCCTGTATCCTCTTGCTGCAGCCACAGCCTGTGACTTAAAAGTAAGAGGTGCAGTGAAGGTAAGGTAACGATGTATTTATGTGAAGTGGCTTGAAGTTGACTGTCAATTTAAAATTATTTTTGCTCCGTAGCCAGTGTGCCTCATTTGGCTGTGAGGACTAGAGGTGTTTCAGGGGATTTGTTAACTCTGTGACACGAGTGGGAAGCTTGGGGAAAGGGTTAACACTTAATGACCAGGGTTTTTGTAAGTCAGTTGTTATCAGTGGAAGAAGAGTCATAGCATTATCCCTGCAGCTGAATTCATGTGTTTTTTCAGTCTTGATGCTCTGATGTGTTTTTGATTTTTTTGGACATGACATGTTTTCCCCTCTTGCAGTTTACTAAACTATTCCTGTCAGTGTAATGATCCCCAGCTGTTGCTTTAGCCCTAGCTATTTTCATGCTGCGAATGGGAAGAGGAGGAGGAGGAGGGGGACAGAGGCTAACTTGTTTACCACACTGTGATCTACTTAATTTGTCAAAAATGACTATTACAGTGCTTTCTGTAGTGCAAAGCAATACTAAAAGGAAAGAGTTGCAGACTTGCAGGAGTAAGGAGATGGGAGGACTCAAGACATGCAGAAAACAAAAAATGAGTAGAAAGCGGGTGCGGTGCGATGAGTACAGCTGTCAGTAGCATTTATGCAGGCAATGCTTTGAACTGGTAATGATACCAAGTAAAATTTCCAGTAAGTACTTTCCTGCCCTGTCAACTGAATTTTCTTCAGAGTGGAACTGAGCTTCATGTTCAGTGGCAGTGGTGCTGAGGTACTGATAATCCCAGCAACTGGGACACATATTAATAAAGCTTGGAAACACTTGAGTGGCTTTCAGATTTTTGATTTTTTTCATAATTATCTGTTGTTTCTTTTTTCAAGAAAACATCTCTATTTATACTTTTAAACAGCAAATGACTGATGCTTAGACTTCCCAGGAGCTGTTGAAAAGCAGCTGCTTTTTTTTGAAAATGGAACTATGATATTGAAACTCAAACTGCTTTCTTTGCATCCAGAAAAAATGTTTGGAGTCCTTACCCGAAGATGAAGGTCAGTGACAGGAGTGGATTTTCCTTCTGCTTTTTGATCCATCTCAGGGTACCTATGTAAATTTTATCTCTGTAGTTTTATCGTCCACAAGATCTGTCAGTGATCACCTCTGATTTTTCCTCATGCAGTCACACCTGCAAGTCATTGATCAACAACTTAGTAAATATCTATACCAAAAATAAGTGCCCGCTTAGATCTTTCATTTCGTGCCCCAACTCCCATATCTCCTGTCTTTTCTGAGCATTGAATTACTGATTATGTCACCTGCTGCATCAATAAATTTCAATCCAAAATGTAGAAGCAGCACATTTTTTTGGCAAGAACCTCTGCAACCTATGGTAGAAAATGGGATACAACTCCTGATGTGGCTTGGGTTTATCAAAATAAAATGAGTAGTGAGCCTGTGGGGCAAATTGTGCTGCTTCTTCTTGCAGGAGGCTCCTCAAGATGCATCATCTGCCCAAGGGCATTAACATGGAGCAGAATTCATAGTTTCTTTCTTTTAATTGGGCCGGTAAAGTAGATATGATGTTTTTCCCTGGCACAATGTAATATTTACTAACCTGGTATCTCTCTAACTAAGAGCAGACCTGCAGTAGTTGCAATGTTGTGGTTGCTAAGAAGAACTACAAAATTTTTTTGCTCATCAGTGTATTCAGGAGAGATGAGATGGGTAGAAGAAATGTGCAGGTGATCTTCTGTCAGAGTTTATTGTGCAAATAATATAATCAACATTCTTTCAAGTGAACAAAGGTTTGAACTTTCCAGCCTGCAGTTTTGCCATATAAAGTTATATTGGCCTGATGCAGCTAACAAGAAATGTGAAAGAAGTTGGTGATAAGGAAGAGGATATATTGCTTTGGGATGTAAATTCTTTGCAAAATTGTCTGTGAAAATTGGAGAAATCCAGGCTTTCTTGACAATCTTATTTTAAAACTAGTTTTCAGAAATAAAGAGCTGTAGAGAAAGCCTTTTGTAAAAATACAGCTTTTTGAGAGTTTTCAGTGGAAGTGCCTACGATGGACTTTTCTCCATCACAGGGACAGGAATCATCTGTTGCAATCATGCTTATTAAGACCTTGTTCTGTGGTCTCTGTCCCCAAAGGCAGCTCAAAGGCCTGTCACCATTCTGAGGGTCTTTCCCATAACAACTGCTGTGCCAGCTGACACATTTAACATTTTTTTGGTAAGCTTCCTCACTGAAACACTTGTCAGGCACGAACATTGTGCTGCCCAGCTGGGTTGCTGGGGGCAGAGCTGAGTGATGCTCTCTGGGTGATGGAAGGAAGAGATCCAGTTTTGACTTTCTCAGTGTGGAGTTCCTGTAGCTTCCTGCTGCTCCATGTCTCTCCAGCACTAAGTGCATGGAGACTACAGCTGTGTTTTTGTAGGAGTGGAATGTGGCAGCAGGTATGATCTTTGGTTCCTCACCTCTGCAAATCTCACAGCACTGCTGGAAGCCAGAAGCTCCCGTTGCGTAATTTGATCAGTATGAAAGAAACGTGTAACCTGTCCCTGCAAATTGTTGTGTGTTCTGTTTCTTATTTTGGTGGATGTTCTTTTTAGTCACTTTCACCTTCCTAAGCCTCTTTCTCTGTTACACCTAGGTGTGAACGTCCTTCTAAGGCTGCTTGCAGCCCTTTTTCACACTCTGATGGGGAATTCTCCCTTTTCAGGAGAAGACGACAACATTTTAGAAGTAGATGCTAAACTAACCGTACCTTTGTGTCTCTCTGAGAGACTCTTTTACTGCTGCTAATAATATCTGTCACATTGGCTGCAGGCAGCGTAGAGGATTGTATCTTCAGGACTGACATGTGACAGTGAATCTTAACTACAGCTGCAAACGCTGTCCCCTGCAGCCACCTCCCTGCCTCAGTGCTGGAGGCAGCCACAGAAGGGAAACGTGGCTGCCCTTCCCCTGCTTTTGTTCAGGATGTGAGTGAAAGCCCACCTCCATTACCAGTTGGACAGAATGTTGAAGTGTGTGTGATCTGCTGCTGCTGGCATTCCCCTCTGTGCCCTTCAGCAGAGGACTGAGCCAGCAGTAACATTTTAAACATCTGCAGAATTTGTCCACCAGCCTAAAGTCAGTGGTCATGCAGTCCATTCTGGACCGCTGAGTTTTTTTGGTTTGCTGATTGATCTGTTACATAGAATGATATTATTTAAATATTTACAGCTATGATAGCACATTAGGCCTCATAGCTGAAATTGTTCAATGCTATGCATCTTCCCTCATGGCAAAAACCACAATTGTCAGTCCTGGAGATGTGTAGTCCAGAGTTTTTTTTGAAAGAAAGTAGATTAGGTAGGTAAAAAAGGAGAAGGGAGGTAAAAAACTGTAGATAGATATTGTATCATCAGCGAAAAGATTCTGAGGGACTTTGATTTGCTTTTTATGTGAAATGCAAATTTTGGGGATCAGCTTCCATGCTGGGCTCCTGTGGGGGAACTGATTTCTAATGTAGAATGATATGATGGGCGCACCTGAATCTTGCAACTTTTTTTACAAGTAGCAACAGAATTCTAATAGAATTTGTACTTAAACAATAAAGAAGGTGTCAGACTGTTGGAGTGCACAGGCCAGGATCTTTATGTGAACCTCAGATGCCATGACCGTGACCAGTGTTCTTTGCAGTCTTTGAGAAAAACAGCAAAGATGTTTTTAACTACCATGAATTAAAAGAAATATGGTAATTCCTTGTAGTATCCACCTGAAATTCTTGCTAAGAGAGAATGCTGGGGCTTGGATAGAAGCTGGTGGAAGGAATGCTGACTAGATAGGGAATGCTCCGAGTCTTCCTTGTGCATGTAATATGCACCTTGGACAAAACCACTTTTGTTTCATGTCCCACGAAGTAACTGTCAGCACAATGAACCAGCTGAAGTGGGGAGATGCTCAAGCTAGCTGATTTAAAACTATAAGGCCCAGCTTTCTGAGTTCCCTGTGTAACTAGTTAATTATTACTTAGCTGGTTTTGTATTTAAATTTGCAGACTTCTAAGTAATTTTTTCTACTGCTTGTGGTAAAACACATTTGCTCTCATTTGCATTTGGTTTCAGTAAACCAAAGATCTTTAGGTGGTTAAAAATCCGAAATGGTCTTGGAAATACAGAATTATTCCGTGTTTTAGTGGAAAACCCCAAAACACAGCTCATATGTCGAGGTGTCCCAGCTGAAATTTTGCCACAGAAATTCTGTGGTGTCTTGACCATTTGATGATTCCTGTGAAGGGAACTTTCAACCTCTATCTGTAGAGGGTGCCCTGTGGCAGAAGGAAGGCTGAATCACTGGGCCAAACCCAGTCTCTCAGAAATGTTTGAGGAAGTTTGTGACCTTGATCTGTGAGGCTGTTTGTGCACTGGAGCACTCTGCTGTAGCAGAAATTGAAGGGAGGCGAATTATGAAGGAAAAATACTTGACCAAATCTCCTTTGCTGCAAGGGGCATGGAAAGATTTGCTCATCAATTTTACTGTTATAAACATATCTAATCAGTCATGTGTTTTACGAATGTGTCTGGGCACTGTCTCAGTGCCTGATTTTCTTTCTGCTTGTAAGAAACCCACAGGAACACATCCCTTGAACTCAGAGTTTTAAATACAATGAAAAATTGTTCAGATTCTGACATAACTCAAAACATTTGTTTTTTAAATTCGGTATAGTTTTTTTTGAATAAAAAGATAAACAACTCCCGTGTATCATCTTTATGGAAAATGAAATGGTTGCAGCTCTTTCTTCTTTTAGGCAGAGATACCCCTGTCTTTCCAAGAAAAAAAATTTAAAGGGTTTGAACTTGTGTTTCCCTTGTGTAGCTCGCCTTTTGTACTGTCACCTTAGTAGACAGCTGTAGATCTAATTGTCAAGCTATATCTACCCGTTCCTTCTTTTTTCTTCATTTGTCCCCATCTGCCATGTCATATTAAATTATCTGGGAGAATTTCTTTCTAGAGTCTTCTTTGCAAGCTGGTTAAGGGCAATGTTAGTTCCTCCTTGTTCATTGTTTCATGGAAAAATACAAATCACTACAGATTGTGACTCAAGTTTACACAGGGAAGTGGGAAATTCTCTGTATTTTTCCCTCCTCAAGAATTCTCTTCCAGCCATAAATAGTAACAATGGATATATAGATGGCATCAACAAGTACTGATTACAGTTAATATTTACTGTATTATGATACCAGGGTCAATTTTAGGTAGACCTTTCCACCTAGGTATTTTGTTACAGGTCATCTTGTTGGATCATGCATGGTAGCCAGATTCCATGGATATGGATATGTGCCTAGTTACTCACATGCTTAGTTTTCACCTAGCCAGTACTACTGAGACAAAATGATTTTTATAAGAATCAGTACCCTGCACAGAAAGCAAACCAACTTTTCCTCTTGACAAGCTTGTTGTGCATTTTTACATGCTGCATATCGTACATGTTACATGTATTTCAGGTGAATTTCTTAAAGTTGTATTTTAACAGTTTCAGCAAGTGCTGAGATGGATTATAGGTGTACCAAGATTTGATGGTTAAGAATGGGCTTCTATGTGTTCAATAGAAACACTTACGTACTAATAGTAACAAACGTGTCTGGTTTTAAAATTTTAGTATCAAAGAAGACAAAACTGGCATTGCAATTAAAAGCAGCAGTGAATAAAATGGCATTAACTCCTCCTAAATATTAAATGTTTAATGGAAGCGGCAGGAGTTAAGTCATGAAGGAAGGTGGTAAAGGTAAATACTGTAAAATGCACAGCAACTGCTAGTCTTAATTTTTAATAAACATGAAAAGGACCCTGCAAAATTCAGCATAACTTCCATGTAATAATCAAGTTTGCATTTATTTGGAGTCATATACTTGAGTAGCTCCTGTGAAATAAGCATGTTCAATTGTGTGCAATATTGAGACCAGATCTCAGAAGTTACCAAGCAAACTTCTAAGGCAATGAGTTGGTTCTTCCTCTAGGACCTCCGCATTTTACCACCAAAGCCAATGCTGACTTGAGCCTTGGAGTAACTGTTCTGTCCTGTCTGGATCTTAGATCATATTATGTCTTGGTAGTTGGATGGTGCTACTGATTTTGTTCGTTTTATAGTACTGTGTCCTAACAAAACAAAAATTGCTGTAATTGCTGGTTTTATCTTCTAAATACAGTTTTTAATTAACATTAATGTGATGTCTACATTTACCAAATGGCCTGCTGAAGTAGCTTGTTGTTCTCTGCTCTGTGTGAGCCAGCTACCTTGTGGTAATATGAGAATGGAAATAGATCCTTTTACTTTTGACTGTGTGCTTCTGATTTCATATTCTTTGGGGACCACTTTCCTCTGTAGGTTGGGATTTTTGATTCTGCTAAATTAGCTGTATCAAAGAATTTTTGTATTTGTCTCCCCTAAGAGAACTAGTTAATGCCTCATAACATTGACTCATTAAAAGATAATACAGTATTCCATCCTCCTTGGAAAACATCTTTTTATATTTTTCCTATTTCATATTTCTCTTCCAGTGGCATCCTCCCAGCAAAAGAAATTGCCCTGAACCTGGTTTTTGTGTTTTTAGCCAAAACCAGTCTTCTGGAATTTGCTCATATAGACCATCAAAGGCCTGTGTAAGCTGCACGCCATGTTAATGATTTTATATGACCCAAGAATATTTTGAGCTGTAGAAGCTTTGAAGAGTTTGATTTTATCAAGAAACAAGTCCTTCTTGTCCTGAGAGTGACAGTCAGTTCATTTTCTCTTTTCCTTGTCTTTTAGTGTTCTTAATTGACCAGTCACTCTTCTTTTTCTGTACTTTTCAGCTGCTTTTTAAAACTGCTGGACATTTGAGAGCCTGAAGGCTTTTAGAAGTGCTGGATAGTAAAAACCAACTCCGGTGTGATATGCCCTCCATTGCATCCTTGGATTATTGCTAGCACATCCACTGTGAAGTATTTTGGAAGTGGTTGCTTTGGAGGTGAAGAAACTCTTTGTTTTTTAAGAATCACTGGATAGAGGGTTTAGGACTACCTCAGGCAGAATCATACTCCTGTTCTCATCTGTACAAATGTTTCATGCTTCCTAAGAGCTTCCTGAGAGGCTAAGAAATAAGAGGTGGTCATGAAAAAAGGTTCAAGTCCTCTATACAAGAACTGCCTGTGATGCAGTGTTCCCCAAACTGGTCCAAGACACCTTTCCATCTCAGCATCTTGCAGCAGGATGTGCTGGTTTCTGCACTTTCATCACTCTCAGAACCTGCAGTACAGAACTGCTCCCGATCCCAGTTTTGTTTCCTGTTCGGGATCTGCTTCACATCTGCTTCATCTACTCCTCTTCGGGTGTAGGGAGAGTGCTCCCAGTCCTACTTCTCACAGAGGGAAGACCACAGCATGAATATAAATAAGTCACTTTTGCCTCTAGTGTGAAAGGTTGTTGTAACAGTTGAAGAAACCAAACCAGATTTTCTCTCTATTCTTTACCCTTCCAAACTCCATTTTCTCCCTAGCATGGTTGCTAAGGAAGAGCAGAGGAAGCTGCCTGCATTTTAATAGCAGCCCTTGCTGCTTCAGTAGAGAAAAGATGTAGTGGAATGTGAGATAGTCTCAAACAGTAAAGAAATCAACTTCTGCTTTACTCTCCCTTTGTGCAGACTTGCTTCAAGCTATTTTTTCAAATGCATTGAGATGAACAGAACCTTATGGCTGCTGCTCCCAACAACAGTGGATGCTTGCAAATTGTGAGGATCAACAGTGTGTCTGCTGCTTCTCCTTCACTCCACAGAGGGACATGAATTTTTGGCAGCCCCTTCCCTGGGTAGCAAACTGTCATATAATCCCTGCAGTTTGGGTGTCATTTACAGTCTGCTTCACTTAAATGCTTCTCTGTTAACTGCACAGTCTGCTTAAATGCAAAGCCAGCATGTATTCCCCATCAGCAGTGGGGAATAAAATGGATTTAGTGGATTAAAATGCTGTTAGGCTCAGAAAAATTGCCTTTAAAAAAGGCCCCAAAAGTTTGCTTTTCTTTGTTGGTAACTTACCCCCGTTCTAGCATGTTCTGTGTGGTGTGGGGTATGTTGTCAACAGCATCAGGAAAATGCAGCTCTAAAACAGAGGAAGTAATCTACCTCAGCAATTTAAGATTGAAAATTAATTTTGACCATTGTATTCTCACTCATTGATCACAAACTATCACAGGTGGTTTTTTCTTACACCTTCTTGTGGACCTACATGTAATTTGGTACGCTAACAGCCCTTGGCTGCTTATGCACAGAAAGGTGTTGCAACTGGAGTTTTACAGATGCTGCCCTTGCTGGTGAATCTAATCTGGCTTCCTGTTGATGCATGAAAAAATCTAATGCAAGTCAACATTTGTTTTGTAAGCTGGCACAGCTGAAAAATGCCCAGAGACCATTTTTTGGTGTGAGGGAAAGGTTTTCTTATCACATCTCCAAGGGACTGAATTCAGTAGGATATAGCTTCCACAGAAAACAACAGCTGGTGTGCTGCATATTCAAAAGCTGAATTTGGCATTTGCTTCTGGTCAAATGTGACTATTTAATCAGAAAGTAGGGGAAAATTCTCTTCTTAGTGTAATTAGAAGGGCTGCTGGTTGAATGGTAAGTGGAAAGGTGGCTTCATCCTTCAGAGCAGTGGTTACATGGCACTGTGATATTTGAGGTAGAGGCCCCAGTTCTGCACAAACACCTTTGTCAATTTTGTTCAGCAAATACTCTGTGTCATCAGAGTTGTCTTTTATTGTTGCATATTAGAATTCAGTTGCTTGCATATGGTGTTAACACAAATTGGACTGAAAAATTGGAAATTATGTGTGGGCTGCAAATGTTGGCCTAGAGCCACATCTCCTTAATCCATAGTCTCTGACCCTCACAAAGTAAACCTGGTCAGACCTGCTCGGTGCTAGGCCAGTGAGAATTCTCCTGAAATTCCTTTGACGCTACAGGAAGGTAGAGATGTTGAGCTAACTGGCCAGTTCCTATTGCAGCTCATGCTGTATCAGTGCTTCCTTGTGAGTTAAGAGGATGCTGTAGCCGCCCAGTGCTTTCAGAACAGGCTCTCCAGAGGTGCTGAACGATGTACAAATAAACGAGCATTAAATTGCTTTTTACTCTCTTTACTTACGCTTGCACATTCCTCAACTTGGATAATGAAGCTGGGCTAATTTCACTTGTTCTTCAGTAGTTTTGCTTCCTAATCACGTGGTTTATTTATTGGGTTGCAGGGACGAATTCTTCTATCAGACTGCTTTCACTGAATTTACAAAATTGATAAATCACGTCTGTGAGCATACATTCTTTCTTGTTAATACACAGTTTGTGTCTTGCACTCTCCCACTTTGCGTGAGTATCCCAGCCTGAATTCCAGGGAGTTCTGCCTCCTTCAGTCCCTCTACAGGGTTTCTTTTGGCTCTAGCAGCCTTCCTTCCTTCCTGATCTGCACTGCTGCTTGTGCTGTCCCAGTTGTAATCCACCATATGGCTGTGCTTAATCATTACCTTGGTTGGGTGACCTTAAGTATCGCTTGGGATTCCTGGCAGGAAAGGTTTTGCAGAAATGTGAGCACAGACTCCCTTTGGTAGTAAGTCTGTATTCAATATAACGTGCACAAGGTCTCACCACAAGCTACAGTTCACAGCTGTGCACTTCTTCTTGCTAGTTTTTAAAAAACAGGAAATACAGGGTATTTTAATAATTTCTTGTCACAAACCTGTCCTAGTATGTGAGACAGTCTTTCAAAAGAGATTTTAAGTTTATTTTTCTCTGTTGAAATGCTAAGAGGCAGAATCTGCAGTAGTTCCTGCAGCAGTTCTAGTCACACTACTAAATGCAGTGTGGTTTAGAAATAGAAGGGCAGGCATGCTGCTGCAGATTTAGGTAATGAGCTGCAAAAAACAACTTAGCTCATCACAGATATTTGTTCTTGCTTCTGCTTACTACTAATGCACCCCTGAACTACCCCCAGATTGGAGTTGTCCTGAAAGTGCCCCTATGGGTGCAAGCTCTTTATATTAATTATATACTGTTAAATCTGAGCCGCCACCAGCTGTGAGTAGCTGGTCCTGGAGTATGCCTGTGGGCTGGTTCCTTGTTGAGAAAGTTTTATGCTCAGACAAACACAAAAAAATCATGACATGTTGTATTTACTAATAGGTGACTCTGTTGGTAGTAGCTGTATCACAGTATTATTTGTCATTTAATACATCTCCCACCATCGCAGTTCTCCTCTACCCTTAATTCCTAAATTCTTAAACTGCTGGCAGTGGTCCTGCATCCTAGCTCCCAGATTTCTCTGGAATGTTTTACTAATTCTTGGAATGGTCCATCAGTGATACGAAAACATTGTTCAGAATTTAATAGGGAACATTTCATGCTTGTGAAATAAGTTATGCCCACCTTTGAGTGGGAAAATCTGACAAGGATACAAATCCCACAAAATATTGCATATAGTAGAAGGGCACCAGTTTGGAACTTATTTTCTAGCCAGCAGTTATACACTGCTCTTTGTATGACCTGTTTTATTCTTAATTTGAAAAGTAATTTACAGGTAAAGTACAGGGATAAAGGAAACAGAACATTGTCCATTTGTGACTGAAAGACACTTCATTCTGTCCTAGAGTAGCTTTGAATTTCTCTGGTCATTCTAGACCTTTGGCTGAGCTCCATGTACAACAGCCTTGGACTGGTGCTTGGGACATCTGTTAATCTATATATAGGATTCACACACTTGAACACGTAAACAGGTGATCTCCTAAATATATGAAATGGCATTGGGAACTCCAAGTACTTAGTTAAGCCAAAATGTATTTAGGAGTGAACTGAAATAATCCTTTTTGCCCTCCTCCCTGCCACAAAAATAAGCTGTATGGGGGAAAAAAGTACTTTATGGCTGATTATAACTTGTGCTTTATATGTATGTATATACCTTCATAAATCCCAGGAATTACTTAGTGCTTATAAAAAGGCTTTTTTCCCCTTGTTCCTCAGTTTTGTTCTCTTGACAGTTACTGGGTTCTTGCTGTGAAGGGATATAGGGTTTAAAAACAAAAGGTGCATATAATGGGTAGAGAAAATGGGTAGTAGATGGTAACAAATAAAGAAATAAGATATCTTTAGAAAATTTGTAAGGGAGGCTGCAGTCAGGAGGGGAATTTTAACTCATTTGATGAAGTCTCTAGCAGTCTGACTGAGAGTCATTTTTAATAAATCTGGGAACAGCAGGCAGACTTCAGAAGAGCAAAAGACTGATACGGTTTTGCATCACTGCTGACAAAGGGTGAATGAGTGAAGAGTGGCTCATCTGCTGTCAGTTCCAGGAAAAAAGACGATGGAAAATTTGATCAAGAATTTAGGTGGTACAAGAATAGCAGTATAATCACGCTGATCAGCTTTTCAGTTTGTGAAAACAGTCTGCTCAAATGTGATTCTGTCATTTGGATAACTGAAATGTGGTTGCTAGGGGTTTTGTCTAGGTGCAACAGGCTTTTATAACATCTTTAACTTAGTAGCATGGTGTATTTTGGTTTTAAGAAGTATATTTGGATTTAATGAAGTACTGTTTAATTGGATTAAGAACTGGTTGTAATCATAGAAAGCAGAAAAGTATTTCTGGTTGAGCTCAAGCCGGTGTAGTCTGGAAACACATGCAAGAGGCTGTAACAGTGTGGACGGAACAAATGCTAGTGGAGGAATAAATTGTGACATAAAAAAAATAGTTTAGATCATTTAGGCAAACCGAGACAGTTGAGCAAAATGCATATTTATACAGGTGACCATACAGATGTGCACCCAGGAGCAAGAAATACTCCACCTGTGTGGGGAGTTTTAGCTGAAAATCCCTGGCTGGGAGGTGAAAGGGAAACAGTAGGTGTGGTTACAAATGTGAGGTGAGGTAGGTGGTTGTAGCAAGTTAAGTGGCAGAAAGAGCTAACATGCGTTACTAGATGTGTAAACAGAAGACATGAATAATAATGAGATAGTCTGCTGGGGACATGGACCTGCTGTGATAGGTTTGTGCGTTGCCTGTACACATTTTGTGAGATGTGCTAATTTAGGGTACGGATATATGGGCTCAGTAGGGGAAGCAATGCCATGCAGCAAGCGGTTCAATGGGCTGCTCCTAATGGGGCAGAAATCACTTAGTGGCAGTGTGCTGTTGGAAGGATGAAATCCAACTCCCACCTTCAGTGCTGGCAAATACCAGGGGCCCTGCTTGTTCCACTACAGCTCCTGGCTATGTGGTCATCCTCTTCAACTCACTAGTGCAAAAACTGGTGCCTGTTTTGACTGGGCTGTGGTCTCTGTCAGTGAGTCCAGCCACCAGTCAGGGGGACATGAGAGGTAATGGGGACAGTGAGAGATTTGACACTGTCTCTCTCAGCAAGGTGTTAGATGAAGATTTGGGTTTTGATAACCTCAAAAGGAATCCAGCAAATGAGAAGCTCTGTGAGCAGGCTGCCTGTGAGCTGTGCTAGCCCTCGCACTAGCACAGAAGTCAGAGTGCGATCTCATGCTGGGTGGGAGGAAGAGTCTGGAACTACCACTTCTGTTTGCAGTTTCACAGCCAAATGAAGGGCCTGTTCCTTCCCCTCTCTGTTCCCTCCTCCTCCTTCTGGCTCTTGGCTGATCCCACACAGAATTACCATGGTGCTCTGTACATCCTCCTCCCCTCTCTCACTTCCATGTACTAAAAGAAAGTAGTTTCCTGCCCAGGATGCATATATTAAGAAATCATAGTTTGTCTTGAGAAACAGAAGAGAGGTAACTTGTTTGCACACTGTGTGCACAGAGGTATTTCCACTGGTAGGAGGTACTCCTCTCACTGTCATAAACAGTTTCAGAGAAAGGTACACCAAGAGTCAATGGATATGGAAGCCAGAAAAATCCAAGAAGAAAATTAAATGTGATTTAAGTGAGGGTGATTAGGTGCTATGGAAACAACCATAGAAAGGAAGAGATGGATCTCTTTTTTAATACATATGAAGACCAGAACCCATATTGGAAGATGTATCTTAGTGAAATGCAAGCTGCAGATAGGAGGTTGAAAGAAACAGGTAAAGTGTGGGGATGTCTGTAAGTAGACAAAGTGGCATCTTCTTAAATTTTTTGATCTCTACTTTAGGGAGTGTACAATATGAATTTGGATATAATGTATGAAATCAAATGTACTGGACAAACAAAGTACTTAAGAAAGGAGACATAAGGGTTATCATGAGATTGCTGTAGAGCAGTTTTGCTCTGTAGTGGTTCCACAACATTCGTGTGGACTTTCATTATGTGGACTATAAAAAAGGCATAAGAGAAATTCAAGTTAAAACAGGGGAGATGAGATGCATTGCCATTCATTTTATAATATTTTATGTTGAGCATGCTTAGGAGTTTGGGCTTGATTGCAAATGGGATTCAGTGATACTCAGGTTGTCCTATTTTGAGACATGTGTCACATTCATGTGAATTTTTTCTTCAGTTTTGAAAAGTTGCTTTCATATGGAAGGTGTCTTTGACTGTAAGAACAATCTAGAATGTTGCTTTGATTGTATAGTTTAAAGGGAAGCTGCTGTAATAATCTAAATATTGAAATTATTACTATTCCAGGGATTTGCAGTAAAAAACACCCCAGCTAATTGCATTTCACACAGGCCATGAATATGTTCTGTTATGCTAAAATAAATAGGAAAAATTCTAGCGATAAGGGGATTCCTTTTGTGGAAGGACACTTCTAGATGTATCCATGGTATTTTGCTTTCACAAGACATTTCTGAAGGTGAATTTCTGAGCTGAGGAAGGAAATCAGCCTTATAATTTAGAGTAACGACCAACAATTTTGACATATCGTTTAATCTGCACACAGTAATTAGAGTTTTCAGGAGTCATTAGCAGCTGGGGTGTCACTCTGTGTTTATTGGAGGACTGTCAGCTGGTGTTTCTCTTTGTTTGTTTTTTAATATTAATGGTTTGGAAAGCAGTTGGTGCTCTAGAAAGAACTGAGAAACAGGCCTGGCTTTGTGGATTTTTATCACTCTGCGCAACTTCCTCTCCCCCTGGCTGCAGCAGCCTACGGAAACCTGACTGCTGGGGGCCACTTCTGCAATTGCAGCAGGGCAGGGCAGCAGGGTGGGGGGGGGGGGTCTTTTCCTTCTGCTGCTCACCAGTGCCTTGGCATCCAAAGAAGAAAACAAGATGCATTTGAAAATGTCTCTTCAGTTGTTTCTTGCACTGATGGGTGTCCTTCTCTCCCTTCTCTCTGCTGTCGCGCAGTGCTGCAGTTGAAGCTCCAGCAGCGACGCACGCGGGAGGAGTTGGTGAGCCAAGGGATCATGCCGCGTAAGTACCGCTTCAGTTCTTTGCCCTGGTGGTTTTATGCATGTTTTTTGGTGGAGGATGGTTTCCCATATGATTCGAAAGGTCAGGTTCTCTGCTTCTGCCTGGAAAACATCATCTGCAGGAGCCCCACCCTGTCCCACCCAGCCTGGTCCTTCTGAAGTGGTGGTGCCACCTCCAATACTGAGGAAGAGAGCAATGGCTGCAAGTGTAACTCTACTGCAAAACTAGGCTTGTGTTTCATCTCAGTGCAGTCTTCTGGAGAATATACTATGTTAGAAGTGCCTTAGATACTTGACCCATGCTGGTAATCACTCTTTTAACAGGCTTCCTGCCTCTGCAGTTTCTGTTCTTACAGTGTGGCAGCTCCCCGGACCTCTGAGGCGCTTGTAACTTTGTGTGTACATATTCCATAAACTGACCAAAACCAGGCATGGTGTGCAAGATGTTAACCAAAAAGGGACCCTCTTTCATGTTTGTAGCTAGAAAACAGCTAGAATGAGCCCTATGGGCATCAGTCATTGCCCTTCTTGCAGGGAAAGACAAAATCTGTGCAGGCAGAGAACCTGTGCTTTCTGGGTAAACAGGATCTACCCTCAAGCCAAACTTTCAGTGTCAGATTAGTGTTGGAGAAGGTATTTTTCTGTTTTGCTCCCCTCCTTCCCCCAAAAATGCAAAAAAGGTGACAAATAAGTTTTGTCATGCTTTGGTACCTCTGAACTAGATGACTTACAGGTAACAATTTGAAGCAAGACCACACAGCAAATGTGTTATTTTTGAGTCCTCTCAGTTTCACGCAACCTCTGTAGTAAAATGCAGTGAATCAGATACATATTTTCTTCTTTCAAAAGCTTTTCTGCCGCCCTCTTTCAGAAGCTTTACTTGAAGATGGTGTAGTAATGAGGATTTTCCCATGTCTTCTGTTTCTGGGGTGCACACTGTAATATGACACGGTGCTGTGACTTAGACTTTGCTGAGGGCTGAATGTTCGACTGTCAGCTCTCTGTCTGACTGAAGAGAACCTGTCAGCAGCACTCTTGTCAGCTGAAGTGGCTTGCAGGATAGCAGTAATGTTCTTGAAGAGGTGTCTGGGACTCCTGCTTAAAATTGTGTTACCAGAGCAAAAAGAAAAGATTGTGCTGTCTGGATATAGCATACCTGGTGTGTATTTTTTAATGTGAGGAGCTTGTATACGAGCTTCTACAGAATACACTTGCTTGTTTTTGGATGAAAGACTAGTGTCCCAGCGACTGCCTTCTTACTAATGCTTCTCAGAAGAAAGTGTTCCTGACTTCTTTGTGGTGTCCTGCTTTAGGTGGATGTGTATGCAAATACTTTATTAACTTATGTTCAGTACTGGCTTTCTTCAAAGTGTGCCTAGCCAAACTTGTGATTCCTGAGAGGGGTCTGTTTTCCAGGCCTTTTGAAAATGAGGCCCTTGCAAGTAATTCAAGTAAGGCATCCAGAATAATTAGTGAGTGTTAAATTTATTTAAAACATAGTGTAAATTACTAGTCTGCAGATTCGTGCCCTTCATTGCTTCATTTATATCTCTTACATGTGAATTTTGTGATGGACCAAAGACAAACGCTTTGTGAAAATACTGGCAGCACCTTAAAAGGTCCTTTCTGCAGTGGAGAAAACCTACTTTAACACATCTGTTCTAAACATGATTTGAAATTAGTTTCTCCCAAGTAATGGTATCATTTACCCATACCTGCCAGCTGGAAATAACCACACATAGGGAAATGTTTAAAATGTAATTTGCCTGGGCAGTTTTTGAAGAGAATATCAGATGTGAGATAAATTGTGATACGTAAAGAAAAGAATCCCATTTTTAACCTGAGAAGTACAGAGGATGACTAGGGACCATGTTCCTCCAGAAGGCAATTCAGCACCATGACAGCTCTACATCTAATTTCAGGAGTTCCAGAATAGACTTTTTTTTACTGCTGGGAATATGCAAGTATCCTGTATTCTTTCTTCCTTTCTTCTGCCTGACTGGTACTTTTTGTCTGTGAAAACACCACGGTTCTTAATCTTGTTCTGCTGTCATCTGCTACTGGACGTGGCTGTACCGGACTTGTGTGTCCCTCTTGAGTTTGTTAGCCAGGAACCAAGCCCCACACAGTCCTTCATGATGATTCTACAAAAGTATAAAAGTTGGAATCCAGAGGATGCTTTGGTGCTAAACTAAAAGAGCTGGAGTGCTCTTCCCATGTCAGGTACTGGTTGGCTTCTTTTCTTTCCTGTATTTTCCATCTGGAGAGTCTTAACACTCTTGAGAGAACTGGGATGGTTGCAGTTCTATCTGCATTACAGCTTGTACCAGGAATGTGTTTTTGAAGTGAAGCCCCTGATTGCACCTGCCTGCTGTGCCTTGCTTTGCACTATAAAATGAAGTTTGAGAGCTGGATTAAATTGGAATGGAAGTAAAATGGAAAATATTCTGCCTAGAGCTAATATGCATTCAGCCCACAGGACCAGACTGCAGCTTGTCTGGCACCACACCTCCAATTCACCTTCACATCCAGAGCGGGGATGTCACTTCCTCAGCATCGACTTTGTTTCTGTTTTGGTCTTACTGTGCTTTCCTCCATGTTCCTTTGGATTAGCCTGTGATACTGATCAGTTCCTGTATATCTTCAGGCAAACAGCCATGGAAAAATCCCTGAGCCAAGTGTGGGAGAAGTGAAAGGTTTTGTTTTACATTACAAGCTATGGTACTGTGCAAACTCCCGTTGGTACCTTTGGTTCCCCTGACTGAATCTAAACCCCACATAAGATTTATTCTGCAAATTGGTGCCCTAAAAGAGAAATTTCGTTGCAGGCTTCCATCAACATAAGGTTTTTGGACACCTTAATAATAAATATGTAAATATGAGGAGTGGGAGATGACTCGTTTGTGTCACCCTTATGTGAGAGTGAGAGTCATGCTACTCCTGCTGTGCTTGCTCTTAACAGAACTGTGAATTGCTTAACTTCATCCCATGTGGAATTTTGTTTATATGGTAGAGTGGAAAGGCAAATGTTTCAACATTTTTTTTTCACCAAGTACACTTAATCTCACTTAACCTTCCCAACCCACCAGCCACCTACAGTGGGGCTTTGCTCCACTGAAAGATTAGTGTATTGTAGTAAGAAATAAAGCATTTACAGGCAGTGAAAGAGGATTCAAAGTAATTGCATTTTGTGCTTCATTAATTCTTCTTGCTTTCTGTTACCACTTCGTGTAACCTTTTACTAGTAGCAGGATTCATTAGTTCAAAATTAAAATTCTCAATTGCCTTTAGAAAAATGGTGGGAAGCAAGTCTTCACCTGCAGCTGACATATCTGTGATCTGAGTTAGAATGACAGTTTCCTGAAAAAAGGAGAGCTGAATTTTTATGTTTATTCATGTTTTGGCCTATTTTCTAACAGTGCAAATAGACAAGCCTTTTTGCTATTTGCATTTTTTTGTAGCTATGCAGAGATGATTTTCATCTTCTTGTCCTCACAAAATACAAGTTATACAAAATCTGCTGTCTGTGCTCAACTCTTTGAACTCTGTTGTGCTGTAGAAGAACAGTCAGGTGCTGTCATTTTTGTGTCAAATTTAAAGGTTATGGCTATTGTAAGGTTTTTGGGGGGAATATCAAACACCCAATTTTTCACTCTTGAAGACAGTGTTTTAAGCAGTAGCTAATGCACATCTGAGTAGAAAGTTATGTGGAAAGTATCTTCAACTAAAACAGCAAAAATTTTCAGGGGAAGGACATTTGGCAAATGTAGCAATACTCTGTTATGCAAAATATGTGGCTCTTTTTCTCTTTTGCAAGATTTAAAGCTTCACATGCCATTTGTTTTATCCATCACTATTGTGGTCTTTGGCTTCTGGCTGCAAGCACTAAACACAGGCAAGAATGCAAGGTTGTCATATGGCACAATCCTGCAGGAAAGCTGTTTTGACCATCACATCTATCCAAGCATGCAAAGCAGAAGAAGATAATTTCTGGGAATGTGCCTTATGTTTCCCTGTAGCAGTGCTGTGTGAGTCTCTGAAAAATGACACAGGCGTCCTTTGAAAAGGGCATTGCCTGCACTGGAAGCTAGAAGGAAGCTGTTGTACAGGCTGAGAATTTCCAGGAGCTTCTTTTTCACTTCAGTGTATCTGATGTTTGCCAGTGTTTGTGCCCACATCCAACTCCTCTGTATGTTTGTGTTCTGGGATGCAGAACACGTGGCTGCGTGTAGATCCAAAGGGGATGGAATTTGTGCATGGAGATTCTAATGGGAGGGCTTGAACAGATGCTGAGGTGTTTCCATGCCCTAGGTCTGTGCTACCGACACGCTGATGCAGTTTTTGCTGGGATGTGCAGCCTGCTGGATGCTCGAGCTTATTTCAGAGTACAAGAGTGTATTTTATCCTCAGACTCCATGAGGGGAGTGGGCCATGGTTCAATTCCAACATGTCACATGATTAGAAATTGCTGTAGTACGGCAGGCAGTCTGATGATTATCATCTCATCAGGCCTTTCATGTCACTTGCTGCATTTTTTATTAGCAAATAGGGTTAGTGGACAAAATGTAGTATTTGTTATAAAACTAAAATGCAGTATTTGCTTTTTGGGGAGACATTGCTTAGAAACAATTTTGAAGGAATTGCTATTTACTGGAGACAGCTGGTGATTTAACAGTACAGAACACAGGTTATGCTTTGGCATATCAGTGTTGATCATCATCTAGACAAAGTTTGTAGTAGCTGCTCTTCTGTGTCCAGCACAACTACCATCACAAAAACCTAGGGATCTTTGAGGTACTGAATTTCTAAGGTTAAATCATGTCTCTAGATTTCAACATCTCAACCCCAAGATATGGCCATACTTCCACACTCGTGTTTGTGTAGAGTAGCTAAAAATGCTATTTCTGCTTCAGCCTTTACCTGATAGTCTAACCACTTTTCAGTTTAGAAAAAAAATAATTTTTAAATACTTGAAAATGATGCACTTCTGGCTTTATTGCTGCATGGCTCTGTAATTAATATTTATGTTCATATTTTCTTATTCATTCTTATTTCTAATTATGAATCGTGTTGATTTAGTGTTTGTGTGCTAGTTGAAGGAGACCTGTCAACCTTTGGTTCCTGTTACATACAATAACTACAGTAGAACATACTAAATGTCAGAAATAAAACAAAAGCAAAAAAAAGTTTTATAAATTGTTTAACTATTAATTGTGCAGTAGGAGCATCTTTCTGTATTTGTCAGAGAAAGGAGAGGCAGCAAGCTGTTAGAACATGACAGTAACCTACAAGTGCAGTATTTTTATGGCATGAGCTGTTCTGCCATCATGCTGGTGACTTCAGGGGCAATTCTTCATGCCTCAGATCTATTTTGTCTCCTACATAAGGGCCAGGATAGATGAACTGCTGTGTCTGGGTGGAGTTCTACTGACTTGGAACTGTTGCAGTGTGGCTACACAGCCGACATTTCAAGGTTGTGGTGTGTTCTATTAGAGCTGCAGCTAAACACATTGCTTTAACACCCTGAAATACCTCTTTGTGCTACGTAACGTGTTCCCATAATTCTCTCACCACTTTACATACCAGATCTTTGTTGTGACATTCCTGCAGTTTTATGGAATCTATTTCTAGTAATAAAGTAAAAATACAAATTTTCACTTTTCTGCCATTTTATGTCTGCTTTTGCACATTGGCAGCTGCTTCTCTTTCATTCTTTTAAGCAGGAACTGTAATTTTGTTTAGGACAAGGAGTTTAAAACATGTATGTAGACTGTAAATAAAGCTGCAACTTGACTTTTAATATACTCAGTGTCATGCTCTGAGAGTAAGACTGGAACACTAAGAAAGTATTGTAAAAAAAAAAAAAAGTAGAGGACACTTGCGGGTGTCCTCTACCATTTTTTTTTACTGTTTCTAGTGTGTTGCACAGAAATCTGTAACTGGTTTTATTTTAATTTGATTGTATACCTATAACATGTCTCCAAGGAATTATTTGCTGGTTATTTGACTGCAATAATTTTTCTTAGAGCACAATTTCAAAGCCTTCAGGCTTTATGTGTAGAAGGCTGTCTGTACATTTAAGTTGAGAGTCTCATTGTCAGAGGACTAATAACTGCATCTGCTTTGCTTTTATTTTTAGCTATCTGTCTGAGTGTGTTTTCCATGTGTTTATATGATCTGTGATTAAGACACGATTGGAGAAATAAAGTTCATTGTGTTAGGATGGAAATGTGCTGTTTGCCCTTTCTGAAGCTGTAGAAGGAAGACCGTGCTCAGGTGTTTGATGGGCTGCATTTGGTCCTTGATCCATGCCATGACAGAAGATTTAACTCTGCCAGTTGCAAGAGAAGCGTAATGGTTCAGGGGAGTAAAGTCTGATAGGCAATACAGTTTTCCCCTTCGTGTTCCCACAGTTGTCTTAGCTTCATTCTTTCTTGTTGTCTGGGAATGGTCTCTCCTTTTTCTGACCCCATACCTTTCTCACCCTGGGCACTCTGGAAAGTTATCAGAAGAGTTTGCAAAGGCCAGTTATCCATGCAAGACATGGATAAGGCATGAAGTCTGCTCCATGAATGCATGGATCAAAGGGTTCCTGGTAGGAGTTCCCTGTGTCCCTTTTCCTTTCCAGTTTGGAGGTGGTATAATCCTGATCATGATGAAGCTTTGCCTTTTTTTTTTTTTTTTAACTTCAGGATTTAGGTAGTGTCTTTTGAATGCCAAGAGTTAATGGTGATGGATGGAGCAGATTATACATTATTTGTATTTGCTCTAAATGTTTTTTGACACAAAGCTGTAGCCATAGTCATCCACAGATCTGATAACTGTTACCATGGGTGACAATTTCCATTTTGCTTCTAAAGAGGGTGAACTTTCTGAGAAATTGTGCATATGTTAGATTTTAAATTAATTCAGTGTTGGGCCTTGGAAAAATCTTAGTCCTTTCTGGCAGTAATTTAATGTTTACTGTGTGTGTCTCTGTTGACTGGAATAGCTGGGCAGTGCTGCTACAAGCTGCAGCACTGTATCTGGAATGCTGGGCTTTGGCAGTGCCGGCAACAGCAGCAACGTGGGAAGGAGCCTTTCTCCAGTCTTTCATCTGTTTGGGACTAGGAACACTCATAATCCTTCAATCACAATAACACTCTCATGGAAGGGTGTCACTGAAGCTGCATTTGTTTGAATGCCAGAGATGTGTTTCTTACCTTCATAAACATATTTGCATTGACTTTTTTATGACAGTCTTAATTTTTAATTTTCTGAGTTTATGCATGTTGGGATTTGAATAATCACGATTTACCAGTTGTGGCTTCTTTTCCTATCTTTAACGTGATACTCATATTTTTAGCCTTAATCCAAGGTCATTTACCAGTGTTGAGGTACGGTATCAAGAATTCTAAAGTGTGATCGGTTCTGTGTCCTGAATGAGAAACTCCCTAGAGCTGCAAATAGAGAAAAGGATGCTGATGGAGTTCTCTCTTCTCTCAGCTGTGTATTTTCCAGCCCCTTTTCATATTTCTGCAGCCCACAGCAGCAGCTCTTTGACACTGTCCCACTGGCAAGATGACAACCCCTTCTGTGCATATGACCCAATTTTTTAATACCTTTTCCTTCCCATGCTGTGAGAAATGCTTTTTGAAAATGGGGTGAAGATGAAGGGAGGAAGAAAGTGCTAAAACGGCCTTGCTCTGTGGTTCAAGTTCTGTGTCTCTTAGCAAATCCTATGGGTGGGAGCCCCACCCTCAACGAGCAGCGGAAGTCATCGAGCCTATTTGCAGCACTTTATCTCATCTTTTTACGAAAGCATAGTAAACAAGAGAGAGAAACCAGAATTTGGTTGAGGGCAGGGCTGAATAGCTGCAGCAGAAGGCCTTCTGCCATTCTGAATTAAATCAGTGTGTCTGAGTTTGAGTTCGGATATGTCTCTCTGTCATAGCAAAGGAAGGTTTTTCCTTTCCCTTAGGAATGAGTCTAACTGAGGAGCAAAGTATTTGACTCAGTAGTCTGAATTTAGCTGTAGCCTTTCTACAAACATTGTGTGTTGTCTTACCAACTGATTTGCAGTTCAAATATCACCTTGTTGTCTATGATGAGCTAGATGCGATGGCCAAGGAAAGCTCATGTTCTTCCTCTCCTCTTGTCAGTCTACAAGTCTGATAACCTCGAGCAGTGATTTACTGATTACAGAAGGCTTTGCAGCCTCTGCTTCCCACAAGACACTTGAGCTATGAGGATCTGTGCAGATCCTTTTGCCTTTCTTTCTTCCCTCTGTTTGGTTCCGTGCAAACCTCAGTGTCTTCTGTCAGCTGTATAAGCAAATGCATGGTGTTTGGGTATTTTGACCTATTTTTCTCAGCAGTTGAGTCAGTCCCCTTCCCCTGCTGTGTTTCATTCTTAGAGTGTCTCAGTGTGGTTCTGATTCCACTTATTTCTCACACTAGGTGGCAGGAACTCGGAGGTCTGCATATGAATGTCTTTGAAAGCTTTGCATGGCTTAAATCTGCTTTTGTATACTGCAGGGTAAACCCTGAACAGAAATTTTGGGGCCATTTTGCCCAGCTTTTTGTCTCCGCTGTTATGTTGAAGATTTGGGTTTGATTCCTGGTCCTTGATTCAGCCCGTTGTTTGTAGCAGCACCAGTTTGATGCTTTGCAGCAGTGTCTCAAGGCCTGGCTGGATGGGACTTTGAGCAATTTGGTCTAGTGGAAGGTGTCCCTGCACCCATAGCAGGGGGGTTGGAACTACATGATCTTTAAAGTTTCTTCCAACCCAAACCATTCTGTGGTTCTGTGATTCATTTGCACTTTGCCATCTGCAAAATGTGGCTTGGACTGCTGGAACACTGAACTCGGGCACTGCAGTTTCGCACCCTGTTTCATAGGAATTAGTACGTTGCTTTGAAGTGAAGATTAGCAACTTTCATCTCTGGGCTTTGTATGGAAAGGTGTGGGTGCATGTAGATGGTCTTGTGCGCTGCTGCTTGGTTTTGGGGGTCAGATGCAAGAACACAGTTGCAGTGTATAGCTGCAACATTTTTGAAGCCGGGTGGAGGCACAGAACAGTTGCGTCATTGATGTGCAGGGAGGTTTCTCATGGTAGCTGAGGGTGTGGCCACAAAGATGCTAATACTTCAGGAATTCCAGAGATGAAGCCTCAAAGTGCTCCACAACAGGCAGCAGAGAAACTAAAGAAATAGGATGCTTGTGGTAGGAATTTCATGAGATCCTTGCTAGCCAGCCCCTCTGTGGCAAGAAAATCAAGTCCTGCTCTCAGTCATCTAAAGGTGAGGGGTACAACTCACCCTTCTAACAGCAGATGTTACCAACTGCCCCAGTTGTCCAAGTGCAACTGGAGTGTGAACAGCTCAGTGGAGGTCACCTGCTGGACTGGGCTGTCCCAAGCCCCACTGGTGATGCTAGTGTCCCATTTATCACTGAGCCTTTTTTAGTGCTTGTTGGGCCATTTGTAACACCAGGCTGTTTTCCTGTGGTGGATGGGGCTATTTGAAGATGTGGGGACCGTGGTTCATCAGGATGGGGTTCCTGCTACAGTGCTGGCCTTGAACTCAGTCTCTTATTTCTGACTTTGTCTGGCAGGGCAGTTGTGCTCAGCTTTGCTGACACTATTATTCGTGGAGCCGTGCTGTAAACCAGCATACCAAGGTTAAAATAACTCTTTCAAAACAATTGTGATCAGAGTCCACAGATGATTTTGTCAGCTTAACCAAGGGCTGACATGCTTTGTCCCAGACCTAGGTACAGGAATGAGGGCAGAAAGTGGAACTGCAGGCTACTGAGGCTGAAAATGCCATGTGCATGTCATGTAGAAATAAAATCAAAAGGCAGGCAGGAGGTAACCTAACTGAAATTGGGCATTGCAGAAGTTACTTCTGCATTGTCAACTATTTCTTTTCTGCATACAGTGGAAAACAAAACCCCAACATCTCATACTGCTGTTGTGGTTTGGCAAGTTCGGTGATATTTTTCCCTCTGGCAGCTTTCTGTTCTCATCAGGGCTCACTCAAAGGTAGCTGGACAGTTAGATCAAGGATTCAAGTTAAGTTTGGAGAGGGGCAGGTGCCATGGAGAGGTGCAGGAGATACTTTATGGCAACAATTCCATAGTAGAGCTCCCCATGCAGTACGATTGGAGCATCAACAGCAAGGCAAAAACGGGTGGGAAATGAAAAAGGGGGGGAAAGGAGATAATTACTGAAGCTGGATCTACCAGCAGACTAAATATTTGTTGAAATGCTTCCCAGGGAATTCAGGGTATTAAATGTGGTTTTGCACTTCTTGGGTTTAGTAAGGTGCTTGAAACAGCCTTTCCTGATGTTTTTGGAAGCAAGCTGGGACTACTTGAAGCTGCATGCAACTTGTGAGGGGACAGGATTGGAATAAAGGCTTGGTGTCAGACTAGGAGGTTGAGTTGAGCAGGGTTGTTGGGTGGGATGGGAAGGGAGAAAATCAGTGTTTGAGACGATTCAGTGTTTTCATTCAGTGATTTGATGTAAACAAAGGAACTGTTTGCCTGTTTATTAAGCTCCAGGTTAGTAGGCTGGGGGGGAGGACAGGACTGGGACTCCCAATGTTTGGAGAAGCCAACAACTACGGAATAAAATGAAAGAAAAAGGCAGAATGTCTACATTTTGTGGCACCTCGTCTGTGGCTTGAATTGGGGATGAAGAGTGGCTGGCTTGGTACCAGCTCTGCAGAAGAGGATTGGAGACCTGTAGCAGATTGTGATACAAGCACAAGTGAACGTTGTTTCGTTGTTTGTTTTATGTACACAAACAAGACAAACTGGCTGGGACATGTGGCTGAGAAGTGTTATTGAATAATAATCATTTATCTCTGTAACAGCCAGTAAAGCCTAGGCTGGAATATGTACCCAGTTCTTGACACTAGGCTTCAACCAAAATGCACCTTAAATGGAAGGAGTCCAAAAGAGACTAAACAAGCAAAGGTCTGGATAATGTTACCTGCAAAGAAAGGTTGAAGTAACTGCCTTTGGTAATTTTGTGTATCAGAAGATTGTAGGAGAACTAAAGCTTTCAAAAGGGATAGATGCAAAGAGGAAGAAAATAAATTGTTCTCTGTAATGTGTGCAGGTAAGGTGGAGAACAAAGAGTATAAATTGTAGGAAAGAAAACAGAAGTTAGACATTCAGAAAGGTTTTTAAATAGTAAAAACATTTGTGTAGGGGGATAATTTCTCTGCAATAATATAAATTTTTTTCATGAGAGGTCTCCAAGAACAGGTTAGACAAACTACTATAAGGAATAGTTTAGTGTATTTTATGCAGGTTGAGCAGTCAGAAAGCATCAGGTGGTTGGAGTTTCCTCATCCCTAACTCTCTGTGGTTATATCTGATGCTTCAGGTCCTAAGGGCTGTGGACAGAGTGGGAATGCTGCCCCACACCCCCCTGGTTCACACAGGTTCTGCTCCACCAGCTCGGCCACTCATTCACATACACTGCCAGAGCGAGCCACCACAGCTGCTGCGGCTGAGAACGGCAGAGCTTTGTCAGTGTGGATAGTTTTGAGTGGAATGGATGGAGCAGCTCTCTGGTGAGCGAGCCAGATGGGTTATGAGGCACAGGAGCAGTTTTGCAGGGATCAGTGCTAAGGGCAGTGGTAGGAGCTGGAAAAGGGGCATATCTGCACTTTAGGGTCTCCTTCAGAGCTCACCCAGAGCCTTATTCCTTCAGAGTTCTTAATAGGATTATATTTTTCCTTTTTTAAATTGCTGTAGTGAAGTTAACAGAGGTGCTCCTCAGCTCTGGTCTGAGTAACCATTTCAAAGCCAAAAAATGTGCAAGGATTAGTTAACTTCAAATGGGTTATGATTTTACAAGATGTCTGTTCTGACATATCAACCTCATCCTAGATTGCTGAGGGAAGCAGAGAAGGATTTGTGCCCTCTTGACATTTTCAGAGGTCAAATATGAAGTCCACTGTCATGTTGCCAGCCCGGAGAGCTACATCCCAGTGCACGTTTCAGAGAACTAGTCATGAGAGACTGGAAGTGTTCTTTACAAGATTATTCCTGTAGCAGCTCTGCATTACTTACTATTAAATGCATACGTGTTTTTCTTTTTTCCTACTCAGGGATTCTTTTCTTACTTTGTTCTTCTGTACACAAGAGTGTTCCTGGGCTACCCGTGGCACCAGCTGAACTCCTGCAGTTGACTCTTCTGACCATTAGCTGTGGTCAGGGAAATGTCACTTAAAGTTCATCTGCTGCCTCATACTGACAGCAGAGGTAGGCAGGAAGGGGAGAGTAAAGAATTACTGCTGTGTCTGCGCATTCTGGTAGAGAGCTTTTGAAGACTCAAGATGAATCCTGCTTCGCTTGTCTCCAGGGTAGATGTTTATGCAGATTTAAATGTTGCTTGCTATCTTTGCCCAAGTGGACCTGAGTTTGATTTTGCTCTTGTGTGAGATGCCCACAATGAAAGGAAAGCATGTTCAGGTTCAAGCACATGTGTTTGCACAAGCAGCTCACTCGACTTGAAAAGAGAATTGTTTGTTCCTTGCTCTTCATTGGAGTGCCGTGGTCAGGCTGCCCAGGACACCTCATTGCAGGCATCAGCTGAGGCCTTGTTGTTGCCTCAGCTAGATGGGGAAGTTCTTTGCCTTACTTTTGTAGTTATTGCAAAACAATATCCCTACCATATCTCTGGTTATCTCAAAGTGCATTTCACAGCTTGTGTAACTTTCTCTGGTGATTTCTCTCTGTAACCAGATTTATGGAATTAATTTGAGCAGGAACTGTTTGCCCCATTGTTGTAGGGGTCTATATGCATACTCACTGTGGTTTTCAGTTATTGTTAATTTATTCTACAAATTATTCTTCATTCACTTCTGTAGTCCAAATCCCATCTACGATGCCTGGCACACCTGCCACGTGGACTAAATTCTACTTCTTACCCCATTGATGTGAACCTAGAGGTGATGCCTTTCCCTGGTCTTAAAAAATTGAAAGCCAGACATGGTTAAGGGATAAGGGTTTTTACCTCAGTATTTTAATAAGGATCCTTATGGTGCACCACTTCACCGAGGTGGGCGTGCCACAACACACACACACACACACACACACACACACACACACACACACACGATGGATGGCACATGAATGGTGTGATACTCCCCCATCCTAGGAATTCCCCCCTGGATGGGCCAAATCTCCAGTTTACAGGATATGTTCTAGGGAGGACCTTGGTTTCCCAAGAAGGTGTAGGGCTTTCTGGCCTCCAGCTGCAAGGAGGATGTTTGGTCTCCTGGCCCAACAGAATACTAGGACAGTGCTCAATTATCAGACTTAAGGAATTACAAATATGCATCCTTAGAATACTGAGAATACATAAAAGTTATATAAAAGGTATATAAAGGGAAAAGGCAAAAAAATCATCTTGGTATCAGAAGGACTCTCTGTATTTCACAGAATGTGTCTTAAAACTTTCTGTGGCTGCTCCATTTCATTCTGTAAGAAAGGGTGTGGAAGGCTCCACATATGTTAGAAGGAGTTTCTTACATTGCATTTATGCAGGGGCTTTTATTTTTTAAGTCTTTTAAGACTTCATTATGGACTTGTATTTGAGAAATACTTAATCACTGGTCTTAAGTGAAAAATAATATCAGCGGACTATTTTTCACAGGACCTAGATGCAACACTTCAGAGTTACTAACTCTGTGAGCTTAGTTTTCTATCTTCAAAAGACTTGCAACTTATCTTTAAAGCTGAAGTTCTTTAACTTTTAACGTTTTTAAGTTTTAACTTTTTAACGTTTAGCTGGATGGTAATTCAGACAGTTTAAGATACGAGTATTTTAGAAATATGAAAAGAAATTATTATGCTCCCTTCAGGTACTTAATACAAACCACAGTGTGGTCGTTTTTTTAAAAAAAACAATCTACTTGCAGCTTCAGGGAAACTGTGAGGAGCTACTGACACCATCATCCCCCCTGCTCTGGTTTTACTGTGGGACATGAGCTTTGTGTGCTCCAGAGAAGCCAGGCAGAGTGAGAGATTCCTCCAGGGTTAGTGTGGTCCTGGACAGCAGAGGATCAGTTTCTAAAAACCTGATCCATTTTGGCTCTGGTTTTAAACAGGGCCCAAGAGGGTGAGAAGGTCTGTTCTGTGGAGAGCTGAAGTTAATTCCTCAAGCTGTGGTTTTCTGTCAAGAGGCAGATGTACCTTTTTCTCCAAGTGCCCCTGCTCTCACAGTAATTTTTCTTACAGGGAGCAGTATATGTGTCCTGCGGACCCTCAGGGTTTGCAGCCAGTCCTTGCATGTGTACAAAATACAGGTCCGGATTCAGGAAAGACTTGCAGCTTCCTCTGACATTAAAAGATAGTAAAGGGGATTTACAGTTCATTAGCATTGTCCCCTATCCTTCCAGCAGTTTGACCTCTTCAGTGTTTCAGAGCCATTCCCACAAGGGTCCTGGATATCTTACTCTCTATTGAAGCTTGTAAAAGGCTTTTTTGGGGGGCTGTTTCTGAACCCTGTTCTTTGATCTAACTTTGGGAACAGTGATTAGTTTGACTAGGAGTGTACTTGCAGACACTTGTTAGACACTCCAGTGGCCCACAAAAATTTCAGC
The DNA here is from genome assembly GCF_015832195.1 of Motacilla alba alba. Taxonomy (NCBI): domain Eukaryota; kingdom Metazoa; phylum Chordata; class Aves; order Passeriformes; family Motacillidae; genus Motacilla; species Motacilla alba. The sequence goes on from NC_052031.1 coordinate 48,890,367, forward strand.
TCAGTTCCTGTGTCCCTGTGCTGTCAGATGGAGTGTGGCATTTTCCATTGCTTTGTACCAGCTGGAGATCTGCCTCAGTGTGTTGGAAGATGCAGGAGGCAGTTGCTGTGGTGTGTTTGTTAACTTAGTTGGCCTGAAGGGTTGTGCAGTGAGAGAACTTCCATCGTTCTAATTCATTCTCTAAATGCTTTTTCTCTCCACAGCTCTGAAAAGTCCAGCTGCATTTCATGAACAGAGAAAGAGTTTGGAGCGTGCCAGGGTAAGATGCAATATAATCTTGAGTGTTTTGGGCAAGTCAGGAATAGTATGTCTTGTGTTTTGGGTATCCTGTAGCTGTTAATGAGATGCAGAAGGGAAGTGTTCATATTCTGGATGTAATACTGTAGTCAGAGGTGTATTAGATGGGGTGTTCTGCAGCTTGCCTGTGGTGCTGGTTAACCCTCAGTGAACTAGTTATGCCTAAAGCCCATTGAAAATGGTGCCTGGATTTTCCCTAGAGTCATCTTTCTGGAAGTGGCTGATACTCTTCTTCCCTACTGTCCAGGCACTTGACATTTTTATTTTATGGTGTTTGTTTTGCCCTTAAACGCTATTAAATGCTCTTATCATGTGGAGCTCAGTTCCACCTTTGAGGAAAGTTTCTCTGTCACCTGCACATGCAATTTTTACCTAGGAGACTAGAAAAATTGAAAATTGAATAGAGAGGATCCCCCCAAAGTCTTGTGACACTGAAATCACAGACTTCTGGCTCTACAGAAAGAGGAAGCCAGGCATCATACTTCATGTGCCACCTTTTCTAACTGGGGAGTTTCATGGTAATTTCTGTTCCTCAAAAGGCCTCTGGGGATATTTTTTTCTGATTAGCCTACGGTGGAATGAAACTTGTTATGACTAAGTTTTGTTTTAAAAGTGAAAGCAACATAAGTGAAAAAATAACAGCTGTGATTAAGAACTGTAAGGAAAGCCATTTAAACTGTGGAAGGATTGCAACGGGAGACTTTGCATTAGGACCACCAGTGACCAAGGGGCTTTTGCTTATTTCTCTTTTTTTCCTAAAACCTTACTAAGTTAATATTTTTATGTGGGCAGCTGAGCAACTATGGAGCAGTTTTCCGACTGACTTTAATATTTATTTTCTCTGAAGGCCCATCCTGATGTCCAGTACTTACTAGTCTATTACCTGCTGCTTCCAGATTCCCATTCCTCAGCAGTGTAAAGAGCGACATGTTCAGCCTGTCAGGGTCATCCCTGTACATTGCTCCAAAGCACTTTCTCCAGAGGCAGAGCTAAAAGCAGCTCTGGAAGTGAAATAGGCCTTGTCACAGCATTTAGTTTCTGCTCCCCAAGGCACTGCATGGGGTCTTTAGCTTAACAAATAACATATCTTTAATCAAAGTAAAGAGTATGTCCAAACCACGAGTCAGCCCTGAATGCCAGCAGTACATGAAAGTGTTTTCTGTGAACAGTGGATCCAGTGCATTTATCTTTCACGTAAAAAGAAATCTCCTGGATGTTTCCCTGACACAGTTTAGTGGTGGTGCAGACAACGGGAAGAGAGGACTTCAGCTCCTGAGGAAGTCCTTCCCAGTTTCTGTTCTGTGGGGCAGCATTGCACAATTGACTGAGGTCATTACAACAGAAGGTCATCTTTAGAGTAAGCTCATTCTCTGGGTGCACTGGGACAGGAGATAGGTCCCTTCTCCTTTTTGTGCTTATTTAGATCTCAGTAAACAGCTAAAGATGATTGTTTCTTTTCATTGTGCTGTTCAAGAGTCCCTCACTTCTGTGTCCAGTCAGCTGAAAGTGGTTCTTGCTTTTTTATTTTTGCTGCAGACAGAGGACTATCTGAAACGCAAAATCCGCTCCCGGCCAGAGAGATCAGAGCTGGTCAGGATGCACATTCTGGAAGGTATGGCAAGTGCTGAACATGAAAACATCAACAATAAACTTCATTGTAACCACCTTTTTAACAGCTTTCTGCTTTTCCTTCCACTTGGGAATGGGCAGAAGATCATGCCTGTTGCATGATTCCTTGAGAGGGATTCAACTCTGCTTGCTCAGAATTATTCTCAGAAAAATCTGTTGTGTGAATTCAGATCATGCAGTTTTGTATAGCTAAGCAGCAATGAACTAGAATGACCAAGATTGCTCTTCTGCTAAGGGAAGACACTGTAAAATGTCCAGGATGGATTAAGGCAGATTTGATCTGATTAGTAACAAACCTCAGCTTCAGAGAGGGAGTGCTATGCTGCTGCCAAGCACCAAGCATGGGGCACAACCAGGGGGAAAAGTTGAATGAGAATTGGGCGACATCAGTTTGAGAACAGTGAATTTGTCAAAAGGGCTACTGTAGTTATCTTTATAACCTAATTATATATAAATATATAACATCTGTCATATCTTTGTAGTGCATAGCTACCTATTGTTACCTATCAACTATTTTTCTGTACAGTTAGCTGCTGTTATCTGCAGTTGCCTTTCTGAATAGAATTAAAATACTGCTGAAGGGCATGGGTTGACCATTGCTGGATTGATGCCATTTTATTTACTTTCCCCCAAACAGAGACCTCAGCTGAACCCTCCTTGCAGGCTAAGCAGCTGAAGCTGAAGAGAGCCAGACTAGCAGATGACCTCAATGAGAAGATAGCGCAGAGGCCAGGGCCCATGGAGCTGGTGGAGAAGAACATCTTGCCTGTAGAATCGAGCCTGAAGGAGGCTATTATTGGTAAGGTCAGAGGAGGATCTTTGTGGAGGGCGTTTCCCACATGTGGCTGCGATTACCTATCAATTCACCTGCATGTCTAAGAGAGTGCAATCCCATGGCTGGTCTCATTTTCCTGGCCCAGAATCACAGGCTTTCAGCCCAAGGATTCAGAAAAGCAGATCTCCCTCTGGCCCAGATAATGCTATGGAGACATGAAATTATAGGGAATGTGGACATTCCAGAATAATATGAAAGCAGTTGTATACCCTAAAGACTTGAAAGACTGTTGAAGATTGTATTCCCTAGATTGTCTCCTTAAAATCCCTCTCTCAATATAACATGTCAACAATGTTGGTCAGGGAGAACCTGCTGACTTAGATCAGGAGGGGAGACAGAATATAAACAGGTGTGATGAAACAAAAGATGTCTGTGAACTCAAAAACTTCAGAGGATTCAACCCCTTTAAAAATAAACCAGAACAGATTTAAATCATGCCAGTGCCATTCCAAGGGCTGAAAGGAATGCTGAGGAATAGCCTTCCCACTGCCTCAGCAGTGCTCTTTCCTGTCTCGCCAGATTGAGTAGTCTGTGTGCCTGTGGTTATTCATCCCCTCAAACACGCACAGCTACTGTAAAGACAAATGGAACACAACTGTGAACAAGATGGAATACTTTCTATAAAAAAGGAAAAGGACAGTGTTGTGAGAGAGCCTGGCTTCACTATTGAACAAGAGGTAGTTGAGCAAGGGTGAACTTGTGAACTGAAGCATAAGAGATGTGGCTTCCTTCTGATGGAGCAAAGTACATCTCTGGATTCTTTCTGATTTTAGGTGAGGTTCAAATGACAGTATTTCCCTGCTTAGCAGGATTAGTTTGAGAAAATGTAGTCTAAAAAAACTTCGGTACATTACAAGTGTACAGTCATTTGAATTTATCTGCTGGGCATGTAGATGGACAGAAATGCTAATAGCAGCCAGGGCCATCACTTGATCTATAGCCCTTATTGCTTGTAAGACTAGAGGACAGTTTGGGATTCTGTCTTCCAAGACAGAAGAATCCAAGAGATTCTACCTTCTGCCATAGCGGATGAACACCAAAGAAGCCATGATTCAACTTTATACTGTCTAGCCTTCTTCTTCGGTGCCAGATGATGATGAAATAAGCCATGCCACTGAGCTGGGTTTGGGCAGCTCAGAAGAGATACCTGAGTATCTCTTCTTACACTCACTTATCTTGCCTGGCTAGGAAGCCAGGGAAGCGGTTCACCCCAGTCCACATCATTTTATTGTACTGATAGATAGTGAATGTAAACACTTAAACCTGATGCAGTTTGGATTCTGTTCTCTCATTTTCACTTGGTGCTTTAAGCACAGCTCTCTCCGTGCCATCATTGTCTTTGTGAAACATCCAGTGTCAAGCCAAGTGATTTCTTATTCCACTTAACAGACCACGATTGATGTTTGTATTTTTAGTTGGACAGGTGAACTACCCAAAGGTTGCAGACAATTCCTCCTTTGATGAGGACAGCAGTGATGCCCTCTCCCCAGAACAGCCAGCCAGCCACGAGTCCCAAGGGTCTGTCCCATCGCCGATGGACTCCCGGATTTGTGAGCCTCTCCCTAGCACCACTGGTACATCACTAGCTCAGGTGAGAATGTGGAGGCCTCCTGCAGTGCCCTGGAGCTTCATGCTGATTTGTGGCAGAGGAGCCTAAAAAGTGAGACTAAGGCTTCCCTTAGAGGTACACTCTGTGAGATTTCACAGGGGATCTTAGCTCCGTGTGGTGTCAGTGACGTCCTCCTCTGGTTATTCACAAACCCTCATGGTGGTGCCTTGTGGGGAAGGGTGCAGCTGTTGCTTGGTGATACAGCCTGTGTGCAACTGACCCCAGCAGGAAATGCTGGGAGATACAGGTGTTGGATTTTGATTCCTTTTCTGCCCTAAGAAGTTGTACTGCTTCTCAGGGACAACTGAAGCAGTGCGTTAAAGGCATCCGATTAAAGATTTGAAGCCCATGCTCCTTTCTAAGTGGACACTTCCTGCATTCTAACTATTAAACTATTAGAGTTTAATAGTTAATGTTAAACTACTTGCCACCTCTTGTGGTGTGTATTCATTATGCTTTTTTCTGTCCCTGCAGGGTTCATCCCAGTTGCAGATTAGTGCAGACTCCAGTGAAACTCTTTTCCTACCTGAGCAGCCACCTCCACCACTGCCACCTCCACCTCTTCTGCCCCCTAGTCTGACCAATGGAGTGGCTCTTACTGCTGCCAAGCCCCCACCAACACTCATTAAGGTACTATTTTGGCTGATGTCTTCATTGTTGTAGTCTGAAGGAAGGTAAGGTTACTTTTAAGCAGGTTTGGAGTTGGAAGTATTGGATTAACAGATGCAGAGGGAGGAAACATTTCTCACTAGTGTCTTCCTCTTACACTAATTGTAACATATTTAATGGGGTTTTCTGTTCCATAGTGTATTCATCTTCTATAAAATGGATGCTGAATGCAAAATGTTTTGAAACAATCAGTGTTATCTATAATTAGAGTCAGTGAGTCTGCACTGGATGAGCAAATGATCTGGTGTGCTGGGAAAGATGACCTGCATTATGGTGCAGCATAAGCTGCTGCCAGTGCAGTGTCTGTAACGTCTCAGTTAGAGAAGCATGGAAAGACCCTGAGGTGAACAAACTAGAAAACTTCAAAATTAAAATCCCAGTGTGTGTTCTAGTTTACATGGGGTATTACATTTTATCAGTGTTTCCTTTCTTACTTGCTTCCTCCTTTTCTTCTAAATAGCAAAGCCAGCCCAAGTCTGCTAGTGAGAAGTCACAGCGCAGTAAAAAAGCCAAGGAGTTGAAGCCGAAAGTCAAGAAGCTTAAGTATCATCAGTATATTCCCCCGGACCAAAAGCAGGACAAGGGAGCTCCTCCCATGGATTCATCCTATGCCAAAATACTGCAGCAACAGCAGCTCTTTCTTCAGCTTCAGATCCTCAACCAGCAGCAGCAGCACTACAACTATCAGACCATCCTGCCAGCCCCACCTAAGTACGGGTCCGCAGTGGCAGGTCTCTTAGCAAGCACGCACCAGCACTCTTACCAGAGACGTGATGTTCTGGGTGTGAGGGGTGGCCACTGGCTGTGACAGTGTGACACACTCAGCCTTGTAGGTTCCAGGGGACCTCAAAAAGAGCCAGTGCGAGATGAATCAGACAAAAGCAGCTGAAGTGAGTTGGTTGGCACAGCAAGGCGCATGGATATAGGCAAGAGCGTTGGTGTGCTTCAGAGTCTAGGGCAGCACTAGTGATGTTTCTGACTGTGTATGTGGACACTGAGGGCCTCTGGTGTCTTTCTACTGTGGTTTTGATAAAGTCTGTGTTCTTTCTTTTCCTGCAGGCCTCCAGGAGAGCAGCAGAGTGGTGCCAGTGCCCCTACCGTACGCAATCTCTCTGCCACAGTCAGCAGCACACCTTCAGTATCTTCTGGTTCTAGTGGGCTGATGAGACAAAACAGTAACGCTGCGGCGGGCAAGCCTGGCCCTCTCCCTGCCAACCTGGATGAGATGAAGGTAGATGTCCTGTGAAGCCGAACAGACCCTTTCTGCCATTGTCAGTGGGCCGTACTGAATGTTGCTGCTGATATCTGATAGTTGTTCAGTTGGAAGTTCTCTTACTGTTGCCCTCTATTTTCCCCCCTTATCAGGTAGCAGAGCTGAAGCAGGAGCTCAAGTTGAGGGCCTTGCCTGTCTCAGGCACAAAGACGGACCTGATTGAGCGTCTCCGAGCTTACCAAGAGCAGAATGGTGCAGCTGGCCAAACAACCCCCACTCCCAAGCCCAGCACAGCAGCCGTCCTCCCTAAAGCTGCTGAGGTGGTGGTGGCCTTCCCAACTGCCAGGCTGAGCACAGGGCCAGCCCTGGTCACCACTGGCATTGCACCAGCAGAAGTAGTTGTGGCCACAGTTACTGGTGGCAGTGTGATGAAGTTTGGGAGCACAGGCTCAACTCCTCCTGTTTCTCCAACTCCTTCTGAGCGCTCACAAATGAGTACAGGAGATGAAAACTCGGGCACTGGAGATACCTTTGGAGAGATGGTGACTTCACCTCTGACCCAGCTCACCTTGCAGACATCTCCAGTGCAGTTCTTAGTGAAGGAAGAAAGCTCCAAGTCCACTTCCTGCAGCATAAACGTGGCACCCAAGTCAGAGTGGTGTGGTGCTGGTAACAGCAGAGATGCAGAAGTTAGGGACAAAGACCAGATGCTGCAGGAGAAGGACAAGCAGATCGAGGAACTCACCCGCATGCTGAAACAGAAGCAGCAGCTGGTGGAGATGCTTAGGCTGCAGCTGGAGCAGGAGAAGCGCTCTCAGCAGTCACAGCCAGCTCCAACAGCCGCGGGAGAAGGAACAGCCCTCGCCTCCAAACCAGGAGCGTTTGACACCCAGGTCAAGAGTGAAAATGGTTTCCTGAGTTGCCAGTGTGCGAAGCAATCCAGTGGCCAAACAGACCAATTCAGCCCTGCATCAACCGCTAGCCAAATGGACACTTCGAATCCAAGCCCAGTGCCAAAGAAAGCCGTGATGGTGAAGCAGGAGGAGGCAGAGCCGCCGTGCCAGTCCCACAGCCCGCGGCTTTTCCTTGGCCAGCAAGGGAGCGCCCTCATCAAGGGCACCCCTCCCCCCACCCTCATCACTGACTCCACAGGGACCCACATTGTCCTCACCGTGACCAAGCAGAGTGCCGAGAGGCAGGGCCTCTCTCCCCACGGGATGGCAGGGAGCAGCTGCCCACCCTTGCAGGTAGGCAAGGGTCGGATCCCATCGCTGCTGCGGGCAGTTGGGTTCCTCTCTCTCCTCGTCCCACTCGGGTTACCGTAGGATGGCCTCACAGGGTGGAAATTCAGTATAGTAAATGCTGAAAGGGCTGAGTTGCTCACTGCAGGGGTTGGTAGATCATGGCTTTGTAAAACAGAGCAGTGTAAGCAGATCTTTGGCAAAAAGACTGGAATTTGACAATGATGAGCTGTGTACAGCAATGCATGATTGGCTCTGTGCATCACAGGCTGTTCAGCATTCTTCCAAACACACGGTTCTGTCTTTTGTCAGGCAGGACCTTGGGCTTTGACTACAAGGGCTTGTTGCCACAGTTCACTGGTTTTTAACAACTATGCCCGTGGTAGTAAAATGAGCGGAGTGTATTTCACCTCTTGTCCTTAACTGTAGAGATCATAGTTGGAGTGATAGATGGGTCATCTTATCTACCAAGAGGTGAAATCAGACTCTGGGAGCAGATCGTTTGCTTTTTGGCTGCTCTTTGTTTTAATGCATGTCAGTATTTCAGTGTTAACAGAGTCTTTCATCAGAGATGATTTACGAATTGCCTGCTGGCATGAGCTCAGCACTTAACAGAAGTGTTCCGAGTGTTCCTTCCAGGAAGGGATAAATATGCCCAACTTTGATGGCATAAGTCAAATCTCAGCACCTTCTATGACATCAAAGATAATTCTCGTTCTCTGCTGATACATTTCTTGCACTTTCTGCAGAGCAAGTGGCAGTGTCTGCCGTTAGTGACAGGCACTGAGCAGGCTGTGTTTGCTGCATAGCAGGTGAGATGTCAGCAGCAGAGTATCTCACCTGAGCTCCACCCGCTGCTTTGCAAGGGCACAGCTCCTGTGTCAGGTCTGGCAGTCCTTGAGGCGTGTTATGGGTAGGCCAGGGATTGAGGCTGGTACTGCCTCCTCTCCTAGGACTCTCAATCACAACCAGTCTGATTTCTCTGCTCAGGGAAAGAGAAGGATGGAAATTCATAAAGAATAAAGAGTGGGAAAAAACCAAACTTATAAATTCTGTAAGAAGCCTAAGCCCTGTGCCAGTGTCATGTCTGGGGAATAACCTGTTATGGATGCCCTTTTCTTTCCAGAGTGTACAATCATCACCCGCTAAAACTTCCAGCCAACTGCCATGTCAGGTACCTGCAAACACCCCTCAGCAGCCCACGCAGCAGCAGCAACAGCAGCAGCAACAGCAGCAGCAGCCCAGAGGACCAAACCAATCTAAGGTAGCTCACTGCCTGCTCACTTCTCTCCCTTGGTTTTCTTTGCCTGCTGCCAGCATTTGTACCCACAGGCACTAGGCACAAATGTACCACATTCCAGTGGGTGCTTTCTGTGGATTGGAAACAGCGAGGGGCTGGAGTGGGCAGCCTTGATTCACAGGGGTGTTCCAGATTCTTGAAGGACTGCTGCTGAACAGAAGAGGTGGCTGCTGCATGGAGAGAGGGTGGTGGGGATGGTGTGGCTGCTGCTGAAGGGGCGTGTGAGCTCAGAGGGGTAAAAGGGCTGTGACCTTTTAGTCTCTGGTACTGCTGAGCATGCTGTCATTTCCATTCCCCTGCCCTGAGCATGCCAGTTAATCACCACTTTGTGAAGTGTTATACTCCGGGAAAGAGAGCATCTCTGCCTTTAACCCTCTCCAGGTGCTGGCTGTAAAGAGGCTATGCTGTACATCTCAACCCTTTCTAGCCTGCTTAGCTGTCTCTCTAAACTGTAATTAAGATAACTTACAGAAAGATGATTAAGAGTTTTTAGAGCTTGGAGGAGCATTTCTGAGTCAGTTCCTGGAAAGAATATGAAGACAGAAGTAATTTCTAGCATATTTAGAGTGAGAAATCTACTTTGCAAAGAGTCAGTGCCTTGGTTTGCTTTGAGAACTTGGAGAAAGTGGAGAAGGTAAAGAAAGGCACCTTTTTCCTTGGAGTTCCTTAGCCTTTGTGCTGCAGAGGTGTCTGTACTGACTCTTCCAATCCTTTTGCTTCCCTGTGGGGTCAGAAGCCAGGTCTGCAGGTGGTCACAGGGCAGCTGGCCTACACCAGGTTGCCTTTCTCGGCACCTCCAAACCTGCAGCCTTTCTTCCCTGATGGTTTCCACAGTCACTGAAAATTGGTACTTCTGGTAAAACCAGCCCACCAGTGTGTCAAAAAAGGTACCCTCCCAGCACATCCCAGTGGCCTGTGCCATGGTTTCCAGCCCTTCTCAGGAAGAGTGGACCCCACCAGAGCTGGTCTTGGGTCGCCCCTCTACCTGTGGGTCACAGAACAGTGGAGCAGCTTTTCAGGGAAAACAGGATGGGCAAAGGCATCAATATGTGCACGTGTTGGAAGTGGCATTCAGCTGCTGCCCAGGGTTCACTGCTCTAGGGGAGCAAGTTTCTGTGCGGGTCATGCATAGCTGCTGTAGAGGGAAAGGCCTGATCCTACTTATGGGCAGTTATGTGCTGATTCATCTGGTAAAGCTGAGTCATGAGCACCACTTCCTGCAACACTTGGGGTTTCCTTTGGAGCTCTGGTGCTGCTGAGTGCTCTGGTGCTCTCTGCCCACCAGCAGGCTGTGAAACTTGCTGCTAAGTGAAGCTGCCTTGTGACTCCAAAGCAGGCACTGTAGAGGGAGGTGGGTAGAAGACAGGCCCTGGACATATTGCACAGAGTAGGCTGAACACACAAGGGAAATGCCCTTTCCCTCCAAAGTGCTGCAGGAATCCATTGCTTGGATAGATGAGGCTCTCCCTGTCCAGGAGAAGTGAGGAGGTGGTTTGTGATGTGGCTGCTTTAGCATTGGAAAATCAACCAAAGATTTCCAGCTGTGAGTCAAGAAGAAATTTGTCTTCTTCCCCTGCAGTCAGGGCATAGTGCACAGAGTCCAGGGAAGGAGGCAGGCTGCTGTGGGCAGAGCATTTCAGACTGCTGTGCAGTGGTCACAGGGACAGGTGATGATCTCTCAGAGCAGCTGTGAGACAGGAGTTGATGTAGACTTTCCCCTGATTTGCATTCATTCTCTCTTCTGCCTGCCTTCTAAACAGTCCTCATCGCAGCCTGGCTCTCCTGCTGCGCCTTCCCCCTCCCAGATGGACCTGGAGCAGCAACAGCACACGCCGCTTTTTGGAACTCCTCCACCTCCTCTTCCGGTTCCCTCGGTCCCAATGAAAGAGCCACCGCCAGGCTATGAAGAGGCCATGAAGCAACAGCCAAAGGCCCAGGTGAGAGCTGTTATTCTCCCTGGTTTCTTTGGAGAGCAGATGAAAAGTTGCCATTGTAAATCTACTTAGTTTCTTGATGTGGGCCAGTGATAGGGAATGGAGACACAACTGCACCTTTCTCTGGAGGGTTTGGGCCGAACCCTAAATCACAGGTAAAAAATCCCAAGCCATTCATTGCTGTTGCTGACCGTACTTTCCCAGCCTGTAACAGCCTGGGTTACAGAGGACTCTGGTGCCATGTCATGGTGTGCTCATTCTTGCTAGAAAACAGCCTCATCCCTGGGGCAAGGGAGGAGAGCCAGCAGCCAAGGGTGTTTCTGGAGGTGGAAGTTCCCCTGGTAAATAGGAAGCTAATCCTGCATTTGCTCTCCCCAGGAGAATGGCTGTTCCAGCCAGCAGATGGACGACCTGTTTGATATCCTCATCGAAAGTGGAGGTAAGGAGACAAAGCCAGCATTTCCCACAGTCCCTGGGTCTGAGTCTGGGGCTTGCAGAGCACTGAAGGTACAGTCTGTCATGGCCTCGCTCTCTTCTCCAGTGTCCCTTCCAGTGCCTTTAGCACTGGCAGTAATCCTTAAGGCACTGAGGGAGATGTCAGTCAGGCCTTAATATGATTCTGTGATTCTTGATGGCTCTGCTGCATCAGATTCAGGCACATCACTTCTGAGATACTGGACAGAGATGGGATTTTGAGGAAGTGGGCTTAAAATTCCCTGTAGCGAGACAAGCACAGGCACAGGATGTTTCCTCATCCCAGCTGGTGGTCAGTGATAGCTTAGTCTGGGGGGGTGTCTGTGGCCCTGGTGGGTGGGAGGGATCCTTCTTGTGTTCAGCCAGCCTTTTCCTTACCTGGCCTGTTTGTTCCCTCTACAGAGATTTCTGCTGACTTCAAGGATCAGTCGTCCCCGGCTGGGAAAGAACCACCTGTGGCCCCGGCCTGTTCCCCACCGCCCAGCAGCCACCACTCCTCCGAGCTGGCGGTGCCCGTGTCCCTGGGGCAGCCGGCGCTCGTGGGCCGGCTGGAGGACTTCCTGGAGAGCAGCACCGGCCTCCCGCTGCTGACGGCAGGCCACGATGGGCCGGAGCCCCTGTCCCTCATCGATGACCTCCACAGTGAGATGCTGAGCAGCTCGGCCATCCTGGACCACCCGCCTTCACCTATGGACACCTCGGAATTGCACTTTGCTCACGAGCCATCTGGGGGCATAGCCCTGGATCTGGCTGAGGCTAACTTGGACAGCATGGACTGGCTGGAGCTGCCAGGGGGTTCTGTCATGAGCCTGGCTCCCCTGAGCACCACGGCTCCCAGCCTCTTTTCCACAGACTTTCTCGATGGACACGATCTGCAGCTGCACTGGGATTCTTGCTTGTAATTCTGTGAGCAGAGACTGAAGGGAATGGGAGTGGGAGGGCACAGGCATGCAGAGGGAAGAGGCCAGTCAACCAAAAAAAGAAAAAAGAAAGAGCTCCTAGTATTTGTACTCCTCCCCTAACAGTATCCTTCCTGCGTGAAGCCGGCAGTGGGCCAGGCCAGGGCAGGGAGAACAGCTGCTGGGGAGGGAAAGGGGCAAGAGGAGTTGTGGGGCTGGTGACCTCCTGCCCACTCCACACAGCCTGGCCCAGCTGGGGTGAGAGCAGAGGCAGCAGCCCCTGTTCCTCCGGGCAGGAGCAATGGCAGCACATTGTTCCCTCACGTGGGACAGAGCATGACTGGGCCTGAGGTGTTTCCAGAAGCAGCACTCTGCGCCTTCCTGGGATTGGCAGATAAAGGGGGTCGTGCTGCCCCAGCACGGTTTTTCTTAACGGTTGTGGAAGGGGATTCTACCTCTGGAGCAGGACACAAAGGCAGGAAGGCTGGTTGGGGCCCAGAGCAGCTGCCCTCTGCACCACCTGCCATCTCTCAGGGGAGGGTCTGATCTGCCGCAGGGCTGGGAGGAGCTGGGCAGAACAGGCACCTTCTCTAAATGTAGCCAAAGGGAACCAGGGCTCCCCACCAACCTGGTAACGTCTAAGCTGGTTTCCCAAATATTGCTGAGCTTGGCAGAGGCCCGCCTGCTAGCTTCACTCACTTTGGGCTGCAGAACAGTTTTTTAAGGTGCTAAAATCAGGTCCTTATATGTTAAAACTGCTGTCAGGCACAGCCCATTGCCCCCAGCTCCCACTGCACTCATGACATCCCCAGGTGAGCAGGGGAGTGAGCCTGGGCAGGGACACGAAAGCACCAGCGCGTCCTGGGGAGCAGGTGAGGGGCACAGCTGGCAATCAGTAACATATCATTGGGGGCCATGTGCAATCTGTCTCTGCCTTCACTGTGTTGGTGCCTCACTGTAGCACGTGCCCCAGTGGAAAGCAGCAGCTGGGAATGGATGTTGGACCCCATAGGCAAGGAAAGGGAAGTGGGACTGCAAGAGTGGTGTTGTGTGGCACAGTGCAGGTCCTGGCTCAGTGACTGTGAGGGCCCCTTTTTGGGGAGGAGCCTGAAAGCAAGTATTGGACAGCTGACCTCTGCTCTTCCTCCCTCCAGTCCCACAGGGTAAAAGGCAAAAGTAAATGGCTGCTTACTTTGAGCTGCTGCCCTGTGTCCCTGCAGGGCCCCAGGCTGGTGCCTTGGGGTGGCTGCGGACTGAGGAGTGGGTGGACAAGCTCCCAGGACCTCAGAGCCATGACGATGCTATTCCTTGGGCAGGGCTCTGTGGTGGAGCACCAGGTCTGTGGCTCACTCTTATGCTGTTACTTTAGAATTCCCGTGTCAGTAGTAACTCATGGCCACACTGAGCAGGTGGGGCATGGCTTACGTGGACGTGGCCACCTCACCACAAGGCTGTCCCTGCTTCGGCCCTGAGCTGGGCCCAGGCTGCCTGCGGCTGAGGGGAAGCCTGGGGGGAAGCTGTGGCTTCTGAAGTCATGCAGACTGAGGTACTGACCTGCTCAGGCAGTGGAAGGATCAACTGCCATCCTTCTCAGTATCTCCTTGAGGATACTGTCCCCACCTTTCCCCCACGCTGGGCCACAGAGCTTCCTGCTGGAGAGGGGTAGCTGTGAGCCATGTGCTGCTTCCCTGCAACTTTTGTACCTGGTCCTCTTCCCAGGGAGAGGCTGTGCCACAGGGGTGCTGGTACCTCTGCTCCATGGTGAGGCAGGTAAATGCCAACCCTGCACAATGTGTTCTCCCTCAGCCACTGAACTGGCAGCTGGGTGGGGTCATGCCTGTTTGCAGCTGGGAGATACTCCTGCTTTCCTGAGCCCTTTGCTTGTTAACTGCATGGGGAGTCACTTTCTTAATCATTAGCAGGGGGAGCCTGCTGGCAGCTTCCTTTCTTTCTCCTCCTCTCTCCTCTGGCCCTGAGCTGTAAACAAGTTGGAGCCTCTTACCTGCCTCCCTCAGTGTCTGGGTTGGGGAGGACACCATCCCCCTTCCCCAGAGGCTTTTTATTCCTCAAGCTAGTGTCACATCCTAAAAATCAGAATAAAAGAGTCTAGTGAGCGCCCCCTTTCTCCTCCTGAGCCCTCCCTGAATTCTCTCCTGGTGCAGCCCAGGTACTCACTGGGAGCAGTGAGTACTTAGCAATCACCTAAAGACCTTTCTCCAGCTCTGCCCAGGCAGCTGCCCAGCTGTGGGGGTAAGAGGCAAGGAGTTTCTAAGGAGGAAAGTATGGGGAGAGTGGGAGGATCTCCAAGATGCTAGGGGGAAAATGTGAGGCTGCCTGTTTGTCAGACTTAAGCAAAATCAGGTTCTTCAGCCCATAATTGTAGTAGCCCCCACAAAAACCAGCTGTGTGATTTCTTTGGTACAAATAATTACAATTCTGCAGCTATTAAAGAAAGAAGGAAATGATCAGTAAAGTGCAGTGAGCTCCTAGAGGAAGATGGGAGCACTCCAGCTGCAGTCCTGGCCTTACCCAGCCCTGGTTCCTTGCCCTGAGCCAGGTACTCCAGTGATTGGCAGAGAGATACCTGATAGCAGTGTAGCCCTTCCTAGAATTGCTGGTGGAAGGCTGAGCTCACAGCTGCTCCCTTTCACCTTCACCCATCCACCATCAGGTGTGAAACTGTAGAAATTTAATGACCCTGACTTTGCCCAACATACTTGCATTGGCTGAAAAGCTTCATGGAGCCCAGAGGATACAGAACCATGCGCCTCATGTCCTGAGGAGCCCCTCTGCTTCTCAGGAGGGCTTCTGCCAGGAGAGCGAGTGCTAACCCTGTGCCTGTGGGCAGAGGGGAAGGTGGTGCCTCAGCCCTGAAAACATTAGAAAGTCTTTTCCCCAAGCAGTGCCCAGAGCAGGCTTGCCCAGTTCTCTGCTTTCTTACTATTATTTCTTTGAATAATAGTTCAATAGTTCTTTGTTGGAAGAGGTATTCCCCTGGACATACATTTTTGCACCCATTGGGAAAAACGAAGTCTGATGTTCTGCCTCTACCTTGAATGTAATCCTGAATCTTTCTGCTGTAACCACTACTTGTTTGTAATGTGTATTTGACTAGCACGCACTCTCCCTTCCACTATGCAGCCACTGGCGAGGGGTGATCAACACCATCAGAGTCGGATGGTGTTGGGGCATCAGATCCAGAGCGAGAATTCAACTGGAAAAGGATAAAAGTGACAAGTTAATGGGGGAGAGAATGGATCTTTAAATTGAATTATTTTTTCAGTTACAAATATTTGAAGAAAAAAAAACCATTTTATTAAAAAAATTCTGAACAGACACGTTCTCAAAAACTTCTCTGCTATGCTGGTGGGAGGGCTTAGGGCGTTTCTGCCTTTTTCAGCTAAGGGTGGGTGATCCCTCTGTGTCTTTCTCAAACCTGAAAAAAGCAGCTTTAAGTGGTGGTGGCTCATCCTTCTCAGCTGCAGGGAGATTCCCTCAGTGTACGGAAATTACCTACCCTGCAACCAGAAGCAGGTTTTACCAGGGACAGCTATTTGTCTGCCCCAGCCAAGCAGGCTGGTCTGGACTGCAGGTGGTGGTGAGGTGACACTGCCCCTTCTGCAGCCACATTCCAAAGGAATTACCTTCACTGAAGACAACTCACTTTCAAATCAGAATATATGCTGCAACTTCCACTCTCCCACAAGCTTGGACTTCTAAACAGAGTTCTCCCAAGGGCCTGTGCCCTGTTACTGTATCACTTTGCAGCTCAGCCTACACCTGCTTTTTCCAGAGACACTTCTTGTACAGACAACACTGCTGTCCCCACCACCCTGCCCTGCCTTCTGCTAGTCCCTCTGCCTTTCCTAAGGGTCCTCCCTCTGCAGTGTCCTTACAACCCATAGTTTCCAGTATTTCTGGCTTTTCTGAGGCTCTGCTGTGGACCTGCTCTTAGGGCTGGTGGCACAGAGGTGAGGCAGGGCTGGCAGCAGAACTGGCTCTGCCCTGGCTGCTGCCTGACCTTGCTGCTGCTCCGACCTGGCTGCTGCCTGACCTTGCTGCTCCATGCAAGGAGCTCCCTCAGTGGCAGCACAGAAATGGGATCACCATTGTCAAATGGCAGAAAGGAAAAATTAAACCAAGTACTGGCCCTGTCAAAAAAACCCACAAAGCCCAGCACTCTCCCAAGATGCAGTTTTTATTTACAAACCCATCAAATAAAGGAAAGTAAGAATCTAGTGTCATCCCATCAGTAGTTTGTGCTCACAGACAAGCGCTTTCAGTAGAAAGTCACAGACTCCGTATCCAGAGCCACCACCACAAAGCAGCAATTCTCCACTCCTGACCCACGTCCCCGTTGCCATTGCAGGGCAAGGAGAACGAGTTAGTCTCCCTGAGCCAGCTCCAACCTAAACCTTGTCCTGAGCTACAACAGTGCCAAAATATACATGTTCCTGGAGTAAATTTACAGCTTTTTGGTTAACAGTAAAAATCATCTCGAGACTAAAACGACACCATGAAACACTCTTGTTTAGAGGAGAGGTGGTTTTTGTCTGCTCCCAGAGTAGACAATGACCATCCCCCTAAGGCTGTTACAGTGGTAACAGGCTGGTAAATTTGGGCAACTCCCATCAACACCCCACACCAGTGCCAGGGAAGTGGGATGAAACTGATGCCAGTTCCCCCTTCTTAGGTCCAGGTGAAAGGAACTTGTACATGTGTCCCCCAGCAGAGGGGAGCCCTTGGCTGCCATGGGGAGGGGATGTGCCCTCCCTGCTCCAGTACAGCAGTGAGTCTCTCACCAGCCCAATTCCACATGCAGCTGCAGTGCCAACTGTCAATGGCACCAGCTCTCATGGATCAAAGCCACTCCAAAAGGGCCATCGCTTCCCCACAGCTCCAGCCACAGACACACATCCCCACACTGCTGGCCCGTGGGGAAGGGCACAATGGCTCCAGGCAGGCTGCTCCCCTGGGCACTGGTGGGGAGGCAGGGCTGAGGAAAGCAGAAGATAGGGGTGGCAGAGATGTGGAAAGCTGGGAAGGGGCACTTGCTTTTAGTAGCCAGAACACACTTGTCCCTTTGCAGCATCACCCTCAACCATCAACCCCCTCAGGTCTGCAGCTCAGCCTCCTGGCACTGCTCCATCTGTCCCAGGTGGTTTGGCAGCCCCCAGGGGGGAATTTGTCACAAGATACAAGTGGGTGGGGTGGGGAAAGGCAGGGTGTGAGACATGAGGGGGGTGGAGGAGATGAGTGTGGCCATGGAGAAGGTCCCCAGGATGGGGCAGAGTAGGGGTCACCCATCTATGTCCCAGCTGAAGAGATGGTGCTTCACGAGCATGTCCTGCACCCCTTCCTTCAGTGGCTTCTTCTCCTTCTCCTGCAGGATGACACAGAGACACAGGTCAGTGCACCACACCCAGAAAAGGAGAGGTTGTGTCTGCGGGCAGAGCCTGAGCATACCCAGGCTCTGGCACCCAGGCAGAGCAGCTTCCTGCACTTCCCACCTTTGCACAGCTGGCACAGGGCTTTGGAGAGGCACTGACCTTTGGTTTGGAGAGCATCAGGGAAAGGGAGCCTGACACTTCCCTCTGCCTCAGCTGGGCAGGGCAGGCAGCCCCCTCTGCCACCATTCCCCCCAGCTCCTGCTGCAGCTGCTGGAAAACAGCCCCATCCACAGCCTCTGGAGGTGGCTCCAGAGGAGGCAGATGATGGACTGAAGCACAAAGCTGGGAGAAGGAGGCAGTAAGTGAAGCCCCTGGCTGAGTGAAAGAATGAGAGATGCCATCTGCTCACCTCTCTCTTTATTGGCAGCTCCCAGTCCTGAGAGAGGCTGAAAGCAAATTTGCCGAGGACTCTGCAACAAAACCAGAAGAGAGCTATCTTAAAACGGACCCCCCAGACCACACTCCCAGCCTTTGCCCACAACTGCTGCCCCAGGCACACAAATACACTGTCTCTCCAGCTTGTCCTAGTGGCATGCCACTAAGCTTACAAGGACAAAATTCCTTATTTGATGGTGTTGAAAAGACAGCAGCAGTCACTCATTCCCTGTTTCCCCCTCCTCACTGGGCTTCACATCCTCCCAGGCCCAGGCTGGAAGAAGGAGCTTGAAGATGTGACTCACGTGCAGCCCCTACAGAGCCTGGTGCAGCAGCACAGGGCAGCACGGGCTCTGGGGGACTGCAGACACGCCTGGCTGAGGGCTGCACGCAGCTGGCAATGGCAGATGGCAGGTTCCTCTCCAGAAAGCAGACCCCTTCCTGCAGCACCTCAGAGTTCTGCAGCGCCCTCCCTCTCCCTGGAGCAAGAGAAGTGTTCTGGAGCTGAAGTGCTCAAAGGGGTTGGCACAGGGCACTCCCTTGCTGGCTGGGAGAAGGAGGATGTAAGACAGGAACCAGTCCCACTCGGTCCTTTGGCTGTGCCCAACTGGCACTGCCCCCACGCTGTGTGACACGGCAGCCCAGAGGTGGCAGAACCAGCTCCCATTCAGCAGCAGGCTGAGAACGCAACACCCCAAAGTGTGCACACACAGACCTGCTGTGGCTACACATGCTCCCACTGGGGCCTGAGGCAGCTGGGTGGTGCACATAAAAGCCAGCTTCCACTGAGTGACAGCAGGAACCAGGCTGGAGCAGTGGTGCTGGCAGGGGATTTGCCTTCCAGCTCCCTGGGACTTCACCTGGCTTTGCAGAGTGCAGGAGGGCCAGGAGCATGGATGTCTGGAGCCCCAGGGATGTGTGCCCCGGGCTCCAAGTGACTGCCTTGTGCAAGCTCAGGCACTAAAGCTGCTTTCAGCCTCCTCACCTAACCAGGGTGGTGATTGACTCCTTCCCAGCCAATAACTGTCCAACTGTCTCCTTAGGACATTCCCTGCTCCCTGCCCAGATTTAGAGTGCCTGGCAAAGGACATGGCGACCAGTGGGGTTGAAAAGGCAGACTCTCCACCAGAGTAGGTGTACAGCAGGAGGCAGGCAAAGGCTGCCTGCTTGTCACAACAGGACCCCAGCAGCCAAGCTCTGCTCTTGGATCAGGCAGGCACAGTGCCTCACGATAAATTGTCCAGAGATTTCCTGCTGCCTCAGCACACAGCAGGAAATCTCTGCGGCTGGGATGTCTGGGCAGCCCACATTGCAACTTACTGGAAAGGGCCCAAACCCAGCTGTAGTGAAGGCCACCTCCTGCAGAGGAGGGGGAAATCTATTCCAGACACTGGCATGGGGACATGCCATGGGGACACTCACCTCAGCTCACATTTGATCTGCACCCAGCCAGGACTGCGCAGGAACGACCAGGGATGGAACCACTTCTCCACGGTCTGCAGGCTTGAGCACAGCACCTCTAGCCACAAATGCAGCACCTGCTCACTGCAACAATGGGGTATAGGCTTGCTACTCAGCTGCAGCCAGGGAGAGAAACCCCATCCCTCTGGGGTAGTCTGTTTTCTGCCCAAGCCTTGACCCCCATCCACAGCCCTGTCCCCGGTGGGAACAGGATAACCCCGTAAACTTGTGTGAGCCACCCCATACAATAGGAACTCCTTCTTCCAGCTAGGAATCAGGCCACCACAACGCACAAGGAACAAGTGGCTGCAGTGAGAGGGGGGGGGGAAAAGGAACAAGTGGCTGCAGTGAGAGGGGGGGGAAAAGGAACAAGTGGCTGCAGTGAGAGGGGGGGGGAAATGATGCTGTGGCCTAAGATTGAAACCACTGCTGCCCTTAAGCCCACCCTGTCCCTTCCCAAGCTCTTTGCAGCCGAAATGCTGAGGGTACCAGGGCCAGATGACTCACTTGAGTCCAACACAGATAAGAGAACGAAGCTTCACATCCATCTGTGCATGTGCAGCATCGTGCGTCATGTTCACGGCCTGAACCGCCTGCAGGGAGGGAAGGTGTGGTTACTGCTGGGCAGCCACTTCAGCAACACAGCCAAATGCAGCCCTCCCTGGAGCACCCACCCCCACCAGTGCCCCCTGCTATCACCAGAGGGGCTAAGGGAAGGTCTGGGAGCATCTCCCTCCAACAATCTCCAGAGGAAACATCCCCAAAGTAGGAGCTGGGCTCTGGCTGAGCTTGGGGCAGCACTCACCCGGTAAAGCAGCTCCTCTGGAGTGAGGACTTTGCCATCTTCATCAAGCCTGTAAAGATCACAGCAGAGACCCAGCTAGCTCCAGTCACCCTGAGCACATGCAGGCCTTTCCTGCTTCATATCCCAACAGCTCTCGTGGTACTGCTGAGCCCAGAGGTGCCCCTGGAGCCACGAGAGCCAGATACAGACCCAGAATCAAACACAGGGGCCCAGGGGAGGGGACAAGAGCCATTGCCAGCCCCAAGCCAGCACAGACACAGCAGCCTGCTGACACCACACCCACAGGAGCATGGGGCAGACCATAAGCCTTGCCAAGGTGCAGAGCAGCATCAGTTTGATGAGCATGGAGGAGCAGGGCACAAACCTGTAAGTCTTGCAGAGCACGAGGCGAGAATACACGGAGTCAAAGTCCCGTTCCACTTCCCGGCTTGCAGCCTGGAGGAGCAGAGGGACACTCAGCACATCTGCCCTACAACCCATCACCTCAGGCCTCTGGCAACACTGCCCCACAAAAGGAACTGGGACATCTCACCTCTTCAATGAACAGCCAAGGGTGGCAGGCCCCCCCCAGCAGAGATGGCTTCTTTAATCCATGTTCAAATATGGACTTCAAGGCTGGACAGAGTGTCCCTCGCACCAAGTCTGTCACTCCCTCTGTGACAGAGTCATCTCCAGCGATGGAGTACTGAGGAACAGGAAGAGCCAGCTCTCAGGGGGCAGGGCATGGAGGTGGTCCACTCACCTACACCTCTGCAGAGACCAATTCCACTCCCAGGTGCCCACTAGAACCCCTTCCCCGCCTCTATCTGTCACGTTCTTGCATAAGGCCCCATGTTCTGTGCTACTGCAGGGGATCTCCTGAGACCTTTGTGTTTAGGTGGTGCCCAGGAGACCCCACAAGTGACCCCAGCACCACCCCGGAAGCATTCAGCACATAGGAATGTGATGGTGTGATGCTGACTGAGCTAAGGTGTGGAGAGGGACTTGCACTGAGGGTCTCTGGGACTCCGTAAGCTGCTAAAAGTCAAGACAAACAGAACCAAATAGGAATTTCCAGGTCAGGGGGAACACCACTCTGAGGTATCATGCTGCCACTGTGCTAACACTCCTACAAGTGGGATCCTCTCTATTTCCACAGTTAGGAGCAGAAACACTCAGCAGTGCAGGACATTTCTCTGCACAGAGAGGTGATCTGCATCTAAGGAGCCAGCCCTGGGACAGGAGGAAGGAAGCGATAGGTCAATACTGACATCTCTCTGGAGGCTTCTCTAGGGGGACTTGGGTCAGCCTTTCAGCTCTTCCTCACTCCCCAAATGCTGAGAAGAGAGACAACCAGGCCTTCTCCACTTCCCCTGAAAACTGCTGCGGTCAACAGCTGCTGATGTTTGTCTCATACACAGTATCTAAATCTTGAAGACATATTGAAGCCTCTGCTATAGCTAAAGTGCCATCCTATCACTGCCAGCTATAAGAAGAACTAAGACAGATTGTCCCCTTGGGCACAGCTGCTTGGGAAGAATTGACTGTCGTGGTCACAAAGCACGAGCAGGATCCATAGGTACAGCCTCAAAGGAGTAAAAGAACACAGGCAGCTGGGAGCAGACAGAAACACTGCCCTGCTTCCTCATCTCTAGGGTCCTTGCAACCCCAGGCGTCTCACACAGGTGCCTCGGCAGCCCTCTGGGGCCCTCACTCTCCACTTGGTCAGCATGAGGAAGTTAAGTAAACAGTTTTAGGAAGATAAGCTGCCTGATCACATCACAAAGCACTCAGTGGCTAGAGAAAGCAAACAGACTGAAAGAGGGAAATCTATGGCTCTTTTCAACTGTGTTTTTTTTAGTTATGACATAACCCTTTCTTAAAATGTGAAGTTTTTTAGTATTTGTGGGGTTTTTAAGTACCTCTTTACTCCGCTCATCCAAGATCTCCACAAATTTTGCAGGAAACCAACCTACAAAGAGTGAACAAAGAGATGAGCCTGACAAAGATACTGAGAAATCCTTACGCAAAGCCCAGAGGGAGCTGAGAAAAAAAAATCAGAGCTCATAGGGCCTACCACCAAAGAAGAAAGCAAGCTGCCTCAAAATCACAATAACTAAGGCAGCTGCACAAGAAAGCCAGTTGCAGGACACTGCCCACATGCAGCAGTGGTGACACGCACCCAACCACCCCATGCCAGGAGGATGGAGCCAAAACCTACTGTTTGCAAGAAGTGACCAGGTCACTGCTGCACGACTGCTCTCATACGTTGCCTTTGCCCCTGGCAGATACTCTGGTACCTGGCAGAGCCTTTGCTGCCAGAGCAGTTGTTGTAGATGAATGGATGCTCTGCATCTGGCCCCACTCTCCCCAGTGCAACCCATCCTGTTCTCACCTCTCAGTCCATTCAGCTCTCCCACCCAACAGTGCTCATCCTTCTGGGAAATGATCTGAAAAAGAGGGAGTGGAAAATACCAGTTGAAGAGGTTGCAGCAGCAGGAGGGGTACAGCTGTCCGGCTGTGTGTCCACAATGAGGAACTGCTTTCTTCTCAACTGCTTTGCCAACGTTCTCTTCTCACATAGCCC
Organism: Motacilla alba alba; assembly: GCF_015832195.1. Classification (NCBI taxonomy): domain Eukaryota; kingdom Metazoa; phylum Chordata; class Aves; order Passeriformes; family Motacillidae; genus Motacilla; species Motacilla alba. The sequence continues at coordinate 48,913,124 of NC_052031.1, forward strand.
AGGGCCTTCAAGGGCACAAAGCTACTGCAAACATCCTCTTCTCCCCAATTTTAGATGGGATGCTCACAGTTAAATGCAAATGGATGCTTTTACGATTCAGTGTGCAGTGTTAAACTGGGACTTGGGTTGGACCAAATCCATCTTCTGCACAGCTGTACAAGGACTTTGTGGTGGCAGCGAGAACAACCCACAGGACAACACTCACAGGAACACACTGCCTCATTCCCAGGCAGTCCCTAGGAGCACCAGCTGCTTCTCTTGGGCTCCTAACTGGGCTCTGAGCTTATCTCCTCCCTTCTTTCCCTGCAGGAGAGGTAGCACAGCATCCCAAACAAGCTGGGTCTGCTTGTCCCCCCCAGTGCCTGTCCCCAGGCTGCCACACCGTAATGATGTCGTTCTTGCGGAAGCCCAGCTCGTCGTCATCGTGCCGCTCAAAATCCAGCAGTGCCTTGGCTCGGCGGCGCCGGTTGCGGGAACAGGCCACGTAGTTCTCGTGGTCCCGCTGGTGGCTCTCCATGCTGTAGTCTGGGGTCAGATCCTGGCAGGTACACACATGAGAGCAGAGAGGAATCAAAGTCCACAGGTGACTCTCAGCTATCTGCCAAAGCTTGCCTGCCCCTGTTCCCAAACCTTTTCCTGCTCCTAGACAGCAGACAACCTCTCAGCACAGCCCTCCACCACAGATGGATTAAGCAAGCCTCACCCTCCAGCCATTACACCCGGCACGTTCTTTCTCAAGCCCACACTTCAAGAGCACTTGAACAGCCCTGTCCTGTGTTGAACACTCAAAACCCATGCCTGGAGCACACAGCAGTGGAGATCCAGCTGTTTCCACTCACAATTATGCAGTTCTTGGGATCCACACACTGGAAGTGCCGTGCCACCTGGAGAATGGCCTCACGCAGGTCAGCCACCAGCTCTGTCTGCTTGATGTTCTTGGCTTTCAGTGCCTCCAGATCATCATCCCCTGGTGGAGCCCATGCAGCCAGAGGGAAGACAAGGGAAGTAAAGCAAGCACATGGTACGTATTTTTTTGTTACTGTTAGAAACTACTGGTTCTGAAGAAACCAAAAAAGCCTAACATCACAAGTACCTAAACTAAGGCAGGTACTTACTGCCAATCTATTCAATAGTGTAAATAGTACATACCAATTTGATTGCATCAAATTTTAAGGAGCTGATACTTCAAACCGCATATGGAACTGGAATATGTCATCTTTGATCTGTTTGGGAAACTCAGTATACCAAGGTACTACTTTAGAGAAGTGTCTACAATATATAGTCAGCTGAAAGGTGGGACACAAGACTGGGGAACTTGCAATAATTCCCTTCAACTGAAATTCTCTTGAAACGGAATCAGGTTTTGGTTGAATTACTTCTGATACTTGCGTAACTCACAGGCTGAGAGCACATTCTTCACTGAGTCTTGGAAAAGATCTGAAAAACCAAGACAGCCCACTTTCCTGTGCCAGTCATGAAGTCAGAGCCATGAGAGACCTTAAGTGGCAGACTTCTGGCACCTTAAGTGCCAGACTTCAAATGTTTGGGGTGTACAGAAATGGTCACGAGCCCAAAGTAAAAGTTACCAAAGCATCTTTTCACTATCACTAATCCCCCCAGGAGTTTACACAGCCTATGTCTATTACCTTTATGCAAAAAGATACCTGATGGGATGGATTCTTTAGACAGTTAATGTATCTAAATGCCTTAAACATTGGGTACATGATGTTTGGGAACAATGAACCATTTGCTTATTTTTCTAAAAAAATCCTTTTGTATTAAATCCAAAGTGTACTTTCATATATGTATTTGCTTCCTCTATAATATACTAAAGATGTGGTAGCTTGATTAACAAAATTAACACTTAAACTGACATATTTTTTCATGGATCTCCAATGTTTGTACAAATACAGCTTTTATTCAGGAGCCAAGTAAATCATTGGCTAGCAAATTAGTACTCTGCTTATCTTCTAGCAGCATTATAGAAAACCATATGAATAAAGCGTGGCCTGAGCTACAGCTGCTGCAACAGCTATATACACATTAAGCTTCTGCTAATTGAAAAGTGATTAAGAAAATCTCTTAATCATGTGATCCTAATTTAAAAGACCCAAATTTTAGAAACATAAATAAAACCACAAAATTAGATATAAAATTATTTTTATAATTGTTTTCTATTTGCACATTAAATTGAGATATATCAGATACACAGAGCTTAAGAGAAAACTGAACTTTGCTTCTGAATTATAAAAATTGTGGGGCATAGTTACTCCCAGCCCAAGCAATAAAAAAATAACAAAATCTCCTCCTCTGTATCCAGGGGTAGGTACAGGGCATGCCAGAACTCTCACTATTCAGAGATGCAGAGACTGAAAATAGATAGGTGAGCACATAGATGTCGGGGGTTCCCAGAAATTTCATGCTGCTAAAATAGCATAAGACTAGAGAAGAAACTAAACCACAGCTACACTAACGCTGTGGGCTGCTCTCATTTACCTAGATCATTATTTCTTTCTGTTGTCTCAGTCCCATCTGGCCAAAACACCATGCTCTTCCCTCTGTACTCAGATCAATCCTAGCCAAACACAAGCAGGAGACGTGGGGAGCAAGTTCCACACTCTCCCACCTTAGAGTGGGAATGGTACAGAGGAAAGCAGCTGGCATGTCCCCTAGACTCACCTCTCTGCACTCAACATGTACACTTTCAAACTTCAACACCCACATTTCCAAACAGGAAACCACACTGCATGATCACACATGAGCAGGCTCTACTTTGAGCCTGCAAAGACTGACAAGCTGCACAGCTCTGCACAGGAGGAGCACTTCTGCATTCCCTTGCTGCAATACACACACAACAGGAAAACACCTCTTGCACGTTCTGCTCTCCACCAAGTAATCTTTCATTATTTCCTTCTCCTTCTGCATTGTAAATCTAGTTCAACTCTTTGAATCTCAACTACAGAAAGCCCTGACCAACCTGATCTAGCATGAGCAAGAGTCTGCTTCAAGCAGGAGACATTGGAATACAGACACTGAGAGGTCTCTTCTAAACAGTGCTCCTGTGATTCTATGATTCCTGCCCAAGTTACTACCACATCTGAATTCACTCTAAGGAAGAAGAATTAAGCTCTGGGTAAATTCTCCTTCCTTCCCAGATGAGGGCTAAGCACCAGTAACTACACAGTAACTATCACAGGCAGCAGACATTACATTTAGGATTGATTGTCAGTTCCCAGTAGAGGGTGAATTTATCACATACAAGCTTTCTTTCCTCTCACTTGGGCTGAATTTTTCCATTGTGGTCAACTGCTGCAGGATGACAACTTCTCAGTTTTAACTAGCATTTTAAATACTAAGAATAATGTTAGGTAAAACACATAATGGTCATTGCACAGAAGCCCCAATAAAATCATAAAACCCTAGAAATTATCTCTGTTCTACCACTGATATATTTTGAATCTTGAACTTAAAATTCATCTTTGTGCAAGTGCATAACTCACTGTCACCTCTATAAAAAATACTCAAATTGTCAAGGAGACTGAGACACAAGAAAGGTGCGTGTGGCAGCTAAGTTCCCTGCCAGTTCAGTCTGTACCAACTGTATGACAACATTACATACAAAAGCTCTGAGTTTAGATTGCACAAGCAACTTTCCTGTGTTTCTTCACTTCTGCATGCTTGACTTTACAGAATCATGGGTATTCCTCCATAATTTTTCTATCTAATGCTCTATGCACTTGTAGGAAACCCATGACAATATATCAGCTTCCTGGAGAACATCAGAAAAGCTCCTCTCCGGAAAGACCCGTAAAGCCAATTTTTAGATTCATTCAGGCCATTTCAACAACAACAGGAACACTGTTTGAGCCCTGTAAATTCAGTATGTTGTCTTCTTCCAGAAAAACAGTTCCTGTGGTGACTTGTGGCAATTTCAAGAAGGCGAGCCAATTTCAAGTAAGGTGACGACACCAAGGCTTACAGCAGAAAGGGCTCTTATGGAGTCAAGAAATAAGTTACTCTTAAACTCCTGCAAAAGCTATTCTGACTGTGCCCTTTCTGGACGTATGTTGGCTTGGCTCATAAGTGAAGAAAATGAAGAGTCAAAAGCAAGACTTCCCCTTGTTGTTGAGGTCACAACATCAAACTCTCAGACTAAGTAAGGGAAAAAAAATGATGCTTTCATTTATAATTTTGATGGGTGACACACTAGACATCCATCTCTGAAGATGTCTCACATCTTCAGAGATATTCCTGAACTGAGCAGAGTAAGATCATAGAGTACCACATTCAGCCCTGCGGACTACATAAAGTCTGCCAGAAAATGTGTTTTAACCTGTTGGTCAGTGCATGAAGGACATTACAGCTGGGCTGAGCTGCACCTCCTGTTGGTTCCCTATTCATGGACTGCCTAACCTAAAATTTACTTTTTGAGCTCAGATCAAAGAAATCAAGTAGGAAACTGTATTTCTTCCCTCTCATCCTCCAGTTCTGACTCTCTTCTCTCCAATCCCTCTGTCCCGGTGTTTCCCTGCTTTGCCTGCTCCCTTCCTTCCTAAGCTGCTATAGGCACACACGAAAGGCACAGGATTGTCCTTACCGAAAAGCAGAGAGGTGATGCCGGATTTCCTGCGCTGAGTCCTGCGTCGCACAATCTGTGGGAGAGGGAACAGAGAACAAAGTGCACACATCAGGACAGATTTCAGAAATAAATTAAAGCAACCCTCCACACCAGTCAGCTCTGGGCAAGGGGTCCTGACAGCTACCACTAGAAGGGGCAGGGCAGTGAACTGGCAGTTTTGGACAGGAGTTGTTCTAGTCCTAACACATGGAATCAGCTTTACAGCTCCATCTGCTCCATGTGCAACAGGTTATTTACACCTTAATTATTACAAAAGCATAATTGAAGTTCAAGAATCAACCACGATTAATGTAAATACTTTTAACTCTAATTCTATTTGTTGCAAAAAGCAGTTCCACTTGTAATTGCATATAAATTTCTAAGTGGATGGGTATTACGTGTTAGAATTGCCTGAGTGTCTTGTCTACAACTGTAGATTTTAGTCTAAGATTAAACACACGTGCATTTTTAATTTGGCTTCTCAAAAGCAACTGCTGCTGTTTCTGACTCTACCTTCCAAGGTTATTTTAATGTACCAGTTTCTTACTAATGGATTAAATTCAGCTCCTACTCAGTGCGCTTCAAGCAAATTCTGCTAAAAGCATATGTTGTTTCTTTTAGTTTCCATTAATGAAAGGCATCACATTTCATCATCACTCCCATGAATGATAATTACAATCAGTGCTAATATCCCTTTCATCTGGGGATTTATCAACCAGGACAGAACTGGCAGCATGTAATTGGTATAGGACTTCCCAATACATTTTCTTCACTGAGGAACAATTATCCTGGAACCAAAAATCCTCTCAAACAGGAGGACCTCCTGCTCCCAAACCGTAACTGGCTGGGAATATGTAAGGAATGGTAAAAAGGGACTCTGTGCACTCACTTTGGATAGGTTGTTGACAGTGGTGCTGGAGTTGAGCAGCTGCCCCTGCTCAGCGATGAGGTAGGCCAGGTGTTTGCGGCGCTGGGTCTCCACCGCCACGTCCGTCAGCGAGCCAGCCACGCGCATGGCCTCTCGCAGCAACACATCTGCATCTTCAATCTGGCTCGGGATGTCTGACAGCGTGTTGAAGATCGAGGCAGAGTTCTCGGACTGGATCAGCTCATCCTCCTGCAGCAACACAGATATGTTTACCTCATGGAGGGGTGAACATGACAACTGTGCTCCTGGGGCTGCTAGATGCAGTTTTACATTCAGTGTACAGCCTGGGCAGGTACAACTAGAAAATTCCATTAAAAAAAACTTCAACAGGAAAAGTCCTAGCTACTTTTGAGATGGGAACAGCATCTTCTACCGCACTCTTCTCCCAGAATTCTAGCTGTCATCTTTTTGAATCAGCATTCACCATTGAAATGAAATCAAATCAGCATGGAAAACCAAACTCAAACCTATTTTGCACCAACCACTAGGACTGGTCACAGCAGGAATCTTGCTAGGGATAAGAGAATGGGAGCTGCACTCTAGAGCTCCACCTTCCCCTTATTCCCAGCAGGATCACCCTTGCCTTTCACGCAGCCAAGGGAATACAAAACTGTTTTTCACATAGAAAAGGAAAAGATCAGGCCAGCCAAATCAAATGCAGTCAGGACAATGCTCATCTCTTAGAGCATTCAAGCAATGCCATCCAAAATGTCCCAGATGATTACAACTTTGGTTTTCTCTTTCCTCCCAGACTGTGCAAAATCAAGAGCTATCTCAGTTTAGTTTTAGATAAGATGGACCCTCAGGTTGGGATCTAGACTGATTAGAGGATGGCAGCGGACAAGGTTTAATTACGTGGTAACAAATGAGGTATGCACAGGAAACAGCAATGTCTAATTTCTGTGAAGTGCCTTAGAAGTTTTTCACAGCCTCCAGTTCCGAAGACAGCAGGAAGTCGTCTTCCCTAACACGCTTCCAAACCACATACAGCAAGAGGATACAAAACCTTCTTGCTCCTAAATCTCAGAATTAAACACTGAAATACAATAAAGGAGTGAGAGGAGTTGGGAATTACCTTCATACTTAGCATACCCAAAGTGACCTGGAACAGCACCAGAGAGCCCTCGTAGAAGAAGAGGTCCCAAATACGCAGCAGCAGCTTGATGTGGACAACACTAGCAAAAGAGGTGAGGAACCAGTGCAAGGTGATCAGGGAGAGCTCTGTGAACAGAGACATGGAAAATAATCACAACAAAGGAAGTCAGTCAACCAGTGAAGGTGTACTTCTCCTAAGGGCTTTCCTCCATGCATTGCTTCCAGGGTCAGAAGGTTTGCTCCTCTCCCTGTCCCTTTGTGAAAAAAGAACAGTACTCTTTGTCTGCATGTCACCCTGGCAAGAAATTTCTAGGGCACACTTTTACCAATGTCGTGCTCCTGAAGCAGCTTGTCCAGGCGGGGCAGGTACTGCACGATGAGCTGCCGCAGGACACGCTGATCTGTCTGCACACCCATGAGGGTGGTGCTGAAGTAGGAGGCAGGAACCAATTCCTCAATGATAGCACACATCATCCAGAAGGCATCTTCCTCCTCCAAGAAGAGCAGCAGAGAGGCAGCCACCTAGGATTTTGAAGGAAGAAAAACTGCATGTTCTAAGAGGGAACTCTTTCCCCACTTTCTCACATGGAGAGATGGACCAGTATCTAGGTGACAAAAATCTTCCTTCTGCAAGAGCTTTACTGCAGTCTCCACTGAAGGGATTTCTCCTCACTATAATGACTTCCCCCTCCCCAACAGATGGGTCAAAGTCTTCCGTATCTTTGGATGAGTGGTGCTACTCTGCTCTTCCTTCCTTAGGAAAAGTATTCCAGGTGGAAGGGATTTCTCTTCAGCTCACCTGGAGACCACAGTATCTGAGAGCACTACCTCAAATCATTCGCTCTGGTGTAGCAACAAGGGACAAACTGATTCCTATCACAAAGACATTCTGAAAGCAGGTTACCATGCCAGTGCCCTGACAATATCCAATGTCTGGGTAGAGCCAGGCAAGTCCCCGTAGTATTCTGCGCAGCCGTGGCACCCCGATGCTGTTCATGTTGGAGAAGCAGGCGTTGCTGGGCATTGTGCGTAGCAAGTCCTTTTCAATCTGTCAGGCACCCATAAACAAGGACAGAATCAGCTTGCACCATCTGAAAAACTGCCTTCAGCTCTCTGCACTTCCCCCTGCCCCCTGCCTCAGGGAACTCTGCCTCCCTACAGGCACCCATAAGTCCTCAGGCACCAAAGAAGATGTCCCTGTCCAAGCATCTGGGGTCAGTTTAACAGCCTTCACTGACATGTTGGAAAATGCCAGTGCAGACAGTGGCTTGCCAAATCCCTAGAAATACTCGCCCAAACTCAGACCCTAGTTTCACCACTAACAATAGGAAACATACACTACTTGGGAATTACATCTGCTTGGATTTCAAGCACGTCTTCACAACAAACGTATTCCAGAGAAAAACCAACAACCTGGCCAGATCCTCGAGGTCATAAGAAGAGGGAAAACACCCTTTAATAGTCTTTAATAGATGTTCAGAAACTTTGTGTTCGAGGGAACAAAGACAGACCATGAAAGCAGCTGCCACAATCTCAACAGAGTTGCATCTGTCAGCCTTTCATCCTTCCCTTTCCTCAGTGAGTATGAGGGTGTTTGCTGAGATGCAACTGCAGCATTTTTTAAAATTGTGGCAGGGAGCCCCCGTGCCTTCAGCCTAGGCTGCAGTACAAGCTGGCAGTCACCAGATATCGTAGCAATGGGCCCCCACTAGGTAGTAATTAGCACTGACACCATGATTCACAGAGGGCTGATCAATCTATCTTTATTAAGAAATCCATTGCTTTTATAGACAGTTACGATACACGTGTACTTGACTGGTCCTTTAATTAAAACACCATCATCATTGGTCCTCCTCACACAGCAAATCTTACCCTTCTTCCCACTCAGCACTTGAAGGATTTCCTACCTGTTTGGCAGCAATGGTTTCATCGTTAGAGCTGTTTTTCACGATATCTCGATATGACATCTCTGAGTTCCTCTTCTTCTGCAAAGCCCCTGAAAGGCGCATCCACAGCTGGGGGGACAGGGTGAACAGAGACAGAAGTCACTGAGCCACAGAAAGCCATAATCTGGCATGCTCTCAACTGCCATCTCAAGAGATCCCATTCCATGATCTCTTACTCCAAGCAGTAGTGCCTGCCCAGAACAGGCAGCACTCTCACCTGTGGCCTCATGCTATGTGGGATGCCGGCCAGCACCAGGGAGCGCAGCTTGTCTGAATGTGGCAGGGTGACCTCAATTTTGTCCCAGGTGAGGTCACCCACATCATGGTTGTGTGTGAATTCCAGATGAGCCTGCCACTTGAGCCTCTGCTGAGGCTCCTCTGTCAGTGGGACTCCCAGAAGCTTGCTGGAGTTTGGCTCAGCACCATCTGCTTCAGCAAAGGGAAGAGAAAGGAATGGAAACAAGTGAGAGAGGGAACAGGAGAGGAAATGAACACACGGCAGGGTGGGAAATACGATGGACATCTGAAAAAAGCACATTCAAAACATTCATATCTTCCAGTCAGAGCATGGAAAGGCAAAGGTTGGTTTCTAACTGCCCACTCCATGCAGCAAATTTTATGGTCATAAGCAAAAAGCTTGGGACCTTGAGAACTAAAGAAGCTGTCGGCAGGCTTCTAGTCTCTACTTACTCATTTAGACCACAGTGTGGCTGGAATTAAACAAGATCCTGGCAGCAGTGATCCTGCTGGGTTTTGTAAGGATCTGTAAATCAGGGTGACAGAAGCATAGCAAGCCTCAGAGCTGGAAAGCAGAAGCTATATGCTCATGGAAATAATGAGGTGCAAAATGTTAACTTTGGGGATATTTAATCACCAAAAAAGCTTTAATAAGGACACTTCCAAATTCACAATGAGAGAGCACCTTAACCTGAGGCTGGCTTCCTAAAATAGATACTTTAGCACAAGGACAGGTTTGACATAAGGCACTCTGTCCTTCATCATATAATACATCCCAGCAATGCGCTCCAAATCTTTCTGCTGATTTTATAATGCACAGATGTTCTGGCTGAAAAAAAAATCACTGTGCTCTGTCCTCATCTTCAGGTCATTGCTTCAAAGAGGATCCTCAGTGACTCAAGGTGCCTCAGGGCACACATGCAAACAACTTCTGCCCTTACATTATAGAGTCTGAGCCCTGGGAATGACCCCCCGAGCACATGAAACAATTCCTACATCTCCTGCTTCTTTCTCTTCCTCTTTGCTAAGGCAGCCAGCTGTTGTAGTTTAATGCTCAGCTTCAACAGCACTCCATGCCTCTTTCTATTTGGTTGTCTGCCTCCATAGCTTGCAGAAAAACTAGGATGTAGGTTTTTGCCCTACACTTTGCTGAGGTGGGCAGAATATACTACCACTCTTCTTGGCCATGAGTTTTTTAGCAGACAGCACATTTCACTGTGCCTCCTATGAGCCCTTGCAGGCTACTGAACACAATGGAGATTCCACTGTGAACTGGGAAAGTTGCTCTTCTCCAGCATGCAGCTGGTAATGAAAATTTTCTCCCTCCCTCCCCATGGCACAGCATAAGGGGATGGAAACAATCGCTGCACAGTCTGTGCTCTCCACTTCCGTAAGGCCAGCACATCTAATGCGCTTGATTACAAATGGCAGGATACAGAAACAAGACATAACATAGAATGGTTACAAAATCCTGCCATACTTGAAAGCATGGGAAGGGCTCAACACAATGCAAGTGGGAGGGCAGGGCTGGTTTTACCTTCCTTGTCAACTCGGAAACCAAATTCATCATAGCGGAACTCCGGCTGCTCGACGGATTCTTCTTTCTGGGAGATGTGAGGAAGGAAAGCAGACATTCTCAGCAGTTTATCACTGAATAACCAAACAGAGACACATAGATATTGCCTCATCCCACCACTGCCCACTCTGTGCCTTTGAGGAACTAGACCCCTTGCCCTATAATTTTTAAAGCCTCCCACTACAATTCCCAGCTGAGGAGACATTGCCTGCCATTCCCATTTTGACTTCTCCATGGAAAAAAAACTATACAGATTTTCCCAGCAGGACTTGAGCTCAGCATCTTATCAAGATCAGAACTGCTCACCTGGAAGTGAGCACAGCCCTCCTCATGGACTGAGGAATATACACACACCAGGTAAAGTGGCCTCTACTCCCTGCATCACTAATACACAGCCATCCTTCCTGTTACCTCTGCACACACACTGCTAACTCAGTTCCCTGCACCACTCCATCTTCTGCCTGTTGCTCTCAAATTTCCTTTGAAAGGCAGCAGGCAAAACTGGGATTTGCACCTGTGATGCAAGTCCAAATTACAGGCCAAAGAAAGTTAAGGTCCATGACCCAAATCCCAACCATCCTCATCTGTGCTCATGGTTGGGCATCGGGGTGTACTGGAGGATATACACTGGAGATTACCTCCAGGATTTTTTTAGGAGTAAATACTTACTGCTCTCTCCCCTTTCCTGCAAGCCCACCTGCACCTACTGTGGGGACTCTTGCAAGCACTGCAACCAGGCAGCACCTAAGAAGCAAGAAGCACTGCCCACATACCTCCAACAAAAAGCTTTAATCTGCTTTCAGCAAACACTGTGGCTAAATTACAAAATTCCACAGCTGCTTCCTTCCTTCCTGCTCTACCCACCTGGTGACAAGCCTGAAGCTAGCATTTCCTGCCATGCACAAAGCAATCCAGAGTAGCTTGATGATGACAGAGGCTCCCTGAGGGTGTCAACATTTTTACAGTGGAGCAATAGTTGCAAAACAGCAGGGAAATAATTCACAGAAATTTCTTTGTGCTTTGCAAGATCCTCTTGCAAAAGCCAGGATACAACCACAAAACATGTGAAGCCCATAACCAAAGCATTGGAAGAAAAGTGCACCTCTCTCTCCTTTCCCCTGTGACTTTCAGAGACCACCAGAAAACGCCAGGTTCCCTCTACTTTTGCAGAGCCAGAGAACATCCCCTCCCTAACCCACATTGTACCTGTGTGTATTTTGCCAGGATCTCCTGAGGCCAAATGCTGGGGGTGAGCGCTGAGAAGGGACCCCCAGCAGAGGGAGTGTGATGGCCTAAACAGAAAGAGATCAACACATAGCAGTGAAAATCTGGAAGAACACCCTTGGAAGATACACACTCCATACAGACTGTTCCAGCATGGGAAGGACTCACTCATCAGCTTGTTGCTACTGCTACTCTAAACATTGAGACAGCTCCCACTTCACCAGGGAAGCCAGTAATTTCAGATGGTTTTTTTCTTTTTTATTGAGCAAAAGAGGCAAGAGGGCCAAATGGAGTTATCTCTAAGAAAGCAATTCTTAGGGAAGAGAAATAGTTCCACAGCATCACATGATCACTCACCTGCTTGGAAAAGCTGTGTGATCAGCAACAAACCAGGGGGTATCATCACCAAATAAATATTATTTTGCAGAAGTAAATTCCTCCTATGGACCAGCACCAGCAGAACTCCAGAGTTCCCTGAAACTGTCGCTCAGGCACTCGAATGAAAAATCAGAGCCCTTAGAAAGATGCTCAACTGCTCCCTTTTTTTCCCAACGGGCTGGGATATTGTCAGATCATGTACAGAGAGATGCAGCAATGAAGGTATGCCTATAATCTTGCTATTTTGTTCAAGACAAGCACCCTTCCAGTCTCAGGCGGAGTCCCAGTGAACAGCCTCCCTTGGAATACAAGCAGATGTCAAGTCTTGCAATTGAAGCAGATAAACAATAAAAAGTCTTCTATTGTTCTATCAGCAAGCCAAAGGTCTACTTGGCCCTGAAGCATAGTCTCCCCGAGGGTTATGTGCCCTGAAATAACCAGCTTGACCAGGAAGGAAGGTCTAGAAAAAAGTACAGGGTGGGAAAGTTGGCTTCTCTAAGAAGACCACCAAAGCTTCTATCTCACAAGTCCACAACTGAACTCCAGTTATTCTTCAGCATTCTGCCAGTCCTAGAGCTACCACTGTACAGCAAAAATCTCTCACAGTCATTGTGAGCCACTCACTTTGGGGGAAGTGTTGGAGGGAGAACAGAATCAAGCAAATCTTAAAGAAAAATGAGGAAGGCATAACACATTTCAACCTCCTTCTTCCTCTCTGTTCCATGGCTGGAAAAGCTTCTACATTGTAAAAGAAGGAACTGAGTTCACTCTGAGTGAAAATGCTCCTGGGTCACAAAGTTTCCTCTCTCTCAATCTGACTAGAAAGTATGCTCATGTAAAGAACGGCTCCTGGAACCAGAAACCTTTGTTATGAAGTTTCAGCTGAAGACAGAGCAACCACCAAATTAGAAGATACTATGTCAATTTCTGTGTGCTCACCTGACATTGCACTAGGCAAGGCTGAGTGACACAGGTGTCAGCAGGTCCAGAAATGCTGTCCACAGAGGTGAGATGTTACACTCCTGTTATAAAAAGAAAAACAGGGTGATGAGAGAATTCAATTAGCATCTAAAAACATGGTGGGGGACTGACAGACCCCTTACACAGAACTTCCTCATGTGAAAATTAAATTCCTTAAGTTCTGCCCCCACAAGAAATAAATTCCAGAGACTGGAATTTTCTTTTGGTTTCATACCTACTGATCAGCTAGAAAGAGCACACTGTCACTTGCCAAATTTCTTGTGGAAATGACAGCATTACTGGTCGAAAGAATGTCAAAAAAACAAGTCCGCTTTTAACACCTTTTCCATTGCATATTGTGAGTCCTTTATTTAATGATGTAAACTAAGAAAATACCCTGCACATCATCATTCTCTGAAGACAATGACCATGGAGAAGGGACAGGAGTGATGAAAAGGGTTTAAGGAGTAATCATTAGATGCTCTAAGTCCAAAAGAGATTTTAGGAGTAGCACCACAAAGCACAGGAGTAAGGTGTGTAGGGCTGCAGAATACAAGTCCCTGAAGCATGTGGATGTGGACAAGACACTACTGACTACCTCTGCAATGAGTCACGAACCAGGCTTCTCTGAACTAAATCAGGCAATAGAGCTCCCCTCCTTGCTTTCCTGACACTAGTTAACAGCGTATTTTTATGGGGATTTCTATGGGGATTTCCAGGAAAACAAGGGAATACTTCAGTAATCAGAGAGATTCTGGACTTCAAGGTCAACCTTACAATTCGTGTGTGGGAGACAGTAAGAGCCATATCTACCAAGCAGATAAAGCCAGTGCTGGGATAGATCAGTCACTCACACTTCCTTGGGAAAGAACCTGGGAGAAATTAACATTTGCACACCTAGGATGGCTTTTCCAGCTTCCTTTTTCATTGAAGCTACTTATGACTGTAAGCTGCTAAAAGGAGGAACTCCAACGACTCATCCCACAGGCCCTATCCAAGTTGTTTCACAGCTCTGATTAGTACAAGGTTATACTTTGCCTTTGCATCTCAGTGAGCTTTCCAGTGAGCACCTGCAGCCAGGAAGCAGCTTGCGACAGCACTCCAAGATAAGCAGCTGCACACCACTGCAAAAGCATAAAAAACATCTGTGTCTGGGAACACAAATGATAAGGTTTTGGTAAGGATTAAAACACCTCTCTGCCTGAGAAAGGCCAGCAAGGATGAACAGACACTCTGATCCATTCTGACACTAACACTTAGGGCAAAAAGAATCACAAATGAAGAAAACAATAAAATCCAGCTTTTGTTTCTGAGAAATAGTGTAGTCCACAGGACATCAGTTGCATGTCCACCAGTTCTGTAAATGTTTGTGTGTTCTTCCCTACACTCCAGTCCCATTTGTTCCCTTAGCACCAACTCTTCTCTTAGCAGTTGAAGATGTAGCAACAATTACAAAATGAGCAACTGCATGCTCATATTACATGGGAACACACAGAGCATGCACCCCAAGCAGGTAAATTGGCTGACATTACTTACCTCCCTTTCAATATTGCTGTGAATGTATTTTGATGCTTTTTTCACTGCCTTGCAACTATGGCTGCTCTGTTCCTGAGCCTGCAAGGTGTCCTTCTCCCCTGCCCTCTCTCAGCCCAGTTAACCCTGTTTCCAATGGCTTTTATTAGGAATGCAGTCACCACGTGGTACATCTGCCACACTTGTCATTGCCTGCGCTCTGAATCCATCCTCAGAGCCTTGAGCTAGTGAGCAGAGATTCCCCTCAGCCACTATAAACCTTCGTTGCATGTACAAGCACTGCTGACCCAACCTGCTGTGGAGGAGCCAGGCCAGGGTGTCAGGCATGTGGCTGAGAAAAAAAAAACATAATAAGGGAATCAACCACAGTGCTTGGAAACAGGGCAGGAGAGTGCTCAGTGAGTTTCTCCTTGTGTAGCAGAAGGAACACCCTCCCTTGTCCACGTCACCATGCCCTGGCTTCCGCCTTGCTGGAGGATCACTCCCCTGCCTGCTCTGCTATCCCTGACATTAGAGCACTGAGCTTGGTGGGCAGGTTTTTCCTGCCCCTGGTTCCCATAGAAACCTTCCTGCAAGCACCCACCTGGGACAGAGGCCAGAGAGCTTGAGGCTCACCTTGCTGCTGACATGGTTGTGCAGAAGGGCAGGGTGAGCAGCAGGAATCACACCAAGGGAAGGCTCATGGTGTGGCACACGGAGACACTGCCCTGGGCACTGCCCTCAGAGCCATGTGTCTCCAAGAGAAGGTGCTGAGGCCACTGAACCAGCCCTTCCAGCATCACAGGAACCGGGAAGAAGGTTCCCTGACACAGCCAGGCACCACCTAGTGTGAACCAGGAGGAGGAGGAGATCTGATACGTGGGATTGACATAGTAAGGTCTTTTCTTTGACTGAGGGATATAAACCTAAAGCAACTCTCGAGCCCTCCTAGCCAGGAGATAGCAAGTAACAAAAGGGGCTCCACAAAGCTTGTGAAACCACATGTGTGAAATTGCTGTTATTTGCAACATACACACTTCTGAAATAAAGCAACAGTAAGAAATACAAAGGAAAAAACACATCAGATCCAAAAAATATTAATGGCAACTCCCAAACCCTCAGTACTACAAAATTAAAACCAGTTTCACCCACACATTAAGGAGCATCTCCCATGTTTAAAGGCAATTTAAGTTTCTTATATGAAGCAATTTTGATCACATGACAGGTAGTCTTCATATTTTGAAAGAAATGTATTTTTTGCTAAAATGCAAATAGTACCCGTTAATCACAGATTCACTTTTTGAATTTAGAGTCCAAAACAAATCACACCACCATTGTTTCCAGCCTGTTAGAACACAAGTGTGATGTACCTGAAAAAGAAAGCTACAATGGAAGCACGCAGTCAGCATCAGGTACAGCCATTTGAAGAGCTCCACCTGCAACACCTTTGTTGGAGCTGCAAACACACACCATGCAGGATTATGTCCAATTAGTTTATTTTCTAGGGCAGGTGTCCTTTAGAAATTGATGTTTCCAAAGGAGTCCTGCGAATTTACTTCCACTTGAGAAACACTGTGTCTCCCCTGGACACTGACTCTTCCCCACAGCTGTAGTATGAGAGATTTCAATCACCTGGCTCCTGGCAAACACCAGACAGCAATCTCCTGCTGCCTGTGTTTTACCTGCCTGGCCTCTTTTGCTTAGGTGATCTCCACCTCAGCCTGTGGTGGTAGGGCCTAGATGTGCTAAGCACAAAGTGACGCTGTCTGGAGCCTTTGAGTAGGACCTTTATTTTGGAACAGAAACTCCTTCCCAAGAGTGTTCTTCCCCCAATGATTAAAAAAAAAAAATCCACCAGAAAAGCAGCATACCTCTAGCAGACTATGCAGAACACAAACATTTTACCAAGCTATGTTTTCATATCCTGAAAACTTCACAACCAGTAACTATGCAGGAACCTCCACTGAGTATCATCAGAAGGAACAGAACAAGCATAACAAATTTTTCTAGAATAATTTTCATTCACTGTTAAAAGAACTGCACCTCTGTTCTGACAGTTACAACACCTCTTCTGACAGCAAGCTAGCATGGGAAAAGCTCTGTTTTCCTTTATGTTTAACGAACAGAAAGCAACATTGTATGCAGTAAATCTCACTGCCACCTCTGGATTGTCAGCTGGTTTCCACTGTTCTCTATTCTCTTCCTTTATTAAGAAAGTTTTTGGAAGAGAGAGAAGTGATTGAAAGTCACAGCACCCATCAGGAGGCTATGCACATAGGTGTAGTTCTAGAAGCCTCTTCCAGCTCAGCTTCTGAAATCCCAAGTAGATTGTGTCCAATTTAACATCTCCCTCTCTCAGAAATCAGACAAAAGCTCTGCACTGAACCAGGCAGTTCAATTTTGTCTTCTCACAACCACAAAACGTATGTTTTCCAAATTATAATCCTGATTTGCTCAGTGAAATGTCCAAGGCAACTCTCAGCAGGATGCCCTTGGCCTTCCTTCCCTTCCCCCATCAGCGTCTCCCTCAAGTCAGGCAAAGGCATATCCTGGAGCTGCAAATGCCATTAGTCCACAAGTCAATATTTGCTTTGCACACAGAGTCAGAAGAGAACCCCAGCTTCACAAACAAATGCATAAGTGAGCAAAGAGCAACCACATACCTGACCAAGGGGAGCAGACAAGATGCAGAGAGCTCCTGTCCCTCACACCCTGACAGCTTGGCTTTGTAAAAAATGCGGAATCCCACACAGACCTGGGCACAGACACTGGTTAAGGAGTCAATATGGTGTTAGTGAACGTGGCTCATCCCAAACTTCCTTTTTTTGAGGCTTACAAACCAGACCAGCCTCACACTGCTTTGGGTGTTGAGCAACACGAACAAATGCAGGCTGGAAGTGCTGAGGTGGCCTTCAGGCTTCCCCTCTACAACATGACTTGGAATGAAGAGCTGGAACTTTAACTGCCCTCACCCCACTTCTTGCAGTACTGGAAGTGAACCAGAGATGCACCAGAAGCTCAGGGCAGGTCTCAAAAGGGGGATGAGAGACCTGGACAGCAGTGAGGGAGAGGCTTGCAGAGCCAGGCAGGCAGGCAAGCTGCTGAGAGGTTACACCACTGACTGCAGAGGCACCACCCAGGACTCCAGTGCTGCCCAGTCATCAACCGGGATCACATACTGACAGCAGGAATGTGGCAGGGCAAAGTGTTTCCTCCCAGATGCCTCAGGGCACTATAAGAGCAGAGACAACAAAAAGTAAACGGGAACTCTGTGTCTCCTGCGATAAAGCACCTTGCAGATTCCTATCCACATCAAATGAAGTTAGAAAGAGAGGCCAGGATACAAACTTTCATGGTGTTCACTCTCACTGCACAGCAAAATTCTCCTTGCTTTCAACAGAGGCAAGAAAACCTGTATGTGTCAAGAAAGGCAGGCCTGCAGCCACCCCAGTCTTCAAGGCTTAGGGTAAAGGCAATTCCCTGTTAAACACCACTATGCAAATATAAACCAAAGGTTTCTCATTAGTGTCTAAACATATCTTCCACGAGGGTCAAGTACTGCACAATAAATGGGAATTTTCACCCAAATAAGCACAGCGCAGGACCAAGGCACTTCTGCAGAGCTCTACAGAAATTTGTTTTCCCAAAAAAATTTCAGAAGAGTTGTTTACCTTCCGGTCCATTGCAAGACTGTAAACTATGAGATGTCTGTGGAAAGCAATCAATCACAACTGTCCAGTTTAATTTAAATATAGAAACTTGAAAGAAAATCTTCCTGTTAGAGGTGTGGGGCTGTACCAACCAAAGAGAGGTTAAAAGACACTAATGACAGTTATTTTAAGTCAGGTATTATGAAGTCTTTTATATCACACCCCTGTCCTGAGTGGTGGCAAGCAGTGCCACCTGAGGCTGTCTCCATCACCAGCCCTGTAGGCTCACCCAGGTGGAAGTTTGATTCTCAAGCTGGTCTCATCCTACAGCTCCCAGTGACAATGGAACAAGGGCCTGAACAACAGCTCTTCCTTGAGAGGGCCTCAGAGGATTGGCAGAGGTTTTGCTGCCATGGCTTGCTGTTACCTTGGCGAGGCACAGGAAAGGCTTGTTTCAGCTCACTCTCCTGCAGCTCTGCTTTGCTACTATTTGCTCTGGTATTCGCAAAAAAAGTCAGATTCACTTCACACGACTCTAAGCAGTTCTTGTTTCATTTGGCTTCAGAAAATGGCTTTTAAGGCAAGGATATCCCACAGCATTCAAAACTTTTCCTTCAGGGCTTTGTCTTTACAGGAGTCAACTTTCTGAAGAGGTTAGTAACACTCAAAACACCTCTCAGGACTGTTTGCAAAGCTCTTATCTAGCATGTCATGTTGGACTACTTAGATCTTGCTCCTGCAGAAATTTATATGCACAGATAACTTAAGAGGAAAAAAAGCAAAATATACAAGGATTGTTAATATTTGTAACAAAACAAGACAAAACCTCTGATATTTCCCGATTCTGTGGATCAGGAAGATTTCTTCTCCAGAGAAAAAAAGAACTGTCAGGTTATGGACTTTCTTTCTAATCTCTGAATGATCAAATACTTCCCAGCCAGCACTTACTGGGCAGTAACAACAGTTCTTGTAGTCATACTAATACCAATTATTATGGTAATGTCCACCAGTTCTGTGAATGTTTGTGTGTTCTTCCCAACACTCTCTTCTCTTCACCTATCTCATAAAACAAGCGTGTTTGTATTTCTTCCAGGGGGCTTTCCTTAAGTCAGGAACAAAATTGCTTTGCTACCAATGTAACTGGTTACACTCCAGTTTAAAAAAAATCTGAGACTTCCTCAAAGACAAATGTGGCAAGACAACATCCTTCTCTGCCCCACCTGGTGCCAACAGTAACACAACTGACAAGTGAGGTTTTCCCCGGCAGCCCCAGATACTCAGCCTGTGTAAGCTTTATGTATCAAAACCCTTGACCCCGGGATAAAAAGTGGCAGAGAAAGAAGTTTAGACAAGTCTTTATGTGGCTGAGGACACAAACCTGAAGTACCAAAATCTCTCCACTTCTTAATGGACACTTAGGACACCACATCCACAACACAGAATGAAGCTGTTTGTTTACCTCCTCCTACTGGACAGTTGCAAATTCTCTGTATCTTAACCATTTGAATTAGGGTAGGATCTAGAATAACCAGTGTGATACAGATCACCAGCAAGGGTCATTGCTGATTTACCTAGAAAAGCTGTAGGACCACATACACCAAAATAAAAAGCACCTTAACTTTACCACTGCAGATAAAGTTGCAATACTCCTTAGGATTTATTTTTTTTAAATTATGGTTACTTCTGATGTGCCGGTGAGAAGTTTGCAATTAACAGCCAGGAAGAGGCATCATTCCAACCATTTCCAAAACAGTTACTGCCTCAAAGATGGTATCACCAATTCCTTTGTCAAAGCATCCCAAATACCAAACACGGGAAACAATTTTGCACCACACAAATAAATTCACCAAGAATGGGACTAAGACTGGCAGCTCTCACACAAATCTCTTAACCAATTATCTCTACTGTTACCATGTCACCTTAGGTAAGACACATTAATTTTTAAAAGCCAAATAATTTGATTATTGCCGGTCTTTTAATATCATCAAGGTTCTTTAGAACACTGAGACTGGCAGAAGTTCCAGCCTTATGGGAACGTGACAGGTTAAACGCACAGCAAAGAAGAAAAACCTAAACAACATTAGCAGAGACCCCTGAAACTGGAGAATTGTTTCAGTCCTGAGCAAGCGTGCAGTACTGTCCTCACCTCAATTCTATCATTCCCTGATCAGTGCAATTCCTCCAGAAATATGCCCCTCCTCTCTGCTGCCCCTCAGGAATTCCCTTCATCCTTCTTCAGAAGAAGAGTCACTATGAATGACATCTCCCTAAGAATATCAAACCACATTATCAAAATGTTATCATAAACAGGAATTAAAACAGGCAGTATTTGTCACTTCAATCTGCTAAATACAGAATGAACACTGTATTAACATGACACAACCAGTCCCCACCCTGACCTCTTCAATTACATGTCATGCCTCTTTTAAGCCTCTTAATTTCCTTGTACTTTATGAATTCTCCAGAGTAGGAATTCAGCCTTCACTTCTGCATAGGGACAGTCACACACACATTGTGTGGATCCAGATATAAATAATGAAATTGAATTTTGTTCCAGCGGCTGTTTCTTTCCAGGCCACCGCTCCAGACACTGTAGCAGCTGAAAAACTAATCTAGAATTCAGATTATCCAGCAAGCAACTGTATCCTGATCAACAGTTCAGCAAAATCACAGCAGTGCCCCACTCCTGCTAGGCTGACAGTTCCTTCTTGAGTGATTTTAAGATCCAGTCTTGCACTACTAAAAACCCACCGATCTCAATTCAAATAATGCTGCTTTGCTCTCCCATCTATTTGCACTAAAGGATCCTCCATTTCCTCAAGGCACTGTTCTTCCTTTATCCCCCCTTAAAAAAAAAAATCACAGCAAGCCATGAAGAGTAGGGCTGAGACATCATGAAGTAGGAAGCTATGACATCATATAAAACCCCCACACACCAACACTGAAACTGACTTGTTTAGAAGAAAAGCACCTGCTTAAATTCAGCATGCCCCAAAAAAATTAGGACGCAAGCAAAGCCACACATAGGAAATTTTTTTCTATCCCGCCCTTACCAGTTCTGTGAAGAGACATCAAGAGCCGTCCCGGAGGCCACAGCCACTGCCTGCAACGAGATTTAAATCCGCGTGACTGTGGCTCTTTGCTTCCTTGGATTTACATCAGCAGGTACGAAGAATTACATCTGCCTCCTGCTCTGCTTCTAACATTTATTATAGCTGACAATCACAGGGCCTGCAGCACGCCTATTTGTGCCCATTGCCTAGAGGATACTGCCAGGATATTTCCATCTGTGTTTCGTGACTGCTCCTTCCCCCCAGCCAGACAGGAGACAGACTGTCTCTCCCCCGGGGCACCTCCGAAAAGGCGCAGGCGTGGAGAGCAGATGAGTATGGCAGAGCAGGACCCCCGGGAGTCGCAGCCACGGGCAGGTGAAGAGGCGGGTTAGAGGAGAGGTACATCCCGGGGAGCAGGGGGAGCGCAGCCGGGGGAAGCGGAGCGCAGGGAGAACGCGCCCCGACGGGGCAGCCCAGCGTGAGACACTCCCCGCAGCCAGACCCTGCGTCAGCGCGGCCGGTCGCGGAGCCTTCCTCGGGCCGGGGTCCCTCCCTCCTCCCGCGCCCCAGGCCGGCGAGCGGAGCCGCGGCCGCGCAGCCCGCCCCGCACACAGCCCCAGCAGCGGGGCCGCCCCGGCCGCCGCTCCGCCCGAGGGGCCAGCAGGGCAGCCGGGTGCCGGGGTAAGGTGTGCGCGGGGGGCGCCGCACAGGTGGCGCAACCGCTCCTGGGGAGCGCCCCCGGCGCGGTGGGAGGTGTGGGGCTGAGAGCCCCGGGGGGCGAAGGGCGGTCCCCGCCCGCCCTGCCCGGCACCCACCTGCTGCCGCCGCCGCCGTCCCCTCAGGGCGGGCGCCCGGCCCCGACCCGGCGGCCCCACACGCCGCTGCCGGGGCGCATGCGCGGGAGGCGGCGCGCGGCGCGGCGGGGGCTGTAGGCCGGGAAGCGCGGCCCGGCAGGCGCGGGGAAGGCGCCGGGAAGGCGCTGGGATGGCCCTGCTCGCACGGCCTGCAGGGACACGCACCGAACGGCCCAAAGCGTGATCGGGCCTCACGACGCTGTCACGGAGTCACAGAATTAATTAGGTTGGAAAAGCTCTCTGAGATCATGGAGTCCACCCTCTGACCGAACACCACCATGCCAGCCAGCCCATGGCACTGAATGCCACGTCCAGTCTTTCCTTATAACACCTCCAGGGACGGTGACACCACCACCCTATCTAGTCATCCCTTCTGTGAAATTCCTCTTAATGTCCAACCTGAATCGCCCCTGGTCCAGCTTAAGGCTGTGCCTCTTGGCCTGTTGCTCCCACCTGGCTACACCCTACTTCCAGGTAGTTGTAGGGAGTGACAATTCTCCTAAACATCCTCTGCAGGCTCAACAGCTCCCTCAGCTGCTCCTCATCAGATCTGGGCACCAGACTCTACACCAGCTTCACTGCCCCTCTCTGCTCTTGCTCCAGCACCTCACTGTCCCTTCTGAACTGAGGGGCTCAGAACTGGACACAGGTGTGGCCTCACCAGCGCTGAGCACAGGGGGAGAATAAAGAGCTGAACAGTCGAGAGCTGCTCCTGAAGCACCACTTGCTGACCTCCTCCCAACAACCAAGCAGAGGGGAGAATTACATCTCTGGCTGTTGCCACTGCCAACTCTGCAGGAAAGTAGAAAGTCAGGTCCCAAACCAAGGAGTGGAAGGCTCCTAAAGGATTTGTTCATCATGCCAATTTTCTAGGAGGATGACTTTTCCTCTGCACCAATGTTACTCATTTTAGAATTTCAAGGAAAACAAGTCCAATGGCTCTCAGCTGGCAGCCTCTACCTGACAAATATTTTATTTCCAATTATCAGAAAAGATACTGTTTCTCCTCTCCGCACAGGCTTGGTTGGCTTTTTTTTAAGGAGGAAAGAGGACCAAAAAAGGAGGACTTACGCATCTGTCTGTTTTCTTTCTTGGCTATCGGTTTGAGTAATAGCCTGAAAATGATGAGGGTTCAGTTAGAGTTATCCTTTTCAAACAGATGGCTAATTAAATGTTAATAGCACAAGCAAGCAGGATGTTTTAAACACCATCAAACTCACAAATGTTTGAGACATTTTGAATGCCATATTCTAAGGGCAAGGTAAAGCCAGAGCAATCTCGATGGAAGATCACAGCCTGAAGCTTCCCACTGCTCTTAACTACTTAATAAGGACAAGCCTTATTAAAACATACAGTATTTTAAAAACCTCTTTCAACAAGGATGACCTGAAGAACAGCAGGTAGCCTCTTTCAGTTAGTTCTGCTTTTTTAAATTCTCTTTAGCAACCACACTTCAAAAATCATCAAGTAATCCTTATCAAGTCACCTCTGAGGGTCTGAATAAATAAGAGTCCAGAGAGAGAGCTTTTTTACTGCACTGAAGCAGAAGAAATGTTCCGTGAGGTAATAACACTGGAAGAAGAGGTAAGGGAATTATTCCAGATTAAGTCAAAGGGAAAAGAATTTGATCCACTACTAAATGTCCAGTAAAGCACAGACATTACAAAACAGATCATTTGTGTCAGAAATAAAACTGAAGTTCTTGAATTTCTCTGCCATTCAATGAATTCCAGTATCTGTTTTCTTTCCTTATCAGACAAAACTTGTTGTAGAGAACAACTTTCACATGCCTGAGTCCACCTGCCATTCATTATCAAGCACCTACAGCCAAGGACCACAATCCCAATGTCCTACATGAATGTCGGGCAGCAGCAGGCATTGCTCTTTAACAGCTGGCAGCGCCCTGTGAGGGGCCAATGAAGGAGCTGTGATAAAGTTACCTTGTCACAACTGAGCATTTCTCAGTAACTCAGCACACTATAGATGGAGGCTTGACCTCCATCAATAGTCAAAGACCTCCATCAAACAGCAAACAAAGAATGAAAAGCCCATCTGGAATCAATGCTCTGGGGGCTAAATGTCCTGTAGAGAACCAAAATAACATGACACAGTAAACAGACCTGGGTCAATAAGGCTTTTATTCTCTTCCTGTACCCACACACATTTGCAGACTATACCTAAAGTGCCAGTTCAACTTTCCCACCCATCTTGCTTTGGTATGGAATCAGTGCCGGTCGAACCTCCTCCTTCAGGAACTTTGCCACCTGTTCAAGATGAGAAAAATAAAATTAGGAAAAGGACTTGCCTCCTGCTCCCCATTTGGACTTCCTTGTCTCACTGGGGTCTCTCTTTCACAAAGACACCCAACAGTCTGGTATGTCCAGGGTAAAAAGTGTGAAGCCACAGGGAAGAAAGATAAGAAAGCCAAGGAAATCAAAGGAGAAAAATGTGTCTTCCTTAGTAGTATGGCTAGAGTTATATCATATATACACTCTGTAGCAAACAGTGCACATATTGTATACAAAAGGAGGCAGGATTAAACTACACATTGCATTACAACCCACAGCCTCTTTCCACTACTTTACCTGTTGAGGAGCACGTCCAGTGAAGGAGGAGGGATCCAACAGGCTTTCAAGTTGTTTATGGATAGGGCTGAAGTAAGGATCAGCACGGACACGGGCAATGAAGTCATTATCACCCCCTTCCTGTTTCACAACAGCTGCTGCTTGCTGAGAGAGAACACGAATTTTCTCATGGCAATCCTGTAGGTACATGGAGAGGGAGATGGAAAAATAAAAAAGTCATTCCATTGCTATTGACAGCACGTGTTCCTCTCACCTTGGTGGGAGGAAAAAATATCGAAGTGTATTGCCCTGGACAGTGCAAAAAGAAGATGCAGTTTTGACTGCAGTGCTTCACATGCCACTACATTAAAAACAAGATTTTCTTCATCCTTTCACATCTGCCCTTTGAGGCTGAAACAGTCCAAATGTCACATACATTCCCTGCTGAGCTATAACATAAACTAATGACACTGGAATAATTTATACTTCTTCAAATTTCCCAAATATTCTTAGGAGTCATTCTAGGGTTTGGGATTTTTCCAATTGTAAATAATGTAAAACCTCTACAGATTTTGAAAAGGGAAAAGAAAAGAATGTGCCCAACTTAACAAGCAGTGAGACTTTGCAAACTATGCCCTACATAAGGACAGACTGTGGAAAAAAACCCATTCCTTTGGAATCAACTGGTAAGAACAAGGGAACCCAACTGTAGTCAGGTACCACTTGCAAAATCAGCTATTGCCATGCTGGTCCTAAAATACAGCCATGTGACTGCATTTACAGCTCTGCAGGAATCTTCTCCTTGATCTACAATTAGGACAAAAATAATCCTGCTTCCTGTATTTAAATGTCATTTTGCTTCACCACTGACCTGCCTCGGGTGAACACATCTATCTTCTGGATATTTAGGGAAGAGATCTGTTTAGTAGTGGGGAAAGGAAGTGAGTTTTAGTGCTATGAGGTGGGAAAGCCTAGAAAATGTGCTGTTCCAAGGTTCCTAGCACACAAAACCAGAACATATGAATCTGAATATGAACACCTTCTGCAAAGGTACTAAGCCCTATGGGTATGTAATTAAACATCACCAGAAAGAAGGCAGGTCAACAAGAGACACAAATGAATCACAGAATGTGATTCACATGATGTGACCCTTAATGATTTAGTCAGGAAGCTTACTCACTGACCCACTGACATCAGAAACACAGGGGGGAAAAAAGAGGAAAAAAGGATGTTTCTAAACTAATATGATGAGTGATTTGCCACAACTGTTTCAGAAAACTCAAAAATATTATGCTCAAAGCTTCTATCAAACCCTTTCATTATTCTTGCAAGTTTCACTTCTATCCTTGATGTGGAAACAATCACAGAAGGAAAAATTATTATCTAAAAGGTAAATGAAAAGAAGGTGTTTCATTAAGATGGAAATTTGATTATCAATTTTGACCTGAACTGTGAAATTAAACAATAAGGAAACGTAATCTAATTGTGTCTGGGTTTATTTACTAAGGAAAATATTTAATTACCATTTGCTTGAACACAGGAAGCTGAATTAACAACTATAAACAAAGTGGTTAATATACTGTACTGAGTTAGGGAAGAATGACACATGAATGAGTGATTCAGAATGGTCTTACTTGCTTTTTTTGTTACCAGTACTGATTCACCCTCTTTTAATTTACAAGGTAGCCAACTGCCAACATGTTCCATTTAGAGAAGCCTGGCCTGTGTTCCAAGTTCCTTCAAACACTTAAAAAAGGAAAACGCCTACTAGTATCAAACATAAAAATAGGTCTCCCTCTTCTCCAGCACAGCCAGCCAGATTAGCCCAAACACACAGTGTTCCTAACAGAAAACAGGGATCTCCACAAGTGCTCTCCCCTCAGAGAGCAGAGCCTGGCTTTGCAGCACCAGTGCAATGCTATTAACTCTGTGGGAGCAGGTGAAGAGCAGAGAAAGGTGAGATAGGACAAGAGTCCAGATACATTTGTTTCTCAGGAGACAAACACCTGGCCGTAAACAAAGGTAATTTGGACATTTCATTTGTACCTGACGATTGCCCCCAGCCTTCACCATTGCCATGATTATATTCTCTGTGGCCATGAATGGCAGCTCCTGCCGGATCCTTCTCTCAATCACCTTAAATACACAAAAACAAACAAACAAACAAACAAAACAACAAAAAACAGGAAAAAAGAAAGAGCATTATAGAAAATCTATAGACAACTGAAAACTTCACAGTGAAGTTTTTTTTTCCTCTCCCTTTGAATCTCTGTGACTGGACAATGGTGACAGAATCACAGAAAAGTTTAGGTTGGAAGGGACCTTTAAAGGCCATCTAGTTCAACCACCTGCAATGTGCAGTGATGTCTTCAATAGATCAGGTTGCTCAGAGCCTTGTCCAACCTGATGCTGAATGTTTCCAGTGATGGGGCATCCAGCACCTCTCTGGGCAACCTATTCTAGTGTTTCGTCACCCTCCTTGTAATAAAACTTCTTTCCTGTATCATCTGAGTTGTCCCTCTGTCAGTTTAAAACCATTACCACTTGTCCTATTATAACAGGCCCTGATAAAAAATTTGTCCCCGTGATGCAAAGACACATCGTCATTTTGAACTTAGCTCTGGAAATCCAGATACTGAAATTGATAACACTTACAAGCCATATCTTGTATGAGACATTAGTTTGGATGTCCAAGAGTTTGGTTTTTTTAACCTGTAGTAAGTTCCGGGTCTGGATGAGATCTGTCTAGACAGTATCTTTTGCTGCTAAGTTCTACAACTCTGTTCTGTAATTAAGGGAAAAATATCCTTTGACAAGTTTTGTATTTACTCTGCTACTGGCCTCACAAGGGGCCCCTAACGTATCTCCTACAACAGTGAGAATATGGCAAGAACAGAGCAAAACTCAGAAACCATTTGAACTAACATAAAAATGTAATTCTTGGAGTGGGAGCATTTTTGTACACTTTGGTATAGTTGTAGCATTACCAAGGAGATCCATTATCTCCTGCTTTACCTTTGGATACACCACAAGTCCCTCGGAGACATTCTGCAGTGTACTCAGAATGATGTCAGCTGTGAGGAAAGCCTCAGCCAGACACACGCGCCTACAAGACACACATCAGAACCCTGGTCAGCAACAAAGCCATATTCCTGCCCACCTCAGATCGTTCAGCTTCCGTAAATAATGCTCTAAATAGCATTATTCTGGCCTAACACTGGAGCTGTTCTTTTTTTTTTTTTTTTTTTTCCTTTTTGGTCAGTGGAGAGGGAAAAGGGTGAAGGCACACATAGAAAGCTCCAAGACAATTCAGTGCTTACAGAGATAGGAAACAGGGCAGCAATCTACTGGATCTTCCCCTATGTGTTTTTTGTAGAAGTGTCTACTACTGATCCTACCCTCCAGTAGTAAGACATGCTGCATGCTATGCTGTGCCTGGCTGTGCTCAGTGGGGTATTTCCAAGGGGATCCATGCATTTGGTGAGGGCTTTCTCCAAGAAACCAGCTCCTGGTCACAAAGGAGGCTCCTGACAAAAAGCAGAGGAGGGAAACAAGAGGAGTAGTGGGAACTGAGCTGCATCAGGCAAAATGCTCTGCATCACAATGCAGCAAACATAGCATCATGTATCTGTGACACAGGGCCTGGCCCATCCTAAACTGTCATCTTTTAAAATATCCTAATTCTTGAATCTTGTGCTACATCTAAGCCCTCCAATTCTATCACAGTGCCTTAAAACAACTTTGCTGGATTGTAGATTGATTGAACTTTCTCTGGCTTGCTTTCCTTCCAGAACACTATAGCTTTAACAAGAGCACAGATTTTTATAATTGGTTAATGAAGTGGACAGATTAGTCTTTCTATTAGATGAGATGAAAATAAAATTTTAAACACTCCAGTACATCTCTCAACATTTGGTATCTATTGGGAAATAAACACACCATATCAACCAGTATGCAATTTCTTAAATTTACATTGTTTTCTGCTGGCTATGCAGCTCTTCTTTTAATGAGACTAGGAGCTGTGGAGTAAGGTCCCCCTGGGAAAAAAAATCTTCTATTTTTTCATGAAATGTTACGCAGGTATTACGTTTGTGGAGACATTTTAAAAATAACATTCTTGTCAGCAATCTTAATGCTAATCTAGCATTAATTAAGCCAAAACTGCTGTTGTTCATTGTCTCACAGGTGCCATACCTTAGAAGTCTAGAGATTTCTAAGATTCTAAGAGATCAAATTCTGCAACAGAATATGACTTTGAAATGAAAATGTTTCAAAGGTAGGTACGGGTGTTATGCAGATTTAGTACCAAATAAAACATGGAAGCACTGAATTTAATTGCTGTAATTTACTTGATAATAATTGTAGATAACTTCTGCTCAGCTCAAAATAGTTGGAATGAAGAATTATAAAACAAAGCAAAATCTGCTGAGCAATATCCTAAAGACCTGCACAGATTTTCATGAAACTTTTTAAAAAGTAGAGTATTTGTGCTCTTTCTCCAGGATCTGACTACTTCTTGCCAAGAATATTTTTCAAAATTAAAATATATTTTTTTAGATTATTTGGAGGGTTGAGGTATTGGACTATTCTCCAAAAAGTGAAAAAAAAAAAAAAAGCAGGGTCAAAAAAATGCATCCAAAATAAGGAGGAGAATTTGAGAGATGTGAGTACTGTAATACTGTCCTATTGAAACAGGAAGACTACGAAAGCAATTTATTACCCTGGCTTCTGTATCCCTCCCTTTCACTGCTGGTTTTCTTTACAGAAGATCTTGACATTAAAAAGAACCTAACAGTTTTTATCTGATGGTACAGAGAAAACCAGTTTGTAGTCCCTGGGTTCTATTGAGACTGCTTTTTGTCAAGGTGGTATCTTGTGGGTTTAGTCTAAAGGCAGTATTTTCTAAAGAGGCAAGAGGACTTTTCTGCACAAGGCCACCTGCAGAGCGCAATCTGAACAGACCTGTTGGCACTGTCATCCAGCGTTCGCTCAAACCACTGCACGGCGGCCGTTTGGAGGGGATCCATCACCAGCGTCATCAGGTGCCGAGCGAGGCTGCAGCAGCGCTCCGAACGCATCGGGTTCCTCTTGTAAGGCATAGCACTTGAGCCTGTCAAAGCAGGAAAAGGGATGCAAACAGGGCAACAGAAGAAGGGAAAAGAGATGAAGGTCCTCCCCCAGGAAAGAAAAATGTGTCAGGAATCATAGTTTTGACTAAAGCTTCAAAATACAACAGTTTTCTATAATAACAAAAATGACACCACCATTTTCCCCTTCAGATCAGAAACATCTAAATGTGAGCAAAGAAAAAGTGAGATGACATTTCTGCAATTCTGCAAAACGGAAGTCCTACCACATAAAAGGGACAAACTGTTGTACTCTTCAATGTAGTATTTAGCACCATCTTCCTAGGCTACCCGTGGCAATCTTAGCAGTGTTCGAGCCTCCATCTGCTCAGTAACACTGTCCTTCAAAGTCAGATGCTTACACTGCTGCCTGTTGCTCTAGGGAAGGGGTATTAAAATCATGCACAGAATGTAGAACGGTACAAGTACCACACAGGTGTAAGGCTTAATTTGCTGATTCAATTCTATACAACTATTTAAGGTACCCAAACTTTCTTTCAGCCGAGAGCCAAAACACTACACTTCCTTTTCCCTTTCCAACAGTGTCAGAATCATATCATTGGTGTTCTTCTGGCAAGGGTGCAAGGGTCCACCCTAGTTTAATTGTTCCTAATTTGTTTGCTTATAAAGATCAAAATGCTGAGTTGGGCTGAAAACCTACTTTCCAGTCAGCCTCATGAGGACTGGAAAACATGAAGCACTCCTCAGAACCAGGCCCGCCTCTCCAGGCAATGGGACATACATGGCTACATTTTAATTACTTACTATCCACAAACCTTTAGGTAAGGCGTTTTTTCTTTTTCCTTCCCCCCTGCCCTCCTTTCCTTTTCTTTTAAAAGCATTGAAAATACTAACAATGTCAAGTCCAGTTAATTTAAAGCAAATTCTGTCAGTAACATTTTTAAGTTTGTGTAAAAGGCCACACCAACATAAATGAAAAGACACATACACCAGTCCAGGAAAATTCTCTCATCCCTTACCAATCTGGTCTTTCTCAAAAGGCTCCTCTATCTCCTTCAGGTTGGCCAAAAGACGAATGTCAGTGCAAATCTAGAAAGCAAGCATGAGAAATTAACAAAACAGAACTAAACTGACACCCACCAATGTATCTTAGTGTTTGTGCTCTCGGAGAATCTTTGCATCTATGTGCAAGAAGTAAACTGGGGGCAGTGGAAACTTTGACAAAAAATTGACACTGCAATCATACTTCCTGTCCTAAAAACGTTTAGACATTTTTATACAACACAGAAAACAGCATGTCCACTGGATTAGATGGGAACAGGACTCCAACAAGGGCAAATGTTTGCAGGAAACAGAAGACAGATCAGAAGAGAACACTGAAAATGCATAACAAAATTGCACAGTGGTTTGCAAAGACAGATAATGTGTGCTCACTGAACTGGGAAAAAAACAAAACAGAAGAAAATACCACAGATCACTTTAGCCCAAGAGGAGGAAGAAGGAGGGAACAGACATAAATCAATGAAAAGAATCCACAAGGACAGAGAGAATAACACCATTATCAGAAAGGCAATTAACTAGAAGGAAATGGTGAAATTTAAGAACTCATACACCACTAGGAAAGACATTTACTCTAATTGGATCAATTTAGCATAGATTAGACTAATATCTGGTGTGGGAGTTGTTAACCCATTTTAGAATCTGCTCAGTTAACTTGCTTTACTTGTCACTGGTTTTAAGATCCTCGAGATTTGAGTAACAGGCACATACCCACCGTCGGACTTTCACGATCACAAAGAAGACAGCTGAACAAGGAACACCAATATTTCTTGAGCAGAGCATTCTGCACCAGAGCACCTTCTCTTCAAGATCTGAAACATTTCTCCCTCTTCCCAATGTTTACAACTTGGGTGCTCACCTTGTGTATAGAAGCCCCCAGACTAGCCAGCACAGCCAGGACTCCAATATCCACCTTGCGACTGTAGGTCTGCCCAGTGACCATGTAAGCCCTAGAAATAAGCACAGAACTTGAGTGTTCCAGACAGACACAACAGCACTGCAAGACTTTGAGCAAGCAGTGACATGGCTCTTGAAACGGAGGGCTGTCATTCTGCTGGATGAGAACAGCTTTGGATTCAGGCTGTCAGTTTCTTGGGGCAGCATGCAGGTGGGAGAGAGGTGAACAGAGGAAAAGGGACAGCTGTGCTTTGACAGGGAGACAAGAAGAAGTGGCCTATTTAAGAGGTGAAGTTTCATGTGGGAAGATGCAACTGGGATGGAAGATGGCAAGGGGGAATAAGCGTACACAGCACAGATGTCGGTTTGGCAGCCAGGGGAATCTGGGCCAACACTACCAGCAGGAGTCACACACTGCTAAGAACGCGTGTTACATACCGCTTGAATCCTGCCTTCTCAGTCACTAATCTGTCCAGTTCTTCAACCTTGGGATAAAGTGAAAAAAACCCAGAGCTCAAAATACAACTCAGCAAGGTCAGCAAGAGCAAAAATGGTCTTTGCTTTTCTCAGTTTACTGTTAAAAAAATCTTCTACTTTCTGTGAAACATCCCTTCCCAAATGCTGGTTACTTTCACAGAGCCCCAGAGGGATCAGGGTGACTTTGTAAATTTAATGTGAGAATCTCAATGTTCCCTCAAAGAAAACATCATTCCAGGGCAGAAAATTGCCAAGACTGTATGTCCCCACCCTGGGCTGTCTGACATACTTTACTGTGGTCTCCCTCAAAGAGCTGCAAGAAGCTGGCTTGAGTGCCAGTGGTGCCTTTCACACCCCGGAAGCGCAAGTCATCCCGAGCCCGCTCCAGGTTCTGCAGGTCCATGCATAAGTCTTGAATCCACAAGCAGCAGCGTTTCCCCACAGTGGTGAGCTGGGCAGGTCTGAAAACAATCAAGTACACAACATGATTCATTGAGAATTTGCCCAAGCACCACACTTCACTGCTGAGCCTGCCATTAGGAGTTCCCTACAGATTCAGCTCTATTGGCTCATTTGAGCAGAAATTAAGAGGATTTTGCTTAGGCAGAAGGATGTACCAATGTCAGCAGTGAATGGTACTGAAGATGTAATCATCTCTTTCAGGAATTAGATGGAATTACGTTACCAGGAAACAGCAATTCGATGTCACAGTGCCAGGCGGGCGCCCCCTGCCGGCCTGCAGGGGCTGTGCCAGACTGGGGGTGCATTTGTCCCCCACCCCAATTCTGCTCACCCAGGGCATGGGGGGCACCCTGGCTGACTTACAGCACTGGTGTGAACTTCTCAGCACAGACACATCGGCATTCACTTTGTGATTTTAAATGATCCCGCTCAGGAACCTTTGCCTCTTATATATAGAAATGTGTTCCTCAGCCTCTGGGCAAACACGCTTCAACAATACTGTCAAGCCAACACTTCCTTTAAGACCTCTACCTTGGAATAAGTAACTGCAAGATTCAGGTACAGTTCAGTCCCCCTGAAAATGATTTGAGGCAAAACCAGGGGTGTTTCTGGAAATCACTTTCCAGAAAGTGAAATATTTAAAATTATCCACATGAACTCCAAAGAAAACCTCTATACTACTTCAAAAAATCACACACACATGAACAATGTGCTCCTGATTAAGCTCAGACATAAAAAAGGAAGCTTGTAAGATCTGGAAGCAGGGACAGGCAATCCAGGAGGAATACAAAGAAACTATTCAACACTGCAGAGATGGGGCAAGGAAAGTCAAAACCCACCTGGATGAATTTAGTATGGGATGTGAAAGACAACAAGACAGGCCTCTGCAAGTACATAAGGAGGAAAAGGGAAGGCTAGGGAAAACATGGAAGTGATTGTGAACGGAGTAAAGGCCCTGCTGACAAACGACACAGAAAAGGCTGAGACATCAATTACGATTTCACCTGGTATACACTTCTTGAACACTCCTCTGTCCTCTTTCTAAAAGCCCAAACAAAACTAACACAGATACTCCTCCAAAAAGCTGTAGATGAAGAGGGCTGTAGGGCTAGAAATGATGGAACCGACGTTGCATTTACAGCAAGACGATAAATCAGAGACCTGATGTTTTCTCTCCCCTTTGGGAGAAATGTTGAAGTGCCAGACACCGAGTCTGACACAACCTGTGCTTAATTCTCCTGCCTCTGCTGCTCCCTATCAGTGGGGCAGAAGACCTCATGGTATAGGCTTAGCTCATGGTATAGTTTAATGCTTCTGAAAACTGTCTTCATGAAGCAGGAGATTAAACTACCCCAAAAACAGAACCACCCAGATCTCATTATCCTTTGACTCGGCATCTGTAAGAACAAGTAGCCATTAACAAAACTTTCTAGGCTGCAGCGGAAAATAACTTAAAAAAACCCAAAGAAAATCTGACTGGAAGACAGGCTTAGTGCAACTCCCAGTCATGCTTTTTTGAAACAGCCCAGAACATGCACATCTGTGTTTGCCTGGAAGTTACCCTTTAAACGAAGCTGTGTTGAAGCAAGTGCTGACAGCTAGTCAAAGCAAGAGTCCAATTTCCTGAACAAGCCTGGAGTCAGGCACATACGCCTTTTCTGAACCACCAACAGGTCAGAGATGGGAAAAGGATGGCGAAAGAGCAGTAGCAGGTCAATTTAATCAAAGCACAGACAACAAAAAGAAAGCAAAGGCTGACGGCTACTTACTGGTAGTGAGTGAAGCCCAAAGCAGGCATGTCAGCATACTTCTCAGCAAAGTCGGCCAGCCGGCTGATCACCCTGGCGAGCTGGTGGAAGCAGGAGGGATAGAAAAGAGGTGGAATGAGAGAGGGAAAAACCCCAAACAACACAGCAGAAATTCGCATGCTTAGCATTTCTCACAATATTGTGAGAAAAAGGGGAGGGAAACCACTGTGCAGGAAGGGGCAGTTGTGCAGGGAGGGACCTTGAGGACAACTGTGCAGCCCTCTCTAACTGTAGAATATGGTGTGTTTCAGTTCTTCAGGGCATGCATGCAATTTCTGCTTGCTATAAAACTCAAGCAAGAGCTCACACAAGTCATTGGATTTGAGCCCAAACTAGTCTAATCTTCGTGCCCAGCCCAATACTGCAGTTGGTTCTTCCTTGGGTATTTTCTTTATCCCTGGAATCGGTCAGGAATAAAGCTGCTTGGGTTATAACTGACACACGTACAGTCCAGGGCAAATTGGATGCCAACTCACTCACGTCAGACAGACACCACTGCACTACACTCCAGCTATATTTGACCTAAGAAAATTTTATTATATAGTTTCTTGAATGCTGACAGACTTCTAGGAACACAGCTAAGGATAAGACTAAGATAATCCTGAAAGCAATACAGCTGTATTGCTGTGTAGGACCTGTGGCACAGATAAACAAGGAGCTGCTTATAATTCCCACTGTGAGCCAAAAAGCTCTGGGAAAAGACTTGAGAAAGGAAAGGAAGGGAACTTCACTTTTTTGAGAACAACCCAGACAGACAACTCCTCCTAGCTTCCCACAGAGGTTTAGGAAAACCCAAGTTAAACACAGGCTATGCACAGGATATGAGTGCTTGCCAATTCTGAGACACTGCAGAAACACCTTCTCACCTTTGGTAGCAGGAGGTTAAACCCATCACGGAGGACAATCAAATCCTGAAAGAAGCAAAAAAAGGAACTTTGGGCCATGTTTAAAGGACCAGACATAACAGTTTCTCTCAGAGAGGACACAGATTATACTTCCTTGATTCAAAAGTCTCCTCTTAAATGATTTGCTTTCCTTCTTGTAACAGAGATTGCACTGAACTTGCCTATGACAAAAATGCTGGATCCACCATTGCTCCTTTTATACTGTCCATGGAAAGTCATAAGTGGTGGAAGACCTGATTCCACCAAGTACCTATGGATGATTATTTTGAGGTCTTGGGACTGCCTATGGAATAACAGACTAAATCATATGGTCCCAAGTGGAAAATACAGGCACTGTAGGTTAAAGGCAGCAGGAAAGTAAATAGGCTGATGAGACACCAATTGTCTTTACTCCTTCTTTTGAAACTGAGGTACAGCTGGGCACAGGTGTCACAAGAAAGGTGATATTACCCAAAAGCTAAACATGTTTGCAAAGAAGTAGAGAAAAAATAAATCACACAGCAGCTTCTCATGCAACAAAAGCAGCTGTGAAGTTGCAATGGCTGGAACAGTGGAACAGCAACGTATATTGAGAAATAAGGCTTCAGTTTGTGCTCTGTTGTAGACGAGGGGTTCTTCACAAATATTTTACAGCTCTGTAGAATGGTAGTACTTCCTTTTTCACTTAACACACTGATCCATTCTCTTCACTACTGAAAAGCTTGTTTTCCCCTGAATTATGCAGGGGTTCCAAGTAGCAATTGAAAGCTCAGGGACGTTGTTCTGTAAGTCAGTGAACTCTTGCCACAGGGGTGTAACTGATAAAAATCACACAGTTCACATGTTTCTTCATGTGTTTGCAACTCCCCTCTTATCTCCTTGAATATTTAACATGCAAGCAGAGGTTAGGGAACAGTTTCCAGATAGATTTTACTTCACATGAAAGGAAAGAAGGCAAGTGGAGCTTGCTTTCCTAGGGTAGCCACGTTAAAGAACTGAATTAACTTCAACAGTAAAATTAACAAAAATGACTGAAAAATCCACGTAATATTTTATAAAGAGCTATAAAACAAACAACTGTAGCTTTGTTTTACCCAGCTCAGCAGGCAGGGAACTGGAAATACACCATTACCGTGTTATCCCCTACGTAGCAGGAAGTTGCTCCAAGGTGGATGATGGCTGCAGCTTTCGGACAGCAGTGGGCAAAGGTGTGCACGTGGGCCATCACATCGTGACGCAGCTTCTTCTCCTCCTCTGCTGCCATCTTGAAGTCAATGTTGTCCAGATTTGCTTCCATCTCCCGTATCTGCTCATCAGTGATTGAAAGCCCAAGTGACTGCAAGGGGAAAAGAACTTTCATTGTATTTTCTCTTTACCAGCAAACTGAGACAGAAGCTGTTTAAATAATTTACTCCCATCTGACATCTTCCAGAAGTGTGACAATTTGGTATAAACCAGCTGTAACAGCAAATGCTTTCATTCTAGGGCTCTCCAGCCTTTCCCAATAGCACAGGACAGTGTTCATTCTCAGATGTTCCCCTTGGGCTTCGTACCTCCCTCAATCATGTAACATTCCTGTGAAAACTATGAAAATTGAAGTACATGGGGAAAAGTGATAGAAAAATAGTATAGTTTAAACTTGTTTTAATGAAGCTTACCTTTTGGGTAAAGAAAAATCCAGCTAACATGTGACTAAATAGCTTGTGTCAGGAAAAACTCTCCGGACCACAACTAAACATACACAACTGTAAACAGGGGGCTCAAAACATATGGAAAGGTGTATATGTTTTATATGTTTGTACCTTTTCAAAAGTCCTGTAGTACCTCATGTCAGACTGAATATGAAACCTCGTGAAATCAGTAACTTGGTCTGGAAGAAGGAGATGAATGCTCCTAGTTCATGTTTGAAAATAATTGCTAGAGCTTTTTAGCAAGGTGACTTGAAAACAAAGTTATCCAACCACAGATTATACACTGGTGTAATCCACTAAGATGAGAAAAATGTCTTTTCATGATGCTGAGAAATTAAAAGTCTCACAATGAACTTGGTATTACTGCCTTTTCCACATTAAAATACTATTGTCCTGTGCATGAGTGATGAGAAATCACCAACCAGGAGGCTTCCAGGATTCGAAGTTTTTAAAAAACTGGTTCCGTTCAGAATCAAACTGACTGAAAAAATTGTTTGCAGATATGGAACCTGGAACTGAAGAAGACAGCAAGTGAAGCAGATATGCTCTCAAGGACCTCATCAGATAATGAGTACCCAAACTTATGCTGCCACAAGCATATACATTCCCGTGAATGTCCAGCTAAATGGGGAAAAGCACCTGGCCCCAGACTGCTGCCTTTGAGGTGCACCGGTATAGACTGCAACTGCCTAAAAGCACAGGCAGCTCAGCAGGCAATAATTCTTGTGCCTAGATTAAAATCTCATGCCTTGCTCAGACATCTGTGATCCTTTGGGAAAAGCTGACCACAGTACACAGTCATACAGAGAGGAAAGAAATAACCCCCAAGAGGGACGACTCGACGTAGAACATGTGCAAGGCAGGGTAGTGCCAAGACAAATGTCGTCCTCATCTGTCCACAAACAACGTGTGAGTCTCTTCCCTATGAGCTTTTGCTGATACTGGCAGTACCTCGGGAAGAAAACGAACATCCTTCAAATCCGTGTACCTAAGAAAACCAAGCAGGAAAACTACGCAAGGAAGAACACAAGGTTTTCCCCAAAGCACCAGAGGTCAGTGATGAACTCTCTGGACTGTGCTTTTAGGGTGTCATTCTTCTGAGACGGTCCCAATATTTTGATGTGCCACTCCAACAGCTATGTCTGTTGATCACTTTTCCTAAAGGACGGGGCAGAACAGGTGGATGACGTGGCACAGCTCCTGCACACAAAATCAGAACACCGCGTTGTTCATCATATAAAGAACATATGACAGAAAAACAATGAAACTTAAACTGGACAGAAAAAAACTGATGGAGGGTTACTAAAGAAAGAGAGGAAACATTTATATTTCATATGTGCAAAACATATTATAAGTCGGTTTGATGCTGCAGGATGTCAAAGCTAATTCTACAAAAAGGGAGAGCTCCAAGAAGTTTGTACTTGACTTTCAAATACAATTAAGTCAAGAATTCAAGATAAAAAGTGTTAACAGAAGAATCATCAAACAAAGAAATTTATGCAAAAAATTAAACTAGTGTTTTGGGATGAATATAAATTCAGACACCTCAACTCTTAACCCAAACTTTAAATGCTGTCAGTTGGGAAAATAAAAGTTTTTCTTACTAATGCCACACTTTGCTAAGCCTGCTCTTTCAAACTCCTGCTATTGCCTGCTGAAAGGAGCAAAATACTGTATAGACTTTCTGCCAAATTCAGTTTCTACTGAAATAATTCTTCCATTCTTATCTCACATACTCCAAGTGGACCACTTGAAAACTTCACCTATTAAGCAGAGTGAATATTGAAGCCATCTGCCCGGCCCTATACTTCACGTAAAAATTTTATCACTAAGCTGCATGTCTTCTGTCATACTACTCCCTGCAACTTTAAGAAAACCTATGATTAGACCTTCCTAGATCTGATTTATCAGAAGACAAAAGTACTGCCCACAGTTCATTTGTTATTGTTTGGTTTCTAGTGTTTCTGAAAAGATAAGCTATGTATCTTCAAAAGGAATGGCCGAAGAAGCAAAACATGAATGTCTTGGAAGTGAGGACATGTGCTGCAGTAAATTGCCATAGTTCACTTATTGCCTGGTATTTGGGTGGGTATTCTTTTTCATGGAAATACTGTGCATCTTCTATAATGAACCTAAAGAAATGGTTTGTATGTGTAACTAACTGACCACTGACAGAGATAACAGGTGCTGGAAGTAGCTGACTCTTCCTTCTTTTTAGTCCAGAGCTGACATTAGATTACAAACTGTTCTGGAATGAGGAGCCAGATAAAAATAGCAGTCTCCCTCTTCCCACTGTGAAAAGAGAGCTCAAGAAGTTGTAAGACCTATCTCTATTTTCTGGGAACAAAAGTCTGGGGTGGCAATGGGAGGCAGAGCAAGGGCCAATAGATGGGGTAGCCTGGAATTCAGAGCTTGGGAATGGAAACCTAGAAGCCCCAAACTGGGGTATTCTTCCAAGCAGATTGCTTTCTCCTATTGGGCAACTCATGTACTCTGTTCTTGAACAGAAGTGATGATTATCTGATGGAATCTATACAACTATGTTTAAATTCTCACGCTTTGAACATGCAAAGTTCCTCAAGCATGCATTCACAGTACTGACACTTCCTATGCCAGATGAGATTTGCAGCTCTCTCACTCCAGCATCTGAACTGACAAAATCAGGCATGCCCTACTCTGGAAGGTGACTCCTATTTAGCACAGCTGTATAATTGCATCTTCAGCTTCTGAAACATCATATTTGGTCCAACATATTCTTGATAATGCTGCTATAGTGATACGATCTTTGCATGGAGAAGGAACATGGCAATGACATTGTGCACTGTGTGTTCATTCTCCAGCATGGTGCTTCTCTGCCTTTGCGCTCATAGTAACTGCCACACCTAGAGCTTGAATTGCTTCTAACAATCCCAGGGCTTTGAAAACAAAAATTGGACCCTCTGCAAAAACAAACAGGCTCCTATTAAGTCTGAAAGCTAAAGCCATACTGTCAGAAAGCGGGGTGGTTTTGTGCCTTTTTTTTCTTTGGGTTTTATTTTTTGGGAGGGGAACACATTACAGCTTTTTCACTGTCAAAAACCTGCTAAGAGTCACAAGGAATCAAGTCAGTGCAACTTAAAAACTGTGTCCCAATTAAGATGAAATAATAGCTGTACATGTATCCCTAACTAGGACCAGAGTCAAAGTCAGAAACTTTAGCTTAAAGTGCATGTTAAAAAAGTCAACTTCATATGCTCTACTAACATAAGAGCTTGCAATCATATGGACATACTCTCAGTTGCTGCTTCCTAATAGTTGAATTAATAATACACAGTATGCAATCTTTCGTGGTATTATTTTTTTTTTTTTTTGCAGCACTCAGCCAACCAGAAACATCACGACTACTTGCAGGGTAAATGTACAGCTCACTTTGGCCAAAAGTAAACTTATCTCGGAAAAAAAGGGCTATGTGACAACAAATGGCCACAGATGCAGGGGGTGGTCCGGTTGGCACGGACAGACAGCCATCGGATTGAATGGACAGTGGACCTCACCCGTCACACCTCCTGGAAAGCAAACAGCTGAGCGCTTGGGAAGGACACCGCTGTTTGCTCAAAGGCAACCCCTCACCAAAGATTGCTTAGCGGAGCTTTTACAAAACCAATTTTACAGGGCAGGCAAAAGTGCAAGGGGGAGGCTACGAGGCGAGAAGAAATGATTTGCTGAGGGGCGGCGGGAGGGATTGTTTACAGAGGGCTGGATGATCCTGAACTCGCAGAGCCCCCGCACCCCTTTGCTCCCCGGAACGCGCCAAAGGGGCGCCTGGAAAGTTGCTCCGGTCGGTTTCCCGAGGGTAGCTCCGGGAAGGTACGGTCGGCTCCCGGCCCCTCATCTGCCAGAGCCCTTAAGGGAATCGGGAGGTGAAGACGCCCCGGCAGCACGCTCCCCCCGCCCCGGGCCGCTCCGCCCTCAGCGCCCGTCCCGCCGTTACCTTCTCAGCCTGGGCGAGGTAGAGCCAGAGGCGGCGCCAGGTGCTGAACTTCTTCCTCTCGCTGAAGTTGTAGGCCATCTCGGCGCTGGCGTAGCGCGACACCAGCGGGGAGCGGTACCGCGCCATCACGTCCTGCTCCTCTCCGGGGGCCGCCATGGCAGCGGCAGCGGTGGCAGCAGCAGTGGCAGCGGTGGCAGCAGCGGCGCAGGGCAGCGGCGGGGCCCGCGACAGCCCGGGATAAGGGCGGGCGGAGGCCCCGCCCCGCCGCCCCCAGCGCGCCCCGCCCCGCCCCGAGCCGGGCCCGGCGCCCCCCCGCGCCCGGAGGCCAACGCGGCCCCAGGGACCCCGACACGGCCGCGGGACACAAAACGTGCACAAAACACGAGCTTTAAATGCTTAGCAGCCAAACACATTTATTAGTATTTTTTTTATTTTTTTTCCAGGAACCCAAAAATAGTTTGTAGTTATAATGTAAGCAACTGAGTTGCACATAATACAATCATATCTTTCAAAACAAACAAACAAACAAAAAAACAAAAAAAAAAAGAACCAAAAAAACAAAACCAAAACAAGGAAAACAAAAAACCAAAAAAGCTGTTTAAAAGCCCAAAAAAAAACCTTCAGAAAACTTATATATAAGTATTACACCATCTCTCAGTTTCAATGAAATGACGACGACTTAATTCTTTATTACTCTTAACTTGTCACACTCCAATAAAACGTCACCCTTTTGTTTGTTTTTTTTTCTTTTTTTTTCCTTTTTTTTTTTTTTTCTAAATCCAGCATGAGAAATACAGTACCTGCTATGGCAAAAATACACATAAAATGCAACATTTCAGCTTATTTGTACATTAGTAGAGTTTAAACATTTTATTGGTTTTTTTTTTCTTTTTAAGTGAACCAGTGATCTTAAGTACCACTATACTAAAAGTAAAATAAAAATATAGAAAAGGAGGAAAAGGGGGCAGCCAGCCTTACAAGAGCACCTTCTAAAGTGCTGAGTTTCTGTGTCCATGGAAAACCCTTAGGCAGTTCAAACAATTCTGAGAATATGGGATGGAAATTAAGATGAAACATGGATATGCAAGACATTGTGTCATCTCCTCTACATTCTCCCCATTTGTCATGTAATTTTCCTTACTGCACACTACAGAAAGAGGGGAGAAATCAGAACTACGGTAAGAGTTTAGTAAAGGAAGCCATTTCAAGTATAAGAAAAAAAAAAAAACAACAAACACTTACAGGTAACTTGCAAATAGCATCAATACACACACAGCCACTATTTTTATTATTACAATGTCTGCTTCTGGGGGACAGTGTTTTAGGCAAGAGGACTTTAGCTGTACCTTCCTGTTACCTATTTATGTGCAAAGTAGAAAAGCTGCCTTTTCTAATCCAGCCATATTGG
This sequence comes from Motacilla alba alba, assembly GCF_015832195.1. Lineage (NCBI taxonomy): Eukaryota > Metazoa > Chordata > Aves > Passeriformes > Motacillidae > Motacilla > Motacilla alba. Next base: position 48,955,462 of record NC_052031.1, read on the forward strand.
ACATCAATGATTTTCTATTAAGCCACCTCCTCCCTCCATTCCATAAGGAGAGAAGGGGGCATTATATTACCAAGAAGACTAGATGAAATGAATCTGTTTCTCCATTCCTCTTCCAGACACACCATTCTCCTATTACTTGTTTGCAATGAAGAGAAACTTGCCAAACTCCCGATGCCCACCAGTAGCCAGTTTCCTGAACAGGTAGAAGGCATTTACCTTTGTAAACATAATCCCTTATGTTTGTGGAACTCAAAGCAGCATTTCACACCTCCAGCCGAGCAGTGGAGATGAAAATAGATCAGAACACTCCCCTGTCACTGCTTTTCCTCTTCCCCTTTCCTCTTCCGCACCCAGGAAGATTACATTTGGTTATTTTTGTTAGAAGGTGGGTGTTTTTTTGATTCTTTGAGGACAATACTTAGCATTTAGTAAAAAGTAAACATTACAGAATTACCATAATCAGATTTATACTGCTGTTTGTTCTGCTTTCTAGATGAGAAAGAAAAAGCACTATGCATCAGATGTTCTACAGGCTTTAGAGCAGATGTGGCAGAAAACCAAGATACCTCTGTGTGTAAATGCCACAGGTGCACTTGCATCACTTCAGCTTCTTTCTCTGCAGAATCACTGTACACACTTCACCTTGATTACTGGCAGAGATGGAGAGGATGGCGTAGGGCAACAGTGGAGAGATGTTCCTAAGGCCAGGGGGAGCAACGCAGGACAGAGAGGACCAGGGAGTGTTAGACAGAAAGGTTTCAGGTACAGAAACCATGTTCTTGATATTTCAAACGCCAAATTCCAAGAGGCATGGGCTCATATGCACATCCCTGAGACGCACATCCAAGAAGGAAGAAACAGGGACCAAGTGATTAAGAGGGGAGAAAGTAGCAGAGGTTCCCTGACAGCTGTGGGATTTACCCAATGAAGACCTCATCCCCCACCACCCTCCCAGAGACATTTTGGGAGAGTTGTAAGGCATATACACAAGCAGCATCTACTATCATTCTCTCTGTTCCTACGTTCTGTTGGCAGGTGATGGCTTCTGTATGTTGTGGACAAGAAGAAGAGACACTGCATTTGAAGTGTGACTGGTAACACACTGAAATTAACTCAGGGAAGGACACAGGAAGCTACTCTGCCCTTCATCCCTGGAGCAGCAGCATAAAGTGGCCAGGTTCTTCATCTTACAGTCCCCTCTCTGGTACTACACACCACCACCTCCCCTTCCTGATGGCAGGAAAGGATGTGTCTACTTGAAAGATGACATTACCAAAACTGCCATTTAATGGCAGGGAGAAGTACACAAACTTTTTCTGATTTGGTGGTCTGGTGAAAGAAGCAGCAAGCTCCAAGTACTTCAATGTTGAAGCTTACCTAAAAGTACTGGAGACATGTGACCTGTAGCAACACTGGCGTAACTATATAAAGAAGAGAAGAAGATGGAAACAGGCATAAAGACTGAAGAGTATGAGTAACTGAATCTCTATCAACTTCTATCATTTAGGATCTGAGTGTCTAATGGATTCAATAATTAAAAAAATCAAAAGGGTTATCTCCCTCCACACGAGCAAACAATGTAAAAAGAACTAGCGATCTTGCTGTGAAAACCTCATAATACTTCTACCATGCTTTTTTCGTCAAAGCACTTGACAAACATTACTAGTTGATCCTCACAAAACCCCTGTGAGGTAGGTAAGTATTATTAACAACCCCGCTTTACAGGTGAAAAAATAAAGGCAAAGTAGTTAAATGACTTGCCCAAGGCAAGGGAAGAGTAATGGCCAATGCTAAAATTCAGGAGTTTCAGGCTTCCCAAACCTGTGCTCAAGACCACTAGTTCAAATATCTTTTTACAAAGGAGATAACAGATGGAAATAATAGCCCATCAATTTTAGAAGAAAAACTAAGATTTAAAAGGTTACATCAGAAGGGAAAATGTACCACGAGGTATTTTTGTGAATGAGTTTAAGCTTCTGATTTTTTTTTTGTTTGTTTTTTTTTTTTTTTTTTTAAAGGCATTCTGACAGAGTGGAACCCTGATAAGATCACATCTGCAAGGCAGGCACAGATGCGAGAGTGATCATCAAGTCTATTACTTATTACAGTACTGTGAATGTCAACAAAAATAAAACTGCTGCATGAAAACACTGAATACAGGCAGGATAATATCTCAGTTTATGATATTACACCTAAGATAATGCCAGTACCATGGTTCACCATGGACAAAGGAAAAAGTCAAGTCAAAAGGTCCCTATTATAATGATGGAGAGAGCAGCGAGATCTACATATTTTCTGAGGAGACTCTTCCTGGAAGCTCAGCCAGCTTCAAGGAATGCACATAATTCACAATGATTACATTTTGGAGATGTGAGGAAGTAAATCTTTTTCCATGACCATTATGATATCACCTTGTAATAAAAATAGGATAGTTCCTTTTAAATAGTACATATCAGTCTACTTTCCCTAACATTTCACATACTGTCACACCATTAGCGCTAAGTCACTGGCAGCAACACCAGACAACAAAACACCAGTAGCTGCTGACATTGAAAATACACAATCCTCATAGCTGGGCTTTGATCAGCACTAGAAAGAAAGTACTGTCTCCACCATCCTGCCCACAGCTGCTCTGTCACTGTATGAAGAGTACCAGAAACAGCAGCAAAGAAAATGTTAGGGATAAGGAAGTGTGAATATCAAGGACTAGTCATATTCCAATTCTCCTGGAAGAGCACAAGGACTGTTGAAATGGAAAACAAGTAGTAAATAAAAAAACCCAGTGCCTGTGGCAGGGGGTTTCCTGAGCTTAACAAGGGCCAGAGCACAGGAGGTGGTAGATATTCCCCAGGTAGACCTGGTGTCCCATTCACCTTTTAGGCCCTGGGTTAACACTGTGTGGCTGAATTCACCCTGTGCAAGGCTAAGAGCTGATTTTGTTTTGCAGCCAACATTGGTTATTCAAATCTCTGCCCAGTTATCAATTGTCCAGCCTCTGACAAAAGAAAGGTTCTTATCAATTCCTTCTTAATTCAAAGTTATCACTTCCCCACTTCCCCAAACGATAATGGATATGCCATGGACACAGAAACTCCCGAACAGTTTAGCAAAGTATCTTTGTCCCCTACACCCCCTTTGCAGAATGCATAGTTTACAATTCACTTACAAAATAAAGAAGCAATGCTGACCACATATGGGACCTTTTTTTTTTTTTTTGAAAAAAGAACAAACAACCTCTTCTTAAGTTCAGTATCAAAATTCACATTTGCATAATAATACATTTCAAGGCCATTAGAGAGGAATGAGAGCGAAGCAAAGAAAACTGCAGAGTCTCTCCTCTCTTTGTCTTCCTGAATAGAGCTGAGGGATCCCACTAGAGTTTCTTTTCAGGGTGGGAATTACAAAGCGCTACAACAACAGCTCTTGATCTTGTACACCTCATGTTTTGGATGGGACGAAGAGGTGAATTATTAGGGAAAAAAAAACAAATGGAAGGAGACACTGCAGATTCCCATGTTTAGCTACAAACAGCTTTGAAGAAACAAAAAATTACTTCAGATTTTTTTCCTTTTAAACACTTCTACCTTACCATTTCAAAAACTTTTTTTTCTTCTTGTGTAATACCCTGTTCATTTAAATGGCAACGTTAAGTGTGCTGGAAGTCGGAAGGGTTGAAAAAAAAATTCCTGTTTTGCTTACCAGGACACGGGCAGAGAGGGTAAAAGTGTGCCTGCACCCACTATTTAACAGAAGCTACAAAACATCATCTTCTGTACATGTATAAATTTGTCTCAAACATCACTGTGTTCAAATTCTCCAGTGCTTACAAAAAACCAAAGCCACGCACACTCACACTCATGCACACAAACAAAGAGAAGCCACATAATACATATACAAACTCAACCTGCAACGCAGACTACCCTAAAACTATCAACAGCTTCTGTGTGCATCACATGACATCCCTTCGCACCCCCCACCCCAACTTCTACCACATATGAATACGTATTGTGCAGTGTAGAGACCAGCCAATGATGCTGCTTGTCAAAAGGGACCAGTGGGCTGCAATCTCAAAGTCTGACCTCTTGAAAGAATAAATTGACCCTTGTCTCCCCTCCAGCCCAAGCGGTCTCCTCAATTAGACAGTCACTATACTCACAAAGGCACATTCATAAATACCACATTTAACTTACTGCTTGTAAAAACATAGGAGGAAACGTTAAGCGCTTATACCCCGACCCATTCCTACTGACCCAGCAAGAAGTATCACAATAACATATCACTTGGTGAGACCTTACTCCACCTTTAGAAGGTACATATTAAAGAAGTCTTCAAACACCTCTTTTAAATTTTTTTTGCATAAATGAATGCTTTTTTTGTTTGTTTTTGGCTTACATATTTTGGAATACAGCACACTCACTATAAAGCTCTGTTGTAAGGCTACCCCCTAAAGTAAGGCTGTTCTACCTTGGCTTGCATTTTCACTTCATTTTGCTTCTTTTCCACATGTCCCCAAAACAAAACAAAAAAACCCACACAGCGCCTTATATAGAAAGGGTAAGCCAGATCTGGCAGGGAGAGGGAGGGGAAAGAAAGCACATAATATCATAACCACGTCACTAAAATAGCTATCCTAACAAGCTGTGCAACCTCAACAGAAACTGATAAAGAAAATGATCACTTATGGTTGGTTTTGTTTCATCTGAAACAGGAGGAGCTTCCACCTTGTCTCAATTAATAAAAACAAACATAAAAAAATGAGGAAGTTAGTTCTGTGAAGGTAACAACACACACTAACAGCCAAGAAGAGGCATTTAGCGGTCAAGGAAACACTGCTCGCCCAACACGGCCTCCTTGTATTGTGCACTCCAGTCTCTTCCCCTCTGCCCACCGCTGTCAAGAATGTTTGCTGCTAAAATACTTCAGTACTTAACGCTGGCTGGCACAATGCATTCTTCCCTTTTTTTGTTATTTTTCTTTTTCTCTGGAGTGCTCTGCATTACTTTACAGAACGGCTGTCAGAATCAAGTCAAAAAACTCCCTTTCTCACTACAAAGTTTACAGGAACCCTAACACTGCTGAATGTCACCAGTCCCAACTATCACACGAACAGGGCAAAAATGGCTCTTTTGCAGAGGGCACTTGATTTGCTAGAAGCTTGCTAGGACTCTGGGAGACTTCTAGAGAAAAGCTTTCCTGCATAGCTCAATGAAAAGCAACGCGCAGGCAAACTGTTGATGCAAACAGATGTTGTCTGCTGCACGCTACAGATGAAACTGCATCTATTGTGGCCTGACAAGTTTTAAAAGTAGGCTCCAACCCACCAGGAGCTTTTTGTAGCACAGATGAAACCTTAAATCACTCTTCATACAAGGATCAGAAGCTACAGTTACTACATCACAAAGTTAAGGTCACATAACACCACAAAATAGAGCGCTATAATTTTAAACAGGACCCTGACTCAATTTTGACAGCAATGTAGACAGACCCTTAAAGTCTACTGTAGGCAAAACTCTGCTTGGTGAGTCACTACAAAATGGACCTGTTTCCTATTATCTACTGCAAGGGAACTTTGGTAAAATTCAGCAACACTGGTATTTACAATGATGGGACACTTATGCAGAACATTGTGAAGGACATGGACTAGGCACGGCTGCTAAAAATCTCCAGGTTGGCTCCTGTCATTTAGTCCAACCAACAGGTCTACCACAGCCTAATGGTTTTTTTGTGGTTTAGGTTTGGATGTGAATTCAGGACAACAGGGAGTACCAACTCTGTCTACATTGGGAATTTCACGTATTTCTCCCCATGACTGTTACCATCCGTCTGCCACAGGTGGAAGCCTAGTACTGGAGATAAAGGGGAAGAAAGAGTTTGGGTTTTAGATATCTGTATTTTGATCACAGTGGGAATGACTATATGATCTAACAGTTCCTAAAACTGCAAAGAAGTGGCAAATAAACAACAGAACTGAAATGTTATTGTGTGCAAAATCAATTTAGACAAACCAGCAGATTCTGTGTATGTTGCTTCAGATTCAGGACCAAAGTTGTGCATCAATAACATTTGTTTACTGGAGTTTTTTTAAAAATTAATTTCAACATAGTTGTCTTGGTATTACTTTCCTGCCCATAAAGCATGCATGCATATTTACAATAAAGAAAGCTGTTTCCATTAAGGGAACTTTATATCTTTAGGCAAAAAAAAAAACCCTACCTTCTACTCAATCAGGACTATTACCCTGAGATGTTAACCAGCCTCCACAAAACCTGCATTTCAATCCATTTGAGAACCTGGATCTAAGGTCACATGATTAACAGTGAAGGCATTATATGCAACACACACTGGAAACACAACAGGTCCTCATCTGCTATTTTAACACTGATCCAGCTCATTTCACTGACCAGGCTTTTCAAATGTGGGTACCTCAGACATACAAACAGTGCTCCTCTTAAAAGTCAATAGGAAAACAGTATGCACAAACAAAATAAGAAACTTAAGAGCTACATCGTAATAATGAAGCAAAAACCCCAACCTAACCAAAATTTCCCCCCCAAAAAATTACAGTACTATTTGGATGCACTATTAGGACACAGTGGAAGATGTGGCAGCATTTTTATGAAGAAAAAAATAGGGCAAAACTTCCAAGGAATAAATGCTTAGAAATTTCATGGTAAAAAAAGAAAAAGAGGCCAACTTAATATAAATTTTAATTGTTATTTAATCTTTGAGGTGGTTATCCCACCCAGTTTTTTGAAAACAACCTGTTTATATTGCAGAGGTAAAAACACACTTGGCTTAACATTCTTACTCATTACAAAAGCCACTTAATGTGAAGCACATTAAAAAAATATATATAAGAAAAACCTGACACCCTGTGATGGTAAAAAAACCCCAAACCAACAAAAACCCCACTCTCAAGACTGCTATGCAAGTGTCCAGGCAGAAACATAAAAACACATGGCAAGAAAAGATGGCAAGTATTCCAAAGCAAATGTCAGAAGTCTAAACACAGGTGTCTGAGCTGTACCACACTTTGTTTTGCTTGCTAGACTGTGTTGTCACTGCTAAGACAAAATCCTCAAATGGAGCAAAGAATTATCAAACAAATTACAAGCTCTCAGCTTGATAGACACTGCAAGGTAGGGTAAGCAAAGTGGCTGGATTTTTATCTGGAAAGAGATGCCCCTTAGTCTATTCCAAGCTGTGCTTTCTCCAGCCTCTTCTCCCTATCTTGCCAACATTTTTAAACAAGATGCTGCCAATGACTCCCTCCTGGGAACAGTTTTGTAAAAGCCCAGAAATACCCTAACATCAATTCCTGCTGACTTTTTGCTGTTAGGAGCTCAAACGGTAGCACAATTTTTACACTGAGCAATGGATGTCCCCAGCAGCTGAGCCTGGTTAGCACAATTCTCAGACACCACTTGCAATGGTTGGGAGTGCCGTGACTAAGCCACACAGATCTGTCAACTGTAGCTGGAATACAGATTAATGTTACTTTGACAATGTAGGGAAACTGTCACTGAGGAGACAGTCACTAACACTTACAGGATGCACATTCAGAAAACGAGGAGCAGACTGTTGTACTACAATAGGTTTGGACCCAGCAGACTGCTGAAATTTATGACTGTCAACCCTTCAGCAGTCAGTCACAATCCACTTCCAAGTGAATGTCAAGTCTGTCAGCTTTTTTGACTAAATGCTATGGTTTCCTCTCTTTTAGGACACTGCTGATTTGATAAAACACAGCTTCTGGCAAAGCACTCAAATTCTCTCATTAAAAAAACCAATAAAATGAAATAAAATAGAATCCTAAACTTTCTAAGTAAATCCTCCTTCTACTGGCCCACAGCAGGATTTCTGAAGCACATTATTATTAGTACTGATGCATTATTTTCAATAGACTCACATGCACACGCAGCACAACATGAAAACACCGGGCAGCTGCTATGAGAAAGACAGAATTTGGCATCTGATTTCTTTTATTAATAATAATAACAACAACAACTTAACTACTATTAAGTAACTCATTGCACGACTTGCTCACATGGGCATGCTCTTCTTCCCTTAAGAATGGGCACATCTATTTCCATGAAGTGGCTACACTGCCTCACTTTGCCTTGTCTTCCCTCCTCTCCCCTACTGTAGGGCATGTGGGTGCATGTAACAAGGCACTAGTGCGGTTTTTGTGGTTTGAGCCGAGCCGTTTCAGGCGGAGTAAGCCCCTGACCCCTAGAGCTGGGAGGCAGAAGTTGGCCATCCCAAGACCAAACTTTTAAGTTCAAGACCGTAAGCCCTGACAGCCAGCAGCAACAGGGTGAACAGAGGAGTTTAACAGCTATTTCCCTCAAATAAAATGAAACAGAAAGACTGGGAGGTGGGGTGGATGAAGAAAAGCAAGCAGCAAATCTCCAAGTGGGGAATTAAAACTGACCAAGTAGCTGAAAACAGGGAAGCTGGTTTCCAATGTACATTTTTGTGGAGTTTTTCCATATTCTTTTTTTTTCTGCACTGAAAAAGGCAGGTTAATAGAACTACTTCATTACTGAGTGTTCTGTCAGCACTGGTTTTCTTTAGCACTGCTCAGAAGCGGTTCCAAGAAGCACCATTGTGTATTTCCTGCTAGTCGTCCTAACCAAGGATTATTTCAGTTAAACTCTACTGCATTTTAATAAGGTTTATACTTTCACTCTGCTTCAAAAAGGTGCTTGGAAGAATATTTTTATTTAGTTTCAATCGAGAGGGAATAGTAGGTTTCCATTCACACACTTCTCTTCTCCATGCAACTGCACACGTCTGCATGAGTAACAAAGCACAATAAATGATAACCTTTCTCCCACTAATTGTTTAAGATTGCAATGAATTCCTGTTGCTGAAAGTGAGAAGCTTTCTTAATGTTTCTTAATTTAGAAAGTCTTTAAAATTCTTGATCCCTTGCTTGACAGTAACATTTGGAGATTTTTTATTTTTTTCTTTTTCTTTTTATTTTTTTTTTTTAGCATTTTTATTTTAAAGTAAAAACTTTCAAACATTTTGAAGATTCAGGAACTTGTAAAAGTTTATCAACAAGAAACAGCCATCTATCTAGGATAAGGTTAAATAAACCATCTTCAAAAAACTGGCTTCCTACCCTAGAATTCCTGAGAATGCTTGCAAATTTAAAGCAGGAAAATAAAATGTTAAAATAAAAACAAAAATACTGTTAAATGCTCCCAGAGTTAGTCTTCATCTAAAATATATATATGCACTTTTTGGTCTTTTTTTTTTTTTGTATGTTTTAATTTTTTCCCTTTAAGCTTACAATGGAAGAACAATTTAGCTTTTCTTTTTAAATATTTCAAATCCCTCATTATGTCTTGTAAACAAGAGGGGCTCTAGCACCCGGCTTTCACCGTAGTATCGCAATGAAGTCAACTAGCCCAAAGTGCAGGAAAAGGGACCTTAGGGCAGGTTGGGAGAGAGAAGTGAGGGTGGAACACAGCAATGAACCAGCATGTATGGCAAATCATGTGACAGAACAGATACTGGCTCGCTCAGGCCAAAGGTGCTTCACTAGGAAGTACTGCTGGCACAGGACTTTTAAGAACTGCTCTGCGTGTCCGAGCATGCTTGGTCTTTGAGCAGAAACAAAGCTGTACAGATGCCTGAACACGAGGGTTACTAGCCAGCTAGCAGGAGCTGAAAGAAAGCATTTTGTTTCTTTGTGCATGGTGGGATAGACGGAGGAGACATGATAGGAAAGTATTTTCCAAAGGGGCCAGAGTATGCTGCATACTCCAGTTTACTAAACAAATACAAACCTACTCATACTTTTTTACCACATAACGGTTTGCATACAAATCTACAGGCATGTGTATATGCAGCATTTCCCTCAGTCAGTCTTTCCTGTGACATTGGGGCTTACATAGAAAGGGCAAATTAAATTAAACAGCCATGTAATTCCCTAGCCCTTCCCTCCCACCCCCAGCACACAGGCATACACACACACACACGCGCACACCAACCTCCCCCTCATGACTTGCATCTGTTTTTGCTTCTGCCCAACAAACCCATGAGTTAAATGCATTAGACATGGTCATATCCTTCAATGAAAACGCTGAAGAAACAGACTCCCTTATCTGCCCCCTCCACCAGGTGATAAAGCACTGCTCCCTCTGAGGGCTGGAATGGACAGGTATGTGCTGGTACAGAAGGTCGGCACTTTGTTAGACAGTATAACAGCTGGACAATGCTGCATGGAAGTCCTAGCACTTATGGAAAAAGTACCGGCACCTCTCTTCCCTCTTCCCCCGGCCCCACCCCCACAAAAAGCTTCCTGCTTTGTGTCAAGGGATGTTCCTTCAAGTCTGCTACAACTCTTTTCACAACAACAGGTCTTAAAAGTTTTGTTCCCAGCGCACACATGCACGCACACACTGGCTATCACTGTGGATTATGGGTCACCCCTATCCTGCCCAGAGTATTACTACACTGATGCTAAAAAACCCCAAACCTTTCCTTAAATACAGAAATTTAAAAGCAACAGTACAGAAAAAAGTAAAAACAAAAAGGTGCAATACTTCTTTAAAAAAAAAAAAAGTCTTTGCTAGTTATATACCTCCCTAAGCAAAACCACGTACACAGGAAAAAACACAACACAGAGAAACAAAAGGAAACCTTTGAAGTACACACTGGTTTAAGAACATTCGTAAGTAAACGTTTCTGTCAGTGATGGTCTGGCGCTGTAATGACACCAAGGCCTGGCACAGGTAACGCTCACCATGAAGGACGCAGGAAGGAGTTGGCTGCATGTGCTTTCAGGAGATGAGGCAGGCTGGCCGGCACTTTGCTGACACCATTTAGTTTTTTGTCAGTTTTAATAGAAGCAGTAAATCAACTAAAAGGCTACTTTGGTTGGGCTGGATTTTCAAGCTCTTGATGGATTCCTCCAGAATGAGTACAGGTGCTTATTTACGTTTGGGGGAGAAAAGAAACACTCTTTTTTAAAGGTACTGAAGCTCGCAAGAGACTGAAAAAGAACATTTGTCTATCTGCAAAAAATTGGCAATGTCTTCTTTCCTCCTCTTTTCCCCTTGTTGGAAGAAATAAATGGCTTGCATTATATAACAAACACTCTAGGGTTCATTCAGTACAAAAACCCCACATGCAGACATAAATAAAGATACTGTTACTCAAAAAACAACATTGTTTCCCCTCTCACCAAATCCTCTGGATATGGCAGTGTTCTGCTCTACCACAGGGTTAGAACAAGGGCTAGGAAGCAACTATCCACTCTATGATCTGCAGATTTGAGACAGCACCCTGCTAAAACAAGTTTAAAAAATCCTACTGACAAATTTTAATCCAGCCCAACTGGATTCCGCTTCAGCCACAGGGACTCCACCATGCCTGCCTTGCTTTCACAATCAAGACATGCAAATGGCCAGCCAGCCTGTAGACCATCAGCAATGCAGCGTTTCAAGATTATATATATAGAGAAAAAAATGCACACACACAAACATGTGCACACGCACTCACACAGAAACAAGCACACGTGGGCAGTTACATGTGCCAGAACACACTGGTAGTTATCAACCAGCCAATCACAAAGTGTTGGTTTTTTTGTTTTGTTTGTTTTTTCTGTTTTTTTTTTTTTTTTTGTGGGTTTTTGAAGTTTTAAAATTTTTTTTCTAGGTTTTTTTTTTGTTTTTATTTTTGTTTTTAAAGTGAGGCTCCGTCAAGTCTTTCCCTCCCCCCCCTTATTCTTTTAAACCCCTCCCCAATCCCAACCCAACATGGTAGACCTAAGGACGGAAACACACCCAGTGCAAACAAAGTTAAAAAGCTATTTTTTCAGTATATATGTTTCTTAGCAACAACTTCCGTATAACATGAAAAAGTGAAAAACTAGAAACTAATTTTTTTAATTTTTTCTGTTTAAATTTAAATGGTATGTGTACTTGCTTCACATTGTCTTTCTAAGTTGGCGTTCACGATTCAAGTATTTCAAGAGTGATATGTTCTCTTTTTGGATTCATATTCCAAACGAAAAAACTGAAGTTATATAAGGGAGGCAACTATGTGCTCAGACAGTCTGTCAATGACCCACCTTTTTTTCTTTCTCCGTTTTCTTTTTTCCTTTTATAAATGTATTTATTGCAAGTTGAAAAAAACGAAAAAGGTCAAGTTAGTGCTGCTGCTGTTCCAAAAAAGGTCACGAGGTCAGAGTTGAAAGTTCTAAGTTCAGATTGAATCCGACCCTCCTCCCAGAAGGTCTCCAGGTAGTAAGGGAGCAGGGCTGCCCATTCGGTGTGGATCCTCTACGCTTGGGACCCCCCACAAGCTTGAAGAATAGTTTGGGGGCCCCCACAATGAAGCGCCAGTGAGATCACCCCCACTGCTGCCGCCGCCGCCACCACTGCTCCACTGCCCAAGCCCTGTTGACCCACCAAAGAGATTCAAAGCAGGTCCAACTGGATCTGTCTGGTTCTGTCCTGTCTCCAGGGATTGCCAGCCCGCTGCCGGTGCACTTGGGGTTGCTGCAGGTGTAGGGGGCTGAGCTTGTGCCAAAAAGCGACTAACCTCTTCATCTGTGGCAAACTCAGCCAGGATGGTAGTGTTTCCCAACACACACCTACAGGGCAAGATACACATAAGGGAAAAAAAAAGTTAGAGACAAAAGGTAAGGGCAAGGGATTCAGAACGCACAGCAACAACACTAACAGGTGCCCAAACCAAAGGAGGTATCAGCTACATAGCTACCATGGGAGGACAGGGAAAACTTCAGCTGTTTTTGAGAGTGAAACTCACTCAAAACAAAAGAACTTCCATTTTATACGGGGGGAAAAAACCAAACCAAAACAAAACCACCCCAACCCCCTTGCCCCAACATTCATTTGTGCCTGAACAAAACCTTAATTAATAAATTTAAACTAAGGTTCTGAATGTTAACACCAAGAGCAATAAAAATGCCTATACCACGTAGGTAAATGCACATATGCCATCTTTCAAACAAAACAGACGAAGAACAGGTTAAAATCCTTTGGAATTCAGGAGATAAGTAAAATTCAAAAATTTTCACTGAGTTTAGGGGCTTACATCACCAATCCCATACCCTCAAAGATTTTTGTCTCAAAACCTTGCTTACATGTGCAGTGCAGTCTGGGCCTTGGCCGCCTCCTGTTTGGTGTTGTATCGGATGAGGGCGGTGCCCTGGGTCAGGTTCAGATGGAATGTCAGCAGTGGGCCATGCTGCATGCAGATCGTCCTCAAGGTTGACCCATCAATCTGAGGAAGAATAGCCAGGATGAAAGAGATGTTTGTAATTATTTCCCCAAACATACTTTAATCCTGACTTCGTCACAGTAATTGAAAAATATACTGCTCTCAGAAAGAAAAACAGATGAAAGCAGTGGGAAGAAAGCAAAGGTGACAGAAGTTGATTTTCAAACAGAAACTGGTATGCCTTGACTTCTCAGTTACATGGAATTTGCTTTAGTATGGAATAACCTAAATTATCTTTCCTGTTCCTTTACAGCTTGAGTCCAGTCTTCCTTCTTTCACTATCCTTACGTTGACAGCTTTTCCAGTAATTTTACACAACTTGTACTTCTCACCATCTTCAGTCATGAGAATTTCTACCAAAGGAATCAGAATGTCTTAGTCTCCAGCTCTCTGATTTCAGTAGAATGTATATAAACTATTTTAAAAGGTTTTTGCAAAACTGGAAATATCTCTACAATGAAATTTTTGAAAATTTATTTTGGTGCTTCTTTGTCTTTGTGGTTTATGAAACAGTGACAGAAAGAGTCAGTGATTTTGCTGCCAAACCCACCAATATTCATTCCATCTGAACTAATGTTTTCACAGCAGTTGTTGCCTACATTCCTTCTGCAGCAGTAACAGCTTGTTATTTACCTCCAGTAACAGCTGTTCTCCCAGGTGTTCTTACAGACAGATTCCTTTCCTGGTGTGCCACAGGGACATGGACATACAAATAGGATCCATATGTGCAAATACTTAAGGAAGTGCTACTTTTCTTCCTTCTTTCCCCCCTATTTTATAATATAGCTTCAAATGAGGGAAAAGGAAGTTGTGTGGTGGTATAAATATGGTCAAGGTTAAAACAGAGAACCTTGAAATGAACATACTGTTCTTTCCAAGCCTAATCATTCTATGAGTCTATGAATCCATCTGAACCCTTATACTTCTCTGTGTACTAATCCACAAGGAAGAGAGAATCCACAATGAGACAGTTATGATCTGTTTCTCTTCCTACTAACTTAAACACCTCCAAAATATATTCTTCTTCCACTAAATAATTCCTAAAGCACCACTGAAGTATTTTACGCAAGTCAGACTTAGAACTGTGCTCTTTCCTCACACCACTTGTTCCTTCACATCAAGGTAACCAGTCTTTTTTACAAAAGGAGCATGGCTCGCCATTTCAGGTGATCTGCTGGAGACCTCAGCTTTTCCTTTTCACATCAACCCTTTTTTCAGGACAGTAGAAACAAGGTAAATTATCTGGCTGAACAGGGGACTCTCTGTCTAGACCTCATGGCACTGCTGATAATCATATAAGCTGTTCCTAGGCCTTGAATACTAATTGGGAATGCTGAAACCAGTATCTCCACAGAATTCATTCTGAATGGCAGCAAGCTTTGAGAATACTTGCAGAAATAACCTAACGAGACTGGTTTTGGCAGGAGTGCTGGAAAAATTCTGTGGTTTCACTATGGAAACACTAAAGTGAAAACTGGCAGTTACATCAAATTTCTTATTGACAACATCCCAAAGAACAGCTATAAACCATTTCACATTACAGTCATGAAATTCACCCTCATTTCTAAGAAAAAATCTTTCTGTTCAATTATTTTTTGTAACTCTTACGTAAAGAAATGTTTTAACAGTCACATAGCAAAACCTGAACATCTTAAAATTAGCTGAAGAGATTACAATAGAAAAACCAGTCAGACTGCAGCTTGGTTTAGTAGAAATATGTTGCATATGCTGACAAATCTGATTGTGTCAGATTTTATTCAAAAAGAAACAAGTGAATTATTCACAAATCCTTGCTAAAGCAAACAAGTCCCCAGAAACAACCACAGAAAATACCTGTGGAGTGAGATTGTGAAGAACCAGCCAGTAGCTAGGACGAACTGAGCCACCATCACTCCAAGTAGATGCTGCAAATCATAAGACAGAGCAATCAAGACAGATTTGATACAAAGAAAAACCGTCCTTCATTACTATTAGGTCTTTCAGAAAAGAATCAGCATTACCAGCCCTGTTAAAACATGAAAGTCTAATCTTCAGTCCTGAAAACAAAACCACACCTTTGCTCACAGTTCACATCAAGATTAATTTTACTAGAGTTTATCTTTGAGGAGTTTCTCACACACAGCAAGCATCTAGTCTTGAAAGACCCTATGTAGCAGATATTTTCTTCTGCAGGGAATGAGTGAAGAAGGGCTGAGAGCTGCCAGAAGGACCTGGGATTCCACCCCCTACAGCCCCAATTACTGACAGCAAATTTCCATTTCAAGAAGAAACTTTTTTTTCCCCTATTACCAGACAACTGCAACTTTCTTTCCTCCACACCACTGGTGCTGTAAAACATCCACTGCTCAGGTCTGATCAGTGGTGCTACCAGCCGATTTGTTCTCACCAGAGCCAAGCCTTGAGTCCTGTGCCCCCCAGCCCCTGACCGATCGGGGTGCTGTGCTGTTCCATGGAGATGATGGTTTGGGGTTGGTCAGGCCAGGAGGTGGGCGGGGCAGCCCTGTAGTGTTCCTTGAGGAAATATGGTTTTTCCACATCTTGTTGGAGAGATGAGTGGGATTGTGTCCTATGGGATCTGGGGACCACGTTGATTTGTAATCACTGAATTTTGCTAGAAGATTAAAGAAATTGTATGTATTAGAGAAACTTGTGAGATTAAGTACCTGTCCTATCACACTAAGTCTTTTGACTGCATTTATATTGGAGACAGGTGCAAAACACAGGACCACACAATAGTTTATCATACCAAAAAAACCCCATGCTAAGTAAGTTAATATTTGCTCATTTTATATATGCTGATTTAAGAAAAGTAATATACCAGGATCGTTTATGATAAAGTAGCTGATTGCAGTATGTTACACCATTAATTAGATGAACTGCAACTTTTATGTCCACACTACATTTCATCTGAGGATTTCTTCAAAGTTTTGGCACTACTGACCTTTAATGGAACTGAACCTTCTTCATGTAAAAAAAAAAAACCTGCAGAGCACTGAAAGGAGTAGTCACCATTCTTGGTCTACTAAGCTAATGTTGCCTCCTAAAGATGTCCTCCCAACAAGATCAAAGCTTTCTCAAAAGTCACAAACCTCACACAATGTGGACACAGCAGTACTGCATAAAGAAGGCTGCTTAGCTGTGTGACGGCTGGACTTCTAAACAATCTTGTTATCGTGTTTTTTTACTAGAAAGTATTACTAAGAGGCAGGTGCCTGTTAGAGGACCTACACTGGATAACACATTTCCAGAACTCTTTATAAAGAAATGCCATAAAAGAAAAACAAAAGCTCTCCCCAAAACATCACTATTGGTCATGAATATTTGCGAACTCTGCCTAAACCAGTTTTTTAAAAAAGGCAGACTGCAAATTCTCCCACAACTTCTGACACCAAGGAACATTTCAAAAATCAAAATTCCTTGAAAATTCCTCATTGTTCTGCACTGAGAACCAGTCAACACAGACATGGGGGGGGAAGGCTGTGTTGGACATTCTCTTAATCATAACTCTCATGTACGTGTGTGCAAATATGTGCATTTAACTTCAGTCACCAGCAGACAGTGGTGAACGTAATTTACAATAAAGTGAAAAACGACATATTTATGATATGCCAGGGTACCATAAAATAACATATCTGGAAACCAAGATCATAAAGCTTTCAGCATGTATGAGCATACTTAAATTTACAGCTAGATCGCTGTATTTTCATGACACAGAAATGGTCAGTAGCAAGCAGGTTGCAAGCACTAACCTTTGAAAGTGCTTAAAAACCTGCTTTCACTAGACTCTGCTTTACAGATAGGTGAATTCTAAATTCTCAGTTCAGATGATTTGCTCTCTGGCTGTAAAACACTCGTGTCTACCAGACAAAAAGAAATTGGTATGTGGCAGTGGTCTCATTTCCTCAATTTGACTACGACTTCAGCATTTTTATCTCTTCAGTCTTTCTTATGTGCCAGACAAAAATTAAGCAAAGGCAAGAAGTTGCTACATGCCACTCCTTTCCTCAGGGTATAACAGAGGAACCTTCTATGCCACTAGAATACTGCATACGCTGCTTCAAACCAAAGTCAGCTCACAAATCAGTGGCAGGAACTCAGCTTTTCTTAAGGACTAAAGAGCACTTTCAACACATTGGTGAAGATGCTGAGGTAATGCCTGAATGCAGCTTTCATTCAGTATGATGAAAAAACCTGAAGTTCAAGCCAGATGTAGCTCTCAGCTCTGTTTGTCATCCCTGCTATTTATACACAATTCTTCATTTTTAAGTAATTGTCAAGACAATGATGCCTTCAAGAAAAAAATGTGACATTTGCATGAATCTTAAAATCCAAATGGTTCATCTGGAGCACACACTTTACTGTGAAGTGTGTGCAGAAACAGTTTTTAAGCACAAGGCTGTGGAAACCTTCTTATGAAGGATCTGAGACATATATTTAAGTTTATATATACAGGCCAACCATTAAAAGCAAAAGGACCAAATGTCTTCACTGTCCAGATTTCAGGGAATGATGAGTGCTATAAAAGGCAAGGCAAAAACATTCCCTTCACAGCACGCCCATGTCCTAAAGTTAAAGTAAATAAAATCACTCACTTACTAATACATACATAAGCAGGTAAAATTTTAAAAATTATGACATGTCAACAGATTGTACATGTACTGTTTTTGTCTTTCCTTTTGCATCTGCTGCTTCCTACTACTCTATTCTTTAACTTGCATAATATGCTGGTTTTGACTGGGGTAGAGTCAATTTTCTTCATGGTACCTGGTATGGAGCTCTGTTTTGGATTTGTGCTGGGAATGATGCCTTAGGTTTTAGCTTTTTTATTTTTCAGATTCTGTACTGCTTTAGTGTGTAGCTCTGAGCTTCATACTAAGGGATAGTAAGCTCTCTTCACAGAGTAGCTAGACAAAACAGTTCCTTTCCTAGCCTGGGACCAAAGACAACCAACCCAGATTTCAGGTCCAAGAGCATAAACAATGTGGAGTGAAGAGAGAAAAATAAGAAGGATGGGACTTCACAACCTAAAGCTATAGTGGGACAATTACCTCCAATATGCTAATGAACCAGAACTTATGAAAGTGAGAGACCTCGTGACTGGCCGTCCATTTTTGTGACCATTTTGGGTTCATCTTGGGTGTAGCCCTGGCTGGGCTCTTGTACTGCCCAAGGTGTATCCACTGAGGCCTTCTAATAAATACCTACTTTATTCTTTAACTCTGCCTAGCCTCTGTTTTAGGCCAGCCTTCACAAGGTATCACAAACAGCATGGATAAATACAGATTTAGTTATATTGCTGAGGAGTGCTTACAAAGCATCAGGGCTTTTTCTATTTCTCACATCCTCCCACCAGCAGGAGGGATGAGGGTACACAAGAAGTTGTGAGGAAACGTAGCCAGGACAACTGACCCCAACAGTGCAAAGGGATATTCCGTACTATATGGAGTCATGCTCAGCATATAAAAAACTGGGGGGAAGAGGAAGGAAGGGGTTATAATATTCAGAGTTACGGTGTTTGTCTTTCCAAGTTACTGTTACACATGATGGACTAAATACTCCAAGTGGAACAACAATGAACTAGTGTTAAATGAAAAATGCTTTGTCTGGTTAAGTTTCAAAGCCTGCGTACCTGAAGTGCTATGAACGTTGGTGAAGGAATTGTCAGAGGCACTGTAGGGCCAGGCACCAGGTGAAGGCAGCGAGGTGTTGAGGGAAGAATTAGACCCTATCAAAGAGAAAAGGAGAGAAAAAGAGGAGACCAAGTTCACAGAGTTTCTGTAACACCATTAAACCTCAAGAGAGCCACGACTGTAGCAATGCCAAGCTTTCAGGTCTTCCCAGCCACAGTGCAAAGGCAGGCAGCTTCCTTCTCAGACAAATGCAACAGATTGTTCACCTGCAACTACCACAACAATCCCGAGTATCAGAGAGACTTTGATAATCACAGACCAGATGTGCACTGTTTTACCTGTGGTGTTGTCCCGCAGAAGTTGGTGGTCAGTATCTACAATGGGAGATGTGGCTGTCCCCCCCAGCACACTTCCAGGGGTCACATAGGGGTCAGATTCAGGGTCAATGTTTTGTATACCTTTCCATGGCACTCCTGGTTGGAACTCTGGGACAGGAGAGAAAAAGGAATTAGATGCAATCAGGGAAATGTTATTTACTAGAAGTAATTGCTGAAGGTATTTCAGGGTGGTAAATAACTGTCTTCTACACTGTTCCTTAGGAGCAAAAAAAAGACTGCATGTTAGAATGGTAATCTATTTCACAGTTCCTCCCACAGCACTAGTTCTGGTTTCATATGAACACAAGCCTACACTACAAAAAAAGTTGTACAAGGGCATCCAGTATCTCTTTAAGCACTTCTGCTTTGCTACATTCAGATGAGGTTTCAGTAGTTTTAACAAATTCCACATAAGATGTGTAAGATTAGATTCTGTACACATACTTTGTGTGTGTGCTGAAGCCTTTCTCCAGGAAAGGCTACCTACCCTAGGAGTTCGGAAACACATTTGACACATCACACTGTATGTACACACACTCTTTATACATTACCTATCAACACTGAGGTGAGATGCCTTGTGGTAAAAGTAATGTATATACTCATTGACATTCTTCATGCTTCACCATGAGATGGGATATACTTATCATGCTTTAGTTTGAACTATAGCTCCAGGCATGCCAGAATTTTAAGACAAGAGGATGAATTATATTAAATATGACCACACAAAGACTCCAATTACTGTAAGAAAGGTCAGTAACTTGGTTCCTTCAATGAATAAAGGTCAGTTCTGGAAGCAGTAGTGCAGAAGTAAAACTGACAAGCACAAAAACAAGTAAAGAAGCTTCATATACTATGCGACAATTTGAGTGAGAAGAGTGCAAAGGCGGCAGATTCATCCCTTGCAGATACAAGTCCAGGATACTGAATTCCCAACCTGAAATTCGGAAATAATTAATAACAGACTATTTGAGTGTAATTAAAGATTCATTATTAAAAGCGGGATCCAAGATGAACTCTCTAGAATGAAGCAACGTAGGATGAATCTGGCATGGAAGGGTTAATTTCAGTCACCTTTGAAATGAAGAATTATAGTCAAGACTATGACTTTCATAGACAAATACAGAAGAAAATATGATGCTACTGGTTCAAATTATTGCCATAGCAAGGGCAGTATCAGACTGTGATAATGCATGGGAGAATCTGAGAGAAGACAAAAGAAATGCTCCACTGTGTCAGAATTATGGTCCATCTAGTCCAGTGTTCTGCCAACAGCAGTAGGAGTAATACCATTAAGGGACAGAACACAAACCTGGCTATCTGACAGAACACAAACCACTATCTGTGGACTACTGGCCTCACACTCTCCCAGTATCCACAGCTGTCCTAACTCAGATGGTAGAAATACTCTCTATCTGCTAGCACCAGCTTGTGAAGCTATTTTTCCATCATTTTGTTCAATCACTGTTTCAACTGGCTAGCATCATCTGTCTCAAGGTGTGAAAGCAACATACCCTGAAAGTTCACCACTCCTGATGGAAAAAAAGCTCCCACCTATTTAAAATTTATAACCTGTTAATTCCAGCATTTGCACCATGGTTCTAGCATTGCAGGAGTCATGGAATTACAATTCTGCATTTATCTTGTTCACTGGCTTCATGATTTTATAAACATCAGTTACATCTCCCAATCTTTAGTAACTCAATAAAATAATCCAGGTATCAACACTTTACGAGCAATCATCACTGCATCATGTAAGAACTCTGCTCAGCTACTACCGAAATACTGCCATCCCCTGACAAGCAGGACCTCCCCTTTCGTTAAAGAAGCAGCAATACAGCTCTTGGGCATACTCAAAATATCTTCTCTGTTCTCTGTGAGACAAAGAATCCATGAACACAAGTCAGAACCTGGAAATAAGAACTTGTTTGGAGAAAAAAACCAAAAAACAAAGAACAAAGGATGTCCAAGTCTTCTATTTGCAAAGATTTTGAGAATTTGAGACTGAGAATTAAGTGCAGAGAAAGCTCTAATCAAAAGGTTAATGAATATACAAACAAGGCTCCAAGGATCAGGGGTATTGCTGTTTATGAACACAATCACTCATCAATGTAACCCTGGTCTGGAAAAGCATTTCCTTGAACTACAGCACACTGATGAATTTCCAAACTCTCCTTTGGGGCTGATAGTCATTATCATGCACATTCACCAACTCCTGTCTACAAACATGCTCTTTTATTTCTAGGCAGTAAAGAAGACTTGAAAGGTCCTCTCAAAAAGTTCAAACATAAGATTATTGTGAAAACCATGACAGACACATCCAGGCCAGTTTGCTTGAAGTATGACTGATCTTAAATGGGAAAATTACAGTCTAAGTATGACCTAAGTATGCAAATCTGTGCAGCATAACCAAATGACATAGCTCTCACCAATGCAGCAAAACTTGCTCTCACCTCCAGCTGTGATATCAGTTTGATTGGGCACCACTTCATTAATCTTTGTGCTAAACAATACTGCTCTCTTGAACGGCAGAATTTCTGCAGCAGATGGCATTTAGGAGGAAAATATGAAAGGTGTAGTCAGGGTGAATGCTGAGTGATCACTGTTTTTGTTCAAAGCAAAAACGCACCTATTTCAAGAAGTTTTCTCTTGTAAACTCGTTTTTGTTAGCAACTTTTTTTCCAGCACTGTGAGGAAGAATTCTATCTCCATGCCAGGAACTGACAGTGGACCTCATCTACAAGCTTGCAGAGAAGAACCTAGAGTGTAAAGCCATTTTAGGTCTCCATTCTTCATCAGGGGTGTTGTATTGAAAAGGTAGATCTTGATTTCAGTTTTTCTTGACAATGAAGTCCACAAGTTAGACTATGAGACAGCTCAAGAGGCTGATGATCATGGAACAGTAACTTGTCCCAGCAGCCTATGGATCTCGTACAAGTGGAACAGCGATAACTGAATAAACGCCCCCTGCCAAAACCCGGGATCTGTTACATGAGGGCTGCAATCATAGTCTTGGACTACTCACACATGAAATGGGGGATGGTACTGAGGATCTCAGTGAAATTTTATGTTCAGAATTTGTGAACTTCACTTACCCTCTCCCCGTGGTGAGGCAGCCAGCAACAAAAAAATTTACTTATCCCTGACAATGGAACTACAGATATCACTAGGGAAGGTCTATGATATCAACAAAGGGCAAAGAGTAGCTATCAAACTTTTAACTTCTGTACCAGTTTTGGCACCAAGAACCTTGCCAAAGCCAGTGGCTGCTCCAAAACTTGGAAACATAGCAGAGCTAATCCTCATGTGTCTCTTGTAACATTCCAAGCAGTACTGTTTCTCAGTACAATACGGGGGAATGGTGACTGAGGAAACAAGTTCAGCAACAATGAGTCTGAGTGAAGACTGGTAAAAGATTACACTTTGGGAGTTTCGGGCATTATGAACAGCAACTCCAGTCCAAAAAGCTCCATACTTAACAACCAGGCTGACAGAAGTGTAACACAAACATACCTGTACAGAATGCAGTGAGCAGTATGAAAATTTGTGGATGTGTAGATGTTTTTGAGATAACCAATTCTTTAGCTCTGTTAGCTCATCAGAAGATGTTTTCTAGCTAGAGTTAGACACAGAGGGCTTCCATCAAAAATCTTCAACTACATTTTCTAGATTTCCTGCAGTTGTATCTGTCACATAAATTCCTAGGCTTTCTGATCCAAGGTCTGTGCTACTGCTCTACCCAAGAGATGTACCTGGACTTCTACTTTCTGCTTGAGGAGATACACAGTAGAGGGTCTGCAGTTAGTAATGTTTTCCTGGAATGCAACTGTCTTCCAGACAAGAGAAAAATCACAGCACCCACTATTTCCTGAACAGCATTGGTGATTAATCTGTGCAACTTCAAGGACATGACTCTGTTTAAATGAATGTTTTAATAGACAATTATGTGTGTATTCAAACACACAGCTACTTTTCCTAGAGAGTTTTCTTGCGGAAACATAAAATTCTGCCAGGGAAACTACAAAACTTCAAAAATGTGCACCAGCCTGCCATCTCAAAAGCAAGAGACTTCTACCCAAGCCACAAGATTCCTGAGCATAACTGAAGTGTTGCAACACTCTTCTACCCTTTATGAGACATGAACAAAGGTGAATCACAACAGTGTGGTGTTCCCACCACCACAAAAAAGCCCTACTTCACACCTTTTTCTCTGATTCCACCTATCAATAATTTTTACACTGTGTCAGTCTAACACAGCACAAATAAGAATCAATACAAAAGAAGGGAGATGGTGGTGTGTATTTTATGAACGTATGTTTTCATGATGTTTTCTGTAAATGTAAAGTCACAAAACCACAGAATATATGAGTTCACCTAACAAAAGCCAAACACTACTCAGGCAATTCAGCAGTTAGTTCATAGTTAGCCCAGCATTTTTTACTGGAAATTCAACATTTATGTTCTACTTTAATGCAGAAGAAATTTCAAAACCAAGATAGGCCAAGCCACCCAAGTATTTCATTGCAATGGTTGTTTAGGTAAGTATGATGAATAAAGGTCCAGCACATCTATCCTAAGCGAGGACACAACCCCTGCCCTTATGTAATACCTGGAGGCCAGCTGGCATTGCTGGATTTACTTCCGATCTTGTTTGTTGGTGGAGATTTGGCAGGTAACCAACTATCACCAGCAGGGCCTGCGTGGCTGCTGAGCGGGTCGCCCTGGATTATGTCAAACTGGTTGTAGGGCGATCCTCCGCGAGCCTTTCCAGGGGGCACTATTGCACCTGCAGCATTAAAAACATACATTTACACTTGGAAAAGGTTGGGATCTTCAGGAGTACGATGTATTAACGCAAAAATATTTAAGATGCATACTGGTGAGGCAAGACAGTTTCATCTAAACTGTTTCACCTCTGGCAAGATGATCCTATGAGGGAATTTCCAAAATTCCCCCTCTCTCACCATTTTTGTGCATATTGGCATCTTGTGAAGCCACAGAGGGCAGCCCTTCCATCATAGTCCACTGCTTAAAGCGGGATTCTGTTCCAGCTTCTTTCCCTCCCACCATGCTATAATCCATGCCACTTGAGCCAAAGCCTGTGAAACAAACAAACAAAACAAAACTCAGTTGTCATCTTCTGGTTTGTTTTTAAGCATCTTTAAATGGCGAGTCATTGTAATCATAAGAAAAAGGTGGGAAAAAGAAATCAACAACAGCAAAAGGTATCTTCAAGGGGCAACTTCCAAATAAGCGTGTTATGCCAGTATGCCATGATATGCTTTCTTCTTAGGTTTGTCTTCTTCCCACACAATGAAAAAATAATGCAATTTGATTCAAAGTTGGTGCCTGTCATAACCTTTGCTCTAATGCTTTTACATAAATTACTCATTTCTGGACCCAGACATAAGTGACTAACATAATTACCGTGTTAATAATAGGGAAGCTACAGGCAATGCACCAAACCTACTTCCACAGAGCACTTACCTCCTGAACCGTATCCAGGTATCTGCCCTTTGGTCTGTAAATCTGAGAGACCCACATTCAAAGGATTGGGTACCATGCTGTCTAAATGTGGCTTAGGCCCAACAGGGTGGGATGGCGAATGCTTCATGCCAGGCTGCCTCTGCTGCTGCTGCTGGAGGGCACTCACCATACGAGCAATCTGCAAATGGAAGAAAAAACTGCTTCATCTATGCTATACTGCAATGCAAATTCCAGTAAACATAAAGAAACAGTGAATTAGAGGAGGTACAAAAGACCCTGCTCTCCAAAAAGTGCAACATGAAGAGAGCAGATGACATTACTGAAGCCAGCCAGCACCATCTCTACTGCAGACTGCATTTCCCCAACAAACTTCATACTTCATACGATTGACAGAAACAGTGCCACACACCTGTTGCTCCTGCTGTTGTCGCACAGCTTGAGATAACTTTCTCTGGCTCTGTAACAGCTGTTGCTGCTGCTGCTGCTGAAGGAGGAGCTGACAAGCCTACAAGATATGGGGAGGTGGGAAGAGTGAAAACACAGAGCTCATCAAGCAAAATATAATTGCCAGCAGCTATTCACTAGCAAACGCTTTGCTCAGAACTTAAACTGTTTCACATTCCACTCACTCAAATAAAATGACAATGACTGCATTAGAAGAACACCACACCCTTCACCTAAATTTTTCTAATTTAACACTGTGCAACAGAATTACTTGTACCTGCTTTATTACCATCACTATGACTATAAGTCTGAAGAAAACTTCATGAAAAATCAACAAACAACTGCCTTCTGTACTAAAACATGGCTTGGAGTCATTACTAACCCACTGTAATCCACAAAAACGACATGGGCCTATTTGGTTTATCTGCTGCCTTCCAGCAGGACTTTACTACCCTATATAGCAAAGAGGGAATACTTGTACAAAATAACATCAGTAGAACAAAACAGAATTAGAATAAGCATAAAAAGAAAACTCAGCAGACGATTTTCAAACTGTCTTGTCTCACAAGATTACTAACTACTTACTAATTGAAACTGGGGAATCTGTGGAAGCTGGCTCAGCATGGCAATCTGTTGTGGAGAAAGCTGGGGGCCCATATTGAAAAGACCAGGATTCAAGCCACTGTTGGGAAACTGTTTGAGCATGGAGGCCGAAACCTGCATGGAAAGCAGTTACATATCCTGAGCGCACTGCTATGAGGAAAAGATAATGAAGTACAAGTATTTCTACACAGGAACAAGTATGACACCAATCTTCAATGGTGTTCTGGGAAAGACATTACAGATTCATTAACACATCACATTTAAACATGCACAATCTATAGCTTGGGCAGAGCGAATACCTCACTTGATTGACAGTATACAGTATTACATGTGCAGATGCAGACAAACACACAAAGGTTATTCCCCCAACCAATCAGGTGCTAGACACTGTACCAAATTTAAATGCTGATATATATGCAGCTAACCAGTAATCACAGTACTGCATTATCACATTAAAAATGTACTGCTTGACAAGGGAAAAAGAAAGGCATTCAGGCAGTCACTGGAGCAAAGAAACAGTGCCTCACAGAAAGAGTTAATCTCTTTGTACATTGAATAAGATAACAGTAAAAGACAGGAGTAGGTGGAGAAGAATCCCCCCATTTCTCCCTGCATTATTGGAGAGTTACACAAGTACAATTCAAGAGAATCTAAAGAACTGCCCACCTAGTCCAAAGCAAAAGGAAAACTTGTGCATTTGGAGACCCTGAGGTCTTAAGATTAAGCTCTGCAATGTAAATGTAACATGTAGCCCCTTCATCAAACGTCTCTTTTGGGGGGGTCAGGAAGCACAGGACAAGACTACTTAAAAAATTAGGCAACCTGTCACACTTCAGAAACACTTTAAGCTTTCACGTTTATTTGTTCTCTTAAAAAATACTTTGCAAAAGCCTATATAAGACACAGGATTCCCAAATTCACTTTTGAGGTTTAAAAATACTGGTAAGCAAGCATTTACCATCAACTGCCTTGGAGTAAGATAGAATGCTAATGCTTCAGCACTGAGTTTTAAGTACTTTTACTATGAATTTTAATGTTTTTATCTTATTCAATTTTTCAATTTCTTAACATCAAATTGAGACCAAGACCATGTCAATGATGCGCTCTGAAGGCTGTAGCTTGACTTTTACAAGTAACCAGTTGCTATAGATTCCTTACCTGGGGAGAAAGGAATTGGGGAGGCACTTGCGCCCGGATATTGGGGGAAGGATTTAGTGGCTGCACTGGTGTGTGCATGCCCCTCGATTGTGCTGTGCTGTTTCCAAACAAACCATGATTGCCACCCTATAAAATTAAAGCAGTAGTGAGAAGATGAATCTTGCAGGATAATGGATTTCTATGCTAATAACTACGTATCAGTAACAATGAACCAAGTTACTGACTTAAACAGAGTTCCCTTAGAATTACAGACAAAAAAATCAGTAATATTCTACCAGGGTTAAAGCCACTGTACTACATTTTTGAGATGCAGGTTGTTTCTCTTCTAACACTGAAGGGTCATGCTTATCTACTTACTTCAAGACATGACAAATTTAATGTTTTATTGTTTTAATATTTTGCACTTTATGTACTGGGAAATGGAAACTTGGAGTACAAACAACAAACTAAAAACTCCATTTCAACTGGCTTAAAAGTATGGCAAGACTATCAACAAGAATTCTGGTCCCCCATTTTAGACAAGGCGGGTACTTTTCCTGTGTAGGTTGCTGAGATGTCACTCACAAGGCTATTGTACTTCCTCTGTAGGTCTTTCATTAACTAATACTATTTTAGAATTCTAATTTCAAAAATTTCCCTTCTGCCATGAAAACTTCAACATTCTGGATTTGGATATTTTCCTTCCCCTTTTCTCCCACTAAATTTGGAGAAAATTTTCAAGTGAGAAAAGTAGTTGTGGGGTTTTTTTTAGTGGTTTATTTTCTAATACAAGAATACTTGCTGTTTGAGTTTTTTAATGAAAAGTATTTATTTATTTATAAGCAACTTCTGTAATAAACCCTAATGCATGAAAAAGACCCAAGAAAACTTGTGATTATGTTTCACAATTTCAGCCTCTTGAGCAGGCTTACTCTTTTTTTGGTACCATTTATCAAAAAAAGCAAGAAATGTTATCAACAGTCTCCTACACTAACTAAGCTACACGCTCTTGCTTCTAAAATCTGAAGCTCATACTCCAAATCATCCTTATGTGCCATGAATTTGTCTTTTCAGTTTGAAGACCCTCAGAATTTCCCATCTCCTGCTATCAGGGTGTCTGTGACCCTCAGATACACTCTTCAGAACCCCAGGTATTTCCCACTCTTCAGCCATCATTCCCTATTCTGTCTGTCCATGCCAGCATTGCTGCACCTAACATAAATCCACCATTATTCCAAATTGAGATTGTGCAAGCCTTCACTAAAACCTTTCCTTCCCTTATATACCAGGATTCATAAATCCTATCCTAACACTGTGCGTAATATTCCTACCATTAAAACTGTGCATCCTCTGCTATCCTTTTGCTCAAACACAAGTCTCTCCTCCTGCTTCTACACTGGCAGCACTATGCATTGCCTCATTCACACGCATCCCCCTCCACCTGAACTATCTTCTCATTCAGAAGCAACTCCTAAGCATGCAGGAAGACAAACAAAAATCCCCAAAAGACAAGAGGTTTTTTTCTGGAAAGAGTTGGTTGGAGTCAACTACACATTAAAATTTTTGAGAGGCCTTGAAGCTGCAGTTACACTTTCAGCACTCTCTAACTCCTCTCTATAACAAGAGTTCTGCACACTGAGATCAACAACATGCCTGCAAATTTTGGACTTAATCCGATGCTCAACACTGTGTCACATAGAAACAGAAAGACAACACAAAGAAACACCATCATGTTAGGCATATGACTGCATAAGCTAGACCAGCTGCAATAATTAGGTACTATTCTTTCATTTCCTAGTATTCCTAAAATATTTTCTTCTAGAATATTGCAGAACATAATAGCCAGAAATTCTTCCAAACTGCAGTTAATCACTTAACTACTTCCCCACCATTTCCCTGTACATAAAAATATTGCTACTCCAAGATTTTTTAAAGGCTACTAAATCAGTCCTTACTTTGAACTGTGAGGAAGGGAGAAGGGAACAGGCACAATGCTAAATCACTGCAACTTTTTACAGGCTCATTTCTACATGCAAGGTCTTTGAGTGGAGTCTGAAAAACTTCAGTGTTGGGTTGTTGGGTTTGATGAGGCAAATCAACAGCCTCTAACCGGATTTTAAGCCAGCAATTAAAATAAAGGATACCACTAACTCCACGACTTCTGAAAAGCACATCCACCTGCTGTTGCACTGCGATTTAGGAAGAGGCCAACAAAATCAGACCAAGTATGTTCTGATGCTAGGAACCAAAGTGGACTGATTCTCAATGGCCTGAGACAGCTGAAATTTCCATTAACAATTTTAATCTATTCAGCACAAAAACAAATGCAAGCAACCAACTAACCAGGATTAAGCCCAGGTTGCAGCCTTATAACAATGCATCTTATAAGGTGGCCTGCTTACTTGTCTAGCAGCGAAGTTTTGGGGACTGAGCCCTGAGCCGATTGCCCCAAGGCCGACGTTGGATAGTGTGGAACCAGAGGGAGACAGCTTGTAGCTGGGAGAAGGGGAGAAGGGAGAGCAGGGAGCCTCATCCCCAAGGCACCCATCTTGATTGGAGAAAGGCAAAGTCAGCTGAAGCAGCAGTTAGCCAACAGCAGGAGTTGGTTAGTGAAGCAACAGAATGCAAGAGGAGAGAAAGAGGGACGGTGAGTGACTAGGAAGAAGCAAAGTTAACTTGTAATAGCAGTTACAAGGACAAAACTTCTGATTCAAATGATCACTTGACAATTAAGATTTTGGTCCAAGGAGATACTCTTCAGTTTTCTTTTTAGAAATACATTTTGAACTCTCATGAAATTGATTTCTGATAGTGGCTATTACCACTACAGAAGCAAACAAATCTTGAATGAATTCCTAATGTTTGCACACACCTACCAGCATAATTTGTTAGGAAACGCATTAGCTTTGCTCATGGTATTTATTAATTATGCCACCAGAGGGAGTTGACAAAACTGCTTTTTGGCTTGTTGTACCAAAATGGAGGAGTTAAAAAATTCCTAGACAGTTAACACGCCTTCAGAATTTTTAAACCAAATTTGTTTTCCATTTTACATGTGATAAACTGTATCTAAAAAAAACCCAAAACAGCCCTAGAGCATTCTGCATCTATTGGACACTCTCCAATTCATAATGTGAAGCAATTAATATTTGATAATAACAGTGAAAGCTTCTGTTTAAAATAGGCAAGAATATAAAAGAAACACTATCATAACATACAACAGATGTCACAGAGAAACAGATGTTGTACAAAAGCTTACAGTACACGGACATACAGCATAAGGGGTTGTGGAATTTAGAAAGGGTGTTTCCAATAAATGCCAGACATGGAGGAAGAAAAATATTCGGAAGACTGTGATTACTTATATTTACTTAGAGCTCAACCAATTTTCTTTACAGTAGATGACTGTAGATGGTAGCCAAAAGAATCATCATGATGAAACCTATACCAAATTTTACTGCTACCAGTAGTTTACCCTTCCAAGAAAAAAGAATCTGTCTACATCAAGACCAGTCTATTCTGGAATAAAAAGCCTCACTCTCTCCAATTTTGTTTGTCTATGCACACCTGACACCTGTTTTATACACACTTTCATTCTACCCCAAACCTTTTACTACTGAGTTCATTCAGGGTTATTCAACATCTAGCACCTGCGGAGAACTAGGGTAAAAACTGGGATCTTGAACAAAGAGGTTGATATTAATTTATCTAAAGATATTTCTCTCACCTTCTCAAAATAAGGCCCACTATCTGTGGTTCCCATGTCTTTGGAATTAGGTGGACGGAACCCAGATCGATCCTTTCTCATCATGTCATTAAAATCCCCGAGATTCACAGCTCGTTTATCTACCTCAAACTTCTTATCTGGGAGACCACCTGAAAAAAAAAAAAGAAATTAGTGCAAATAAGCTCATGACAGCAGGTTCACAGCCAAAGAAATATTCTTTAAGATAAGGATATTAATTCCATCTGTCTTATAATTTAGCACAGCTACAGTTGGTATTGAAAGTGTTGAAAAATAAATGTAGGAAGTTTCATTTAATTGACACTGAACATGCCAATTTACTTTATAGAGTTCAATGTGAAGTATTTATCAAAATTTATGTAGAGATATAAACATAAACATTTCAACTAATTATATTAATTATATTAATTAATACCTAGTTCTCTATGTCTCCCAAAACCTGCACTGTAGTTTTTTTGGGAGAAAGACTACTCTTTAAGTTCTTCATGTATTCTGCTTAGCTTCTGCTGGGTTTGACATTGAGAAACTATTTGAGATCATTAGAAAAATTTGGTCACATGCACATTATTTGCTCAAGGCTGTCCTACAGTCACACAAACTTAAATTCCTAAACACAAGACATCAACAGGTATATTTTAACTTCAGACAGACAACCAATCTCCCTCAGCCTGTACACAGTAACACAACCAGTAACACAGACGCTTCTCAAACACTCTCTAAAGTCTTCTGCCATTGTTTAGTCAGTAACCTGGTGAAGTATGAGGTGTCAATAACAGATGACCAAACTGAAACATACACAGTGAACAAGACATCGATTTTCTCTAGAAGTTTTATCAACAGCCAAAGAGGGGACTGGAAGAAGTTTTCCACCTTACACACTGAACTGCTGCCAAGGAACAATCTTTTTGGTCAGATGTGGCACCTGTAAGCTACTAGATGCATATTGCTATGTTGAAGTAGATTGAAAACATCTTCGTTTTAAAATACGGATGTGACAGAAATGAGCTTTACTGGTATTTTTAGTTTTAAAGAATACTGTTTAGTTAGTAGCACAGATGGTCTTTCCAAGAATCATTTTAAAAACATGTCAGCACAATTAACAAGAAAATCTGTGACTTTTCCAAAGGAAGTTGGTGATAGATAACCTACCCTAACGCTGACAAAACACTGAACCTTTATCAGAGCAGACAGCTAATCACTTGAACACCTTCAAGACAACGTTTTTTTGAAAAAGCTTCTCAAATCCAGCATCTCTTCTTAATGTCCAATCCCAATCTATTAATATTCACAGCGATGCCACTGCCAAGAAGCTATGCAACTGACCACTAATTGCATGGGTTTTTCTTACCCACACAGCTTTCAAAGCTGATCCAGCTTCATCCTTTCATATGCCTTCAACACCATTTGTCACAAGACAGTTGACAAATCACCTACATATCTTAGCTTGTTACTGGAGTCGTACTGACCTGGATGAGCTTGTGGTTCTCTGATCCCTTTCTAACATATCCTGAAAGCTACAACCGGCTCAGCAAAAGCACTCACAAAGTGTCAAGAACAGCTTGGTGCTGTCAATACCTACATCAAACCACCGCACACAATGCCAGCAATGTGCACTAAAAGGCTCATGTGCTTTAATTCCATACAGGAAGCCCTGGCCATTAGTTGCTTGAAAAGAAACTGAAAGCGAGGCATAGTTGCATCACTGTCTGAAATGAAACTGGGTCAATGCCAACACAAGATGACTAAGCCACAGAAACACCCTACCGTCTCTCTGGTTATCCTGATGATCCAATCAACTCCTCAAACATTACTGAATGATGCCTTGTAAAACACACAGAGCATTAAAAGAGTACCTCTGAAGGCTTGAAGCACAGATTTGCATGTCACTTAGTGCTGAGGCAGCTGCTTTAACTTCAGTGTAAACAAGGCCTCACTGAGAGAAATGATTGCATTCCTTTATCCCATTCACAGAAAATTCTAATGCAACCTTGAAATGTGTCGTGTGAGTCTTGTCCTTTGAACTTGTCACCTAAAGCTATAAATAATGGAGGGGGCTAAAGAATAGCTTAACCTTATGTAGTACATGACAACTGACAAAATGTGAAAAGTTTGAATTACCCTCTACAGTAGGCAAAAACACTTGTGTACAAATAAATATGAAGCCCTGGATTCTCTACATGCAGAAACATAGAACAGGTTAAAAGTTACACCATCTTCATAAAAAAAGACCCTATCAGTTCTTGGATTTTTCCCACTATTAAAAGTTGCAAAAAACACCATGAAGAATGGAAAATCAAAGAAGGACTTGGAAGATGACGTTCACTCCCTAATGTGGGAAAAAACTTCTAGCAAGTACATCCTCCCCACCACATGCACAGAGCTTAAAGAAAGACAAAAAGGAAATCTGAATTCCATGCAGAATTATATAATATGATCCTGCACTGGGAAGTAGGAGATACAAACTGCTGTTGAGCAAAGTTACTGAAAACATTTGCCAACAAGAGACTCAACATGGTGAAAATAGATACACCCAGTGGGGTAACCCAAACGGAGAAAACCATTTGAAATATTTTCTGCTTAACCACAAAAACATTTTGAAGATACTGATTTTATACCTTTACCACAAATTTACATTATCCAAGCCTATTGAACAACCATATGCACTTAGATATTGAGGTGCTTCATCTGAATGCTACATAAATTACAGCTTTGTAACATATTTACAATAGCCAGCTGCACAAATTACATTTGTAATGTAATTTAGAAATAGAAATTTTTAATTAATTTCTCGGTATTTACAGGTGATTTTAGAATTCTCTGATCTGCAGAGGTTTTAAGTAATATATTAAAAAATACACAAAGGTGATTGTCAAACGGGAAAAGAAAACAGAAAATATTGAGTGGTTCTGACAAGCTACTTTACTGTAGCAAACTTTATATCTCAGAACTTAACAGAATAGGAGATATTTCAATGGGGAAAAGAAAAGTTATATCCTATTTTCAAAGTAGACATGCTATCCATTAAAGATATTTGATAGAAGAAGAAAAGAAGTACATCTGCCTCAGACATGTTATTGATCCATCTCTTTTCCGTCATGGTCAGTAAATAAAAGTACTACTCTAGCACTTGAAATAAAGGGAACACACTTTTCAAACAAGGAGACTGAGACCAATGTAGTGAGAATTACTGACAGCGCATGATCATCAGTGCCAAGGTGCTCCAAACATACCAAAGCCAAAGTTTTCTCTGACACATGTGGTCTCCAAGCACAGATTTAACTCTGTGCATTTATCCATAAACTAGGAAAACATCATGCTGGCAGTCATCTGTCAGAAAAACATGGGATGTTGTAATCTTGAGTGAAAACCAGCTGAAGAACAAACCTACCTCATAAGTAAGTCTGACTTCTAAAGTTTAGAAGTAGACCTGGGCTGAGCAAACAGCTTATAGCTTTCCACAAACAAATGCCATAAGCAAGAGCAAAACTGCTAAATACAAAAGTAACCGTAAAACGTAGGAAGATCTGTTACATTCTCTGCCTTTGAAACAGAATACAGGCCATAACAAATGGCTCTACCTAAGATCAAGGGATGCTGCCATTAATGGGCACACTAAACTTAAAGAAGAGCAACATATCAAGGTTAAAGATGCAGCCTTTCTGCACTCTTTCACAGGATATTCTGAACAGCAGTCACCTCCTCAGAAGCTCTGATGGCCTGAGGGTCCTTGAAAGTTCCAAAGGATTCTTAATTTGGAGATAAAAAAACTAAGAGAGCTATAATCAACATAATCCAGGCTACCATCCTCTTGGTTTGTATATGCTTAGATCTGTTTTTTTCTGAAGGCAGGTGAGAACTGAACACCCATGATGGTGACTGATCTCCACCTAGACCTTCTTTAGAGAAGCATGATACAATCAGAGCCTGACTTCCAGGAAGGACGCAGGAGGCCAAACTGGAGAGATCAAAAAATTGTTACCTTTCACAAAACTGTATCGTACCACATAAATAAACATTCTTAAAATATCTTACTGAGATCCTTCACTACTTCAGAGAACACAGCAATTTTGGGAAAAATGAACAACTGAATCCTCTATGCAGTGTGACAGAAATTTAAGAATGTAATGGATTCTAAGCTGAGACACTGCATCTGTCTGGATTGTATTAGAATACCAAATCCAGATCACGTATTAGATGCAAGTAAGCCTTGACTACCACAGTTCTACCTTTGATACCACACAGCCCATGATGCTTAAGCTGTGTAGCAATTGTGGTGAAGCTATCCAGAACATAAAATCTAGTTCTACTGAGAAGCAATTTGTAATAGCCTGAGGCATGCAGCTGAAGAAACCAATGATAGAAGATAATTTTTTTCCCCTCACATCACCTCCACGAAGCTGTAGTAAATGGGATGTCCTACTGGCAGGAGAGAAAACACTACCACCAAATGAAAAAGATTTTCACTTTCTTGAAATGGTAACAATGAATACAAACTTAAAAGATTAAAACAGTCTTAAAGATGTCTCTGCCCCAAGTTACAGCTCTGTACAGGTATACATCCCAATCTTGCACATCAAAGTCAAAGCTTAAAGACCGACTGAAGATGCTTTTTACTCTATGCTCATATTATGAGGAGAACTAAGAATCAAACCCTTCTGGAGTACAGCAGGCCATCCTCATAGGAACACTACACGTGATCTCACATTTCAAACACATTGCAATTAAAATATACGCACCTACAGACAAGTCCATCTTACTGCCTGGAATGTCGTCAGTTTGACTCTGGGGGGAAAAGAAAACACAATTCAGTTCTGACTTCTACTCAATGCTGAGAAATATTTCAGAAAGGCAGAATGCAGAAAGAACATGCTTGTGCTGATGACAGTTTTACTTTAAACTAAAACTGAACACGAGGGCTTCTGATATCACCCTGGACACACCTTGCCTCAACCCCCAAACGCTGTGCTTGGCAAGTTTATCCACGTGAAAGCAGACACACAAACACAGCGACGGAGGAAGATGGACAGAGAGCCGCTCCATAAATGAACCTCTGGCCTTGTGTTCCAGTGGCTGAGTGACAAAGCACTGAAAATAGTGGCCAAAATGACAGCTCATCCTCATGACCTGTCATGCCATCAAATCTTGAAATGTACTGCCACGGGATTCTTCAGCTGGCAGTCTGGGACAGGGTGCTCCCACAGCTTTCAGAAGCACCTACTGTCTAGCAAACTGAATTAGAGCTTGAGAGCCAAAAGACATTGCAAACTAATCCTAAGCATGTCAGTGTCAGCTTGTGCAGCCCTAGACTTCTCACACAAAATATGTGATGTTATCCTCTGCTAGCCAGTATTACATAGTATTCCTGCTTCACAGGATGACAACTGGCACAATATTCCGCAAAATATTTTACAAATTAGCTTGTCAGAAGTTCCTTTTTATAAAATATTATATAGAATTATTTTTAAATACTTTCCCTATGGCTCTGTCCTTTTCTCAGTGATGTGGTATTTCTTTATTCACTTCACCAAACAATCTTTACTTATGGATTCATGAGCACTTTTTTTTTCCTAAGAAGACCCTGCTGTACTTCAAATATAAATTCAGCCAAGACAGACACAGAGCTGTAAATCTCCTTTTCTGATACGTGGCTGAGATTCAGAATGAATACCTTGGATTTGCAACAGATGTCTGACACTACAGGCAGAAGCCTCTATCTTGAGTGCTCTAAACAGCATGTTATGAAAATAAAATTTAAAAAACCAAACCCAAAAACAAAGCAACAAAAAAACCACCCCACACTAAAAAGCAACAATCCTCCCACCCCAAAACCAACCAAACAAAACAAGAAAACACACATCCCCCTCCCAAATCTATTACTTGCAAAGAAACTGCAACCTCAGAGCAGGAGCTATCATAAAGTAACTTTAGGAAACAAAGTAGATTTAGGGTTTTTCTAAGAAGCCAGTCTGAGCCAGCTACTACAGGTATTATAATCAACATCCCAGCATAGCAGATGTAGATCAATGACTGTGAAACAGTTGATATTTTGACTTATTTAAAGCTTACAGCTCTTTCACAAAGTTACTTTCTTTTAAAAAAAAATTTACTTACTAGCAAGCCCATATTTGAAAACTGTTTGGATAAAGGGTTCATCCACGATTCACTATTTCCTCCTTTTAATGCACACTGAAAAAAGAAGTAGTAAAATATTTTAAAGAAACTTCTTGATTCCTTAAATTCTTCTTTATCCTTGAGATGTGCATGTTTAAAATGAAAATTCTGGTACCAGAGAAATTAATCTCTTGAAAAAATAACTAAGTATTTACATGTTTGGAAACATTAACCAAATACTGTGTTTTGTACAACTGCCCACTGTCAGAGATATTCCAAACTGGCTGAACATCGTCACATAGAACGTTTATCACACCTTCAGTACCATTCTGCAATCTGGAAAGCTTTGTAAACATTGTTCATTTTTTTTTCTTCTGTTACAGTTTAATACATTCTTTAATCCAGTGCACTCAGAGGCAGATTTTTTCCTTTCTTCCCTTTATCACAGTGCCTCTTGCACAGGCACTGTGCTGACCAGGGTCTCTCTTTGGCCTTAGAGATCACCAAAACCAATACTAACACAGTTCAACACTGAAAAAAATTTCAGTTGTTTTGGCTGTTCAAATAAAAAAGCTTTAAGTGAGAAAAAAAGTCCCTGAGAATAATTTCTGCAAAACATGAATTACGAAACTGCCTACCATATCACAGTAGTACTTCCATGTCTTAGGAAACTGCTGTGCCTTGCCTTTTGAGTCTGCCCTACCTACTTCATGAGAAGCAGACATAGCATAGTCCTTCTAATATTATTACAGTAACAAGTGTTACTGTACTGAAGAACTTCAATGCAAACAAACTTGAAAAAAATTTACTCAGGACTACAGCCAAGTTCCTGCTCCTGTCTGAGGCCAAGTGTCAGCAACAACAAACATAAGTTAGACATAAATCCAACAGTTGTTAGAAATAAGAAGTTCATGGGCCAAAGGGACTGTGGAATGCAAACTTCAGCAGGCTATGCAAGAACAGCAGCAGCAACCTAAGAAAGATGTGTCAGCAAGAGAAGAGAAATAGCCTTGGGATACTTATTTTCATTTAGTAATGGCTGTGCAGCTTACAAACCAAAAGAATTTGACACCTACTGGAAGATTTATTAGTCATAACAGGTGTAATATATTAAAGCAAATCCAAAAACGTCCGTTTTTTTATACTAGCTTAAGAGGCATCGTGCTGTAACTCTGCAAAACCTTCTTAAAAAATAACTACATAGTGCTCTAACATATCAGTCACTGTTTTCAGACAACACAGTAGTAGTGAGTCATTCAAGCATTTTACCTTCATTTGTGTTTTCTTTCCTCCTTGTCCCCAGCTTGTTGAGTTGTGGGAGGAACTGCTTCCCTGAGAGCCTGCTGTGTTCCAGACTCCTCCCTCCTCCTCCTCTTCCCAGCTGGAATGACGTGTTCCTGTCACTGGCCCATCACTCTCTCCCCAGCCATCTTGCATAGATTTAGAACCTTTAGAAAAACAAAAACAAAGCTCAAAAGCAGTCTACAGTACCATGCAGCTGGTGATGTGACACTGCAACATTGGCTGAGATCTTCAGAATCACAAAGGAATTAAAAAGAAAAAATTCAAAAATATGTCTTCACTCTAACAGCTGTAAAAACTTGTGCACGAATTCCAAAACCCAAGAGATTTGGTGGCATGTTCACATGTCATGTTGTGCAACTATCTTAAACAAATGTCAAACCTTTAAAGATATAATAGCAACAGGGACCTTTTATACAAATACAGCTGCATTTAAAAGGCAGCCTACTATTTCTGAGTGCAAATGAAAGCCTTCAAAGCACACACAAAAACCAGAGGTGCTGAAGACTCTGGTTCAGGTGGTTTATCAATTAATTCCTCTCTCACTTCAAAACCTTAATACTCCCCTTGCACTACACTCTTCCATAAAATTACAAAAACAACTTCTAGAAATAACAACTAAGTAGAATCTGACGGCAAGCACCTGACATATCTGAATATAAAAAAAGTCAGGAATTGCAATTAGTCTACCACGGGGATCTCTACCTTGACCATAATGAAAATAAGTACAGCAGCATTTTATGGTGGTTTAAGAGATACCTTAAAATGCATCATAAATAAATATTCAGATACTTCAGAGGAAACAGCTTTTTAAAGTCTGTTCAATTGGGAACTAAAACCGAGGGCTGCTTATGAAACATAGTGGTCCAAGTGCAAAAAAATCTACCTCTTGGCCCTTTAATCCTGCTATTTACACAGAAAAAGCTACAATAAAGTATTATGACTGCAGAGTCAAGAACACAATGTGGAAATGTTATACTGGCTAGTCCCTGCAGCTTTAATTTATTTCTGGTGATGGTGCTTAAATATATACTATGCTACTACATGACCAGAGGTTATTTTTCTGCACTGACAGCTCTCTAGGACTCTTGAACATGAATCTGGACAGTGATGTAAAGATCAGTTGTTTGTATGACACCAGCTTATTTTTTTGCATTTGTTGAGTAAGGAGATACCAAGAGCTACAGAACACAAATTAAATTTTCAAGGTTAAATAAAAAAAGGTGTTACAAAAACCTGAATTTATTCCTACTTCCGCCAGAATATTCTTATGTAATGCTGGCAGAACTATGTAAAAAGTACTTTTTTAAACAGGTGGATACTGATCTAAGCTTTCTTCTTTGGCTCCAAATTGACTTTTTTCTTTTTCTGATCACAGCTGGTCTGTATCCTGATCCTAGATTTTGCTCTAGAGCTGGGGACAGCTCACATACAGAACAGCACGTGTAGGTTGCAGTTCTTTGGTTATGGCACACATACAGACCAGTCATGGTAAGCAAGTGACCATGTGCAGTCTTAAAGGACTGTATTAAGCATTAACTAATCAACAGAATTTTCTATGGATCAGTTTCAGAAGTTTTTATTTTGGTCATATTTAGGTATCTTTTTATAGACAAAAGAAGACAGCCATCTAAAACCAAACTTAGCATCTTCAAAATGCCAAGTCTGTGAGTGGCAGGCATGGGAAGCCTGTCATCCACAAAAGCCTGCTGTAACAGTAACACTAGGGAAGCAAAGCTTTTTTGTTATAGAAATGGCCAAATTATTTAATTGGTATGGGAGGAAGGGAGAATGACCCAACAGCAAACTATCTACACAGCACCTCATTTCAAACAATTACATGTTGCAAAAGCAACTTCTGGGCTGGAAACAGTTTTACAGCGGGCATCATCAAGACAAGTTCAGTAACACCCGTGCATTATCAATAGTCTCTACAGGAAACTTCACATCCAGATGTTACTGACTTTGGCAATAACATTGCTTTCGTTTGTTGTTTTTTTCTTAAAAAGAGTGAAATAAAAATTATACAAACAACTTACATCATCAAGAATAATACCCACAAAAACTCTTAATATAGCAAAATTTAAACTTTGAAGTAAATTTTCAAAATATTTCAACATATCATTCATAGAAGACACTGCGGTAGGCATTTAGGTTCTACTACAAAGTGCAGCTCTTAAGAGTTACAATTTTTCTCACTTATACAATTTTAAAAATCCATTCAAAGCCAAATTGCATTACCAAAGCATAGACAACGATGTAATAGCCTCCACAGTGAAATTTGGCAGTACTGTGCATGCCTTTTCCTGATATGATCAGAAAAGGTGACTTATCATGTAACAAGTAGGCAGCCAGAGAAAAAGAGAAAAATACACATTTCCTTACTGTGTTTCAGCACTTCCAGAATCAGAGTTGCTCACTTAATTGCTTAGTAAGGAAATTTTTACTACTTTAAAATACAAAGTTTCAGCCATTTACAAATACTTAA
Source organism: Motacilla alba alba (assembly GCF_015832195.1). Taxonomy (NCBI): domain Eukaryota; kingdom Metazoa; phylum Chordata; class Aves; order Passeriformes; family Motacillidae; genus Motacilla; species Motacilla alba. The sequence continues at coordinate 48,996,046 of NC_052031.1, forward strand.
TACTCATCCATCAAAATCCTATAAAAACATTCAGCACTGCTTTTAGGCCTCAGACAACAATTTCTCCACAGGTGACCCATGTCAAAAGACCAAACACAAAAATCTCCAAGGCAACTGCAAAGAAACTGGTGTCTGCCTATACTCACTAGATTTCATGGCATTCGGGGTGTTGGAAGGTGCATTCCCCCAGCCTGTAGTCGATGCTCCTGGATCATCTACTTCACCCCACCCGGGACTGGTTTCATTTGGCTCACCCCAGGCGGACGTACCATTATCTGGAGCAGGTGGAGTGCTTTTGCTCCAGACTGCACAAAGGAGAAAGAGGTTTCATTACAGACCATTTAAACAATCAACTGTTAATGCAGCACCACTCACTAATTTACTGCTTCGTTCTTCTTGTTGAGAACTTTGGGTTTTCAGTAGTGTGGGTGCAACAGAATTGACAATCATTCACAACTAATTTAGAGTGGGCATTGACCTCCAGGGATGAAGAGGAAGAGAAGGCTATGATGAGTAATACTCTTCTCCCGGATTAAACATGAACCCCACATGTAATACTGTCCTCCTATCTGTGAGCTTTTGTGACTAATTACAAACATCTAACTTAGGGTTTATATACTGACTATAGGACACATTTGCAGTACATATTAAATCAAGACAGAATTCTTTAAAGTGTCTTTGAGTCAGGAAATGATTACACAACAATAATTTCTTAATACATTTCCAGGCTATATGGCTTTTTCTTGTCCTTATTCCAAAGAAGAAAATATTTCTCCAAGGATTCTTTATCATAGCAAAGCCAAACTTGACTAAAAAAAAACTGTCACAGACATACAACATTTCAAGTGTTAATTGAGTGTTTCAGAGCAAAATGTTTTTGACTAAAAATAAGTAAAGATTTTCTCCTCATTTCTCTAATAATTAAATATCAAAAAAATGGTATTTAGTCCAGAGAAAGGGAAGCTCAGGGGAGACCTTACTGCTCTCTACAAATATGTGAAAGCTGTAGCCACGCTGGGGGCAGTCTCTTTTCCCAAGTAACAAGAAATAGGACAAGAGGAAATGGCCTCAAGTTGCACCAGGACAGGTTTCAAATGGATATTAGGAAAAACTTCTCACCAAAAGGATTGTCCAGCACTGGAACAGGCTGCCCAGGGAAGTGATTGAGTCACCACCCCTGGAGATATTTACAAGACCTGCAGATTTTGCATTTAGGAACATGGTTTTGTCATGGACTGAGCAGTGCTGGGCTTATTAAGTTTATGGCTGGACTCAATCTTAAAGGTTTTTGATTCTGTAATTTAAGCTGCTCTTCAGAGCTCAAACTGAATATGCAGATTTGTCAGCTAACAAACATTTCTTTTCCTGGCAAGGTGACCAGTATTCAGATCACAGTTACTGAAGCATAACAAGCAGAGGACTGATCGATTCAAATTTTAAAGACACTTTAAATACAGGACCAAATACTCAAATAAGAATTTGGTTTTCTTTATAGAATAAAACTATCAAGAATTGGTGGCTACAAGCATCTCTCTTATGCATTAAGGTTACAAGCAAATATAGGAGCTTGCTGAAGAAAGGAACAAGACTAGTAGTACCTGATGCTTGTGATTTGCTAGTCATTGGAGTAGGCAGGCTCTGCTCCCTTGGGGCCTGTCCTCCTTGTGAGTTCTTGTCCCACAGATTCACATTCTTGTAGTTATAACTGCTAGGATCTCCCCATGCTGAAGTGCCATCATCGATATCCATTTTTCGACTGATTGACTGTGGAGAAGGTTCTTCCCAGCCACTAGGCTCCTCCTCTTTGGGGGCAGCTGGCTGTGGTCCATTGTTCCAGTTTGGGTTTGGAGGCCGCCCATTACTTGGAGTTTGGGGTGGTGGACCCCAGGAACCAGAAGACTCCTGCTGTTGCTGCTGGTGCTGCTGCTTGTTCCAGGAGTTGGGCTGTCGACCCGTCTCGTTCCACGTTGAATTTCTTTTACAATCGTCCCATCCACCCTTTGAAGCAGAGCTTGTATTTGCACCATTACCCCAAGTTCCAATCTCATTTTGCCCACCTTCACCCCAACCAGACACTGGCTTGTTTCCTGCACTTTCCCAGTTACTGTTTTTTGTTTGGTCAACTTCCTCTCCCCAACCGTTCTTTCCAGAAGACCATCCTTGATTACTTTGCCGTCCACCCCACCCCTGATCCTTACTAGAGCTGTCATTCCAAGAGGAAGATGATTTTTCTTCTTGCCTTCCTCCTCCCCAGTTAGAAGAATTGGAGTTCTTATAGTCATTCCATCCTCCAGTATTTTTGGGGTCCTTCCACTCCGTTGGGGTTGAGAGCTCACCCCATCCAGACTTGTTTTGATTGCTTTGGCTGGGTACATCGCCCCAGCCCCCTGAGTTCTTTGTCTGTGTGGCAGAGCTCTCCCACCCCTCAGTTCCTTTATCAGACTTCCCCTCGGGTCGTGGCATCTCTTCAATATCCCACACGGTATCTTGCTTAATTTGGGTCTGGCCCCAGCCGGTGTTCGAAAGCACTCGGGGGTCCAAGTCAGTCCTGCTCAGCAAAGTCTGCAGGACTGCCTGGCAATCAGGATGCGTAGGCCTGTATGATCGGCGTCCAGAATTGTGACTGTCACTACTTCCTGCTTTGTGGTTGCTTCCAGTGCTTTGACCTCCAACCTCACTTCCTGCAGAGCTGGAAGATCTTCCCCAACAGGGAGCCTGGGAATTGCCTTGATTTTCAGGAAGAGGGTGGCCTTTTTGATTGTCCCATGCTCCAGTGCTAGAATTTGGTTGGTTTGGACCACTCCACTCTCCAATCTTCAGTTCATCAGACCCAGACAGCTGTTTCCATTCTCCCTGAGAGACCCCAGATGTTAATTTGTTCCCTTCACCCCATTTGCTTTCATTTGCATGCTGAGGGCCAAAGTTCCAAGACCCACCACCCGTAGACCGGTTATTGTTATCCCAAGAATCACTTCTTGACCCATTAGGTTTTTGAACAGAAGCTCCTTTCCAGGACTCCTCTCTATCCTTTCCATTGTTCCCATGGTTTCCAGAATTGCTCTGCCCAGAGACTGTTTCAGTTCCAGAAGACCCCCTAGCTGTACCCCAAGATCCAACACTCCCAGTCTTTCTTTCTCCAGTGCTTTGAGAAGGGGTGTCAGTGCTCCTGGAAGGGTTCCCCAAGCCCATTTCAAAGGGCATTCCCTTATTCTCCATAGGGTTTGGTGAACTTAAGTTCAAGGAGTTAGTGTTTCCATTTTTTGGTCCATCAGTGTTATGAATTTGAGCCTGTTCTCTGCCAGAGACAAAGTTCACACCCGCATTTTCCATCTTTGACTGCTGTTCCCTAGAGGTCTGACCTACTGTGCTAATCTGTGCATTGGAGCTACCACTATCAGATTCCAGAGTTCCTTTCCTAGAATTGCCCTCTTGAACCAGTGCTGGCCAAGCAGATGGGTTGCTATTTGGGTTAAAGTTGCCGAAACCAGAACCAGGACTGATTCTGTCTTGTCCACTCAAGTTCCTCCAATTACCTAGTCCATTGTTACTCTCGGCAGGGTTGGAAGATTGAACAGATTTAGCCTTGGGATCAGATTTCCAGGCCCCAAGATTACATTCGTTTCCAGCGCTTCCAGACTGGCACTGGCTTCCTTTTCCTTTGTTACTAGTGGTGCTTCCTGGCAGAGCGTTCTTCTCCAAGCCAGGGTTCGAGGCACTGTTGTTATCGGTGGTGTTTTCGGAAGAAGACTCAGCATCTTTGCTGGCAATACAAGGCCACTCTTCCATGTCAGACCCGTCTACAATCACCTTGTCCCAGATGTGAGTTGGGTTGGCGTTGGTGCCGCTGTTGGAGGAGGCTCCAGGACCCCAAGTGGAATTTGCATAATTTGAAGCAGCAGCACCTCCAATTGCTGAATCTAAAACAAAATAAAGCAACAAAACACCCAGAAAAGTTCATTAGTAATCTGCATTAGTTACAAGCATGGAACATCAGATTTTTGACATCAGTTATCCCACTTATTTTGCAGAGCATCAACTCCATAGTAACAGCTGCAGCAGTATTCATAAGTGAATATATACTGTTACTACCAGTACCAGCTCATATGACACCTTCCATGAAAATAAGGCAAACAGCCTAAAAAACTGGGTAACTCCCCTCCCAGACTCAATTCCTGTGTTATATATTCCAAAGTAAAGATCATAATTTCTGGTTGCTAATACTTTCAGTGCCTGTCTGAGGCTTCCAGTTCATTAGCTTAAACAATGAACATCCAATGAATGCTTTCCGGATCACCCTTCACAGAGGTCTACCAATGAGGATCTAGATTTTACAGCAAAGGTTAAAACTCCCTTGTAAGCTTTGAATATTGATGAACAGTAGCTTGTCTTCAACCACTAAGTCCCACCCACCAAGATCCAAAAGATCAAGCAGTTCCCAAGTACACTCTGTTCCTTCTGTTGCTTTAACCTCAAACACAAACTGAACAATAGCAAGGAAGTATGACTCCATTGATATTTTTATCCGTCTATCTTTTTAGCACAGAGTAACCCTTTTTTTCCCCTTCCAATTAAAAAACTTTCTGATTACACAGATCACAGGAAGAACTTAAAGAGGACAGACAAAGACAAGGTCCAAAGACTGCAAGGTTTTGAACTTAGAAATGATTCAGCCAATGAATGATGGATAGGCAGCTCTGAACTTAGCAAGATCTTCAAACCAGTGACTTTAACAGAACATTTAATTTCTGTGAAGACGTTCTAGAAGTATGAAGACTGGGGCGCTTGCTCACCTATAGCATGCTAAGACATAATTTAATGGATTGTTTTATGAAACCAGCCTTCCCTTGCTGTTTTTGACAGTGGCAATAATCGTAACTATTGAAAGACTTTCACCAATAACATTTAAACTTTTTTGTCCAAAACTGTCTTGTAAGTCCTGAATTACTATTGGTATTGCAAGAATTACATAGAACACCCATCATCTCAATCTCCTGCATTGGTATGAGACAATAGTATGCTTGGTGTCATCTTTCAGGGCATTAGTTTTGCCAGAAGGATTTCAATTGTGGTAGAAAAAAGTCGATGTGAAGAAGGATTACGTGTTGACTTTTAATATTAAATCCTCACCAACACCACCTATGCCCATCTGGTGAATATAAGAACGTGAGCCAGTAGGTAAGCTGCACGATCTTCCACATTGGGAACCTGCTTTTGTTTTCTTTCATGTGGCGTGAATTTAACCATAGTATCAGTGCATACATGCTGGACCAAACTGGGCCAAAACCGAAGTTCAGTTTGCCAACAGCCAGATGTGCGGTGGGATCAGCGATGTACGAGGCAGATAACACTGCACTTCCACAAGCACTTTGATGAAGCACCAGCCCCAGTGTCTCTCTTGTTCACCTGCTCATTCCCACTCCTCTGGCACACCTACACCCTCATATGCTAGCATCTATGTTCTCACTGATATTCAGCTGGGTGAATGGGTAGAAGTCATCCAGACTGAAATCAGCTTTAAAAACAAACCTGCTTTAATTTTAATACAAGCCAGATCCCGAGCCCAGTTAACTTGTTATGGTGCAGAAAAATGGATGGGGTGAGGCAGCTCTCAAGGACCCGTATCTTTTCCTGGCACTCCTGACTTACATCACGATAATGCAACTAACCACTGGCTAATACAGCCATGTAACCTCTTAGCTGTCAATGCACCATTAAATGAAGCGTAAAAATATGAGAATGCGTAATACCAAATTTAAACCTCAGAAAAACAAATATTAAGTGTCAAATAAACACATACAACTTCTCATATATTACACCCAACAGCAAAAAAATGTTGCTCATGAGAAGGTTTGAAAACTTTTAGAATGCTTCACTAACACAAATTTTTCTTAGTCGGTCTACTATAATAACTGTGAAGGCATACCAGTACCAGGATTTTATATAGAAACCATAGACTTCAGTGCATGTTTTGTTTCAGGTGTTCTATCAAAATAAGTTATCTCCAAGACATCTGTTTTTAAACTGATAAGTAAAAATTCTGCCATTGTAGTTTGACATTCACCTTCTCCTTTATTAAACAGCAATTATCAAAGACAAGATAAATACTCTGTCAAACAGGGATTGGCTACAGATGAATTCAAGTAGTGAAGCCACAAAACAAATGGAATTATTATTTTTCCTAGAATCCTATTTAGTAAGGACAGCCATCTCACCTAGTTCACTTAATTCCGTACAAGTCACCTGTTTTTAATTCCAAACCACAGAGAACTAAAAAAGTTTGATTTCCATGATGGTAAAAAAAAAAAATCATGATCCCATTGATCTGGCATGATTTTCAAAGAAAACTCAGGCATACTAGTATTGTTATTTTCTTCTTCTTGACTTTCAAATATTTAATATTTCTTTTTAAAATAATCTTATTCTTAGAATTGAAGCTGTCCTTGACTTTACAGGTCACCTAAGTCTTTCTTTAGAAGGCAGATATTTTGAGTGGAATTTTGTTTGTTCTGCTATTATAATTAAAGAATAAATATTACAGCTACTGCAATTCATCAAGGCTATAAAAAAATTCAGGAGCAGCTTTAATTTTTCCATGCTCACCAAACAACCCTAAAACCAATTTATCTTCTGGAATACAAAATGAATGGAAAAGTAAAAACAGAACAGTCACCACTTGTACAAAAAGACTTACCTAAGTATAAAAAATAAGATTACTACCAAAAAACAGAAGTGAGGAGCAATGCACAATCATTGCGTTTCATCCAGACAAGACGTGACAGACACCTGCCCTTTGCAGACCTGGCATCTACATGTCTGTTTTACAAGATGATACAAAAATGTGACAAGACAGGAAATTCATGTCAAAGAAACCTGAGGAGCCATTAGGAACTTCTCAGTGACAACCATAAAATGCTGTTTATGCCTCGTGTTTACCTTGCTGCAGAGCATTTCAGCAACCAATTAAAACCACTCAAAACATACTTGAAAAAATTAAACCTCTCGTTCCATCTATAAAAATTGCTGCCAACAGAAGCCTGTACACTGAAACAGCAGAAGCTCCCCAAAAGCAACCTGAGTTTTGTTATATAATGGCAGGCTTATGTACAATTTCAGCCATCCCTTTTCTGCCACGCACCAACACCTTCCTTTAATATAACTTATTATCATCACTTGCCTGTTGCAGTCCCACTGTCGCTCTGCAGCAGTGCTCCTGTCACTGGTTGTGCGTTGTTTGGGTTTGCTCCTGGTGCTGCTGGGGAGGGAGGCCCTGCTCCACCCCCAAGGAGCATGCAGGATGGCGGAGGGGGCTGCCCACGTTTCAGTAACACTTTGTGGTCCTGCTGGCAACGGAATCGCGGCGGCACCTCCCGAGGCATGTAGCGGGCGGCGCTTGGCGGTTGTCCGTTCGGCACTGCCACCCTTTTGGCATTGTTGCCACCATTGACTGGTGGCGATGGAGAGTTGCCAATTGGGCTGGCAGCCACTGGTTGGCTTAAACTTGGTTTCGTCACTTCGGGCACTGAAAAACAGGAAGGATGAAAATCAGAAGTTTTTCCACTTAAAACCTGTGCTAGCTACAAGAACTCACAGTGACTCTTTGATTTCATTATTGAATCTCAAATACTGTGCAACTTCCACCTTCTCAACAAGCAAAAACTACTTAAAGAAGCAGGAATAAGCAGTAGCAGCAGACCTTTTGTTTCCATGTGCAACTCTGTAGTGTAGGATGAAACTCTACGTTCATCAATTTTGCTCTAAGCCCAAAATTCCTTCCCAATGTAAAGCTGGCAAAGAATATACTCTAGACAGTGACTAATTTTAAAATATGAACAGTCAAATATAACTGGCTCCACCTTGCCGGTCTTCAGCTGGTTTTTGGATTGTTATGCATCATCATCTTTATGGGAAATCTGAAATCAGAACTCAAGTTTTCTCCTGTTTACTAGACTGCACAGCCACCACCTAAACAAATAGAAAGATGGGAAATAACCTGCTTCCTTTTGGATTCAGAGGTAACAAATCTGAGTTGTCTGTGCTGCTCTTGAGCAAGGCAGTAATAGCTGACTCTCACCCAAAAGACAGTACTACACAGAGCAACTGTATTTGGCTCACTTAAGGTTGCCCGGCTGGTCACCAGGTGCCCCTATAAGCAAACATTAGCTGCTCCTGAGGACTATTATGTACTGGAGAAGAAAACCACAAATCCTTGAGGAGCTAACACCATCACAAAATTTGCTCAAGAGACTCTAGAAAAACTACACACAATTAGTAAAACTTTTACAAATGTGAGATCAACACAAGTGGGTCTCTCTTTGGCAACATGAATACATTATTCACCACATTTAATTTTTATAAGGGTTTTCCGATTTCTCTAGATTGGCTTCATTGCCCAAACCCCAAAAAGTTCTTGTTAGCCGTAAAATCAAGTTAGTATTTTAGTGCTTTTCTTTCACTAATGGCAATTTCCCCACAAAATTTATCAAAAACTGATACACAAAGGAAGATTAAATATATTTTTACAACAGCTTAATTATTTAGTTCAACTTTCAAGATCCTCACTCATCAGTCCTGTCTTCTCAACTGGGCTTTTATATGCCTGAATTTAAGTTTCCAAACCCAAGTAATTTTCATTCATTTTGGTACCTCACTATAAGCAGTACTTTTGCTGTCTTTCATTCCCTTTATAAAGGCGGTTTCAGTCTTGGCTATTTGTCTAAAACTGTTGTAAAACAGAGAACTGAGTATTTCAGCTAACCTATCTTGTCCACAATCATCATTTTGTCTTTAGGTATTTTAATGCTGGCAAGACATCTGCAGAATAGCTGTAGCTTCTCCATTTTAATCACCTCAACTTATTTCTTCTGAATACTTATATTCAGTGTTTCATCTTTACTCATATATCCCTTCCTTTTCTAACAGTTTTGGTAAAGATCTGAATCCTGGCTCAAGTCAATAAAAGTACTCCTTAGGATCAAAGATTCTTACCTTTGGTTTTTTGATCTGTGACCTGCAAATTAAGAGCAAGAATGTAAATAGAGTTTTAAGCAGTGCAAAACAAACATTGAATATGTTGTGCTAAATCACAACCTTAATATATTAGCAAAAGAACAGAATATGCTGTTGAATGAAAACAACCAACTGATTCTACAAAAGTCTAAACAGTATTCCTAGTTATATATACACATATGTATTGAAGGTTTTCAAAAGTACTACAACTGCTCTAATAACTCTGCCTGATGCAAAAGTCCCTGGCAGAAACAATCATACTTCACTCGTGATTTTAAGTACTTAATCCTCCTCCTCATCCCAAACATGGGCTTCCAAAGCACAAATAAACACGTGCTATAGCATTACAGTTCTCTCAGATTTTGGAGATGAAGTATTTCAGTTGAAGTGTAAAGTTAAAGCCTTCCTTCTGTTGAGAGTATCCTTACAGTAGACTGTTGGGGCCGGAAGTAACCACAGCAGTCTGTCTCTCTGCCATCTTCCCATTTCACCTTTCCTAGAACATCTCTTCCAAGGAGAAGTAACTCTAAACCTTACTGGATTCATTTCCATGCTTACAAAGAGTATCAGCAACACCTATAAAATAAATCTACTGCAAGCAGCAAGAAGTCAATGACTGAAACGAGCATTCAAGCTGGCCAACATACTCAACATGGGTTTGTATTTCTATCTGTACCCTACATTGTTTCAGCATAGCAGATTTCAAGCTACAGCAGTGACAAACACATCACTGGTATATTCTCTGGAATAGAGTGTATTGTAGCATTTTTTGAGCCCGTCCATCATGGGTTCCACTACACAATAATGAAAAAACCCTAAAGATCATCATGTGTCAGGTTCTATGACACCTATTCTTAAAAGAAATTGCTGAACTAGTCCATATTTCTGGAAAGCACACAGCAACAGTATAGAATAATGAAAGCACAAGTAAAAAGCAGTTTGTTGTTGAAACTAACCAAGCCAGAACTCCTTTGTATGGTAAAGAATAAAAAGACAAACAGCACTAAATTGCTATGGCATCATTTACTTTGGAAAGATGAAAACTGCAATATGCAAAGTGGAACATTCACTAAAATACAAAATCTGAAGCACTGCAACCTCACAGACATATACTATCCCAAAGCCTCAACGACAATAAAAATATATCCGTACCAAAACCATGTCTGTACCAAGCCACACATCAGTTTTCAACTTCACCTATGAAAAATCCTGTATGCATCAAATTACATTATCTTCTGTAACAGTTAAAGATTCTGTTACACACTTAAATGACCCTGATGCTTGGCTACTAAAGGAAAAGGCGAAAAAATATTACTTAACACAATCTGGGAATGCTGTACGTTTACTATAGTCAATAGTAGACACATCTAGTAAATTAGTAACTTGTCTACTTGGATGAAAACAATTTTACTGAATTCTTGAAAAAAATCTACAAGATAAACACAAATTATTTTAGATTTAAAAAAAAAAAATAAAAAACCTTCTGCCTATAACGTCTCTCCTAGTCAAAATGATCTGTGTTTGTGATTGTTTTAATCTAAAATTCAAATGCCAAAAAAAATATGACAATGTGACAATGTCTCATATTTACAGCTGTCATCTCTCTGTGGACAACCTATGAGCATCAGCAGGGTGGGAGCAGCTACAGTGAATGGGAAGGTGGAATAAATCTCAGCCTACTGAGGAGCTACCAAACATCTCCCTGGATACCAACCACAGGTGTATTTAAGTTGTGAACTTGCTTGTATAACTTCCCTTAAAGTGATTTTTTTTAAATTTTATTTTTTAAGTTTCAGATGATCCAGACAGAACAAATGTTTCATGTTAAACAAACTTAGTTTGAAAATGGTACCCTGAAATCATTGCTGCTTATTTGGTGAACACCTCCACAGTCAGTAAGAATCAACGCACACATTTACGTTTTGTCCATTTGGCTGCCCGCTTTGCTATTCTTAGCTATCTCCAGCTATTACTATCAAGTTTGGCTTCTATGAGATTAAATTACTTAGTCTTTACCCTTCCTGAGGGCGTGGCAAAATATACACTGAACAACTTACCAGGTGAGAGACCACACAGGAAAGCTGGCAAATCTCTTTTGTATTCAAAGCACCAATTCCCTCAGTAAACACAGCACTGCTACCAAGATGATCAGTACAACCTTTTCAAGTTTCCCTTTTATCACTGAATATCAGCACATAATCCTCAAGTCTTTACTCTTTATTCATAAGGGTCTGCTCTTTCTGGTTTCTACATATGTTTTTTGTACTTGAGCATTAAACAGCACCAACACCGAGGCAAAAAGACACTGGAGAGACCTTATCTGTAGCAACTGCTCTTTTGCACTGTCATTTGGAGATGAATCAACTGGATGAAGACAACTGACACACATTTATCTGCACCCAGTTTAAACTGATAGACTCAAATTGGTGAAAAAGCCAGATTAAAAAAGACCCAGGATAAGCCAAGATTTAACTCAAGTTGGTGCTGTCTGCTCTCAGCAGAAACCCACAGAATATAAGTGTGAACACTGTCATCTTTCATGACCTGATCTGTTACTGGAGCAACTTAAAAACAGAGTACTGAAAGAAAGTAAAGCCTTTTGCTCTCAGTTCCACGTAATCATTGACGTTGGAAGCAACAGCCTCTGGAAATCTAATCCACAGCTTCCACACCCGTCCCCTACCTGGCCCCAAGAGGCTTCTCAATTCGAAACAAAATCATCAAAACTGGATTGCACAGGACCACATGAAACTTAGTTTTGAGCATCTAAAGACAGAGGCACCACAACCCCTCTGAGAAACCTGCTCCAGTGGTTGCCCAGCCACATACACACACAAAAAAGGAGTCTTTTTATGATTAGGCAGACTTTCAATATGTACATAATGCCTTTGCTTTGCCACTGGGCACCGTGGAGAAGAGTCTGCCTCCATCTTTTTACTCCCTTCCACAAAGTATTAATATACATTGGTGAGATCCCCCAAGCCTCCTCTCCTCCAGGAGGAACAGTCATAACACTCCCAGCCTCTCCTCATTTGTCAGGTCCTCCAGTCCCTTAATCATCTTAAAGGCATTTTGCTGGAGTTGCTCCAGGGTGGTTGCACCTATCCTATACTGGGAATACCAGAATGGATTTCACCAGTAAAAAGCATGGATAACACCCTAAGAGACTCAAGCTCCTATGCCAAGTTAATTCCTAGAACAACCTGCCAGATGTTTTTTGCAAAATACAGACCTTCTAGTGCACCAAGTTTCAAACTCGTTTTCTTAGCAGAACCAATTTTTGGTGACTTACAAATTCTCCATAGCTCAGACTTGAACTGGCAGACTTCAGCAAAAGTGGTATTAGCTACAGAAAACGTAAAATGCAAGTAATACTTAGCAAAAACCAGAATCTTCAGTACTAGAGTATTTCGTATAAACTTCCTTAAGGATTTAGAAAAAAGGATCTTCCTGCTCTAATAAATATTTACTCAGTTTAACTGCAAGAATTGCAAAAGTCCATCAGTATTTCAATCCACAAACACCTCAAACAAGTAGCAACTGTGTAGACAGAGATCCAAAGAAGCCACATAAAGTAACTTAAACACTTTGTATAAAAAAAAATTCTTTTATTTTACATAGCACTCTAAGGAGAAGAAATATCCAAGTTAAACACTTCAGTTCCAGGAAAATGAAAAAGAATTCAAATACCAAAACCCACCTTCTGAGCAGAGTCCTTCTTTTTCTTATCCTCTTTCTTCCTTTTCTTGTCTTCCATTAACTGTTCTTCCCTTTCTTGCTCCTTCTCTCTGCCAAAACATGAAAAACAATGGTCTGAATACAATCAAGTTGTGTAAGAGCCACACATACTATAAATCTCTTCCCTGCAAGAAAGACAGTCAAGTTATCAGATTCCCCTTATCATACTTCATTTCTATCTGAGGTCCTCTGTCAAATTGTGATAAGAAAAGCACCTTCTAGCTCAGTATGGCTACAATCATGCCACATGCTGCATAAAGGAAAATTCCTTTTTTCAGATCAGGTCTGTTATGGCAGTTTCCTACATAAATTAATCACATGCCTGATAACAGAAAATATCTTCAAGACATTTTGGCCAAAGTACTCTTATAATTGGGTCATGCTATTATTTAACGAAGAGTCCCATGAATCTTTTCATATGGTAAAAAAATAAAAAGGGAAGTTGTAATTTAATATAAGATAGTTTGGTCTGATACAACATTTATCTTCACAAGGAGAAGAGATTACTCTATTGCCTGTAGCTATGTCACTTGTAAGAGACTAGAAGTGTCACATCAAATCAAACCTATCATTTATTATACAAATCTCTAATTTAATTTCTAGGCTATTGTATCCACCCACGGAATTTTTGTGATGAAACTTGTAATATAAATTACTTTCCAGGGAATGTATTTTTTCCCACAAGAACATTCTTTCAAAAAAAGGAAAAAAAATACATGCAGCTGCTATTGTTTTCAAGCCATCACCTTGTTGCTATGTTCTGTATTAAATATGAAAGTACCATGGAATAGTTAATTTCCTGCATACATACTATTGGCTGAGATGTTTCTATGGTGAATCACATTTTTGTTAACCAGTTCTCTTCACCTCCTTATAAAGAAATTTAAGGCCAAGTTTCCAGCTTACTTGCAGTAATTTCTTTTTATAGGGAAAGATTAAGACAAAGATCATTAATGTAAAAAGATGATTTGACAGATGAGGAGTAGGATCAGAGACTCTACAAATGGGAACCAACGAACAACTACAATCCACAATCTTTAAGAAGAAAATTTTATAAAAACCAGAACAGTATTAAAAACAAAACCAGAGTTTATAAGAGTACTGAACAATTTCTTTTATTTACAACTAAATCAAAGGACTTTTTTGACCACAGTTAAAAAAAAGAGTTAAGTTGGCTTTGCTGTCATGTTGTATAGACTTTTCCTTGAATTTCATCTATACAGTAAAGGTAAAAGAAATATCCTTCTTTTCATTTTCACTAATTACTTCAAAGCCAGAGTGCAAAGAGACATTTACACAACTTTCCTACAAAAGTATTTTGAGATGCCATGTGTTAATAGGTTCCTGATTGAGGACTTCCAAGAACTCTCTAAACGACAAAGGTCCTATAGAGAGTAATAAATGTCTTCCTGGTTTCCTGAAGCTGGGCTCCCCTGCTTCATGGATGGATCAAATTGATCAGGGCAAGATGAGTCCTTAGTAACAACATCCTGAGGTTACCACCAAATGCTATTACTACACTTTTTTCAGCGAAGCACTGGGGAGCTTAGTGTACTTTGCATTGTCTGTCACACCATTGAGACAGACTTATTCCTTTTCCTTGAGCCATAGATTGTGAGCAAGATGAAAAAGCTCTCCTGTGACACCCTCATAATTCAAAGTTGCTATGACTTCAAATTATGTTTACTACCTTTATCTTGTCAAGCTATGTATGTCTTTTGGGCTGCGGTGCAAGTTACAACCATACACCACATCCAAAAAAACTTTCTTGCAGCAGACAAATGTTTAAAAAGAGTTTAGAAGGAGATGTCTCAAAAGAGCTGCTGAAAAATGGTAGGATCAAAATGCAAAATGACTTCCATTAACTGCATGGCACACAGGCAGCTTTCTACTTAAAAGCACCCTCCTTACTTTTGTGAGCAGATGAGAAGGGAATAGAAAAGAAAAAGAACCACATTCACAATCACAGCTGAAACTATGGCTTACAGTGACACGCAGCCCTAAAAGGATGCCAGGACAAAAGATCCACTGCCTGAAAGTAATCACCTAGTTATGGTCTGCCTTTGTGATAAATTTAGGACATGGAGATGGCTATTGCTGCTGCCTTGTTTTTTGATCTATGTGGACTAAGGCTGCAGAGAAGCCCTTCTGTTTTGCGTGACAACCTCCCCTTCTGCTCTTTTAGTACAGATTTAATATTCCATTGGGTGCATCCTCAACAACCACAATACAGCCGCAACCAACACTTGGTTTCCTTCATTTACCAAAACTTTACTGAGGCTTCAATTCATGTAAGCTCTACCAAGGTGGAAGGGACCTATCTAAACACTTGGGCTACATGACACCTACAAGACCATGGAGCTCCTGACAAAGCGCTGAGCGAAACCTCACAAAACATGTCAGAAGTACAAAGTTACACTTTCCAAATGACAGAGCAAGAATAGATGCTACAGACACACTAACAGAGTACAACCGTGGTGAAAGTTCACAGAACTAGAAGGGTAAAAGTATCTTATTGTTAATCTGGGTATCATGAGCGCTGTCTTCCCAATTCTACTCTTCGATGCATTTCACTAACATTTGTTTTATGATCAATGATTTTCCTCTTCAGCTGGATGCAAGATGATTGTTGAATACAAGTTTAACTTGCAGTGTTAAATGTTCTGAGAAATTCAACATCAACAAAGCTTTCAATCACCTCCTCGATTTATTCCAGAGATAATGCTGCCCATTAGCATCTCATTAGCCAAAAGACAGTTCTCCCTGGCCTGTTGAAAACTCAGGGGTCCATCATGTGCTGTCCAGTAAACAGCTGCTCACACTAAGGAGATCAAGAGGGGGGAAAAACCCCATCAAGTCCAAGCAGAGTGAATTTAGAGTAATACAATGGGGTGTGGTTCCGGGTTTTGTTAGGAGCACACTGTAATGGGAACATGGACACACCACAACCCTGAAGAGGAAGTCTGCTAAATAGCAATCAGCAGCCAGCTTTTTAATCTAGTTTTGTTTCAAGAAAGCATGTGTTGCTCTAAAAATATGACCTAACTGCACTTTAAGATCTCCCACAAAATCTTAGAATCAACATTACTGAAAAGTATTTTAAAAGCATATTACAGATTTTAATTACAAGTACTTAAAGTAAGGCATATTAACAGTTTACAAATTATGAGAAACTGTAAATTGTAATCCAAAACGTTATCTTCATTCTAAAAAAACCCAAACTCAAATAAACCCAATACCTATGACGCATTACACCTTATCTATGTTCTTAAAGCAACCTCTTCTGGCTAAGTCAAAAGAAGTTATTTTAGAGAAAAGAATTTTTTCCACCAGTTAACTAGACACATAACAGAAAACAGTTGTGAAGTCCATGTTATTAAAACATCCATTTCAGGGGGAAAAATAAAAAAGCAAAAACAGACATTCAAGAAATGTCTTCTCCCTTGAAACAATTTACCTGTTTTGGAAACTGTTAATTTCCTGTAACATTCTAATACTAATTTTTCCAGAAAATTCTATTTTAGAAAGTTGTTCTGACAACATGATGGGCTTAAGACACAGGTAGAGAACAGAAGTTGCCTTCAAAGCTCTTGCTGTCACAAAGTGAACTGTAAGAGGAGATGACATGCAACATATTGCACACTATCTGCTGCCAACACACTTTGATAGGCAGAGATAAGCGTCACACAGTATCAGTCTACATAAGCCCCATAATCCTGTAAGGTCACCCTCAAACTAAAACTGCACAAAAAAAAAATCTAAGTGAAATGTAAGAAATGAAAATTCCTAGAATGGTACTTCAGTGCATGCAACTCCCAGTTCCCTTTGCATCACCACAGGACAATGGCGTGAGAGTCTGGAAGTTCCTCACAGGTGAAGATGTGCACTACCAGTACTGTGAGTCCTCTTCCCTCATCCTGACCTCACACTTTACCTCATTTCAGTACAATCAACTTGACTTAGCTACACTGTGACACAGGAGCGGCAATGAACTTCTACAGGTGCACCCTGTTCTCTGTGTTGTGCTAAGCGCAGGGCAATTTACAAACCTGCTTCCAAACTGTGAGCCAACTTGTGCATCTTCTTGCAGAACACTGGGATTCTGAAACCACACTTGCAGGACTAGAAGCACTTTTATATCTATATAGCTACCATGTCACCTGAACAACTGCTGAATCTTCCCTCAAGCCATCAGCCACAACTAGCCAGAGCTAAAGGCCTTCACCATATGCAGAGAATGATTTGCATGCACTGACCGCTGTTCACTTAGAAGCAAAACCTGAGCTATTATTAACTCTTTCTTAAAGATAAGCCTCTAGTGATCCAAAATATCTGACCACAAATATATTTCAAGTCTTTTGGAAACAGATGGGAAGACTCAAAACTTGATTAAACCAGAAATTTATCCAACAATAAGGTATCCAATATTGGTCACGATTTGAAACAAAAGGATTTAAAATGAACGACAAGCATCTAACTCCTCAAAATTGCCGAAAGTTTTCTTGGTATTGTGATAAGTTATATAGCCTGGATATCAGCAGAATTAGGCATCACACACTGGTGTCTCGGATGTGTTGCAAAACACCTTCTAACAAGCTCAAGCCCAGGTGCAACTTCCATGACAGAAGCTCCTCTCAATCCATACAGGGACAAAATCTCTTACAGCAAAGTAAAATGTCTTCAACAGTGCTATTTCACGAACAACTTGCTGCTGCCATTGCCAAGTGGTTTTCATTTTCTTCCACTTTATTTCTCTTCACCAAGCTCTGTCCTTGACCTTCACTTGTTTGAACTTTCTCTGGAACTTAGCTGAGTGTATGGGAAGCAAATTCAACTCACAGTAATGCATTAAAAAGGATAAGATGATTAGAACTAAAGGTCATAAGCAATGAAGAAAAGGCATACTACCAACTCCCATGTGAGTTCTTTGAGGTGCAAGCCCTTCTTGCTGCAGCAACGAACACTGGCAGTCTACAGCTTGAAATGCTCAAGATGGATGAAAGCTTTTAAATCATATCAGGAAGCTGGATGTCAGAGATTAAAAATGAAGCAAAATTAAATGCACCACAGCTGGAGCATAGAAATCCTTACAATTTTACTTCACTTTCACTGAACATATCCCACTTAACAGGCATGCTCCATTATTTCAGCAGCATGAGAAGAGTGTGGCATGTACAAACATGCAAGTGTGCTCCAGTGCATTTCAAGAGAACATCAAACAGAAGCAAGATGTAACACAGCATGGAATAAATTCCAGGGCTGACAGACCCTACATTCCTAAAAGGTAAAATTACTTCCACTAGACTAAGCCATGTCAATAAACAGTTATGATCTTCCTGATCAAAAGAGTCAAAATGGGATCAATACATTTTATTTTAAAAGAAGTTAAAATACTCAACACCACAGCCTTCTTTCTTATTAGGCAATGCTTGCATGCACAGATTAGACAGCCATACAACATATGCTTACATGGGAGATAGCCATTTCAAAAGTCAGTCTTTAGGCTGAACTGACAAAAATGGAATATGAAATTACTTTAGGCCAAGTGATTTCTAATGTTTATAAGGAAAAACAATTGCTCCTTCAGAATAGCATTCCTGAAGACGTAGGGTATAAAAACTTCAAAGAGGGGGAAAAAATTATTTGTTTGCTTGAAGTGAGACAAATTCACAGCATCACTGAAGAATAGCAATACCAATGCAAGGGATAAACTGTGCAGTTCAAAACTGGCCATCTAGTAAAAAGATTATAGTCCCACACTTTCTGAATCTAAGTGAAATCACAATAGCAGAACTCAGCCCTTCAGAGTATGAAATTAAGACTTTCATATTTGCAACATGTGTAAATAGTATATACACCATATGTAAGATAAAAGCCTGTCCTCTCTCTCTCCCAGGGAAAGCTGTGGATTTTATACATACTCACCATGTATTAAATAAAAAGACTTTAGAAAGGGCATTTTTAGAAGTGCTCTAAAGCAGCATTTTCAAAAGACTATTCCTTCTCAAGAGTAGGCTGGTTTTTCTTCTCTTGGCCGAAAACCAAAAGAGTGTCAGAGCAAGCAGGCTGCGTCCTTTAAATAGCGCAGCTGGCCCAAGCGATACGCCTTTATCGCAGCACAACATCAGTAACTGGGTGCTGCTGCAGATAACAACCAACCTTACAACATCAGCAAACTGACTTAGCTCAAAGGACGCTCTTCCAAAGGAATGCTCCTTACCAACTGTTACTACACTTGTTAACAGAGTAAAATTCATTCTTTGTGGTGTATTCTCTATATAGAACTTTGTTGTGTATCTATATACACCGTTATCTATCTATATTTTTGTGTATACACCTATGCAGAATGATTTATAGAGAGACAACTGAGCATAAAGGGCTCTTTACTCTAAAGAACTGGATGATATAAGCCCTACAGTACAACAACAAATGCTCACAGAAATTGAGGTTTTTTCTCAGCTCTTCAGCAGCTGAAGGGGGCAATTTCAGTTTTAAGAGTCGCCTGTTCATAAGAAAACCTTAAAATATGTTAAAAAGAAAAATTTTAAAAAACCCCCTTTATTTCTTGCTTGCACTCCTTTAAGCAGAATTATTCTTTCCAGCTGTACAATTTCTATGTATTGATATATTAAAAACTGGCTTCCAGATACAATCTAAAATTCCTACATGTTAGCCAACTGATAAAAAGGAAAGCTTTAAGAAAATGGAGAGCTATAGCCAAAATTCTAAAAATGTAAGAACTGAGCAAGTTTTCTCCCCTACTTCAGGCTTTAAACACTTTGGAGCTCTTGCAGATCTATAATTATTATTTCATGGCATGCACAATCATGCACACCAAAGAGACAGGTAAAGTGTGTTTACACAACTGTGAAATGCGGTGAAATTAGCCCAGGAGTGGCAAAACATGAGGTCAGAAATTTGCCTGCAATTAAGATGTCCTGTAATGTATCCTATCAGGACATCCCTTTGGCAAGACACAGTTCCATTCAGGACTTTGAGATTTTATGTGATCATCAAAAAGCCTTCTTTTCCTCTAAAAACTGCTCACACATGTAGAAAGCTGCATTATCTACAAGCGTTTGCCAATAAAAACACCCGTGTCATTCTGACAGCCACAAGAAACAGCATGGGCCAGTAAAAGGGTAACAGCTACTAGAATAAAATCAAGAAAGAATCTGTGACTGCTATAGGGACACAAGTCAGTTATTTCACAGGGAAGAGAGAGCTGGCAAGCCTCAAGATCAGTGTCTTCCCTCTGTGAGAACCCAAACTGGACACACTATGTTAAAGATGGACTTCAAAGTGTTGAATCCCTTCTCCTGCCCCACTGGCTATATCCTTGCTAATACAGCACAGCACGTGGCTGGGTTCTTAATGGCAAGGACACCCTGCTGATTCACATTCTACTTTTTCTTTTGCAGGACCTTCAGGTGTTGTTTCTGCAGAGCTACTGTCTAGTCAGTGGGTATCCAGCCTGTGCTATAGCAGGGGGTTCTTTTGACACAGGTGTAGTACTTTCCCTCTACAACTGCTAAAATTACAAGAGGTTTGTCAGCCTTTTCTCCAGCCTACTGCACTTCCCCTGAATATCAACCTTAATCTCCAGAGGAGTCAACCACTCAGCCTTGTCTGGTATCACCTGGAAAGGTGCTGAGGGTTTGTTCCATCCCAACAGACCATGCCATTAATACAGATGTTGAACATGACCAGCACCAGACTGCCCGGCTGCCAGTGCGCTTTGCACTGCTGACCAGTGCCAGCTCTGTGCCACTGACTGGCAATGCAGCTCTGGAATACTTCCCCCAAAAATGTATTAGAGTAGAACAAAAACATAGTTCTGATAGTTCTGTACTTAGTGGTCCAGCGAGCAGGAAACTAATTGCTGACACATCCTCAGCAGAAGAACTGCAGCAGGTAGCTAAATGAGCTACCCTCCACTCCAGGTCTGTACCAAGACACCACTGCATTCAGCAGCCCAGATCAATTCCACAAGGGAAGATCAAACCTCTACTGGCAGCTCTGCCACTGAGGCTTTGAAGAGGTTACAAACTGGGACACAAGTATTATTGCCACCTTAACACTGCATTCTTGTAGGTATGAGAAGCGCTATTAAAAGAATACTTACTATTAATATAACTGCAGTTAAAAAGGAAATGCTAACTCCTGACTACAGCATAAATTTGATTTTAACAAAAGAGCTCTGTACTTTCTTAGATTACAAACTCCTATATTAAATGCCAAGAAAAGAATTATTTTTCAACACTAAAAAAGTCGCAGGAAATTTATCTATTTCCCATGGTAAAGTAACTATGCCACAGTGCACACAACAACTGTGACACTTGTTTTAATGTCAGAATGTGACATTTCAGAAAAAAACACTGAGTAAGCATAATACAGTTTAATCAAACGAAACATTTTCTGCCAGAGCATCATTTGTGGCACCAGCAGAGGCTGCACAGACAGTAAAAAACTGGATTATTCAAAATCTTTAACATGTAGCTATATTTATTTTAAACTCTGACATTTATATATATTTGTGTTTCTCAGTCAATAAAACGCCAGGACCCAAAAGCCATCCTGGTAAAGATTCACACTATCTACAGCTAAAGAACATAATGATAGAGAAAGATGAAAATAAAGAAAACATCAGACAACATTATGACAGTGTTACTTGCTGCACTTTTTAACACACGTGAAAATACTGGAGGCTTTCTTAACGTTCATTATATGGCACTTCAGATCAAGAAAAAAATTAAGTGAAGCAGTTTCTATTTAGTGACTGTTAAATTACTGGGAAAAAAATCCCTCACCAAACCAAGCCCAGACACAGTCATACTGCTTACAGGCAGCTTCTACTGAATGGCAAGACGCTTGAATTCTACCAGCATGGGGATATTGTAAAGATACCCTCACAGTTGCATAGTGGTATAATTTACATTTCATTTCGAAAGGGATCTGATTGCTTACTTTTATTCCGTTTCCAAAGAAACACTCTAAATTTATATGCTATAAGAACCAAAACACTTTATGCAAGTTAGTAGTCTGACAAGCACATTACATACCTCTAGATCTGTGTAATATTATAAAATTTTCCACATGCAGTGCCTCAGGGCACTCTAGTAATGAAAATAACATTTATCAAACTGTAAGTCATTATTTTAATTATACTAAATCAGAATACTAAAGGTAGAATGTATTTAATTTCATCAGTGTGAAGTTAAGAACAAGGCTTTCCACACTAAGTTATAATTCATTGGTTGCAGGTCAAGGTGGAAGAACCAGCAAGTTAAGGTTGTTTTTTAAATGTATTAGAAGTTCAAACAACTCTGTACAGCTTGCTCAGATTTTCTTGGCAAAGGTATTAAGGTTTCTATTTTCCACTCCATTTATTACCTGAGGCAATATTTATTTTTAACAGGTAAGAAAATTCATTCAGTTACTTGCTGCAAATATTCATTACAAACTTTTGGGACGGTCATGATCCATATCAGGAAGTCTAAATTAGAGGAAGAAGCAAGTAACATATTTTGCAGGTGTGGAAAATGCTGTATAAATCTCACCAAATTACTCTATCTTGGAACAAATCTACCTAAATATATGTTCAGCATATTCAGCTGAAGCCAGGCAGGTAAATTCTTGATATTCCATCACTACAAGGCATGCTTCATAAATTAAGGCTTATAACTAGGATTATATAAAGCATGGAGGTTTTAATAACTGCTGTTCTTGAAGACTACAAACCATTGTTTATTCTCAGGGGGACAAACACTGTTCATCCTTAGGCCAGCTGAGCTGAGAGTTGAAGCAGGACTAAAGACAAGTAAAAAGCCCCCAGGAACAAGCTGTCCAGCCAGACTGCAATAAAGCAGGACAAAGATCCAGGTGCTTTCAATTTGAATCCACCGTACTGCACAAGCATGAACTGGCACTTACATTTGGCTATGCCTCACACTTCACTGGGCAAGCTGTTCACCTTGCTGAAGTACTTCATATAAAAGTTTTGATGCCCCTTGTTCTAAACCACACCTATGTGTTTTGTGCAATGAGTAAAATGCAGATATAGCACCATGTATGAAATAAAAAACCTAAACCCTGTATTTGCATGCACAAAGCATGGCAACTAACTATTACTGTTATTGTGCCTTACATAATTAGGCAAATGCCTAGCTGGCTCAGTCTTAAAACAGATGTATACTTTTCAAAAGTTCCTCACTATCTTGTGATTTTAATGACAGTATGTAATCATAACCTTCCTCTGTCACAAAAAACCTCACAAGTGACTGAGATTTATATTATTATGCAATAGTCAAATACAAGATGCTGTAAGAGCTGACTATCAATCCTAACAATCACAAAGCTCAAATACAGACAATATACAGTCTGAAGAAAGAACTTGTTTACCAGCTGAGTACCATGGATTAGTGAGCTCTCAGAATGCAATAAAGATTATATGCAGTTCCTCACAGTGAAGTTGCAGTTAAGCACAGTGCATACTGAACCCAAATGAGAGAGATTTGTTAAACAGGCAAGATCCAGCCTGGTCTGCCACCAGATAACACATGCTCAAGTTCTCATGTTGACACCGAAATACGACTTTTACATCCACTCCCTTCTCACCCTCTGCCATCGTTAATGATCTATTTCCTTAAGAAATACCTGGTATGTTTAGCAGCTCAGTAAAGTTGTGTATGTTTGTTAAATTTTTACCTTTTTTCCCTTAGAATGGACTTGGGGGAGGGAAGGATGGCATTTAATAACCCATGCTACAAAACAGAGCTTTCCCAGGATATGTTACAAAACAAGAGACTGCATGACCTGCTCAAGGTTACAGAATTACTCCACTGCTCACTCTGAATTCTAAACTGGTATCCTTCTGACTCCTGCATTTTCACTAATAAAATAATACCACTACTGAACACTTGCAGAGTTCCTTTCATCACAGGATGTCAAAGGCCTTTATAAATATTAATTAAGCATTGCAACAACACTAAGAAGTATGTAAAACTTAATTCTGCACATGAGTAAACCCAAGCAAAGAATAAGTAACTATGTTCAAAGCCTCAGGACAAGTCAGCAGTATAGAGAGAAACTGCTTTTGCCATTAAGGAACACTCCATTAGAGACAAGGACATAATTAATACCCCAAATGTGATGTGAAGAGCCCTTGATCACCAATACATTACTATAAAACCTGGTCATGTGCAATCCTGCAAAGACCACACTAAATTTCAGGCAGCATTCTTAGGAAGACACTAACTCCCTCTTCCTCCAAACACAGCAAACAGTTCTCATGAGATTTTTTTAAAATTCTGTGTTTTTTGTTTAGCAACTTTCTTTAGTGAAGATAAGTATGAGTGTGGTATTCTTTGGTAAATTAAAATTACCCAGTGATATTGAGCTCAGACATAATTCAAATATGAATTCAGACCTCACAACTGCAAGTAAGCTACTTCTTAACATTCAATCATGTACTCCAGTAATTAAGGAAGCAAAATAACAGATTTTTTTTTAAGAACTCAATATCCATTCTCTAAAGAGGTAACCACAAGTCCAGTAAAGTATACTGTTTTTACAAACTATAATGGAGTCATAACTTAAGTGAGTACTCCGTGATCTTACAACTTGAGATAACATGTCCACATCTGACCTGCAACAAACATGACTCTTCTGCAATCGTTTTCTCCTTCCAATGACTGTAACTACAAGAAATCTTACAACAACCTGTAATACTGATAGTTTTACTGTGAAAGCCAACCATAATAAAACATACTCAAGTTAATTGCTTCTATGTACTGCCACATTTGCAGACTTTAATGACAGAAGTGAAATTAATTTTTGTATTTCTTAAAATTGTTGTTCACCTACTGAAAAACCCCCAAGATGACCAGCTCTGAACTCCTATTAAAAATTCACTTAAATTCAGTTTAATTTTCATTACTCATTTTTTCCCCTCAAAGAAAAGAGAATCTGACATTAATGTCAGCAAAAAATATTTCTGCTTTGGAGAAAGACAAAACAAGATGCACTAAAAATATGTGAAGATTCACTTTGCAGTGAACTCTGTATGAGAAAAGGAGACCGTTGTTGCAATGTTAACAAAGAAGTTAAATGAAAATTTATGTAATTCAGATGTCACACCAATAGCCCTTCACGTTTTTCACAGGTTATTATTTTTTTTAAATATTCTTAATAGTTCAACAACCAATTTTACTTTGCACCAAAATAACAAGATTAAGTGAAGGCTGACAGAGTTGGTCGGCCAAATGAAAAACAGGTTTGTGTTTTGTGTTTTACAGAACAAAGTATCCTTTTCATTTGGCTACTGAATGAATACCTGGACATTGTGTTTTGGATATTTTCACCCTTTCAAAAGGACATAGTCTGGCAGCAGAAACTTAAGTCTCTGAGCAATAAAAGTGTGTATCATCCTTATAACTTTATCTCAAGTTTTCCTATAGCACAAAACCAGAGGGCAATTCAGAATTACATTTGGTACACAGCTTTCATCACATAAAGCAATTTTTCCTACTCATTACATGGCACAACAGCTCCTTAACATAGTTTATGTTATCATTCAAGCATTATGCCTTTAACAGAGAACTGATGAAATTTAACAGCTTGGCTTCAAAAAATCATGTTCCATCGCCACTAATTCTTCAAAAACCAACAAACCAAAGTTGCTGAGTTTTCCTGAGTTAAACTAATCATCCAATCCTCAACAAAAAAAGTCTTAAAGAGTCTAATCAACTCACTGCCACTAAGAAGTAAGACCAAGATCACATACCACTGAGATGCGTCCCAACATATCTGGAAACCAAAAGGAAGCAGCCTCTCATTCTGCAGCTACAGAAGCTTTACTGACAGTGATAGTACGTGCCCGCCAGACAAACAGACCTACTACAGACACAACCATTACACATGTAGCTCTCCACGTCTGGAAAAGCACAGATACGTCATCTTAGCCAGTACTCAGTGCAGTTTCATTACCTTCACAAAGCTGCTGATCCCTAGCTTTTATCTAGTAATGGATATCCCGTGCAAAATGTCTAATTGTGTGGCAGCATGTTCTCACACTTTTATGAGTCACTCTAAGTCATGGAGGACTGCATGTATACAAAGAAAGGAGTTACAACTATACTGTTACAGACCGTGGTTGTAGTAAGTTTATCAAGATTCCACTGCAGACTAAATAAGGTCAGGATTCCCTGCGCCAGTAGTAAAGTGATACAGTATTTACTGTATCAATAACTCACTCTATTTTATAAAGCTACTATTCAGTATTTGTTGTCTATAGGTAACCACAGGTGATAAACTAAAATCTGGTGAAACAGCAATGTTAAATTGCAAGCCAGGTGTTTCAGAGTGAAAACCAAAAAACTTAAATACATTTACCACTCTAGGTGTCTAACTAAAATACTGTTCTGTCATACATCAACTCTGGCATGCATTTCAAGGTTTCTTTACAACATTAAAATTGATATAAACTTCCTCCTTCCCCACTTTTGTATGGAGATTTAAACACTGATAAAAGTTACCTTGATAAATTCAATCACATAAACCATGTCCTTCAAAGGGCTTTTAGAATCAGATGCACTGCACCATTCACAGGATGGAGCAATACTTGCAAGCTGCACACGACACTTAAGTGAGTCATTTTGCTAATAAACCATGCCCTCTTCTTGTTTGGGCGCTTGCACCTGCTGTTAAAAGGCTGACAGGCAGGGATCAGATCTCATTAGATCCTCAATGAGGATGACAGACTGCACACCCTGCTCAAGAAACTAGGTAAATTGCAAGGGAATTAAAGTCTTCTCTTTGCTGCATTGCTACAGACTTTTTTGAAGGCCAAAGCATGAGACTTACTCCTAAAATGTAAGTGAATAAATGGAAGGTGTGGCTCTCACTAAGAAATCTGATACACTCAAACACTGAAGAAAACTGAACTTCATTCTGCTGAGGTAGCTCAAAAGGAAGAGATATGCTAGACTTGACATTTACTTCTAAAGCACCAAGATCTTAGGGTCACTGAAAAATGATGGTGTTTGATGCTTAGGTTATATGGTAAGCATAGAGATTCTTCGCAGAGCCTGATGTGGAAGCATTTCATCCCCAGAGACTGCTTCTCACCCTTCTTACTGCAACCAGCTGGCCCATCCTCTTCATTACTAATTTTTCATTCAAAAATGAGATCAATAAATTATTCAAAATATCACAACTCAATACTCCATGTCATGACTCGTGCCTTATTAAGATGTAATCTGAAATTATTCATTGGCATGCAGAATGAAAATGAGAGAATTATAAAGAAACTCTGTGCAGGAAATGGGAAAAAATAAAACAACACAGAAGAAGTGCAAGATGTGACTTGTTTTGAACTGCAAGAAACTAAAAATCCTTCCTTGTGAAACTACTCAAGCAGCCAAAAAATGCAAAGCCTTTCTAAACTCATGTCCTCATATAATCACTTGAGTTTTGAGGACAAAGATGTGATCTGTCATTCTAAGAAAATGATTACCTGAAATCTCAGAAAAGCATAAAGAACCTAATACCCTCACCGAGGCCTCTACAAACACCACTTGCACTCTCAATACCTATAACATGATTTTTGTCTATCCTCAACTCCAAATTCAGCACTCATATGCAATGCTGATCACTTCCCAGTTAACAGCATCACATCAAAGCTCTCCATAAACTACTGGTTTGCTATTTGCACAGGATACTGTAAAAAACAGTGGAGAAGACACAGACCACCAAAACGTAATAGTAAGTATAAGTGGCATTACTATACACTTGCCTAAATTTCAAAATTGCTGCTGCGCTTTTGAAGAACAGCAGATTTGACATAGCTATGCACCCTTCTTTCCCTGTGAACAAATTCTTTAACAATAATTCTAAAGGCCAACATTAAACTCCTAAGCATGTTGTATCATACATCTACATGTTATGACATGACTGAGTATGTATTAAGGAAAATTCCTTCTATTTTAGCAACCTCCTAGGAAAACTTTCGCAGTGTAATTCAGAAAGCAAATAAATATCAGTTTCCACACCTAGTAAAGAAAAAAATCCTACCTCTTTTGCACATGCATACAAGCACACCTATAATGCACAGTAATGTAGAAATGCCTCACTCTTTGAAGGTTTTTAAGCTGTAATTTTTCCTCATGTTCTTGGCCAGCTATGTTTGGAAAGGTAAGACAGCTGTCAGTACTCCACAGAAAGCATTATCAGGAAGGATATTACAAGTTCACTCAAGAGCTTTATAAGGCCACAGAAAATTGCGACTATCTGATGATAAATACATTTTTAAAGAGACCACTCTAAGAAGAAATCCGGTTAACACCACAGTTAACACTAGATACCACTGCTTAGTCAAATGTTTTTTCTAAAAGAATTAAAGCAGGAAGTTACTAGAATCCATGGAACAAAACCATCACAAGTAGCAGTCAGTGCATTACAATAAAGTCCTGCCACTCTGAACTGCACACCTTCCTGACTTAGATGGGAAAACACAGGCCTGTGCTCAACACTGTAGTGCCACCTTACCCATTACCTGTGCAGACAGCCTGAGACACCCACACAGGGTAACTCAGAAAACAGCAGAAATGTCTCTTCTCCACTTCATAAAGACTAAAAGAGAGGAGAACAGCATTCTGCAGGCCACATAATCATACCTGTTTCACAGTTTATTTTAAATTACCTAGCCACAACAGTTATGAGGCAGAAACAAAATAAATTCTAGAAAATAGTCCATTAGTAGGCTATTTTTGATTAATCCATTTTTATAGTCCTGATACTGTGCACCAATCTCTAGCTGCATTTTTTTTTTTTGTTTAGAAAGTTAACTTTATTTCATGCCTTCCAGAAATAAAGCCTAGATTAAACCACCTAGTCTAGACAAGCAACTCATATTAATTGATAAATAAACAATCATTTCCTTATTTCTTAAGCAAAGACATTAGAAAGTTTAAATGAAAAGTGCTCACTGTATCCTCAAGCATTTGTCTAAACTAAGGGTAGTCACCCAGCAGGAAAGCATTCCTTTTAACTACGCTGCAATTCCTATGGAATTGGTGCCTGCCCAATCTTAGGAGTCAGTCATCTGAGAGCTTTTCCTATTTGCACTAAAAGATTTCTGAAATCTTGATTGAGGGGTCTCATTCCTTGTCTCTTCCCAGGAATTATTATTTACAGCTTAAGTGATGAATTTTACTTGCTGCTTATATCATTGTCAGAGTACCAGATCGATTTCTAACTTCAAGCCTATATAAGTATCTCCTGCTTTTGAATACAGTAGTTTAAGAGAGCTTAAGAAATTTCTTAAAATATTAAATATTCAATGAGGACTGAATACACATCTTGCTTACAAAAATCAGTGTCCATTCACACTCAAGAAGATGGTAACATTTTATAACTACACATTACCATCAAAGAAAAAATTTCTCTTGTAAACCAAGCAAGCTCTAGAATATCTCTATTCCAGAAAGGTTGCATTCCTTCACAATATGGAAATTTTCATCAGAAAATTGCTTCAACATACAAAAATTCTAAGATGACAGGAACTTGCAGATCACATACAACACGGCTATGGAAAATCTTCCAGGCATGGCCACTCTCTTTTTCTGTTACAGAAAAGGCAAATACCAAAGTAAGAAAGATATAATCCAGAAAAGAATCCAGAAAAAGGAAACCACTCAACTGCCACCTCAGAGATTACAGAAGAATATGACCACAATGGTACATAGAAAATGAAAATGCTATGTTACAAGAGAAAAAATGAGGTAAAAATTATAGTGATATAGAAGAAATTTTAGCAATTAACATATTTTTGAAGTACCAAGATTAAGCTGATTTGTCTTGATAATTTCTCCATCCAAGTAGTGTTTGCTACTGTTATGTTACTTTTTGCCTTGCTGCTTTATGCAATATTATTTTTAATCAAAACCACACATTTCTCATGCTCAGTGATGTCAAAGAAATAAATGCATAAAACTCACAGACTATAATCTTCAAAGAGTAACACATTCTTTACTTCCAAGTGGTTAGAAGTGTGCACTCTTTTTCAGCATCAGTCCTAACAGAAACAGCTAAAACAGAAAAGCAGTCAGCTCACAGATCCACCTAAGTTCGGCGTGATGAATATAATTCTGACCTCTGCTGACCGAAGGTGTGAAGACTCCTACCTTTAATTAGCAGCTACCCCTTCCTACCTACCAGTGATAAATGTCATGAGTGTGCAACACCGCAGTTTCCTTTTTTTAGACACTAGACAAAACCAGTGTATGATCATGACACAGATGTCAGACATTCACCCTTCCACAAAACACTGCACTTCTAATCTATTCACTTAAACCTTCTCTCGATCCTCTTTAAGAAAGATAGCTCTGCATAAAGACAGGTCAACTCTTTGCTGCTATATAAAGTTGAAGGTTAAAATACGTAAGCTGATGTGGGAGACTATTTCCTGCTGAAAGAAAAGCCCTTTAAACACCAGAACCTCAAATCTAATTTGTCTGCTTATTGATGCTTCCATGCG
The DNA here is from genome assembly GCF_015832195.1 of Motacilla alba alba. Taxonomy (NCBI): domain Eukaryota; kingdom Metazoa; phylum Chordata; class Aves; order Passeriformes; family Motacillidae; genus Motacilla; species Motacilla alba. Next base: position 49,026,326 of record NC_052031.1, read on the forward strand.
TACTGCCAGTGCAAAGCGTCTGTCTTTCTGTGAAGCCACTGTTTTGGATATATGGGTAATGCTACCTAGCAGAAAGTCAGCATGACCTTATAGTAGAAACAACACAGAATTCAGTCACACATGGAAGCATTTAAAATTCCAAATTTTAGGTGGAAGACCTTCAGCTTTAATCAAATTTATCTGCTAAGCTGGAGGTGCCAACTGGACTTATGGTTATCAGTAAATGTGACCTACCCTTGACTGACCTAAATGGGGAAGTGCACCAAGTAAAAGTCACCCAACTTTTTCTTATGGCCTTTCTAAAGGGTATAAAAGAAAAAAAAATATTTGGCTTCACTGGAAACAATCTTAGTTAAACCAGCCCTTTATATGCTTACCCTTAACTAACATCTTGTTTTAACAAGAAAGTGGGGTAAACCTTATTCAGCCACTGAAGCCATGCTACCAACTTAAATAAAGGGGCAACACAGCTCATCATGAAACAAGCTCATCTGGGTCTCCCACTCACCACTGCAGAATTTAGCCCATAACACTGTTACTGGTGATGACTAGGTAGCGACCCCAAACTCAGCAACTCATCACTAGATAGCTACAGTATTTCTGGAAGACCTGCTGGGAAGAACTATCCAGTTTACTTACAATATATTACCAGCGGTAATAGGTGAATAAAGCAAGACCTGCCACAACAAAATCTACCTGTGAAGTGGTCCAGGCTTATGCAACAAACCTGACAAACCCAGTTTAAATGTCTTCTGAAGCCACAACCAAAGGCAAGTGGGACTTGTAAAGACTTAAACAGCATAAACCGAAAGGGAAACTCAAAGGATATTTGACTGGGCTTGGTTTGGACCAAGTGGTTGTGTGGGACTTGGTTGCTCATTGGGTTTAAACCACAACAGTGCATAAAAAGGGAGGGTGAGTAAAAAAGCAGACCACTGTAATACTGAAATTAACTATTCTGATTTTCATTAACTTCCAATGAAATTTTTTAGATGCATCCTCAAAGTGCACACCACTCAGAGTCAATTCTTTCCAAAGAATGAGGCACAGCCACACTGCACACAACCACAGACATCAGTGCTTCAACTCCTCAGGAGTGAGATATTTTACTGTTAAGCTTCTGATACTTGGACTACTTTTTAAAACTATTTAGCATTTTTATTACCTTTAACAAACAAAATTAAACTTACTTCCTGGTAAGCAAACAAAAACACCTCAGTGTTTTGTTTTTCTGGGGTTTTTTTGCATTGTTTGTATTATCTGGCTGAGTTCCACGTTCATAATTTAGGAAAATAACTTACTATACATTTGCATGAAGCCTCAGTTAGCAAGACACAGCACACAGATTAATAAAGGTACCCCACGTAAAAAAAAAAAAAAAAAACCAAACCAAAAAACAAACAAACAAACAAAAACCCCAAAAAAACCCCACAACAAAAACCCAAAAAACCTCCCAGAAAAACCCCATTACTTTGCTACTAGAGCTTGCTGTTAATGACATTTTGCCTGGAAAAGAAGTCCCTTTTACTGTGAAATGGACTTTAAAATCCCTGTCAAGACTTTTAACAGCAAGAAAAATAATTCACAATGGTGATGTTCATTCTATAATAATATTTTAGATCAAAGCCTTCTTCCTAAAGGGAGCTCCTGAAATAACCAGAGCTGCCCATACATTCAATACTACTCCAAGCTCTTACTTCAGGATGGAAAAATATACCAGACAGCAAACCTACAGCAGGTTCTCACTTCTTTCATACTGCCCTGAAGGGTAACAATGTTTAAAGCCTCATTAAAAACTCTACAAGGGTTAAATACAGAATGTGAATTTCAGTTTAATAAACTTCAGGCAGACCATCTCTGAACTAGGTTTTCACTTCTATTTTACAACATCAAGGAAAATAAAATTTCAGGGCATTTTCTTTATGTCATTAGTATTTCTCAAGGTAGCACGCAAAGCAGTAGCTTTTAAGCCTGAATTCCTCTACACTCAGAAAAAGCCCTTAGTCTGACCTCAAGGCAATGCACTAGGATTTGTCACAATTTGTGACCCAGCTATGTTAATCACGCTCCTTGGCAAGTGGAAACCCACAAGTGCTGAACCAACTTTTAACACCAAAGTTTTAGCACTTGAATTTTGAGAAAGGCGAATTACACAATTCCATCTCTTTACCCACATTATGATTTCAGTTAAATCAACTTTGTTCCCTTAAATCCATGAAAGAAAAAAAAAAGCATCATTCTATTCACAATTCAATACAGCTGTGTATGACTGGCTTCAGCCCCAGGCCACAAGCCAGGAACTTCTGAGTTCAAGTCTGGCTCTGCCTCTGACTTTCTGTGTGGCCTCTGGATTTCTCTGCTGCTCCTCTAATGTCTGTACACTCACCTTACAGAAAGGCACTTGCTCCGTTTGTGCAGGCTTTCCCCAAACACAAAACTCGAACTGACTTTGAGAGCCATTTTTATTGTGTACTGAACGCCTATGCCCTGCCAAGAAGTCTCTACCTGTCAGTTGATACCTGGTGGTTTTTAACTGTAGTAACTGCCAACACGCACTTATTACATATATGCATACACACACCCATATCTGACACACGCAAACAGAAAAATATGTAATAAGCTGGAAAATAGACAATTATTTCAAAGTTTCTTAACAAACAAGATGAAAAAATGAAATTCAGTTACATGCTATAATTCAACTTACAATGAAGAGCTATTGGCAACTTTGTTCTTTTTAACGTACTGATCCACTAGTGAAGCCTGTTTTTAACAGCTTAGCATGAAACAAACAGAGCAAGCAATGCTCAAGCTAAAATGAGCACAACAATAGAAGAATGGCCTAAGAATGCAAAGGGGAAGAAGCATTCAGGCTTAACCAAGTTATCTAACACTAGCTGGAGCATCATTTAAAAGGTAAGTTTTTTAAAGAAAAAGATCAAGAGAAGTTACACAAATTTAAGCTGACCCTATACTTGGCAAGTCCACGGTAGGAGTTTCACTTCACATTACCTGGACTGAAGCAAAACATTACAGCCTTTTCTGACTGTGAAACACGCAAATACAGCTCCATCTTCTTTAAAACAATCTTGTCCCCAGAACTTTATCAAGACAGGCTGACTTTCCAAAAATTAACCTCTTGGGTTTTCAATGGCCAAACTACAGCAAACTAGCTAAAAGACCTCTGCACCTGAGGCTTTAGGGTACATTAAGCTCCGAAAATTCTAGACTCTCAAAGTTTAGCTTTTGTCTGCTTTTGCTTTTTTCATCTTGTTATACCTATTATCTGGTAACACCACACTTCCTACAGTTTTTCTGTGTCAGGATATATATTTTATTTATAGTAACTGTCAAATGTAGAGCAAAACTATCTCCTAATTAACAACACAGCAGAGTTAATTTGATGCAGAATAACATGTTATTTTGTGATAAAAACAGTCACTCAAGGACTTCATCAGTGATGAAGTCACCATTCCAGAACAGCTACCATGCAAGATAAGGTGCTTAAATGCAAATTCAGATAGCTTTTGCACAAGAAGACTAAACTGGTTCCAACAGCTGAAAAATTATCTGCATGTAAGGTTTAGGATTCTCCTATCCCAGGTCACTTACTAAGCCCTCCTCCTATAATTCAGAGGCTTTCAAAACATACTTTCCAATTAAGGAAAGTTAGGAGAAACACCTTATTGAAGAAGTACACGTAACCAAACTTACTAGGAAGACTTAATCTCTACCCAAGCGAGATTTTGTTTATAGTTTCCCACATCACAGCACCATCAGTGTGTTTCCATCGGACAAAACAGTCACAAATGCTACAGCAAGGCAAGTGTACTGGTTAGCAGGTGCTCCTGCCAAGGTGATCTAGATCTGCCCTGAACAGAATCAAACAAAAATAACCCTAATGCCTTGTACTCTCTCTTTCAGCATTGCTTGTCTGGTTGATGTGTATCAAGCAGATAATGTGAACACTACCTGCAAAGGAACAGAAATCCTGACTCTGTAACACAAGGCTATTTAATTTTAAATTCCCATTAATATTGCTACCACTGACTTCTGTAGCAGCCGGAACCTTATTTTATAGTAGGCTGAAAAAACCTGGGGTTTTACCTCAGGTTAACCAAGCATTTTTAGAGGCAATTTGGACCTAGCCCACATTTAGATTCCAGCCAGTGCACACAAACTTGTAATGACATCGACAAAGAAAAACAGAGCTAGATATAAAATGACAAATATATATATAACCTCAACGGAACATCCTCTATTTCCATGTGCCACACTTTTAACCAGTTTTAAGTGCATTATTTTGTATTTTCCTAATATTTATAATAGAAGGCCCCTTGACTAAAACAGTGAGGTAGTAACACTAATAGTACCCAAGTAAAATCTAACAAAATAGAAAGGTTAATTTATATAGTCTTAACTAGGATATAGAAGAATGCATTTTTAAAAATTCACATGTGAATGAAATTATCTACTATTTTCTGCTTCACACGACAACTGGTTTTCAGTGTACATAGGAATAAGCTCGGAAAAAACCATGTGCTATGTTTTGGTACCTGCTGCCCTCTCTTCCCCTGCATATAGAAGGCATCCATTTTCACTTTTATTGTCCTCAAACTCTCTCCAAGTAAGATGCAGAACAGCCTGGAAAAAATCCAGCAAGAGCTACCAGATTAGGATTTCCAAGCATTAGAATACCAAAATTCACTTTGGTATGTTGTGATCAAATCATCCTCCCTATGAATTGCTCAGCAAAAGGCTGAGCACAAACACGCTGTATATTTAGTGGGCTAAGTGATGTATCAGAATATTTCAGTTTCACTACAGTTGACAAAGTTCTCAGTGGTAGCCCACCTCTTGCCAAAGAAAGCTGTTTTGAAGTCAAGTGTATCTAGAGTACCAACACAGAATTAGAACCATGTGTTTTAAATCAGACCCTGAATCTGGCACGATTGCTTAAGCAAAATTACATACAATTAAAAATATAAATACTAATACGGAAGCTGCAACAAGAGCATGAACGCTGCTACATTAGCACCCTAATATAAAGTTGCAGTGTCTTCTACTACCAACTCTAAAATTCAAATCGGGGGAAAAAAGTGGAAGAAAATACTGAAGACTTATTTTAAGGAAGGTTTAAGTGACACAGGACACTGCATCCTGGAAAACTGGACAGCTCAGGCACAACCAAGTTCACAAACATACAATGAACCAGAATGACAACACATTAGTGTGTATTTGCCACAGAGCACATGTAAAATGGGACAATTAAGCTCAACTCTAATTAATGGTTAAGTGGCATTAACAGATTATACATTTGACCTTTCCTATTTTCATATAGGTCAACTAGCTCAAAAAACTCAGAATCTAAAAAAGCCGTTTTAAAAACCCAATTCCAGCAGTTTCACTGCAGCTTAAGTTTTGCCATTTTCCTATGTACACGGAGGCTGTGCCCAGTAGCCACTGAGATTACAAGTGGACAGCAGATTTATGACTATGCTATTCAGCAAATGCTGTGCATAAAAGGGGGAAAAAACCCCACTGAGAATACCAGAAGTAATTTTGCCGTTGTTTTATTTTTTAAAGAAACACTTCTCTGATTCAGAAATTAAGGCAATATTCTGCTTTAGTTTAAATTGGTTCAGCTGCTATACTCAGACCTGTACTTCAGGAAGTCTTAACTCTGCGTGTGCTAAGCACACTGGGTAAGTTGAGCATGCTTCCCTTATAATTTTAACATGCATAGTGGGGTTTCATGTAATTTCAAGGAACTAAAAGAGAATGGTCACCTTGATTTAAAAAATTCATGTCTTTCTGCTTTTTGGTTGCTGAAGTAACTATTGCTGTTCAAAGCACAACCAACTACGATGGAGCTGTATGTCAAAATGATGCTCTTCTGACACAAATTAGTCAGCTACTTCTTTGTTTGCAGAGAATGTATGTATAAAAATAAGCCTTAAAAAGCTGAAGTGTTTTTTCGCTGGACTACCTCCCAGTATTATTTCTTGCTGCTCTTATTGGACCTAACTCAAAATTTGTTGATCTCCCCCACTGCTAAAATGTGGCCTCACACATCCCATCCTAAGAGAAGAACTCCCCTGCTGGCATGAAATCAAACACAATTGTATCTTGATGCCTTGTTTCGATTTTGCTGTAGTAAATTCCAAGGTCACATTTCACTTCTAAAAGTCTCAATTTAACACACGTTTTTAATAATATAAACATGCTTTATACTTTTAAGCTTTTTTCCACCTACCAGTGTCAAGGTATTTTTAGATTATTTTCTCTGCCTGACATACACAAATATCCACTTAATTGAGTTCAGACACAAATGGTAGCACTGTAAAGGAGGAGTAGTCATTTCATTCCTACTAACTGTAGTTTTTTAACAGAACTGCCCTCACTATCTCCAGATGTATTAGCACACATTGTTCCACGGTGTTCAACCTATTTTGGTTTGTTCTGTCTTTAAAGTACATCTCGTGTTTTATTAATCTATCTTCTCTTAGGTATCTGAACAAAACTCCAAGGGTTGTAGCTTGTGTTATGTTTTCCCACGTGACTAGACAGGCTAATTAAAAGTAGTCCTTAAAGTACAATATTTTGAATGAGAAGTCCATCAATTTACTCAGGCTAAAACACCCAAATATCACATCAACCAGCTCTTAAGACACAACTTCTCAGAAATTATTAAAAATATACAATTGTTGTAACAGCAGGGCATTTAATCCCTAAACTATAATGCCAGCATACTGTAGACAGACAGGAAAACAGCCTTTAAAATGACAATATCCACTAACCTTAGGAATTCCCTTCAGAAGTCTGTTGATGGCACAAAACAAAAATAAATCAGGGTTTGCATATATTCATGCTGTTCCCAGAATATATGTTTTGTCTCAGCAAGAAAAAAACCCCAAACCCACCAAAACAAAACAAAACCCCAAACAAACAAAAACAAAACCCCCTCTTGTGGTCTTTAGTAGGAAGCCTATGTGTAAAGAACTTGTACACTGACAAGTGCTAAATGTACAGCTCTGGAGTTGGAATTCACCGCAAATACAAAAAGTCACCCTATCTCCACTGTTCTAAAGAGCAATTATGACACCATCACAACAACAAAACAGAAATATTCTCAATATATAGGATTTTTCTCCATGATAGCTCCACATTTGCCTTTAACGCTGAAATGCCCAAAACCTGTTATCTTGACACCCAACTTCAAGCAACTTGTTTGTCCAACATTTGAAATATGGCACATGCTATCATACCATGCAAGACTGCTAATGCTAGCATTACATTAGCAACTGAAGATTTCAGAAGAAATACATCTTTGTATTAATCTAGCCTGAATTTTACATCATTAATTCTGGAGCAATAATGTTAGCCCAATATTTAAGGTTTAGCTACTTGAAATCTAAGGTAACAAAACTAGAACCCTGATACTTATATCCAATTCCCTTGACTGGGCAGGAAATACAGGTCCTTGGAGCTAAACATCCAATGTATCTTATTTTCTTGCCTCAAATATTGAGCTGTTTAAACAGGAAACCAACACTTAACAAGGTGAAACAGCTCTTAGGAAGGCCATAGATGGTTTCCTAATCAATTAAAGCAAAAACTGAAACTTTTCAGTTATAAACTACTACCAGCTGAAGAGAGTACCAAGGGTGCAGCTTCCAAGAAATATTGTTCAAAATACACTGTTAAGTTAAACTTCTCACCTTCCACTCTGGTCCAAAAGGAATGTAGATCCATAATGATCAGAATTAAAGAACTCTGTCTTAAGATGCAAGACAACTTTCTAAAGGGGTACTAGGAAACTTGTAGACAAAAATTCTCTTCCAGAAATACTCTATTTCTGTGGATTTTTTTCCTCATAGATTTGACACTTTCTCCTCTACTAAGCCACCTATTGATAAGTAAGAAACAAAAATCTTAAAAAGGTTAAGTTCAGCTGAAATCAGCTGGCAAAGACTGCATGATCTTACCAAGTTTCTTTTTCTTCCTTCTCAGCAGGAGAGAAAGAGGCTAAAAGAAAAGCAACTGAAACTAAGCACACTGATCTTTCAGTCACTTGTTTTCCCTGAATTTTTTCCCATTAGAGTGGCAGACTCCTGTATATTGAAGCTCAATGGTAATAAGGCTTTTCTTGTCAATTATTTCTCAAGAATCTCTTAGATGTAGTGTAAAAATCTCCAGGGGTTCTGCTGACTACAGACTTCACTGTAGCTTTCATCCTACTAAAACAGCCTGCTTTGGAAAGGGACTGATTCCTGTAGATACCAACGATAATTGACATGCAAATGCAAACAGAAAAATTTAATAAAACTTCTGAACTCAGCATCGTCACTGCAAACTGAACGAAGCAAAAAAACCTTGCCCTGCCCCCATGCCTCTGTAAGCTTCAAACTGATCTAGAAATTGCAACTCAAGTCAGGTCTCTCGAATGTGTTTTGTTCCCAGCTGTACTGCAGGAATGCACCGAATACAAACAGCGCTGTGAATTGCCCAGATTCACACTTAAAATCCTATGGTTGCACAGACTGCACAGTACTCAACACAGCCCGCAGTGAGATCTGAGGGGTCAAAAGCATATTTGTAAGAGGAATTATTTTAATTGGTCTTTCCTATTCACAATTACAGTCTCACAAAGCTGCTCAAATGTTTGACAGACTCCTTATTGGAATGATTTCTATTATTCTCAATAGCTGCCTTTTGTCTGACCCACAACAGCTTCTGTAGCTAGGAGCAGTAGCAGTTATTGGGAAACACGCTGTATTCCATCACCTTAACCACCAAGCTATATGTGCAAACATCTACACATTCTGCAAGTGTGTAACGTAGGCAGTAAGGCATGAAAGCAAAAAAATACACAGAAAAGGCAAGTACTGTTCTGAAGTGCGGATTCTGGGAACACTACATCCTACAATACTGCCAGCTCAGGACACAACTTGGGTTTTCTTTACTTCCTCAGTTCAGCCATCCCATTCGACAGCAATTATCAAATAAACTGCAGTAACTGATGTTTCTGTCCAGTAAGCACCAAATCTGAGAATATTCCTACTTCAGACTACATTTGAAAACAGTTCTAATGTCTAACTATTGTTTGTCAATCAACAGGTAGATTCAACATATTCTGGCTACATCCAGATCTCCACTGAGCCCAAGAAAGTTTTGAATAACAAAAGCCATCAGGGTACATAATGTCAAAGACACAGAATGCTTTTATAGCATTTCCTCAGATACCTGCCAGCAACATGAGGGTGGAATCTAGTAAGTTCATTAACCCTAAGCAAAGTGCACGTGTTACTTCATGTATTAACTGAAGTAACACATGTATTAACTATTAAATGCTTAATGACCAAAATTACCAGCAAAAAACACAAGCTAAAATTTGAGCAGAGTTCTCTTTTATTGGCTTCCTCTAATTTAAAATTTTAAAAAAAACCTCCAAAGATACCATCTCCTAATTTCCACGAGAAACAACACACTGCGGAACAATTCTGAATATTTGCTAGCCAGTGCAGAAAAAAAAGTCCCAAGATGTAAAAGACTATAACGACAACAGCCAGATACATTTTCAATAAGTTTACTGAAATCTGTCTCCTCCATTTGTGTTTAATATATGCATGTAAGGTCACAAAGAAATATAAAATATGAGGCATCTTGTAGGTTTATAAAGTTGACCTGCTAACCACAATCGCTACACTAATACACTGCAGCATGGAGTACATTCACACGATTATTTGCAGAATTATCTGCTGCTTACATGTTCAGCCACAAAAATATCACAAGGCAATGCCTGTGAGGAAGGGGTAAAATATAATGCACACCACCACAGAAATTTTTTCATTTAACCCCACAGAAAGGAGCATTACATCACACTCTTACAATGCAGGAGGAGGGGCCTGTTCTCAGAAAGCAAGCTCCAGCTATTTCCCTTTAATTTTCTGCTTGGTTCTGGAGGGAGTTGCAAAAATAACTCGGATTTAAATTTTTAGCAACACAGAAGGCTGGGGGGGGGGGGGGGGGGGGACGGACGAGAAAGCGCAGCCCTTTTCCTACACTTACTAAGGTGGAGACGAACGCTTGCTTCCCGTAGAACGCAAAACCCCGGCAGCGGCCAGCATCCCGCACATTCCTGAATACCTGGCGCACGCCGGATGGGCCGCCAGCCCCGGCCGAGCCCGCGCGGGAGCCCCGCGGCAGCGGCGGGCCCGGCCGGAGCCCCGGCCCCCGCACCGCTCCCCGCGGCAGCTCGGCGGGGAGGCTCCGAGCCCGCTCCCGCGGAAGGCACGGCCCCGGCCGGCCCCGCGCCGACCCAGCAGCAGAAAGAATGCGAGCCCGGTTTTATACATGCAAATTTTTGCAGCAGATTTAAGAGCTCCGGGTGCTGGGGGGAAGAAATCTCTCTTTTAAAAGCCTCTATTTAAATAAAACAAGATTTTCAGCACTATCTTGTACTTCACCAGCTCGAAAAATACAAACGATCTTCTGTAATTTGCCTAGGTGTTTTAAATTACAAATATCTTCCAAATCCACACCGCACTTGTACGGAGAGCTCCTTCTAAAAACCCCAAAAAATCCACTAAAAGTGCCGCACACGTACAAGCAGACAAGATCTGAAGCAAGTCTTTGTGCTAGAAAACACACCTCTGCCAAGCCACGGATGGAAACGGTCAGCTCAGGCTCTTAAAGAAATCAACTGATAGGTAAAAACAATAAAACATAAACGTACCACTAACCTCATAAAGTGCAGCAGTGCTTAAATCCAGCGAGTTGAGGCATACAAGGTAGAAATGGAAATGAAAAAAAATCCAAAAATGGTTTTGTGTTTTTGCTATTTTTGCTTAGTTTTTTTTCCTTTTTTGTTAATTTTTTTTTTTTTTTGCTCTCTCTTTTTTTTTTTTAATTTCAAACGTTCAGAACCCAGCAGACGCTCCGTCGGCCATTTTGGCTGCGCTCCCTCGCTCTCTCCGCTCGCTCCCTCCCTCTCGCTCCCTCTTGCTCTCTCTAAAGGAAGCAGCTTTTTTGTGACCTTCAAATACGGGCGGCTCACGTGACCCCGCGCGCGCTGTCACTCACCGCCCGGGCCCGCCCCGCCGCCCGCCTTAAAGGGACAGCGCCCTGCCCGCGCCGGGCCGGCCTCCCCCGCCGGGCAGAGACGGGGCCCAGGGAGAGTACGGTGGGGAGCCCCGAGAATAGGGAGGGCGGCCCAGATGGAGCTGTTCCCTTTAAAACCGGCTAAAAAGACAGTAGCCAATTATGCTAATTCCACATGAGGGCTGCGGAGCCGACAAGCGGCGAACGGTGAATGTTAAGTCCCCCCAGCCACCCGCGCTGTTCTGCGGCGCGCCGCGAACGCCGACCCCAGCGCTCGCTTGGAGGAACCCCCATTTTAAGCGCAACGCCCTCCTGACGCAAGGACAGGAGGTTCGTGCTCAGACCAAAGTTAATCCAGGCCGTGACCGGACTGCCCACACCACACGCACGCATAAAGCCGAGATCAAGGTCCAGACACGGGAACATCCGCAGGACAGCAGAGTGAACTCGGTCTCCCCGGCTGCCGTGCCTGCTTTAAGTCTCAGGCTGCAACTCGGCCATTAGGCAGACACTCCACAGCCTCTGCCCAACAATTTCCTTAGATAACTGCTCTAACAGCGGCTGAAACAGAGAATCCCAGCATCTTGTAACATTAAAAAAAAAATCTGCGGGATAGTCCCAGATGTTACCCTGAATGTGCAGAAACTGTGAGGAATACAGTTCAGCAAAAGGATACGGTGACGCGGGTATGATCCTGCTGTGAGGAGACTTGCTCCTGAGTCAGCCCAACACAGGTAGGGAACGCTGGAGCTGACTATGCAATGGACCCGCGCCTGGGGAGGGAGCTGAGCGCTCGCTCGGGAAGCTCTTGGGAGCACCCTCAGGATCGAGCCCTTAAAATATACAAGTTTTTTATTCTGTGCAGTTATGCGTCGTAATATAGTAACGATGTAGAAAGTAAAAAAGCCAAAACACACCTGAACACGGGAGCACTTGTAACAGACTTGGTACAGACTTTGTGTCTGGGTGTGTGCAAATTGCTTTAAATACGCTACAGCAAGTATAGTATGGATACTGCCATCTCAGACCTGCAGGTACACTGCTGCTGTGCTTACACTAACTTCTACTTAATCATTCTGTGTAAAATTAGCCAAAGATTAAGTGCTGCTAAATCCTTCAGACATAAAGCCACTGATCAAGTGAGAAGCTAAGTCTGGAAAGCGGGTCCAATCTGAACCTCGTGATTTAATGGGTCTCCCTTACCCTTTGCACTCCTACTTTTTTTTTGTTTTGTTTGTGTTCCCCAGTCTCTGCACAAATTTCTTCAAATTGATTATGATCTGATTTTCCTTGCTACGCTTCATCCAAGTAGTAAGCAATATTCTGAGTTGGAGGAAAAAAAATCCAACTCCTGACCTTGCACAAGACACCCTAAGAATCACACCATGTGCCTGAGAGCATTATCCAAACGCATCTTGAACTCTGTCACAGACATGGCGCTTTTGCCAATACCTTTGGCAGGAATTCTTTAAGCATCTAAATCACCCATTCATGACAATACCATGGAATGAAACTAACTTGGAGATCCATGGGAGGGCACTCCAAAGGAATTAATTTGAGGGGAGCAGAAGCTGCACATCTTATGAATGAGAATAAAAATCATTAGTATTCATTATTATAGAATATAAGCCACTGGCCTCTGCAGGAGGCCATGCAAGGCTAGCGTGGCTCTGGTTCTGATGTGTTTTGCTCCCACCCTCACGATAAGGTACAGAAACTCAAACGGGGATTCTGCCACTGACAGGATTTCTTCAACAGGACTACACAGCCTGCACTGTGACCATCTGTCTCTGCAGGCTCAAGAAACTCTGGCAATAGCTAATGTGAGTTGCACTCTGGGGTGCTTAATGAAATAAAAGCAGCTGGATATAACTGCTCAGGTTGCTCTGCCTAAACCAGAGCAGAGAATTGTCCTGCTGGATGTTGCAGACTAGAGTGTTTTGTGGCTGGTCTAATCCAAACATAGCAATTTAGGAAATGTGGTGAAAACTCAGGAAACATCTTATTTGTGGCAAAACCCAAAGAGAACACCACAATCGCTCTAAATTCCTAATGACAAAATCCAAACCAACTGCTAGGCATCCGATTCACACAGTTTCATAAAAGGAAATGTAAATGCACATCTGTGAAACAGCTACCCCCTCCTGAAGAAATGCATAAAGTACTGCAGCTACATGTTCTATGCATGTTCACACTGAGTATGACAGTATGCATTAAGCTACAGAATTTTATTCCCTCTCAAAAGCTAAATTTTTTTATTGAGACCTATAAAGCCTCTTAACTTCACTAGGGTTTGCCAACTCTCCATTCTGAAGTCCTGGAAGCCTTTACTTCAAGGAGCTGATAATACTGTGATGACTTTCAGAAGCAAGCACTCACTTGAGTTGCTATGTATCCAAGTTGAAATAATTGCTATAAAATTTCACCTTGCCAATGTTCTATTTTTTAATCAGAAAGTAAGCAAATTATTAGTGAATCAAAAATATTTAGAGAGGCTAGTATGGGTAATTCTTGAATAACTGTAGCTTTAATTGAAATTTTTCCACAAACCTACCATTTGAAAGGCATTAATTCTTCACCTATTCTTGTTGGCATATTGATTAAGATGGTTAACAAAAAGTTTTTGGGTTTTTGTTTGATTTGGGAGGTTTGTTGGGTTTTGTTTGTTTGTTATGCATCACAGTAGTTCAAAAAACAATGGAGTAGAGCATAAAAATATACAGCATATCCAAAACCTGCACCTTCCTTTTCAGAGGGCATTTGCATCTCAAAACCCCAACCATTAATTATTCTGATGCCAACAGGCTGTTAATAGTCAGTGTTAATAGGTTATAGCCTTTTTATGTGCTACTAACTTATCTGATTACAAACAGTTCATTTCTAAGCTCCTTCCATGTGAGGATCATAAAGCACTTTAAAATCTTTAATGAAGCCTCACAGTGCTCCTATGAGGACAGTATCCAGTACGAGCAGACATATACATGCACATTAAGAGAGATGCTTACAATCGTGGATTCCCTGCACTAGTATCTCAACTGAGACAGGAGAGGAATAGGTTTATAAGTTTTTTAATTCATATTGAGCTGTATTGTGGTTCTAGTAAGAGCCCGTTCTTTTTGATGACCTATCAATAAGAATCAAGCAATTAGGCTTCAATATTATGTACACACACATGCTCCAGTGTCCACTGGAACTGAGGTATCCACACCCTCCAGCTGTCATCTCAAAAAGGAGACTTGGTCAGTCTGACTTGTAACTCTTAACTCAGATGTAAAAGGATCTGAGTTCATCCTAGTCCATATGCAAAACTCCCTCTTTCATGAGCTGGCATTTTGTTTGGGCTCAAAGTCCTACAGTTTGATGTCATATCTTACTTTGAAGGCTGCACCCTCATCGTCCCAAGACTGGACCCCACCCACTGGGCTTTCTATACTGCCTATACACCCATGGCAATATATATAAGACTTATTTTTCTCCCCAGAACATTCTTCATAGCTGATACTATGACAGTGGAAAAGTCAATTAATCTCCTACTAACACAGCTCCTCAGCAGAAACCTCAAATACTAACAAATTTCTCATAGCACGAATGCTGTGTCACCAACTGTCTTTTCTATTGCTGTTGAAGTTTGACTCCTCAAATATTAAAGGAAAAAAGGCAGAATTTATTGCCAAAGTGAACTGAAGCCCATGTGCCCTCTACCCTACTGCAGCTCATCAGATTTCTCCAAATCTCCCTCTCCCAACCCCAGAAGTGGGGTGCAGCAAGAGATGCAAGATAACGGGAGGCAGATTACAGATTACTCACCAGCTCCCCAGCCAGTCCCCAGCAGTCCCACTGCCCGGGATTACAATCCCACCAAGCAGAACTCTTCAAGTTAAAAGGGCACGCCTGTCTTTCCTGAGATCAGGCTAAAAGCATAACTCAGGGTAGGGACATGTATGCAAGGACTATGTTTCCTAGTTTCACCATTTCTAATAATAAAAAGCAAGCAAAGAACCCCATAAATTAAAGAATAGAATTAAAAGTCTTAACTTTTCGTTGGGTGCACTTAAAACCGCCAAATGGTTTATTTCAAGGGAAACATTATTTTTTCTATTAAAAACAGTCTCAGTCCTGGATAATGGATGGTTCAGATCACTTCTAAATTATTTTCCCTGGATAGACAGGGATGCTGAGGCCCAACACTTCTGAAAACTAAAGATGATACCTAATTCTGGCTGTACCAACATACTTTTTTTTAGTCTTCACAGCAATTTCACCTAAGCCGTTGTGCAAGAGTGATGACCTCTCCTTCTACAGGAGTGCAAAACTTTCAAGTGTTCAAACATTTTTCAAGGACAAAACACTCACTCTAAGGAAAACTAGGGTTTTTTTGGGGTCCTCCCCTTCCACACTTAGCAAATAGCGAGATATTTTACGCTGCAGAATTGTGAAAACCAAGCTGGCAGTGGTTTTTAATGATAGTAATCAAAAGTATAATGTAAATAGTTTCTTCAGAGAAAAATACCACAACTAAAAGCATCCGACAGAGGAAAAGCATGTTTGGTTTCTGAAAAGGTTAGAGCAGCTTTTGCATCCCTTACACAAAGGCACCTATCCACACATTTTAGGAATTATTATTATTATTCAAAACTTATATTGCAATACTGCTTTGAAGTCATACTAAGCTCAGACCTCATTCATATTTTGCCAGGAACAAAAGAAAGAATACAAGGTCTAAAAACTTCAGCTTAAGAATGACACAAGACTTCAAGCCCAAGCTTAGTTCTGACCCTATACATTAATGATGTGCTCAGGAAAAATAATGAGTCAGAAGGAAAACTTTATTCACCAAATTTTGCAAACAGTCGCTTTTCCACCTAATTTTTCCTCAGTCTGCTGCAATACTTTCCCTCACTGTTGAGCCTATAAATAATCTACCACTAAGCCTCCACTTCTTCAATTCCCCAAATGCCCTTTCCAGACTGCAGAAAGAGAAAGCTTTCAATCTGCCTTTTAACAAAGTTGTTGGGTGAACAACAGAACTGAAAGCTCATTTCCTACGAATCTCTGTCACACATCACTGCCCCTCTACTTTCCACACTAATCCCAGCTTCCTGCACAGCCAGTTCTCCTTTCATGCCAAGGTTCTAACAGTATATTGAGATCTATGCAGAGCTCTTCCTATAAATTGTTTTCACCTCTTTCAGTGGCTGGACAAAAACTAGCATATACTGCAGCTAATCCCAAAACACACACATGATTAGCTGTTATAAGACATAACCAGAACAGATAATTATTTGTCTTGTCCTGAAACCCTTCTGTTAGTGGAGAAATCAATTTTGGTCTCTTCTCTACGAAGCTACAGAAGTTTGATATATGGATAATTATAATATAGTTTCTTACTTCTCTGCCTCACTTGACCAGAACTGCACAACAGACTCCAAACTTATTTGGGAAAGATAAAAAGATGAAGAGCCATTGCATGAGACTTAACTACTCTAGGAACTGAAAAAATTGACCCCCACAATCATCTCCCACCAATGGTTGTCTACACCTAAATGTTGATCGAGTCTTTATATCCATATCCTTGGACATTAAATAAGTACATTCCAGTAACACAACATGTAATGAAACTTGTGTAAATTAGTATTCTTAGAATTTTTTAACCTGCTCATTATCAACCCAGAAGCATCTTGAAGGGCTATAGTTCTATCCTAACCGGTTCCTAAAATCCTATTAACTGCCAACGTATCAATGAAAAGGGAAACAGTTATCTGTTTAATGCAATTATATGAATGAGAATGAAAAGGGAATCATAGAATGGTTTTTCTCAGAAAGGCCCTTTAAAGATCATCTGGCTCCAACCCCTCTGCTGTGGGCAGGGACACCTTCTACCAGACTGCTCAAAGCCCCATCCAGCCTGGCCTCAAACACTTCCATGCATCTTTCAAATAAACAGACATTCAGGGAAATGGTATAGTATGTCATCCCACCTATAGATACAGTATGTCATCCCACCTATAGATACAGTAAGTGTTGCTTTCTAGTTGTTATTTACAGCATGCGAATTACCATGCCAGTTGACTGATCCAACTGACTTTCCCTCAACCACAGCCGTTACTACAAATTTCAAAAGGAATAGTAATTTCATTCATTAAAGCCTTCCTTCACCCTGTTTAAGCCTTGGAGCTTTACACATTTTAAAACAGCAGCAAGCCTTTTCATCTGACCAGGTCAGAATATTTAAGAAAAAACTTCTTTCATGTCTACCAACACTTTACCACAACAGGAGCCCTTCTTTATACGGTGCCTTTAGACATGCTCCTGAACTCTACTAAAAGCAGATTTCTTAAAAATACTTTTAGGATAGCTCAGAAAAGACAAGAAAAATTTTTGGACTGGAAGCCTTATTCTAGTCCAATCTTTCTTTTTTCCTTAGCTAAAAAGAAGCTATGCTGTGCTTAGTGGTTTTTACTGTTCTGTTGTTTGGTTTTTTTTTTTAAATTTATTTTTGGTGAGATAGCCCACTATCTTGCTACAAATTTTTCTAACTTGTCTTTAGTTTTAGCATAGGGAGTTCAATCATTGGGCCGGAAACCTCTTAAGCAAAGGAATTTCTGGCATCTTGGTTGAAGCTGGCACCAACCCATTTTCCTTTGTTCTCATTAAAGGAACCATAATATGCTAAGTTAAATAATAATAATAAAAGCAAGCCAGCCCAAAACAAAACACCCAAAGTAAAAACAGAATACGAAAATAATGTCTTTTGAGTGGATTACTGTAAGAGAGGATTTCCCTAAATTGACTTTTTTTAAAATAAAAGCACTATTTATTGCTGCGAAAAATCTGTAAATGGATCTCTCCAAGTGACTTGAACATCTTCCCTGAGTAATTTGCCTTCATGTACAGTTCTTCAGTTTGAAATGTCAGGAAAGGAACAGCTGGCTATCCAGGCAGAAAATTCTACAAGCTGTAACTGTCACGAATATTCAAATGCATGCAGTAACCCAAAAACCAGTATGACTCCCAAATATGAAGAATTTTGACTTAGGGCAAAGAGTCCAGCGAATTCAATCTATTTAGGTAGGAGAAAAAGAAATCATAGCAGCTCTCCAGATCACAGCATGCCAGAGGAGCAATGCAGCTTAAGACCTGGACAATATCTCTGTAAACAAGTTTTTAATTCATACCATGTTTACCACATAGTATAATATTTTTAGTCATACAAAGTAAGTAATATCTTTTCCATGGAAATTAAGAGCTTGCTTTTTTTCCTTACCTCCCTTTCTTTAACCAATAATGGTCACTTCATCAAGGCTAGTATCTGCATCTTAGAACTGTGACCATTTACCTTTCTCTACTTTAACCTCTGGTATACCTAAATCACAGCACATAGTCATCAAAATTTCTATTTTTTTCCACACAAACAAGAAGACATCACAAACTCATTTACATAACATAAAAGCAGTAGTGGTTTTTTCCCCTTTCCTTCCTTCATCCCCTTGAAAGGAAGATTCAACCATTCAACCACTGTGGGTGTACACACAAAAAATATCCAAAAAATTGATGAATTTTTTTTTTTGTGAGATTGAAGCAGAGGAAAAAGCAGTGAACATCTCAAATTTGATACAAAAAGGGGAAAAAAATAGGACTGTAATTCATACACATTTATGATGCCACTGACTTGTGCTAGCAGTTCAAAAACTAAATTCTTAGCAAATCAAAATTAGTGGCACTAGCTTAGTGTAAATACTACAGGAATTAATCTAAACTGTATTTTTACATTAAGAATATAGAGAAAATGCTAATTTAGACAGGACTCAAAATTATTAAAAGCCCATATTGAATCGTATTTAGGTTGGAAAAGATCTTCAAGACCATCAAGTCCAACCATCAACCCAGCACTGCCAAGTCTACCACTACACCTTAGATGATTTTGCTTGCTATTCCTTAAGTCTGTTAGCTGACTCCCATGGTAGGTGTCATCCAAGAGCTGCCATCTAAATAGCAACAAAATGCTGAAAAGAGAGCAATGTTCAGCCATCCATAAAAATGATACATTGGAGGGCAGTTAGCCTGGCAGCTCCTGAGGAAGTTGGCAACTTTGGGAGAGAGAAAAAAGGAACAGCCTTTTTTTAGGTTAAACAAACCTAAAAGCCCCCCACTTATTGGACAAGGAACTCCAGATGTCAATAGAGTGTCCAGCAAATAGTTTTTTTCTGGAATTCCTGGAAAGGGACTAGAGGACAGGAGTAGGTGGAGAAGTGGGTGGTGGTGTCTGGAATACAGAGGCTTCAGGATTTTAAGAATTTGATCAGAATGCAAATATTCTCCCCTTCAAAGTACAGTAAGCTCTGCAAGACAGCAGCAAATCAGGACATCCTCCATTCTCCAGCAATCATAATTACTACCAACTGGAATAATTAGAGATAACAATCAAAGTATCCAGGATATGTGACACTATGATATTTTGCAGTATCATACTTATAAAATCAAGCAAACTGGAATGAAAAATATATTTTCACTAAGACAAGTGTGAAGCAGTCTCTTGGTCAGATGAGACTGAAAATTCAGAAGCAGGCTCTGTGCACTTCCTACACAGGACAAATGCAGATCTTGGGGCATGGGGAGAGCCCAAACAAACTAGCCTGCTCTCACCACAAGACATCTGGAAGAGAGCACCATAAAATCCTCAGCAAAGAAGTGCCAAAGCATCCGCACTTAGAATGTAGACTGCCCAAAACATTTTCCTCTCTCAATATTCAGCAGCGGTGTAGACTAAACACATTGTGATAATAAGTGGGAACTTCACTTCCAAAGTTGACTTTTTTCTGTGTGACTTCCTTATTTTTTTCTTAACGGTCGGTCATCTGGCTTCCGTTTCTTTCCACATATTAAGAAAATACTTGCAAAACAGCATTACATGAACCTGTAGGTTAGCTGAGGTGTATGAAAGGTGCCTGTATTTGTTCATGGTTTGAAAGGAAAAAAAGAAAAAAGAAAATCACTGAGGACGTGAAATGCGGAGTCTTAAAAATCATGAAATGACAACTGAAAACCTTTTCCACTCTAACTTTCAGAGGCAAATGCCTAATTTTAAAATATTTTTGCTTAGAATACTCAGACAAGAGTCCTCCTGTCAGTAATACTTATAATTTTAAGTACAAAAACTTCAAAACATTTAAGTATAACACTGACCTGGTAAAATATGGAAGACAATGAAGCTTTTGCCATTTTAAAGTGCTTGTGTATAAATTCTGCATATTGTTCAGAAGTACTACATTGTAAGGGTGCAAGTCAGCTTTTGTAACTTTTTTGACTTACAAGTCACAGCTAAAACACAGCTGCCTCTACAGACACAGATTTTGCTCCTTTCTCGTTCACTTCTACCCACTCAATTGCAAAACAAAGGGCAATTCTTTTCTCTATGCCTCAGGGCCCATTAAACACACAGGTAAACTTGCCTTCAAATGCAAACTTGTCCTGTTACTCACTCCACTGTATGGACTAAAAACGTCTGCACAGTATGAAGGTGATGAAAATATTCCTTAATCCTTAGCTGGACCAGTTTTCATTTGGTTTTACTGTAATGGTCTCCCACCCTTAAATACCCTATCAAATCTCTAAGAGTATAAAAGAAAGAAGTTAGAACTCTCCTACTCACATGCTGGTATCAGAGCACGCCTGAGTTACCACTGGGTCTGAAGCCCACTCTGACACACGAACAGAACTGCAATAGCCTGTGACAGAGGTCTGCTACAGACATCCAGGCCAACACAGACATCCCACATCTCCCTGTGGCGACTTGTTAAGATCTCAGGCAGAGGACTTAAATGTTTGCGGACATTTCTTTAATGGGCTAGTTATTCTACACACAGAGATCAATCAGTAAAATAAAAACAGCTATGCCTTTACATAATTCTTGAAGGTAATTCAAGAAATAACTTGCCATTAATTTCACAGAATTTGGGTTGATATGCAAATTCAGGTACCTCAAATCTGAGTTGATAATCTGACTTAGGATTTGGATACTACTTGGAAAACCAAAGCATGGATCTTCTGACAAAAACCAACCTCTGCTGAGGTCAGTACTGCCAGTAAATTTAAAAAGTGTAATGGCACTCAAGGCAAGCCTCAGTATCTCCTGTAATATTGAGTGTCCTTAAAACATCAAACTAACCCCCTGTTACACAAGCTTTTTAGCTAACTGTTTACATTTGGTAAGAACAATGTTTTATCCCAAAGGAACAGAAGCTATGCTAGGGACCCTTGTGGAATTTCAACTGTTCAAAAGAACACTGCAGTAATTCATAACAATGTCTATCATGATCACCAACCAAACCAGACAACTTCAGGGTATACCACTGCAGCCTTTTAATAGTTTTCAGCAACACCATGAAAAAGTAGGATTCGTTCTTTTGTGCCATTGAAGCAGTGATGTTTACAGGTACTCCTGACATAGCAGTGTGCTGAAAAAAAAGACTGGCCTGTAAACTTGCTTATTGATTTCACTTAGTTTTCACACAGCAAAACTAAGCCAGGGGAGGGGGGAGCTATTCTGCTGTGTAAGTGAACACAGTGGTAAGTTTTAATGAAGACTGGGCCACGTTCAGACACACACATTCAAAGATGAAAGGCAATGATCATAAATTCTTACTGAACGTTGGGAAATTTTCTTCACTGTGAGGGTGATTAATATTGCAACAGACTGTCCAGAAAATCTCTTGAATAAAAAGTTACATCTAACCTTCAAGCTGGCCCCCACGCCCCCCTTTGGGCACAGTACTGGATGAGATGACTTTTGGAGTCTGTAATTCCTGTTTCCAGGTAAGGCCAATTTAGCTACTACTTTATTTTAACTGTAGTGTCACACAAATCCAGGAAGACATCGAACCTTCCTGCTGAAATGTCAAAGAAAAATAAGACACTATTACCAAATGTTAAACAATTTTGTGATGGTCAGCGGTTCCAATCTCATCCTGGCATTACTGCCATTTTGGAGGGCTTCATTAAAAACCCTTGCCTCAGAATCAGTACATTAAACTATCAAGCCAGGGAAAAGCCTATTCAGTAGGTCTAACCAATGACACTTTCTACATTACAGAAATTACCTTGTTTTGATACCTTTCTTACAATGTGAATCACTTCCAGATGTACGAATTGCCAAGATAGTTGAAGACTTTTCTCTCCCATTACTACAAAACAGCAGGTAGGGAATAGCCAGCTGAGGTATGTCAAACAGCAGTAGCAGCTTGGCTTTCCTTCCTACTAAATATGAGTATGAACTTGGCTCACTTTTTGTCTGAATAGCTACTGTCAAACAGACCTCTCCATGTGTCAGTTAGGAAGAGCAAAACATTTACATTTATCTTACAAAAAGGAGTAGTTTTTCATTACCCAGTTCCTTTCACTCATTAGGGTGCATACATTTCTGGTTGTGACAGCAGGTGGTAATTTATTAGCACAAGCAGAGTTGCTAATTAATGCTGTTAGAGCTAGGAGCAGAACCTCAATTTAAGGACATCAGCAGAATTCTTCTTCCTGCCCCTGTGCCTGCCCCTGCTCATCAACAGAAGTTGGACTGTTTTGGAAAGATGTTTCTGGATCCCATTTGCCTCTTAATCTTTGCTCTAGCAGTAGCAAAGTAAAAGCCTTATTCCAGCTGATAAGGGCATAATAGGCTGCTGCCATGTAAAATGTAGGTGTTTTGTGGGGGGAGATAATACTCCCTAAGCCAGTTCAGGTCAACCTCTTTGTAATGGATGAAAATATGAGAGAATACCTCTAACAAAATGTTCACCTGTAATTAAACATACTGATATCTTTCTTCATAGGGAGGGAGGGAGGGAGGGAAGGAGGGAAACGGGTTTCTTACAAAACATATTAGCCACATAACAAAACAATATGATCAAGCATCAATATGATCAAGCATCACACACAGTTATATCTCACACCAGCCAGCCAAGAAGGGAGAAGGTTACAGAGTACATAAAAACTGGGAAGTAACAATTTATCAAGGAGTCACTGGCCCTCAGCCAGAGCAGGAGAACAGTATGAGATGGCCACGATCCGCTCCAGCAGTCCCAGCAGGCTCACTTCTTCTCAAGTTCAGCTTTTAGTACAAATCACTAGACTGTTGCACAGCCATGACACCTTTGTGACACATGCACTGCACATAAACTGCAAATCTTTCACAGGACGGAGATGACTGTGGCAATTCCATTTCTCACTTGTACTATGGATTTTGAATAGGTAACTTTCTCATAATTAGCTTAAAATTGAAAAAAATTATATCCATATTGTAAAAGATCAACTGAAGATTTCGGAAGACCTTGTCTACAGTTTAACCAGGTAATTCCTTCCCATAAAGGTGACAGGTATCAGAAAACAGCACTTCTCAGGTATCACCTACAGTTCAATTAAAAATCTTAAAATGCTGTAACTTCAGTATCTGTCCAAAATAACTGTCCACTACAGCAGAAAAAAGGCTCACAACATTGCAGTGGGGTTGTTTGTTGTTGCTGGGTTTGTTTGCATTTTCTTTGTGTGTGTTTGTTTAATACTAGAAGGCAAAAATGCCAAGTTTTTATCCCCGAGTCAAACTGGGGAAATAAGCTGTTTCATAAAGTGCCAGAAATCATCCATGGATGCTGCCTCCTTGTAATCGGTTTTGAAGCTATACTTTAGCAAAGGAAATTCCACATGAAACCGTGGCTAGGTAAGAACTATTGCATCCATTTAAAGTCTCTCAGAAGCATCTTTTTATTTCTGTTCTTTCATTGTCCAGTAAAGCTTTGAGCCCATTGAAATGCAGATAAATAGTAAGAAATTTGCAGGGCTTTCCTAGGAGGTCAACACTGGCAGACTACTCTGGAACTCTGGTGCAAGTTCACTCCCATGCTGAATATCTTCTGAACACTTCCTCAGTAATCTCAGTACAGACCTACCCAGATCAGGCTGCCTAATGAAAGGCAATTAAATTACATGGCCAACTTTCCTGAGAAGTAAATCAGAAGCAGTCAAAGAAAAACCACTCCATATGCATAGCTGTAGAGGCAGTAAATTCTACAAAGTCTAACGACAGCTGGAAAGGGAAGGAAGCATCTTCAGTGGATCTGCTATTTCTGTAGAGAACACTTGAATTAGAGACTTACATTCAAACTTAGAATCTACCTTTCACTAACAAGCTCCAATTTTATTTCAAACCAACTGGGAGGACAACAGTAGACATGGGTACACCAAATCACGGAGTCACTGCAGATGGATGGGATCTCTGAGACCATCAATCCCATGCCATTGCTCAAAGCACAGTTAATTAGAGAAGGCTGAAGCAGAATTAGGGTTGTGCTCAGCTGAGTTTTCAGTCACTTAAAGGTCTATGAAGGCACAAGTTCTCTGGGTAACCTCTTCTAAACGTCTGACCATGTTTAACAGTAAAAAAAGAAAACTTTTTCCCTTGTGTTTGAGTGGAGTTTCCTGTATTTCAGTTTATGCCAAGGGCTTCTTGCCTCTCCACCAGGCACCACTGTGAAGAATTTGATTCCATCTTCCTTAATCTCCTCCTCAGATACCTATACACATGGATAATAATATCCTCCCCAAGTTTTCTTATCCCAAGGCTAAACAGCCACAGCTTTTTCTGCTTCTCCTCTGTCAGATGCTCCAGAATTCCTCTCTGTCCTCTTTCAATAACCCAGTCCAGTATGTTGATGCTCAGCTAATCCCCACTGCAAGTAAGTAATAATACAAAGAAGTAATTTCAGATTTTTTTCTTCTTTCTCTTACGACAAGAAGTAAACTCTGTCAAGGCAGACAATTTTGTTAGTTAGCTGAAAATTTGATACTGTGGGTAGAGAAAGATTCAAGTGATTGATTTAAATTTAAGAGCAATACCCACAATTGAATTTTGCTGACATTATGCTGGTATTAGTTGCATAAAACAACTACCTTCAACTCTTTGTTGCATTACTAAAACTGCACCTTTAGACTTCAATCAAAATATTATTAGGAATGATATTCCTACAGCTGAATCTGTATGACAAGGTTCCAGATACCACCTGAACACAAATTTATTAATCAAAAATTAAAAATACCGCCTATCACTAATCTCATATTCTTTAATAACCAGAGTTTTCAAGAGAGATAATTTTAAGCCATTTGAAAAGCTCCAGTTAAAAATCAGATCAACTCCAAAGTAATTCTAGTTTCCACTTGCACTTAAAATGAGACACCTAACAAACACAAGGCTATGGTAAATCCGACACAACATCCCTCATATTACTCACTATAATAATGTATTTCATTAAACTACTAGATATATAAAGAAACAATTCAGGAGAGCAGAGCAGAAATCTAACTCCTACTTTTTATTTCTGCTCAAATTTTTCTTCTGGAACTTTCTGAAAGTTTCTACTTCAACAACTTTGGTATCTCTTGGTACCACAGCAAGTTGCTCAGTCTGAATAGATAGAAATAACAACAATTACTTTGAGAAGTTTGGCTCATGTCCACGATGGAAAGAATGTGCATGTTCAGCACTAGAACTCTGCTGACCTCAACTTGCCTACCTCAGAAATGGTTTCTCATTGTCACAGATGCAGTGCACTTAGAGTTGCAGCTTATCTAGGAGGCAAGGTAGACCTTCACCCCAAGTCAGATCCCAGCCTTTCTGCAACAGTGTAGTGAACATCAACAAGAAATTCTCATGAGAAGACATCCAATTTCACTTAGGAAAAAAAGAGTTCTGTGATTTAGATTTTCCAAAGACCACCTTCTTGCTTGCTCCAAATGACAGGAAAAGAAAAAAAATTAATTACGGTATCAAAACAGAATTACCATTGCATTAACTAATGAAAAGAATACAGCATACAGCCATCACTGAAGTACTTCTAGGATAAGGCTCTGTTCTTCCTATCCAAACAAAACCCAGGGAAAAAATCCAACCAGTACTGGATTTCAGTTTGAAAATCACATGAAAAAGTCTTTTCCTAACAGAAATCAGTAATTTTCTTCCCTGATCAAGCTGCTTTCCCTAAAGCTCTGTACCAGCATCTTATATTGTTCATCTTCAAAAGAGTGCTTTGTTTGTAATTTTTGATTCTTTATTAAAATGCATTCTAAAGAAATAAGGCTCAAAGAAGACCAATCTGCCATATGCACACCAAAAGGAAAGCCCCGGTTCTTTCATATTTCACATTATTTCAGTGAAGAGCAGCTGTATAAAAACTTCATGTACAAACTCACTACATCAGTGCCAAGCTTCCAGAATGATTATCCCTTTTACAACTATTTCTGATTCATGTGTTGAAATTGCAATGCATATTTTTATATATTTCTATGCTTTTACATTTAAGGTTAATCGACATCCTGCCTCTTTTTTTTTTTTTTTCAGCCACCATCCACTATTTGATATTTTATATATATACGTATATGGATTTTTAAGGAACGAAAAGGGTGAGCACCAAGCAATGAACCAATGAATGCTCCCAGCACACTTAGAGTGCTTCACACCATTTACTACAGTAAGGCCCTTTTTAAATAAACATGTGACTCACTGTTTGTTTTCTTCACCAGGAGGTGGAGTCTTGCCATGCCCCTCCATTACAAAATCCTCATGTTCCATCTGCAAAGGCAAGCATTGCAGGTCAGAAATCGGTGGAGCAAAACGCACATCAGCTAAAGTGGCCCTTTTCATATGCAACAACTCAAAACAGCCACTTTACCACAGTGGCTGGTCCAGAACAGATCATGTAGTTTCTTAGCAACATATGTACATCTCCAACCCCATTGCTATGGTATCATTGCATAGCACAAATTTCAGAAAAATCTTGCAAGGGAAAAAGAATGGTTTAATGGCTATAGCAAAATACTAGCAGTCAGGGTACACAGGTTTTAAGTTCTGCTCTGTTAAGGGCTTCCCTTGTCATTCTAAGTATTATTTCTACCACTTCTTACCTACGCATAATGTGGGAATTAAAAAAAAGATTTATCAACATCTCTAGAAAAAAATAAAATTTTAGAAGAAACCTATAACGCACAGAAAGAAATTGCTGCAAAAGCAGAGCACTTCTTGTGAAAAATAACTTTTCTTTGAAAAAGGACTTTAACTGCACATGCAGCTTAGTTAGCAGGGTAAAAAAGAGGCCTAAGGAAACCTCAAATAAATGCTGTTCCAATGACAACATAAGGTAGGCATTTCCTTTGGCTCTCTTGTTAGAAGATTCCAAGGGCAGTAAGGAAGTCTTATGTTTAATTGTTTGCTTTTAAAATATCAATTTTAGCATAGATTTTCAGTAATTTCTTTGGGGAGAAAGAAGAATTACATTATATTTGCTTATTCATTAATTATGCACTCTTCATTAAATAATTTAATTCAGCCAGAAGTTCTTGCACAGGTAGCAAAAACATTCTTCTCTTGATATAAAAATTCAACACATGCAATTAGTATTTTATATAAACAACCAGATACAGTTAGCAATGCTCTGCTTCATGTGAAGCCAGCAAACAGGTCCCACTGCAATAGTTAATAAGGCACACAACGAAGAACTGAATCATAATCACACACAAATCCACGCCACTACATTGAACTGGAAAGAGAAGCACTATTCAGTCGGTTAAGATAACACAGCTTAGTCAGTCTTTGAAGAGGCAAAAGCCTCCCAAACCAAACCAAAATCCATCAGCCACTTCCCCTTGTGCCCCTGTTCTCCCCTCAAAAGAGCCAAGTTTACTCATTTGTACATTAATATTTTTGTCAGGTCAAAAATACTTTCAAAACGCTGAAACCTGCATATGGACATCTAACAAGGATGCAAGAAATTATGTTATTTGACTGCCCAGGCACAGCCCTAAGCAAAACCATGAATAAACTGATGAAGTGGGGAGCTGTAAGGTGCCAATGACATCCATAAAACAGACCGTCAATCAAATATGTGTAAATTCACATTTGTAAACATGTACCCCCATCTCTCCCAGTCCAAATAGTATTTTCATGTAAAAGCAACATTTGGAAACAAGAAAATTTTTATTTACAGTTATTAAATAACTTAGACTTTTATCCATGTATTCCCACCATATCAGATACGCAAATCTATTTGTACTTCAGTCCATACCTGATTCACAAGAGCTCTAACAGCTGGACTCACACCTGTCTAGCTAAAGAGAAAGACATCCATTCCACTTAATTCTGCTGTTGAAAATGCTGAAACACCAAGTGTGTCAATGGGTAAAATAGTTAAAAATTTGTGGCCACATTGCAAAACAGCACGGTTCTGTAAGTGAGAGTAAATGTTTAAGAATTACTCTTAACAGGAGGTATTTTAGCCTGTTGCTGTATGAGACAAGTACAATTTACAGGAATGGTAAGTAAGAGAACAGTTTGCGGCCAGTACTAGGAAGATGAAATGCAGTGTTTGGGAGTAAAGAGGCACTACATACAGCATATTTAGTGCTAAACTAACAAGATTCTCATATAAAAGAGAAATTCAGTAGAATGAAGCTGCAGAAAAGGAGGTATCATAAAAAAAAAAAAAAAAAGAAGTGTAAAAGACAATTATTTTAAATCCACCAAAAACATGGGAATGGGAAATTACTTTATTAGATGATAATCAGGAAACCTGAGAACTGGAACGTCTTGTAGACCACCACCAGAACAAGTCAATCACTGAAATACTGCTGATAGAACTGTTCCTTTATTATGAATTTTATAAGAAGAACACTAGTGACATCTCAGTTCCAGCATGCTTATTCATCAAAATTTCATTTCAAAGAGAAGTGGGCAAATAATGACAAATAATAAAGGGCCTGAGCTAAGAACAAGATTGTCGGTCCAGGCACAATCTCTTTTAAAACAATTAAGAGAAACCCATCTGCTTTAAAAAATGTTAAATCAGTTTGCTGTACTTCATAGAGTAGACAGAAGTACCTGAAATTACTAAAATATGCATCATTAAAAAACTGTAGAAGATACAGTACAATGGCACAGACACTCACAAGAAGTTCACAAAAAAAATTAATCACTGAATGAGGAAGTACACAGAAGCGATACAATATACAAAATAAAGATTAATTGGTAGGGTTTCATTGATAAATAAAACCAACAATAAAATGCATCAACACACTAAAAAAGTCATGGGAAGGTCAAGGAATTGATTATTAGTTAACTAGAAAATATCTCTTTTGAGAATGGATAAACAACTAGGAAACATTTGGCTGGTCAGGCTCAGAGGACAAAGTACTGTATGCTGCCTGAGGATGGTATCAAGTGAAGAGCTGCAGGAGTCTAGGACAAGTCCATTAAATATCTTCACCAATGCCTTGCAGGGCCAGTAAGGTATAGTCTTGTCAGAATTTTAAGATAAAGTTTAACTGGGGTGAAGAGGATCAATCCACAAGGCTAAAGACAGGGCTGCCATTCAGATGGACCTAGACAGCCTGGAGGAGTGGTCCCTACAGGATTTGTAGGAATGCAGACAGGACAAACACAAACCACTTGCACCTGAGAGGTCCTGGCAGCAATGCAGGCTGATGAGTGGCTGGGGAGCAGTTCCATGGAAAGGGTCTTGGCATAAAGCAAACTGATCGTGTGCCAGCAGTGTGCCTTGTCAGGAAAGGTCACCAGCATCCCAGGCTTTATTAACAAGAGCCTTGCCAGTAGATGAGGGAACCGATTGCCGCCTCTACTCATTGCTTATTATTCCAGTCATGGTCTAATGCACCTCATTTTGGGCCCCCACAATACCAGAAGTACACCCAGAACGTGGACACTGGACACCAAGATGCTCACGGAACCAGAGCACTTGTCCTGTGAGTAAAGGCAGAGAGAGTTGGGCTAATTCAGCCTGGAGAAGAGATGGCTTTGGGCAGATCTTGAAGTGTCTGTACCTACAAGGAGGTCAGCAAGCAGTCAGGCTCACCACAGGGGTACCCGTGACAGGACAAGAAGCAGCGAGACCACGCTCAAACTAGAAAAGTCCAGAATGGACACAAAGTAACTTATTTTCACCATGAGGACAGTCAAGGACTGGAACAGATAGCCTAGAATAGTTTTGCAGTCTCCTTGCTTCAAGTTTTTCATGGACTGACTAGGTAAAATTCCTCACAACATGGTCTGACCTCACAGGTGACCCTGCTTTGAGCAGGAGGTCAGACTAAAGACCTTGGAAGGTCCCTTTGAACCTGAATTTTCCCAGCAATCCTGGGAAACAGGAACACAAGAACAGATTCAGTTTAATACTGAGAGATAACATTGATGACAAAAACCCCTAATGAATTCCCAACCCAGCAAGAACCTGCACTTCGATCTGGAAAAGTCTAAGAAAAATAGCTTTAAAAGTTGCATAATAAAAAAAAAACAACCCAGAATAAAACAACCGCCAAGAAAAGATAAGTGATGCTGAAGATAGAAATACTGAAAAGTCTGCAGCAGATCTATAGTATGCCCTCTTTTAGAATAGTGTCTATGAGCAGAGACAATGAAGACTCAAACCCCCTCCACAATACTCCAAAAGCATGAGAGCTCAGAGTAGAGAACAGAGTAGGTGGAGGGGAGATTTCATATAAATAAAATCCAACATTTGGCCTGCAAATCTCCCTCAATGCAAGACAACACAGCACTGAGGCATGCACAAAAAAAGCAGTGTGACAATATCGTAAGAAACATCACCCCTTTCCTATTACAATATAACTAAAACCCAACTCACTCTCAAAAGAACACCTGTAAGAGGATACACAGAGAAAATGTACTACGAAGCAGACAAAAAATTAGTTCTTGAACAAACAAATTGCAACACTGAATTTCACAAGTCTTTGCAGGTTTTATGGTTTATGTACCTATAGGTACAAAGATTTATCTGTGTATTAGAGGATTAGAAATAATAGCAGTATAAGCTTTTATAATAGCAGTATAAGCTTTTCTGTTTCTAGCAATGACATTAATTTTACAAAGTGAAAGGAGAAGTTATATATAAAGATCATTCAACAGGCCTGATCCAGAGCAGCAATTTCTGCCCTCCTCTATTTGCAGAACCTTGATTCTAACTTTCTTTTATTTGCCTGCATATGTTAAACAATTTGATGATCACTGATCTCTATTTTTCAATTGGAATTCTGAAGGTTTTAAAATTTTTGCTAGAAAGTGATACACAGCTTATTTAACGGTCTAAAACTTCTAGAATAAGCTCGTAAAGTAATATCCATTTACGTCTTTCTGCAACATTTAAAAGTCACTTTATTGGGTAGTTCCTCTTAATTCAAAGAGATATAGCTGACAAACAGCCTTCTGAAAACAGTGTATGAGCAAGTAAATTACAATAAGATTCAAAAAGTATTGCTTACATAGTCATAAAGTTTGTCCTTAGGCCCAGCTATCTATTAATTAAAGATTAAAAAAAATATTTCAAAATTAAAATGCTTAGGTCTTATTTTCCCAATGACAGTAATGACATCATACTGCAGAAAGAATGAGAATGTGGTATTTCAAGTTTTTGATTAAGTGACTATCTGAGGATGAACTGAAGAGAGGAACAGCACATAAGAGCCGCAGTTAGCTGAGAATACTCTTCTTTTTCTCCTCCACCCACAGTTCTTATACAATTCCTATGCACATTTCTTCCCCACAAGTCTCTCAGTTTCCCTTCATTCTGTCATCACACTTTCCTATTCAGCACTCTTAGAGTCTTTTTTAAAGAAAACTGGAGCCCAGAGCTCTCGTTAAGTTCCAGCCATCCGCAGCATCCAGCAGCCTCACCAGATCTGGCTCACTGCAGGATTTGGAAAAGGTGCTGCTTTCTAAGCCTCGGGTCTCTCTTGACTCACAGCGTACGTAGGAAACACAGTTGTCCTCAATATGTAGGAAAAGAATGGAAGGTGGAGCTAAGACAGAGCTCCTGGATCGCTTGCATTGCTCCCAAGGAAAGGAGAAAAGGTGGAATGGCAGAGGATCTGAAACACTTTAGCTTCTCTTAAGAGGACTGCAGAGGGAGCCATTGATTCCAAGAGCAGGGATCAAAGGAAGCACACTCCACACCTGTTTCTCCTGGCAAGCAATGGAGAAAGCTTCAAGATTCTGGCAGCTGGAAGCAGGAACCAGAAATAGACCCTGAAACAGCAGGGGAGGAATTCAATAGAAAACTTTTTTTCCCTACGTGATCTGCCAGTTGTTGAACTCTGTATTTTATTATTTCAAAGCTTTTTTATCTAAAACTTCAGGCACTTGTGAATATCCAAATTTCAACACAAATTAGTATATTGAGTGTTCTAAATAATAAAAGGCAATCTATTTTATTTAAGAAAATCTATTCAGTATTAGACACTCAATACTTAACTTTTTGAAAATGAAATTCATCATGAGCTTCAATGTAATAAACTATTATATTTTTTTGTCCAGAAGTGCAACACCTGTTACTACAGTTTCATACTACTCTTTCTAAAAATATCTTCAATGAGACCCTAATGGATTTGATTAATGAGTAAACCTTATCTCCTAGATAAAGTCAGCAACACTCTGAAGGGTCAGAAAGTTTCAAGGGCAAAAGCCTCATCTTTCCTGAATCCCCATGCCAGAAAGCATGTTTCCCTAACAAGATTCAACTCTTGCATTAGCTGTCCTAGCCCACCAAAGATGAACTGAGCTTAAGAGAAACCAAGCATTTTCTCAGGGAAAAAAAGAGAGATTTGTGAGAAATCCTTTACTTATTATGAAAAGCTATTCATTTTAAGCAGTCTTCTTTTCTTCAGCAGTAAAAAGAAATGTACTAATGCAACTTCATCAGAGAGCTGCTATCACCACCTTTTCCTACTCATTTCATAGTTCCTTTTCAAAGCTGGTTTATTTCCTATTTAAAAACAAAAATAAGCACCCCCCCAAACAAACAAAAAAGCCCCAACCAACCAACTAATCAAACCAACAATTGAAAAACACCAAACAAAAAACCTAAGAAAACAAAAACAAAAAACCCAAAACAATCAAAAACAAACAAACAAAAAACCCCCACCAAAACCAAAACCAACGAAACAAAAAAAAAAAAACAAACCCAAAAAACCCCAAAACAAAACAAAAAACCCCAAAAGGACTTGAGCCAGCCAGGAGACGAAGACTCCAAATTTTTCACTGACTAGCATCTCAAGCAGATGCAACACCAAAGCTTTATCTGGCACATGACCAGACAAGGTCAAATTCTGCTTTCTGCAGGCTGTGGCCCGTGCTTTAAGTGAAGTGATTTTCACACTGCCGACCCCAGGCCCAGCTTAAGACTGACAAATACGATGTTTTGTCACAACTACTGCTTTAACACCAACGTCCCTCCCAATCATCAGCAGCACCCGCAGTACTGTAAACACGCCATCAGCACTTATTTTGTCTCACTAATAGTTGTTTTAAGGAGAGTTGCACAACCCAGTCCTCGAAATCCAAGCAATTAGTCACTAGTAACTACTGCTAACCATGGTGGAAGCTGTGCTATAAAAAAAAGAGATCTCAGAGACCATTTGAGGTCCGACAGAAATGTAATCACTACTACAAATGAAAGGAAAGCTGAGTCACCTCTCTGCCTGGCTTCATTGTAAGCACTTTGGACAAACTGCATTGGGGAAAACTTTACTCACTAGGAACAGATTAATTAAATTTTTAATTTAACTTCTTTTAATAAAAATGCAATTTAGCTGCTAACACTTTAATAATTTTTTAGGAATAAATTAGTGTTGAGCTGGCATTTCAAAATACACATAGAATAGCTCAAATTGTTTAGCAAAATTAGTCTCAAAATGTACTTCTTAGACTAAATCTTAAATTCAGTACACAAATGAAAGCATTAAAAAACCCCTTAGAATTTGTGATTTAAACTTAAAAAAAAAAAAAAGAAAGAAAAAACAGCTCCTAAAATGAGACGGTACCAAGTATTTTTCTGAATCACACAGAGGAAAGTCTTAAAGACAAGATATGCATGAAATAGCGGCTGAATTTTTGGTCTCTTTCAGGGACTTTGTTGTATTGTGCACCATTGTGATGTAACTAAATTTTCACTTGAACCTACTTCTACCTTTTTTCCCCCCTCCATTTTGCCAAAGCATAGTCTTGATATATAAAAAACACCACCAAAATACATGTACCATCTCCTAGCCTAATCAGTATTTTCTCGAAGCTTTTCAGCAGCATCTAGATGGAGCATTTCGACATTATTACTATCACACAGCCCTGACTGGTTTTCTGTTAGTCACAAGACGTGAAAACTTACTAACATAATCCCTCTGCTAAATCACACTTCACATTCAGTACTCCCTGCTAATTATTCTGAATGCTAACACACTTAGACCACAGTAATTACGTTCAGAAGTTACTGATCTGCTACTGGTGTTTGTTGTATGCAGCTTAATGGTACTTTAACACCTGGCTCACTGAAACATGACATTTACTAGAAGAAATGCCAACATGTTAACAGAAACAACCATTAAAACATGCATCATCCACATAAAACGGCAGGACAGATTGTCAGTGGGAACTCAGGTCATCATTAACCTATGGAACTCAGAATATGTCATTTTTGCTACAGCTAAACAAGCATAAAAGCTGCAGCAGTGCTTAAAGACCAGAAGTTTTGCTTTTAGTTTCAGCTGTCACCAAACAGTCACTAAGCAATTGCAGAAATAACCTATGGCTCACTTTCCATGTAATATTTAACATGTTTGTTAACTAATATTCTGTGAAATACCCAGCAGCTTAGCATGAGTTCCCTGCTAAGCTTAAGCAGTTTTATAAATACCATGAAAACAACAGTCACACTTGGGAAATGCTAAAAAGGCTGGGATCCCAGCCACGTTTCATATTGTACAAATACAAAAGTTTACTTAATAAAAAATGTATTATTTTTTAATGTATCATTAAGCTGCTTAGTATTTAAAATACAATAGCTAAGTATTTAAAATACAATGTTACAATACAATGTGTGTGTGCATATATATATATAAAATAAATATATATCTTGCTCTGAAAGCAGTTTAAACCACCTAGCTGTTTGCAGCAAGATACAGTTCTACCTTATGTCAACTACTGAAGATGTTAAAGTCACTCAAGTCACGGTATGACAGGATATCCAGAAATACCATCTGAAAACTCCAACTCTGAAGCTGCCAAGGCAACTTTGAATAATAATTCAACCATCTCAGACACAAAAAATGAATAAAGTGTTCTGAATTTCAGCAAAAGTGCTCTTCTTTTCCTGCTCCACTCTTGATGATCCATTTTTTAGTGTATTCCATCCATTTTGTAGTGTGTACTGCATATACATGGATGGAGCCAGGAAAATATGAATTCAGTAAGACAAAAAATTCCTCAATTTTATTTAATTAACTTTTTATATTATTCTTCAGCTAAAGAGCAAAAGCATCTCACAAGCCATGAATTCTTGCTAACTTTGGCTACCTTTTACACTTTCATTACAAAATTTTTTCACTTTCCATTTAGGGGACACATCTGATCCAAAAGCCCTTGAACAGCTCACCCCCACCAGTAATTTCAGAAGCGACTCTCACTCAACCCAGTGACTCTATTTAGCCAGCTCATTTTACAGTCAATTTCCTATTTATGGTGCAGACACAGATGAACAAGTTATAGCAGTTTAAACTGACATCTATAAGTGGCTGATATTCTGGTACACACATTGTTAACCACCCTGACACAGAAGAGAGAAAACATATTAACTTTCTCCCACTTGGATTTGGAAATCTAGATGATCCATTGCCACAAAAGGACAACAGGTATGAACTGCTAAAAGAATTTTCAAAGGCTTAAGGAAGTAGATGATAATCAGAATTACAGAAAACTAAATTACACTTTCGCACTACACATTTAATCACCTTCACTGCCACAAATACTGTTTGCAGCTGTTTGTTAGCAATGACTGAAAGTGAAATAAACCAGGCACACACAAATTGGTGCTGAAGTTATTCTGCCTTAAGATCAGACAGGCAAGCAATAGAAAGAAGAACTTTCTTTTCTCTGTTCACAGAAATCTGCTGCGTGGATTCTAAACACATAGAAACAAACAGTAGCCCAGAAAGTTCCTCAACAGCTGGAGGCTGAGAACAAATCTGTTACATATGTATATATTAACCCCACTTTGGTCTGTATTAGGCATCCACTTTTGATCGCTGTCAAAAAGAAGGAATACAGTCTATCCACACCCACAGTACACAGCTGCTTTACAGTTTCTCCAGTTACCAGAATGCAAATCCAAACTCATTTTAGTCACAGGGGAGCCACTGACACTGCTGCTTCCTTATAAAATTTTTCCAAATTTATCAAGATTATTAGAAAGATTAGCTGTCTGACAGACCACCAAGCCATTAATATAGCCACTCATCTCTGGAGCAGAGCCTGGGCTTTTTTACAACTTGCCCTTAAAAAATCCCCAACAAACCTTTAGATGCCATGAAATACGTTATTTCTCTGGGAATTCCATGTGGAAATTGTATCTGTTGAAACCAACCAATATGATTTCAAAGTACCCCATAATATTTCTTAACCTAATTCCACACTACTGCGACGCTCTCCCCTCTTATGATACACCCTCTTGCCTACTGCTCAAATGCCTCAGTGACTTCAAACAAGTGCCAGGAAATGCTGACATGTTTTCAATGTTGCTTTTACCCTTCAGGGGAACTGATATCACACAATATGTTTTTGCAGAATTCCAGTGTCCTTAGTTGTCCCATCACCCTCAGATGTACTCGAATGTTGAAAACCATCTCTACTATTTTTTACTACTACCATCACAAGAATAACAACCTACACTCTTCCCATCAAACTGACATGCACTTCTTCCACACCCAATGAATGAAAAAAAAAAATTGAGGAAGTGAAAAAAATTCATACCCATCTAGTTCACAAAATGAAAAGAAAATAGTCCTTGTAGGGTCATGCAAATGTACAGTCTTGCAAATGCAAAAAGTCAACAAGACCAATGAATTTTGCACCTTTCAATGATTCAGCCAAACTAACACTCTATAAATTATTCCTGAAGTAAATTTAAGGTTTTTAAAGTAGGGTAGAGTAAGCTTTAATGTCCCTGCTCAAATTTCTCCCAAAATACCTGTCGTCCCTCAAGTCTGCCATAAGACAGGAAAATTGAAAACGCTCATCAATACTTCCACATCTGTAAGACTTCATATAAAGTTACCAATTATAAAGAACTCTGTCACAATTCACATAGACTATAACCACTGCCAACAAGTCTCCAAAGCCAATACCAAATGGAAAGAGATCAAAAGGCAATATTCTGAAAAGGCAGAAAGCCCTCAAACTGTGTGCCAATAGTACACCTGCATGAGGAGAGACGCTTTGTAAGCAAAGCCACAAATCAATTTCCCCGAGTGTCATTCACATTATAGTGGGACTATACCACATAAGCTTTCAAATGCAGAACCACTTTTTCAATCTTTAAGCAAATATCTGCTTTGCAAAGTATTATAAACTGCAGTAACCAACTGAAGAAGAGATGCTATTGGTTGAGAAAAAACTAATGAGAAAATATTTATGAAAAAGAAAGAACCTTTAAAAGAATGGAAAAGATAAGGTTTTAAACTGAATGTTTTCTTAAGACTGAAGGGTTTTTTCCCTTAGAAATGAGACACACACCTGTTCCCTGCAATGACATGCCACACCAGTACACTTCCTCCACATGAACTGTACATATGAAAAGACTGGATCAAAGAGCACATGGTGACAGTTCTTACAGATCTCAAAATCACCTTGGCACATGATGGTATTTTCCAAGAGAAAGAAAATACATCATTGTGTTAACCTTCTCTTTTGTGATTCAAAAGCACTTCAGGGTATTTTGAGATTAGAAAACAGAGAGTCATCTTTCAGTTCAGCATCTATATTTTAGCAGTCTTCACTATGGATAAGTAGGTTTCAAATGAGCAATCCACCTTGCCTCTGTAGAAAACAGTACACCCAAATGGCAGAATCTCAAACTTGATCCTGAATTTCTTTTAAAATGTCCAAGCACCTAGGCTATCAACAGCATTCCTTCACAATAGTTCAAGTAGTACTGTCTAATTCCATGTTCTTTTTTGCAAAGTCCTCAACAATTTTACCTTACTTATAACTGCCTTTTTTATAGTGAACCCTGATAACATACTGTACTGGTTTTGGCTGGGATTGAGCTACATTTCTAGATAGCAACTGGTAGAGGACTGTGTTTTGGTTTTGTGCTGGAAGCAGTGCTGATAACTCAGGGATGTTTCTGTTGCTGCTGAGCAGGGCTCACACAGCATCAAGGCCTCTTCTGTTTCTCACACCACTCCACCAGTGAGCAGGCCAGGGGTGCACAAGAAGCCAGAGGGGACACAGCCAGAACAACTTACCACAACTGTCCAAAGGGATACTCCACACTACATGGCATCATACTCGGCATGAAAACCGAGTGAGGATGTGTGTGGATGTTGGCTGAGGCTAACATTGCTCAGAGACTAGCTGGGCATCAACTGTTTGGCAGCAATCAATTCTTTTCCTTTTGCATCATTTGTTCTTTCACAGGCTTTATTTTCCTCTCCTCTTAGTTATTGGTTTGGGTTTTTTCCCCCCAAATTATTACACCAATCTCTGTTATCTCAATCCACATATTTTCTTACTTTTACCCTTGCAATTCTACCCCTCCATCTCACTGCAGGGGCAGGAGTGGGTGAGCAGCAGTGTGGTGCTTAGTTGCCAGGTAAGGTTAGACCCCATACCATAATTATAGCTCTTTGTTACAATGCCTTGAAATTTTGAAATTTGAAGTTATAAACTCACAAGCAGGTTTGCTTGGGTTTTCTTCCCCATGTAAAGAGGTCTGTGGTGGGAACAGAGTATAAGAAATGTGTAAAAAGCAGCTTTACCCCCAAAGAGTAGCAGCCAGGCCAATTTTCCAAGATCAGAAACAGGCTTGACTCACAGCGGTAACCAATAAGGAAGAACAGTCACAGGGAGAACGGGGACCTAGAGTCAGTTGCTGTCTGGGCTTTGAAGAAGAAGGAGCAGTGTTGAGAAGAACTACCCATGAGAAATCACCGAGAAGGTATGGGACTCTTGCAATAAGATAACAACACTTTTACATTGAGAACACAACGGAGGTCCAAGCATGTAGCGTTTTGTAGAAAAGTATTTTAGGCTCTTTTTCTGGCTACAGTGTTGAAGTTCCAGAGGGAAACTAACCCAAGATTTCTGCTTCCCTTAATGGACTATGTTAATTTATACTTAAAACAAGAAGGCTATGTCATAACACTTTTACAAGCTTTTGTAACATGTAATTAAAATAATTTTAAGTAATTTAATTCTTTACAGAGAGGTTAATGGATTTTTATTTCAATACATGATATGCAAATATTTTGGGTTTGAAATTATTGTCCTCAAAAGCTGTAGCTTTTTTGGGTTAACTTAATGAAGTTAGCAGAGCATGGAGATGACATCAGTTTCTGTTGTGAAAAATATTGTCCTCCTAATTCTTAAGCTGCTACATTTTGGGAGAAGCATAAATTGTCTTGTTAGACAGAATACCTCTCAACTTTTCAAAGATGATAGAAAGACTCCAGGAACTTAGTATAGTTGTAAGTCAGCATTACAAAGACTAGCTGCTCCTATGAGTCATGTTGCAGAAAAATAATGGCAATATCCCCCTGTGTATCAGGGCACAGAAATGCTGGAAGTTCCACAAGTAACTCACCAGCGGACATGAAAAATGAAATAACTAAATAAAAAAACCCCAAAGCCTACTGTCATGAATCCAATGGAGAAGGAATAGCCACGTGAGTAAACTGTAACCTACTCAGAACTGTCAGGTACTCGCAAGAAAGTACACTGAGGTTGAAAGCTCACCTCTTGTAACAAGCCAAAATTTTCCAAGAGTGCAGGGATTCATACTGCAGGGATCCATCATCTGAAAGCACCCTGTACCAGGCCAGTACTAGACTGGAAAACATATTTTTTATAATTACAGTCACAAAGCAGACTGTTTATTTAATTAATGTAGAGGCCTGAATGTTTTAAATTATTTAGTGCTATCTGAATTGAAACCCAGTTCTGTATCATTGAGTAGGATTGTAAGCTCCAGAGATACAGGCATAAAGGTGTTGGATGCTCTAAGTTTAATTACTTAACTAAGGGGTTTTTTTTCATTATATTAACTAAATCCCACAAAATGAAAGCATCAGCCTAACTTTTGCACTATTGTCATCATTATGCAACATGCACATCAGGAACTGAGCATACCTTACCCATAAATGCAGTTAGTGGAACATTCCTGCTTTTAGGAAAGAGAACTCCGAACAACACTGCCTTGTGAATTTTAAGATTCTGTTTATAAATACCAGGACACCTAACTTAACATAAGCTTGTGTTCCTTTATTCTCAACATGTATGAAGTAAAAGCAAGTGTTTAGATACTTGAGTCACATACTTTTTAACCTTTTTATCATCTCTGTGTGAATACTTCAGGATAGAAAAATAAAAACAACAAAAAATCAAACACCACAACAAAACATAGCCAGTACTAACAGAGTTCTGAAGAGTGATTTAAAGAGAAGGCAAGTGCTAGTTCACAATTAGACACCAAGAGGCAAGAAAAGCAAGAATTAACTAGGTTGAGAACAGGCAGTTTTCAATAATGTAAGGAAAATATTCACATTGACAGATATGAACAGTCTAGCAACTTGAAATAAAGATTAACAAGTGGCCTTGAGACATCTTGTAAGTGGCACTGAACAGTGAGACTGAAAAACAGGACAAGCCTCCATGTCTGTGCCACTGGTTTTGAAAGAGCCAAAGTAAGAAAAAGTAGCCTAACTCCTGGCGTATCAATTCAGGTCAGTAATTATTTCTATAAATACTGATGAAAACTTTGAATAAAATTACATTTACATAACACCATACAATACAGAATCTTTCCCCTTTTCCTGTTCTTATTAGGAATTAAGTGTTATTAAACATCCTGTCCAGTCATATTTTTACTCAAAATTTTGTGTACCTAGATTTTTAGTATACAAAACTTTAAAATGGCAGAACTACATATTTCTCCTCTTTTCTCTTCTACCACACTGAAGCAAAACCACGATTTGTAAATACCTTTCTGTAAATTACTTTAGTCAAAGTCCCTCAATCCCTCTGAATTTATAGGCTTTTCCTTTGAGACATGAAGGAACAACTAGGAGGAGAGGCGAGAAATTCTACATTTAACATGAGCATTTTAATTGCATTTTTTGATATAGAAGCTTTCTGCATAAACTCAAAACTCCTGCCAACACTGAAAGAAATCTAAAAGTACTTCAAATCAGGCATAAAATTTTAGCTTCCTCCTGCAATGTTTTATAGCAAAGGAACAACTAAGAAACCAAGTTTAAGTATTGCCTGTGCAGTAATCCTTAACTGTTGGATCCAACCAGTTGAAATGAGCCACAAACAAGAAGTTCAGCACTTGTTGATATTGTCAGGATACCAAGGTTGTTAATGGGAAAAGCCTAGTAATTGTTAGTAGCTAATTAGCTACAACAAAATAGAATTAAAAATAAAAATCATAATCCAAATACTAGTAAGGGGCATAGGGTTTCAAGCAGAAACACTGGTTTTCTTTTCCTCTTGTTGCAATGGACAGGTAGCAGAAGATTTCACTTTGGTATCAGGGAACCACAATGATCCAGTGCTTCCTGCCTCCCACTAGCAGCTCCAGCAAACACGACTGGGGACAACACCATGAGGGTCTTGCTTGGATTCCCAGTTCTGAAGAGATCAGTCTTACAAAATTCCCTTGATTGTACCCCACTGAGCCTTTGCCACCTCATGGTGGTATTCAAAGCTTGGACTCAATGATCCTGGAGGCCTCTTCCAACTTCAATGATTCTATGATTCTTTTCTTTTTTTTTTTTTACTTTTTTAAAGGAAGAAAAGAGACCCTGAAAAGCCAGAAACCAGACAGCCCACCCCAAACTATTCCAAAAAGTGAAAGGATACTTCACTGTATGATACCCGCTAGTGGGTCATTTGGATAAAACAGACTGGATATTGATATCAAATAAGACTTCCACATCTGCCAAAACTAAATTATTTTTTAAAATCCATATGCTCATTTGAAATAACTGACTTGTGCACAGGTTGCTTCCTCTCCGTCTAGCACTAACATTAGGTAATTATTGGAATCAAGAGCATGCTATTGACAAGTGCCAGCTGTCTTTACATGTTGAGGCCATTTTAAAGTGTATGCAAAATTGAGAACATGAGCACAACTCAACAACCCCACAATTTAATTTAAAAATTAAATTACTAATTAAATAAAAATGTATACAATTTCCAATGAGTTGCCACTGAGTTTGCCCCTCATTTCAAGAGCTGACTTTACAACTGTCACACCAGGTTGTTAGAGTCAAGAAAGAAGATCATCATTCATGATGTCTGACTGCAGGGCTTAAATTTTCTGATCATACCATACGTAGTGCTAGTTAGTTTGAAGGCCACAAACATTTAGGCTTTACAGTGACTTGTTCAGCTGTACATAATGCACAATATTATTTTTTCTTCAAAACCAGAGGAAATCTCCTTTTATCTTCAAGTCTTGACCAGGATGTCTCAAAATACTATACAGTTGAGGATCTGAGACAGTTATAGACCAAAACCAGTTCACAAGCATACAGCATGACACATTATTTGTTTTCCACTTTATGATAGAATCCTCATGTAAAACTTTTAAGGTTATTTTCAGGCTGGTATGACAAAAACATTAAGTCTTGCAGTATCCAAATCTTTATATTCTGATATTCATGGCATCTCCACAGAAGATTTTGCTCTCATCTCTTTCAGAATACTTTATTAAAGTATACCTCATGTCTCCTGCCTAAAAAAGTCGGGAGTCGGTGGGGAGGGATGGGGAAATAACCTGACAAAAGGAAAACAACCGAACTACATTACTGAATATCTAAAAAGGTATTTCATAGGAAAATATATCTTTATGAAAATGGGTCACTGGATCATGTAAACATTTGTAAATTAAGGGAATAATTTCAATGATACTAGACAACATAGCGAAATATATTTTGCCTAAATTTTTCTAGGACATACCTTCAACTGTTATAGATACAAAACTCTCCTGAGACAAGGAAAGAGAAGATAATGATTTACAGATTGAAGAAACACTGTAAAACAGACTTCAGTGAGTAGTCCTGTACATCACAGAATGGGGAGAAGGACTAGATGTAGTCATGACTTTTTTGCTGACTATACACTGATCCTATA
The DNA here is from genome assembly GCF_015832195.1 of Motacilla alba alba. Taxonomy (NCBI): domain Eukaryota; kingdom Metazoa; phylum Chordata; class Aves; order Passeriformes; family Motacillidae; genus Motacilla; species Motacilla alba. Next base: position 49,069,665 of record NC_052031.1, read on the forward strand.
TAGTCCTTTACTAATAACACTAAATACCAGATGCACAATTCCTGATCTCCCATATTCTCTAAATGACAATTGTTTCAAAGCAAAACTTCATACACATTTAGGTATTCAAAGTCAGTATAAAGAATTTGGTTTCAAGTTTAAGCTCATTCAATTTTTAGAGCAAATATACAATCTTCACCATTATACCCAGAAATAAGCATGCCAGAGAAAAGCATATCCTTCATTGGAGGAAAAGACAGTCACTTCCATCTACTTCCTGCCACACAGGCAAAAAAAAAAAAAAAAAAAGAAAGCTGTGTATCCATAAATATACACACAGGCACCTGTTTGTATACACATAAATGTGTGCTCACACACAGAGCAAAGATCCTCTGTGTGGTGAAAAGAAGGCACCAATAACTGTGCTATAATCAGTAATTAATTGCACTATGATGTCTCCTCTCTCATGTCTATTCCCCACTGAAACCTGTAATCACATCCTTGTCAAAAGATGCGTTCAATAGCCTGGATTGCTGCAAGTACATCCACTGATATATTCTCATTTTTCAGCTCCTAATCTAGAGCCAACCTTCCTTCAAAGCTATTTAAAATTAACACAACTCCTAAAGTACACGCAGCACAATTGCTAAGTCCTTTCTCTAATAATTACTTACTTCCTAACTGGGTGCTTACAGCTAAACAATGTTTTTTCTTCTACCCTAAAACAATGAAAGCATCTCTCCAAAGGTCTACCTAGGAAACAGATTTTAACTTTAGTCTTCTAGTTTTTAATTTCTCAGGCTCTCTCTTACACAAAGCTACAAGCAAACTAACAATGATTCAGATTTTTGTGAAATGTAGGGAGAATGTTTTAAACACAAATCAGTTGCAATGCTGACACTAACTCATTGAGCAGTCAGGACTATAAAACTGTATTCATAAACCTTCAGAAGAGTATGCCAATGACGATGTCATTATGAAAACCAAAGTAATTCACACCTTAACATTTGCATCTTCAGGAAGAAGGCAAAAAGCAGGACACAGCATTGTGTTCAAGAGAACACTTCACACACTCCTGTCCCAATAAAGTATGCTGAGAATCAGAGGTACCTTCAAAAGCAACACACAATCCAGTCTCACAACACAGCACGTGCTGGCAAGTACAAGGAAACGAGAAGCAGCACATCTTCAATATAGGTCAGTCAGTAATCCACAGAACCAACACCTGCACCTGAGGGGCCCCATATAGGTCTAATTCCTTAAGTTAGTTCAGAGAGTGAGTGGGTAGGAAAGAAAGTCCTTCCAGCTATCGCAAATTAAATACAATCAGGGTTAGTATCTTTTTACAAGTTTTCTCTTTACTTTCTGGAAGTGCTTGAGAACATATGTTCCAATCCATAGTGGGTAGCAAAACCCCTGTCTTTCTAAAGGTTTTTCAAAGTTTAATTTTTTAAGCATTTCCATGACAATAAATAGTAAGTATCTATCTACATGAAGGTACTTATTCAAAATACCACCACCAGTTGATGTTCACTTGGTGTACCCCCCCATCCCCCTTCCAGCCAAACAAGCTTTTCTTCCTCCAAAACACAGTGGCATTTACCTCACTGACCTTGGGACTGCCTTCCTCCAGTATTTCTCCCTCATCAGTTTGCATGGGAACAGGATCTGTGCAAAGCTCTGCAGAAATGCAAAATACTGCCTAAAAGAAAAACAACAAAGATATATTTTAAAAACAATTCTTTTTCTGCCTTTAACAATATTATGTGAGATTGCAGTGCACATAAACAACAATTCAAGGCTATGACTTTTAATACTGCCGTTCTGCACATATTTGCTGAAATTATGTTTTACATAAACGAGAACTGCTATTCAGGATAAGACAAAACTACTTAATTAAAAGAAAAAACCCACTTAACAGGAATATACTTTCTTTTTAACTTTAAAGTGTCATTGCTGAGTATTTAATGTAGTCACTGATTTTATTCATTAAAGCCACAGTCGGCAAGGAACACAGACTAGAGCTGAGCAATTCTTTCTTACTAAAAAATAGCTTTTGTGCAAATATAAGCTTTAAAGACTCAGCTTAAAGACAATCTAAAGGTTATTAGTTTGAAAAATTGTTAAGACTTCCAGTGATCTCACAGTACCTCTGAAGTCTTACTTTCAGGACTTTTTCCTGGACTTCATTTTAAGAATAAATACATTCTAGAATCTAAATGGTTCAGGGAACAGCTAAAGTCATTCACCTTCTGGTTGGCAGTTCAAATTCAACCCAGGTCAACAGATCCCAGTGTTTCCAATATTCAACACTACTAGGTAATCTATTTTCAAGTTTGTTTGACAGTATCAGTGCACTTCCAACTGAACAAAATCTGCACCCCAAACTCCATTCTTTAAATTGTAAAGCAATACAATTAAGGAGACTTTGGTGTCCAAGATTAGAATGTCTTCTACTCCAGAGGATGAGGCATCTTTCAGGGATAATGGATCAAATTAATCAATTTAGGAGATCAAATGCACCAGCATAAATTCAGAAGGAATCTCTCACACTTAAAATGCAAGACATAAGCCGTGACCAGATCTCTAACATTCCAGGTATATGGAAAGTAAGGGCTCACACTGAGTACACTAAGTTAAGAATTCTCTTAAAGCCAAGACTTGTTGGCCTTTAACAGTTGTCCTTCTCAAGATTATGTAACTCTTCAACTGCACCAGCATTTGACATCCATTTCAAGTCTCTCTACTTTTGCACCTCAGCTACAGAACTGCTGAACACCTTCACAACAGCAATTCCAAGCCTGGAAACTGACAACAGAAAGCTTCTAAATGATGCACTTCCTTCACTTCATTGTTAATGCCTGTTCAGAGTGTAAGGCCGCCTGCACTCCAATCTCCTCTGTTATGTTGCACATAGGTAAAACAACATCTGGCATGGCTGACTCAAGGAGTGAAGAACATGTTCTACAAACATTAATGGCCTGAAGCTACAAAAGATTACATACAACTTAATACATCTTACAACCAACAAGCTGTCACATTCAGTAATATCATACGCTCTAGTGCAAGGCACAAGAGTTGTAAAAACTTAGAGCATAGTAATTTCCTTTTCTGGGAAAAGAAGGAATGAGGAAAAAAGCAAACTCTTACCCAAATCCTCACTTAAATATTCTGCCTTCAGCACATAATCAGATGTATCAAATGCTAAGCATGACATCTATGCCAAGATCTTCCTGCCTATAACAAATGTTTCTAGCTTTTTGTTCTGCACCCACAGTGGAGGAAGCCAGGCTGGGCAGTCCCTGTCCATGGTACTTTGCCATGCTCAGTTTTTGAAACCCACTCCAGAACTTTCAGAGATGGGACTTTTGGAGCATGGTTTTGCAGTATCAGAGTCAAGTAATTGGGAAGCTCCTCAGATTTTTGTTAGACAGACAGTCTGATGTCTAACAGCCAAAAGAGCTTTGGCCAGAAGGATTCCTGTGGCACTTACCTGGCATCAAAGTCAGAGAAACAAGCAAGAATGAACTTGAGCTACAGAAGCATTAAAAAAAGCTTACATATAAAACAAGACCAGAAAGGTCAGACCAAGAGCACGGCGAGGGGAAGTCACTTTTCATTCAGAGTGCTGGAAGAACTCAAACATAAACCTTTGAAAAACTGATGTGTTTTATCTTCTGAGATCCCTCACTACCAGAGGAATTGGCAGTATTTGACTCCAGTTATAATAAACTACTCCTGGAAGAAGACAAAAAAACTACCAACCAGTGCATCTCAAAGGAGGAAAGAAAAGGTCAGTAGAACTAGGATATTTTAAAAAATCGAAAGGCTACAAGAACAAAGAAAAGCAAGCTCTTCCACAGACAACAGATTAAATACACTGGAACTATCCAGAACTCTGAGATTAGAGTAGAAAATTGAATGAATGAACTATTTTCCTTCTCCATTGTATTTTCTTTTTTATAATTTCTATTTCCTCTCTTAATTTATCCCATAGTTAATGTTTTATTTGCTCTAACATTTTAAAAAAACCATATAATATTATGTCATACAATACTTACTTCAAGTGAACTCACTCACATGGGATGGTAAAAAGGTAGAAGTTCTAAAAGGCTCCATAATTTACTAGAAAACTTCATAAGGGAAAAAGAAAATCCACCACCAAAAATTTTTAGCTGGTGCAGGAAGATCCTAAGCCACAGACTACAAAAGGTGTTGCAAGAGGAAGTTTTGCTGAACACTGTCCTTTTGTTGTTCAGTTTGGGTTTGTTCTTTTTTATACTTTATTGCATTTGCTTCTGGGTTCTTTCAGGAGACCAAGCATCCTGCAATAAAATATGAGCCCAATTCAATAATTTTTATGTTCTTTTGCATACATGAATCATTGATTCCCTTAGGCCACTGGCACAAGAATGCTGCACTGCACATTTATTTATTGCCAAAAAAAAAAGGCATTTCAAGATTTCTGAATCCATGGGACACTACCTCTGTGGCAGACTTTTGTAGCAGTCATTTACAGCTGAGGGTGACTTCTTAGCCAACAGAGACTGTTTACTGCCAGCACATGAAGAAATAACATAATTATTCCATGTTACAGACATCACCTCTGCAGCTCACCAGCTTCTGAGCAGAGTCCTGAAGGTGACACACAGGGTCCTTTATTTTTTACATGGAGAATGGAGGGGAAGTAAGAATTTGTACTAGCATCCCGTAGGATCAGGAAAATGCCAAAAGCTTAAAGGCATTTGTTTACTTATATTCAATACTTAATGTGACATGTCAGGTTCCCAGGTGATAAAAAGAAAATTTATAGACAGCCCATTTAGATTTTCAGATCCAACACCTATCAAGAAAGTCACTCCTGGAAAAGGTCAAAAGTAAGATAATCCTCTTCTACCCTTGCATATATCCACCCAAACTACTTGAAATGGGACTGAAATCCCTCAATTTTTTATTCACCTGATATCCTTCAGAAAAATTAAGTAACCTCAACTGGAGTAAGGTAACACCAAGGAAGGCCTGACAAACAGCAATGCACTGGTATGCCCACATGCAATGTAGGAAATGCACATCTAAACTTAGGAACAACTTTTATTTAACTCTTTAAAATGTAAAACAGTGATGAGAATCTATTCTCAAAGGTTAAAACATTCATTAATATGAACCAGCAGGATTTCTTACCAACTTTAATGCCTACTGCAATACTGTTCTGCCATTAAACAGTATGGTTTTGGGACAATCCAGTTTGATTTTTAGTCCTATTTTTGCTCCGTGTCCTTCTTCAGCAAAGAAGTACTGGTTTTGTTTACTGGGAGATGAGAGATGCAGCTACCAGCCACTCAGTGTAAGCAGAACAGTGCAGGGTCTTTAGGGATACCGTCTCTGCACTACTGCATTCTAGCACACTCAGGCAAGCAAATCCTGAACAAAATTTCCATACACTTATAAATATACACTTTTATATATCTATATCGATATAGATATATTTTAAAAATATATATTACTTTCCATATTCTTATAAATCCCTGAAAACCAATACCAGTGAATAAAGTACTTCCTCTAGGCCTAATTTTCCCTCCACACAGAAAGGTCCAGCATGGAAAAATACAAGGTTCTCAATAGCAAGAGAGAGCTGGAATTCCAATGATTTCAAATTTGGTTTCATCAAACAGGCATCACTGGGACAAAGCACCTTGTCTAATCCAAGGGTCTTTCGTGCAGCATCACTTTTTTTTTTAGATTGGCAGCATGACTCCAATATGGACTAAAGAGAAAATCTTTCTTCATCTGATAATGAAGAAGAAACCTACTTCAAGCTTCTAAAGAGTGCAGCTGCGCGAGAAGCACTTATTAACGAACAACCAGTCGTGATTCCTGTGAATTCCCAAATATAAATTGGATATGGCCCACTAAAAACCCCCTGAAGGACAGCAAGGCTGTGCCAAATGTCACCATTACAGACATTTAGTGGAAATTGAAGGTAGGTCCGAAATTCTCTCACAAAGCAAAACAGGCACACCAGTGCTCTTCCACGGCAGTGATCTCGTACACATGGCATACTTGAAACAAGAGCAGCTAGAACAAGGCACTACTTGACTGAACAGTGTCTTAAATGAGACTGTGCTTATTTGCCACACAAATTTGCCACACAAATTTATTTTACAATTGTATCGACACACCATCACTGTCAGCAGCCTCTAGGTACAGACAAAATGTTCATTTTTAACACATGACCTAACCATATTGTATTTAATTGCTAAAGCATTGTATTACATTGAGTCTGTTAAGAATGTACAAAAGCAACATAAAATTTAACATACAGAAGAAGAACAGAGTATTTTTGTCACTTTAAATGCAAGTTGCTCTGAAAACAAGAGCATTCAGAAGATAGAAAACCTTTGACTATAACTTTATTGCTTATAGGAAATAGTCACTTACCAATTTCAGTAACTTAAAAAAAAATCTCAACATAAATTAACTACTTTTTAAAGAAAATGATACATCATATATATCAACTTCAGCTTACAGAAACAAATCACATCAGGCAGTAACAAACTTCACACACAAACCCACAGGAAATAACACACTAGAAAGCACAAGAATACAGATCTACATCCCACAGTATCTTAAGGACCAGCATAGGCTACTGCTCTTCTCACCTCCAACTTTCAAGACCACAATACTGAGCTTTGTTTGATTTTTACCTTTGACAGTTTCCAAGGGCTGCCAAAGCCCACAAGGATCCGTCCTGGCTACATTCAGTGCAAAAACAAAACCCTAAAAGGAGACAAAAAAAAAAAAAAAATCAACCAACTGTGGTCATTAGTAAATTAAAAACAAATATAAAAACAAAACCAGCTGTCTCCAAAGCTCAGCAAACCTAGGTGCACAGAAGTGAAAGGAATAGGCTGCCATCAGGAAAATATTTTCTTAAAATTCTCCCCACAACCTCCCATCCAAATCTGGAAAAACAGTAAACACTGGTAGCATGAGTGAGAGAATCTCCCACTGACTATGAGATACAACAGAACAGTAGGAGGCTCTAGAAACATAATTTCTATTCGCAACTGGGAAAAACATGCAGTGAAACTGGTTTCTTGTACAGGAACTGAGAGAACACACATAAGCGTGTTTCCTTGCAGTAAAGGAAGCTACATTAAGTCCTGAATATTAAATATTTATGTATAAAAATGAATCCCATACCTACCAGGTATTTAAGCCTATGTTGAAAGAGTAACATAGCAGCACTGTACTGGCTTACAATCATGCCCATTTCAAATCATACATCATCTGTCTTAACCACAGCTAGTATTAAATACTTCAGTGTTGCTTTTGCAAAACATAACCCGCTTCCAGGAATTAAAAGAAGTCCAGAACCATCAGTTTACCACTATACATCCAACTTAACATCACTAAAATTGAAATTATTCTAGTTGCCATTATTCAGGTTTGTTGTAAGGGATATGAACAAGTGGCACTTTTCTAAATTCACTGCATCATTTTGTTGGCTACTACTCCTTAATGTACAGCACTATTTAGGAACAAAGCGTTCCTGTCATTGGACTAACTGCCATAAACTGAGTTAATTTTTTTTTCCTGATCTTCTAGCATTAACTAAGAGCTTTCTGGGCATGATTTCCATTCAAACAAATTCTGACTAGAAAATACATTTGGTGATAAAAGGGAGTCTTACCTGCCACTGTGGTTTACCTGTCCCTTTGCTTAGTGAGTAAATGTTTTACAGAAGCAAATCTAAATTTTGAACTTGGTTCTGATTTGTGCTGTGGGGTGATTCCAATAAAGCAACCAAGCGCACAGTCCGCTCAAAAGGTCTCAAGATGTCTTAAAACATCATCTTACAAAAATCAGCTGCTGACGTAAATAAACAAAACCATCACATACTCAATTAGGATATGGGAAGTTGGCTTCAAGTCATTCACAACTTCAAAACAACACAGAAGTATTTCACGGTTTTTCATCTACAGCACAGCAGCAGTGTAAGTCACGATTTACTATAAAAATTACCCAGGACAACCCAGGTCTCACTGTGATGGTAATTCTCCACTTTTCAAGGCTGAAGATGGAAACTTAGCTTGTGATCAAATAATTTGGTAGAAGAAGAGATACTACTGGTGTTTGAGAAGAGGATTTGCAACCTCTTTATTTCACATGGTTTAGAACAATCTCTTTGCATTACTTAGGTGGAAGGAAATCCAGGAAGGATTAGTACTTCAAGGAAAAACGAACTAAAGATATCAGTCTAAACAAAGCAGCTGGGAGGAATGGCAGAAATGCTCAATCTCTCATGGAAAAAAATCCAGAGGAATATTCAGGAAGGGCAGTCACATATCCCACAAAATCACTGTGGTATTCCACAGCAAAACATGACATGAGAAAGGGTGCCCACCATGTTTAATTTAGCACTGGCTGCCCAACCTCCTATTTTGTTCTGTATTTAATTCTTTGCACTGATGTTTTTGGCAACGTATGGAAAATGTTTCAGCTGTTCATGTAGATATGACACAAGTACTTTTAACAAGATAAATAGCTCCAACTTGGAATAGATACATTACTCTGTATTGCTCTTCTAAAGTAACATGAGAACAGAAGGACCAAAAAGAAGTTAAGAACCTATATGAACAAAACAAGTCTCATTTCACAGCATTAAGTCTTTTTACATTAACAACTCAAATACAAACTATTTCATAACACAGAGTGCTCCTGAAGATGTCAGGGGGTTTAAAAAGGACAACTACACAACATGATCTGCTCAAGAAAATCCAATCATTAATGAATTTGTGGGTTTTCTCATTAAACAACGTCACCCTTTCTGATTTGTCGTTAAGGGAGACGAGAAACATGCAAAAGGATACTTCTCAAATGGTCCTAAATCAGACTTTCAATTTAGAAAATCCCGGCTCTAGCCTTTGAGTCTAAAGACAGTCTTGAAACATAAGGACAGAATACTTCATCATTGCCTTCCCAGTGTTCCAAACCATTTACGTAAACAATATTTAAGATGCTAAATGTTTCTCCTCCCAGTAAAGGAAAAGTAAACTGAAAAGCTTATTTAGAAAAATGTTTTGCTTATACATTTTGCCACTTTCTACTGTACAAAGCAGCTCAAACCCCACTTCTTTTCTGCTCATACTGGTTAGGCTAAAGAATCATTGAAGGATACAGTGAACATAAAAGGTATTTGTCCTCACTTTGCTACAGAAACCTATTGTACACTACACATCACTTCTCAACTGTAATCAAGATTACATCCAACCATAATCAGCCAAAGGCTGCCAAGTGGTTAAGTTTTCCGAAGTCCTTTGTTCCACCCTGTATTTTCACTGTGACTGAAGCATATATATACACACATTTATGTACATATAAACATATATGTGTGTAGACACAATATATGTATGTAACAAAACACCCTCAAAATTATTTCTACCTTTTCTCTTCAAGACCTTCAACACTCCACAGCACAACGTTTATGGAAATTATCAAACTGAGGTTGTTGGGAGTACTGCATCTTAACTGACTGATGGCATCTCTTGGACTGCCAGCATCACAGTAAGAGTTATGGTGATACCTGGAGCAGCAAGGAATTAAAACATAGTGAGTTGAGAATACCAGCTGCTTTTTACACTCCACATCAAAGTTTAACCCACTCAAGAGATTAGTTTGCAAAGTTGGAAACAAATTATCGCTTTAAAAAAACCAAACCAAAACAACCAAGCCTTTATTTCAGGGCATTTGCAAAGTGACAGAGTCTTCAGAATACAGAGGACCAGAGTTTTCTAAGGAGAGGTGAAGAGTGGATGTTGTACTAGACCAGCGACATGAAGCATTTTTCTCCATCTTAAGCAAAATGTTGTGATGAGTGAGAAGCCTGCTTCTCAACAGCTCAACTTTAAACCTGAAAGCTATAAATAACTCCTTTACTGCTGATAATCCCAACAGAATCATCCTGTCAGATTATTCATACCACTAAAGTCAACTCAAGATCGAAGGTTTCCTTTCGAACCACCAGTAACACTCATCAAGTCCCATACAGCAGTATGTTTATCAAACCCAGCAGCAGTAACTAAATTAAAACTGATAAGGTGGTAAGCAGCCTTGTGCAGAGGAAAGGGGGAACAGTGCACATTCACTGACAGCAGCAATTACAAGAGCTAAAGACAACATTACTGAAAATCATTCACATGTAGGACAGGATTGGAAGATACTGTACCTTTTAAACTACCTAGTTCTTACAATCTTCCTGTGTTTAATTACAAGAGTATCAAAGTTTCCTGCATTAAACCATCCTTTTGCTTTGTTTTCTTTTACAATAAGAGCTGCATTGTTAAGGAATTCACACCGGCACGGCAATACTGGTGCTAAGTCCTCCAGCAGCCATGAAGGCAGACAAGCATTCCCTGCTGCCCGAGAAAGGCTCTGGGTCTCGGCACTGCACCCTGTAACGCAGCCTCGGGCAGAAGATTATGGCCAGGCTGAGGAGGACACAGCCAGGAGGAAGGCCAGGGGACTGTGACGGAGAATGAAGCTTAAGTCACAATCTGCTTTTTCTGTTTTTTAAACTTCACTCTTTTATAGCTTACACCCTGAAATTTTCCAAAATAATGTTCCATATTTATCTCACTTCTAATGATTGATAACAGAGAGGTTCTCTTATAAAAGGACGTTTTGACTTCTCACTAACATGATTATACATGCAGAGAAGTCCAAGATCTCAGCACTATTATTGTCAAAGAAAACAAATGCTGAGCTGCTAAGCAAATAATTCTAAACTATAATTGCAAACACCAACTTTGAACATAACCAGCTGCCAAACAGAACTTCATCAATATTTATAGCATGACATCAGTCTGAATTGTACTTTTCAGCTATTTCGGCACCTAAGAAAGGAACAGGAAGCTAATTTTCAAAAATCTGTTTTATATTCAACAAAGCTTTTTCTTCAAAGAAATGAGGCAACACACTCATTCTTATGGCTAATTTATATATTTAAAAACACAATGCAAATTATTACTGATACAATGCTAATCCTCAACACTGCAGTCTTTGCTGAACATGTTTAGTTAGCACTACTGAATTTGGAACTACTTGCAAGAAGAGCTTCAGACCTGCTTAACTACGTGTGAGGCCAGGGCCCTAAATGTTCAGTCTTTTGGCACAAAAAGAGTTCTTCAACTTTCTCATCTTATTTCCTCTGAAAGTGGCATTTAAAAGAAAAGTAACCCAGTTTACTATTGCAACCAAAAACATAAAAGTCTGCCTTTAGGCTACCTACTTGAACTAAATGACAACTGATTTTCACTGTCAAGCTCTCACACCACATTTAAAAACCTAATTCTTGAAATTTCCTCCTAGTTTTGAATGTTCTTCACTTACATACTACTTTTTGTTCATCCTTTAATAAATTTGAAAATGCACTAACACAAAATCCTTATTATTTTTTGTCCAAACTTGGTAAGACTAAAGTTACTTTCAGTTTATTTACATACCCAGCTGTGGCAGGGGTGAGATAAGCTGATATACAGTATCCATACACAAGGCAGCACTAGTTTATCTAGTTACCTTCAACTGGTGAAAGCTACATTATCCAGCATTGGTTAAGTACAGGGTGAGGGCAGGAGAGGGACCAGACTAATTATGTCACTGTATTCTTGCCCCCAGGCCACCACAATGTAACACTGTCAGGAGCGTTTGCCTTTGCTTATTAGACAATGTTAAAAAGTATTTGGTACAATGGGACTTCTATCTGTTTTCTCCACAGTCTAATTTAGTTTTCAATCAACAGGAAGCTTCTCTCAATATGAATCTATTTTCCGCAACACATAAATCGCCAGGGACAGGGAAGAGAAAGTTGGACTTTGAATATGAAAGAACCAGAGCAGTTCACTACCAACAAATGAAAGCATTATCAGCCAGTTTTGGTTGTGTCTCTGAGTACTCTAAAAACTAAAAGGGCCAAGCAAAGAAAATTAGACAGCTAATCTACAGCAAATATGGAGTTTAAAAAATGTGTGGAAAAGCCTAGCTTTGCAATAAAATGTATCTTCCCCCTTTCAAGTACCATTTAGCAAAGTGAGTGCCATCAGAAACATAGGCAACTTCGCCTAAGCTTTTATTAAATGTCACAGAAACATTGAACACCAACTAAAATCTACACCTGTTCTTCAGGCTGCCACCACACCAGCTGCAGAAAGTAGACAAGCAGATCCTGAAGCACCCAAACATTTATCCAAGCAAAAAGCACAGCTATAATAATAAAAACTCAATTTTAGTTTTACTATCACATCTTGCCTTGAAGGGATAGGAAAAACGTGAGCTGATCCTGTAGGAAATCACCAAAAAAAGACACTTATTATGAGGGGCAGGGAAATACTATAGTATCATAGGGAATAGTAAAGACAAGATCCTTTTAAATGTGAGGATCCATTTCAAATGTGAGAAAATGTTAAGTATTGATTTTCTTTGCAGCATCAATGAAAAATGGTATGAATCTTAATGAACAGTCACACATAAGCACTGTGGCTTGACTCTCTCATTTTTGTTCTCTTCAAAAGAAGACTCATCTGCATTTTAATTTGCCAGAATAGGCATCTGATACAACACAACTCAAACCTGATAATGCAGTACCTCAGCCATTTGATAAACAAAAATACTAAAAAATTAATTTTAACCAAATTTTTCTCAGAATCCAAATACATATGGAAGGATAAGAATTTAAATTACAATGGGTGTAGCAGTAAAATATCCTGCATAGACACATATTGATACCAAAGCACTCTTTTTTAGCTCCTTACTTGAAGCAGTTAAATGGAACTTAAAAAACAAACAGACAAAAACTCCAAAATAAAACCCCCAAACATTGTTATCAGAATAAACACATTCCCAACACAGAGTGAAACTGCTATATTTACAGCAATGTAAGAATGCTGTTATAATACCACTAATACATCCAGGAAAAATCTCAATACATAAAAATCCCTGAAAGGGTCACAAAGAAAGATACTAAACCCCATAAAAGTAGCTGAAAATTCTTTACAGCAACTATGTAGAGCAACATGTATTAGGGCCTTCTCTCTTAAAGGGATTTTGGGCTGCTCCAGATCAAGGATCGATCATACTTCATTCTGAAGTATATATTGATCTTTGTAAGAAGCTGGTGTGAGGGGACACGTTCTCTTCCTCTATCTCAGAGGCAATTTTTTAAAATAAAAATATTATCCTAATGCTTTTTCCCCAAGTTCCTCATCATTCCTCATGTTAGCTGCACCCTCTAATACTATTAACTTACTGTTTCTCAAGTCACAGTGTACAAGCAACAGAAACCTCAGAGGTTTGAAATAGTGTTTCACTGTAATAGTAAAGTAAGTGAGCGTATAGGTGATTTAATCTTCTACAACATCTAACTTCTGGAAAAGCTTTTAAATCACAAAGTTGCTGTACTGCTGTATAAAAAGCAGAATATACTGTCAACTGTAAAAAGAAAATGTACTCTGTGGCACTTCCATCTTCTCCGGAAAGAGATATCAGATTATTTCTAAGGATCCCCAAATGTCCCAGGAGAGAGCTAAAAGGTTCTGAAATGTCCAGGAGATAACCTTTAAACATGGGTTAAAACCTGGGTCTCTTCAGCTCCTAAGACACAGAGGTTCCTAACTAGAGGACGCTGACACCCAAGTGCTGAGTAATTTGTATCTCTTGGCTGTAAGAAGCAGTGAGACGGGGGGACCTATTCCCATTATCATTGGTGATCACCCTAAGGCCAAAAGAGACTTATCCACAGTCAAGTCCCTGAAGAGTCCCTTCTATTCCCCAGAGGTGGGCTTCCTACAACTCATGTGGTACTGTTGTGAGACTTATGCAGAGAGGTCACAGGGCCAGGGAAGCTGGTAATGAGATTGCCGTGGAGCAGCCCAGCAGTTCCTTAGTTCTGACCATGTGGAGACCTATCTGACCAGTCCTAAAACAAGAAGGGCAGCAAAGACCTTTCCAAACATTCAGCTTCTGGATTTAGAATCATACATTTATTTTAAGTAGTGAAACTCTCTCACAAAATCTGCTTTTGCCACATGAACAACACATTAGAGAACTGCAGGTACAACCAGTGTTTGTGGTAAGAAAATAGGGACTCGAGTAAGAAAAAAAACCCTGCAACCCTAGGATACAAGATGATCAGAGGAACAGGAAGAAGCATTTCCAACACGCAAAACAGAGGCCAGAATCTGAAAAATCTTCAAACTTACCAGAAGAAAGCCAACAGTATTTGCAAAAACTACATTCTTTGTAGACTACTACCAAATCAAAGGGCATAATTTTTTCCTGTTACAGAACAGACTTCACTAATGAAAAACCCAATACACTACTGAAAAATTCTGCCAGGTTGTTTTTCTTTATAGCACTTTTTATGACACTGTCAAGAGTCATGATAAAAGTATAGAAATTAAATGCAAGTAAAAACATCAATGACTTTTACTTCATTACTCATTTAGATGGATTAGAGGACTTCCCCTCATATAGGCAACATGATATCATTGTATCACCTTTTGACTAATCCTCTGTCAGGCTATCTAAAATTATCAACTCTTTGTTTTGCAACATTGCTTCTTATCCTTTCACCTGCTAATTAGCTTTCCAACCTCCCATCTTCTGTCTAACGTGGTCAAAATATACCAACTTCCAGGTTATTTTTTACACATTTATTGTGACCAGTATCCTGTAGCACGCAGCACAAGTGCTGCCTTATGATACTTCCCATTTCTCCTGACAAGCAGCATGCTGCTCCACCAACTGAAAAGCTAAACTGCATAAGAGCCACTTTCAGATCCATTTTACTTTTTTAAGGAGACATTTTAAGAAATTTAAACAGTATAAGTCTCAGATAGAACATTAACTTGCTTCCCAGATTTTCTCAAAGAGGAACTATTGAGTTTTTTCTGATCCACAGACATTAAATCAGGAAATACATGCACGATATCCAATTTCAGAACTACTAAAGCTGGCAGGGCCCAGAAACGCAATCCGTACTGACTAGCTGAAACTGGAAAAGGTCATCTCCATAGCTCACTACATGGTAAACACGGAGAACATCCAAACTCCAACCACAACCCTTACACTGATGAAAACTTAAAAACCTCAGAACATTCCCCTACAACATGATGCAAACCATAATAAGTGCAAAAACACCCTCTTCCTCTAACCGCTATAAGAAGGCAAAGGCAAAAAAACAATTTAATACACTCACTGCCTACTGCTCTAAAGGAGAAAAAATAAGTGACACCAACACCTTGCAGCAAAGCATGTTTACTTCCCTGAAGAAATAAAAAATGAGTAGAAGTGCAACACAAAGAAGGCATGAACAGAAGAGAAATGTAAGGAAGTATAAGAGTTTTATTATCTGCTGAAAGGAACGGGGAACAGCAATCAGAATATCCTGATTACTCTCACCCCGGTCACCTCGCAAGCTGAAATACCAGCAGGCAACTACTTGTCTGACAGTGACAGCTGGCCCAAGTACCAAAAAGTGCCCCTATTTTTATTAGCAGATAGTAGCCAAAAGTATAGTTTGGATTCACAAGGAATTAACAAGAATTCTTCAGTCCATATTCCACACTCTGTTTGTTATCAAGAACAAGCAACCTTGCCATATATGTTTTATCTGAAAATGGAGAAAGACAGGAAATGCTAAGCTAAGGAACACTGTTAGCAAGAATACATGTATTTTTCTACCACAACTGGTCCAACTATTGGAATTGCATGTTACCGTCATTGCTCAATGTCTCTGTGCTAGGTTCTTGCAATTAGAACTGAAGACTGACATTCCCTCGCTATTCTTTCCCTAAGACAGTGAAACATTTCATCATTAAAATTACTGAAAATAGAAGAAACAGACCATTAAAAGCAAATCCAGAGCAAATACATTTTATGAGCACTGAGGTGACAGAAAACTTTTAGCTTTAAAGAAAATCAATGGTACATATGTGCTAGTATCAGGTACTTCCCTCCTTTATCTACGTGTTAAACACGCTTAACTTATCCTGTAAAAAACAAACAATGCCAGTTCTTCACAGAAACGAATCTGCTGACCCAAACTAAACACACGTTAAGGCTGAGTGAAGAAGAACAGCTAACGATAAAGAACCGAATAGCTGTAAAATGCTAGGTATGCTATAAGTAGAAGTACTGCAGAATTTGTGAATCTGACAGCAGCACTATGAGCAATGACTGAGGAAAGCCATTGCAAAGAAGCTGGAAAACGACTGTTAGCTGTTATTACTGCACAAAGCAGACAATATTTATGTATAAAGACTTCCAAGAAAATAAACACAATAATGGCAGTAAGTGACTAGAACAGACTCCGCATCCAAGCATTCTGCAGAAAATGGAAATAGAGTAACCAAACCATTAGGCAGGCTATTAATAAACTCATTCAAGTCAATAACTAAGCTTCTTACGACTTATTCTATGATCTCCAGTTCATACTGCTTAATTGTAAATCCAATCTCTTCTGTGAGCAGAAGTACACCAGCTTTACCAGAGGGGGAAAAAATAGAAAAAAAATCACTCAAAAACCCCAGAGAACAAACCCCATTTGAAAGTATTTTCAAATTACTAATTTTATAGCAGTCCTTCAATTCTTACCAGCATTCTGGCTGCAGCTATTCAGTTCTAGATGCAGCTATCTCTACATATGATTTTTATTATGCATTATTTTGCCAAAAAAAATTAATTTCTAATTTCTTACTTGCTAGCAAGTACTTTCTTACTAGGAGGCAGATCTAAGGTAAAATACACTACCTCAGAGCTACACAAAATTCTCTCCTGAAGCTTCCTCCTCTAAAGTCATCCTCCAACATCAAGTTTTATGAAATAAGCATCACTAAGCAAAGCCATGACAAACACTCAACCTAAGTGTTTTATTGGACTATTCAATCACGCAAACTCTGGCAGATTAAGCTTTCTCAAGATGTCTATGTCCAACATTTGAACTTATTATTGAAATGAAAGTGTAGACCTCTAGCTAAATTTGCAGGCATACAGAAACTGGAATAATGCATTAATTCAAAAGTCTGCCTAATCAAGAGACGCTGACTGGTTTATCAACACATTTTTACCGGGACTTCCATATTAGAGGATTCAGGCGACTCCCTGGAAGCATTCCAATAAACATTTCGCCCATCAGCACACATGCAGTACAGCTAAACAAGATAAATGTCTAACGATAGCCTCACCTACTCTCTACTAAGACAGATGTGCCTGTACCTTACTGCCCCAAAACGTCAGAGCAGAAAATCTAACACACAGCTAACACCTCTCTGGGCTCCCTTCCCCCATCTCCAGCCTCAACTTTTTACAGGGCGGTTTCTTCACTGAGGAATTGTCTAGTTACATCTGCAACTCAGTAAAACTCAGGTGACAAGCCACCCCTGCAAACCCCTCCCCCGAGATACATCTACCCAGCGGATCCTGCACTATCCACGGCTCGTGTATAAAAACTGGAGCTTAGCTCGGGGCCTCGGGTAATGCAGCAGATGAGAGCATTCACTCACATCTCAACAGCCCGCATTCCAAGGAATCTGCACCCTTAGAGAGTCACCGCAGGGGAGGAGGGCATTGCTGAGCAACTTCACTGTGGACAAGATACAAAGCTTCTTGAACTTGTGCACATATTTAATAACCCTAGGAACCAAAGTTATCACCTCTACGACACTTGTAGCGGGAACTAATTTCCAAAATCCATTCATATGGATAGTGATATTACTGAAAAACACTAGGTAAAACAACCTTTCAAATGTCTGAGAGAGACATTTGTCATTTGTACAGAGCTGTACAACACCCTAAGACCTACCTACTATTTTGCAGAAAAAGTCACAATTTTTGTAGAGGTTGTAAATTGTGACAACGTTTGTAGACGTCAACGATAACGTCGTACCTTTTGTAGAGGTTGTAAACTGAACTCCAGCAAGTCATGATTTTAAAATAGTAATTAATGGATCGTAAAAACGTTAACGTTACAAAGAGGTATTTTAACAAATGTCCATGAGGTCAGTGAAACGTTACCATGGGAAAAAAATGCTGTTTACATCAGTAAGCACCCCTACTTTAGCTAGGAAAGACTTTGTTGAGTCTTCGGTTTATTCAACAAGCCTCAGCTGTATGCTGTAGTAGATCCTCCTACATGCACTTTCATAAAGCAGATCTGAGCTTGCAAGATACCACGCTGCAAGCAGCGCTTATCCACAGCCAGCGAAGCGTCTCCGGAAACAAACATTCCCTCATTTTGCTACAAACACCAGGGGAAACTTTTTTTCCCCCCTAGGACACACCTCTGAACACGGTCACCTCTGCCCACCCACCCATCATATATACACACACATTTTCATCAGCATCACGTTCCACTCGTCCTGCGCGGTTTGCAGCGGTACCAACGCAAGCTCGGCTCTGTCCCCACACTACAGCACTTTTTATCCCCATCTACACAAGGGCTCCTCGGAGCGTTTCCGCCGCCGAACCTCCTGCCCGGCCTGGGTGATCCGGCGGGCGGGCGGCTCTTCCCCGGGGCCCTGTGTGAAGCGGGAGGGAGGGGGCGGTGGGGGGCACCGGGCCGCAGCCGCGGCGAGCGGCGGCCGCACGTGAGGCGAGGAGGGGGCAGCGCTCGCCCGGCCGTGCCCCGGGACAGGCACTCGGCGGGGTCGGGGCGGGAGCGGCGGCCGCTCCGCCGCCGCCGGGGCAGCGCCCTTGAGCCGCCGCCGCTCGGGGCCCCTCCCGCCGGCCCGGCCCCCCCGTCCCTCCCCCGCCCCGCGGCACCGCGGCCCGGCGCCAGAGGCCCCTCAGAGGCGGCGCGAGGGTCCGCAGGGCGGGAAGGGCTCCCAGGGAGTCCCGCGACGGGAGCTGAGATGGGGAATAGGTGGGGAGCCCGTCCCGCACTCACCGCCGAGGCGCCGCCGCTGTGCGCTGAGCCCCCGTTCTTCTCAGTGCCGGGGGCGGCTCCGCCCGCCCGGGAAACACGAACCCCAGGAAGCAAAAGGCGAAGAAGCTGCGAAAAGCGTACCCCCCCCCGCTCCGCCGGCGCCGCCAAAAAAACACCACCGGGGGGGGGAAAAAAAAAAACCAAAACCAAACTTTCCTCGCCGCCGTCTCTCCCTCCCCCGAGGAGCACGAACCCAAACACAGCGGGACACGCCCCCGCACCGCCCCTCGCACCGCCCATTGGACGGCGCCCCGCCGACCCCCGCGCTGATTGGTCCTTCTGCCTGCTCGTCTTCTCCTTCCGCTCCCCTTTCCGCCCCTTCAAGCTGCCCATTGGGAAGAGTCTCGAGGATCTCTCCATCCATTAGCCAGGATGTATGTCAATCACAGAGAAGCACCGCCTCTCGACGCTTTTGATTGGGTTCTCGCGTCACTACACGCCCACCGATTGGATGCATTTGCTGGCTGTCACTGGTAAGGGTTTCATTCCCCCTCCCCCCCCTTCAAATCCCTCACTGGCTCCCGCCCCTTCTTCCTCGGCCAGTTAGCTGCGAGATTTGCCCCTTAAATGGGGCACTCGCTCGCCCTCTTCTACTTGTCCCGCCCTTCCGCCCTACAGATTGGGCTGTGGGTCGCGCCCTCCGACTCCATTAGAGAAGGAATGTGCCCGTTACACCGTAACAGCGCGGACACCCGCCCACCGTGCCGCGCTCCTCGGCGGCCCCTGGAACCCTCCTCAGCCGAGACGAAGTTACGTCAGTTTGTGCACTCATGCGCCGGCCGCACGGGCGGGGCGCCGTGACGGGCACAGGCGATAGCGCGTATGGCCGTGACTGTGGCCGCTCAGGGGCGCCGCGACACGGCACCAACGCCACACTGCCCGCCGCCCCCAGCGACATCTCCGCTGCGCCCCGCCCCTCCACGTGCATGCGCGACACCTATTGGGCAGGAGAGATGTCAGTCGTGCAGCTCGCGAAGCTCATTGGCCGTTAGCCTACGCCTGCGCAGCCAGCCGGCGACCGCCCCCTGATGTCACCCGCCGGATGACACAGCAACCGTGGACTGGGGGGGGCGGTGGGGAAAGGTAGGGCCGTGACTTTGATTGGTTGGTTTCAGTGTCAATCTCCTTGGAGGGACGGCGGTGGGCGGGGTGATGGCGCGTGCCCGCCGCGCCCCACGTGGCCCGGGCCGCTGCGCACGTGACGGGGGCCCGCGACCGGGAAAACGTGTGGAAAGGGCATTTGCGGTGACCGCGGCGTCATTCCTAAACGCAATCGTTACAAATACACGCTGATCTTCAGTGTTCGTGGAGTGGGCCCGGCCAGAAAGTGCAGGGTGAGGGGTGGTGGGTGCGAGGCTGAGGCAGGAGCGGGCCCGGGGACGCTTCCCTGGGAGGTAGCGTGCAGGCCGGGATGGGCAGCGTTAGCCCTGGACCGCAGAGCAGGCGTGCGGCAGCACTGCTGGGTCGCACAACGGGAAGGACAAAATGGGAGGTACACGAGCAGGAACTGCGTGGCACTGCAAGGATTAGCAGAGCGGAAGAGCAGGGCCAGAGGAGCGTTCAGACAGCACTGAGGAGAGTACATGGATAACAGAAGCCTGTGGAGGGTAAACTGGGAGCCGGAGGTTCTCCTTGTACCTAATTTCTATGCTCTATCTCATTCTCCTTATTCTCCAGTATATTTGAGGGCTGCTGTTCCATTGATGAGTGTCACTTCCTGACCTCGCCCAGGGCTGCAAGCCAGTGCAATGTTTCCATTTGATCTCCTCGGGAGAATCCTGTTACAACCTGATCAGCAGAGCCGTGGAGCAGCTGAACACGGAACTCTAGGGATGTGATGTGCCTGTCACCTTAGTAAACGGGTCTGTGGGTGTTTGGTGAAAACATGCTCTTGTCTTGGAAGAGCCACAGAGCCCTTCACTGGTTAGTCAGCAGCAGGAGGGACAGCTGCCAGCACAGCAAAGCCACGTGTGCTGGTGGCACAGACAGCAGACAGGATCCCTGCAAACTCTATGCAAGTCAGTAAAGAGCAATGAATCTTTTGATGGCTTCTCCATTCAGTAATGGTAACTGATTTTTGCATTGATTGGTGGGAAAAGAACCCCATTAATATGAATAAGATTTCATACTGGATATGCACATACTTGTTGCTGTGGTGCTGTAAGGAATACAAAAGGCTCTGTATAAATCAATATGAATTAGTAATATAACTTTTGGATGCACTTTGCCTCTCTTCCTCATTGTTTATTCAATGTGAGAACTGTCTGTATCCTGTCTATCCACACGTATTTTTCCTGTTGTAAGCAGAAATTAGTAATACACCAAGATTACGGGTTGCACGCTTTGGGAAAGATCCGTCCAAGATACTGACCCCGTCTTTGCCATAAGTAAAAAACCAATAAAATAATTTCCCTATTTAAATTCTCTTTCCCCTCATTGATGTTATTTTGTGTGTGTTTCTTCTCATGTTTTGCTCAGGGTTTTGGTGTGCATATAGGAGCAAAAGATACCACTCTCCATTGTCCCTCTAGTTTCACCCTACAAAACAAATTTGAACTGTTGAAAGCAAGCAGATTTTGTTGCATTGTCTGAAGTTTTAATGGATGACTCAGGAGATCCCACCCAGGTTCACCTGTGGATTTGGAAGGAATCACAGCTCCCAGAAAGGTTCTGGTTCTCATAAAGTCCAAATGCTTAGGAACAAAATATTTCTTCCTGGCTTTTTCATACCTCCCCACTACCAATCCTATCCAAAAATGGAACCAAGTTGGACAGTGACAGTGCATTCTTTCATCCACTGGGTGTCAGTATTACACTACCCCTGTGGTGTTTTTCCAGGTGCTGGGAAAAGTTGGATTTCTTTGGAGTGAAAGTCTCCTTTCTGATAGGGAAATGACAAGAAAAACCATTATAGCTTTGGGGAGTTGTCTCACTGCAGTATGAGTGTTCCCTTTTGCTCCTGCAGAAACAGGCTGGGACCCTGCCTGCAGACATCCCAAGTCTCAAACCTCACACAGACTGTAGCCAGAGAGAGACTTCAGAGTTTGGGTCGTTTCCACAGCCTTTTCACTCTTGGGTTATGAAATACATCACCTCTACTTTTTTAAAAATAAGTTTATTTGTTATAAATACTGCATCTGAAAGGGAGACAGTCTAGGAAAAGCCTGCATGAAGGTACTTCTCTAAACAAACAAAGAGTGCGGCCAGCTTAGGACAGTTCTGGATGCAGGAATGAGAGAGGACAAGAAATTAGAAACAGCTTTGATATTTAGAATTTGTAATCAGGGTTTTTGACACTGGTTTATTATTTCCAAAAGTTCCATGATATGATTTTTTATAGGCTTGCTAGGTTTTTAAATCAATGTAACCAAATGAACTCTGGATAGTCAGTCACTAAAAACTACTCATATTTTTAGAAAAGGTCTTTGCTAACCCTGCCTTTTTTTTTCTGCTTTGGATGCCCTAAGCAGCAGCTGTGTTATGGACACAGAAAGGAACCAACTACTCACCTGCATGGTGATTAAGAGAAAGGTTACTTTTTGGAAAGCCATAGTCAACTGTGTGCTGATGCTCTTTATGGTGTCCTATGTTGAAGTGTTTTCATGTGAAATGTTACATTTAACATGTAATACAATATTGTACTTTATCTGTGTCTAAAATGCAGGCAGCACTGAAGAAGAAGATTGCCATTGTTTAAAAGATGATTCATAGAAAAAATAATAAAAGAATTGATGTTCTCTTGTTTTATATAAACACAGGCTGATTAGATTATTTTCTTACTTACGTCTTTCCCTTGGAAGCTGCTTTTTAATCCATCCTTTTCCTAGAAGACTTCAGGGAAGTTTCAGCAGGCATATGGCATCAATATGCAAGGGAAGTAAAACATAAATATATACAAAGATTTTGATCCTGGTTTAAATACCTATTAAACACCTATAGGTTTAAATACCTATTATCCTTATTTAAAAATATTTGTCCTAATAATTGCTTTCAGCAGAGGTCCCTGCTAAAGATTCAGAATTTCCTATTTCCTTCAATTGAGTGGTGAGAAGTTTTCTCAGCTATTCTTGTGCATCCTTCATGGAACTTTTCAGGGTACAAGCAAGAGAGAGGAAGTAATACTTCATATGCCTGGGAGCTGTAAAAATAAGGGCAGAAAAAAAGGAATTTGTGTTTAAAATAGAGAAAAGCAGATTTCAACGCAATTATTTTTTCCTTTCTAGGCCACCCATAACAGCAAAGAAGAAACACAAAAGAGCAATTGAAGTAAAAAGAAAGTAATGAATATTAGAATTAAGTTAAATAGCAAGGGGAAATTAGGGAGATGTCAGATGTAATTTTCAAATTTGTATGTTAGTCATATGATTAGTGCTAAAATTCCTGCTTTACAAAAAACTGTACAAGTATCTTTAATGACTGTAAGTGCTCAGGACCTGAACTTTAAGTCCCAGTCAGACACCTCCACATCTCTAAGTGTTCTTAATATAGTAGGCTTATTTTGACATTACCTATTTTTATGTGTCATACCCAGGAAAGACATGCAGCTGCAGTAGAAACAAGAGCAGTTTATGCATGTCTAGGGCAAAGTGCTTAGCAGAAGTTTCAATTTGTTTTGCTGTCATGCTCGCATTATATTGTTGGAAGGAAAAGGGAGAAAGAATTTTGTCAGTCCACAGCTAAAGGGGAAAAAATTGTTAATATGACGGCAGTGGTTTTAAACAGAGAATAATTCATGATACGACTTCATTTTGTTTTTCCTGGAGGCAAAATTAAAACAATGCTTCATTAACATTATTTGAAGCTATTTTAAATACAGCTATTTTCAGCAAAACAATGCTAACATGTGGAGGTTTTTTAATGAAAAAAGCAGACAATTAGGAAAATGTTTTGAAAAATATTGTAGTCTTTTACACAGTCTCTTTTTGCCTTTTTTCCCATTATTTGCAGTCCTGAAAGTGAACCAGCATGCATATAAGAGTTATCAGCTAGCAGTTATGCTGAGGCTAGAAGTAGTGCAGCTCTTCAGACAAGATTTTAATTAACTTTTAACGTTCCCATTCTGCCAACTTGGTTGGAGCTATGATACTCAACATCAGTAGCAGCCCGTGCAAAACTTTTGTGTCCCCTTTAGCTGAATCTAAATGGAAACTAAAGTATGGGTAGGTGAAAGCAATTATAACATCATTTATGTATCCATTTATGTCACCCAGCTCCATCCCAACAGAAAAATCAGGTTTTGAAGAAAAAAGAGGGCTGGGCACATTCCTGCTAGTTCCTTCCCTGTGCTACAGGATATATATATGCTCTTGCTCTTTCAAGAGGGAAATACCACACAGGTATGACCAATACTGATGCTGGGGAAATCTCCCACCTGTCCTTCTATAGGAAACTCTTATTAGCACAGCAAGACCATGGGATTATTTTTTGTTTCTTAAATTATTATTTTCTGGGAGTTGTATCTGTGTAGTGATTTAAGATGGCAGCTTTCCAAGGCTTTGCTGTGGTTCTAAATTAATTGAGTATGCTGTTTAATTTTTTAACTCAAGCTTTTTCCTCATATTCAAAAGGGCTCCCGTTGTCCTTTATTATTAATGAGATCAAAGCAAGCAGAATGGCTGCCATTTCTCCTTAGTCTGGGAGTGAAACTATCCCTAGCAGAAAAGCACAGTGCTGTCTGCACTTGTCAGCAGCACTGAAAGCAATACCCACAGCAAAGCGACTGCCTTTCTTTGGTCTGCTGAGCTGGACACAGACAGTGAGCAGGAATAATGCTCTACCAGAAAAGCAGATGAGGAAACAAGGATGGCACCTGCAGAGCAGGGGATAGGCTGAAAAGTTACTGTGGGGTGGGGCAATGGACTGTGCAGAATGCAGGGCAGAAAACCTGAGGAGGAAAAGTAAAGTTTCCCTTTCGAAGGAAAATTGTGCCTCCTCCAGGCAGCCCAGGCAAAAACCAAACAACAACAACAAGAGCAACAAACCCCAAAAACCAACCAACCAACCAACCAACCAAAACAAAACTGAAAAAACCCTTCCAAACCACAAAAGTAACTCTCAGTTTTGATTAGGAATTCCAAGATACAGTACAACAATTTGTACTGTCATATGCTTTAGAATGCAGTTATATTATTCCCCCTTCATGGCTTCCTTTTGTCCACAACTGGTGTTTCATGGGGAAGCATCCAGTTAGATTTTTATAAAAAACAAAAGAACAAAAAACTCACCAGAAACTCCATGCATATCTGAGTTTTAACTGGACAGCTCACTGACACTTGCAAAAGGGCCAGAGTCCAGGGTGGCTGGACCCAAGGACAAAAAGCGAGAATAATTCTGGAAGGGAGCATCATCAGTAAGACAGAGGAAAAAACCTGCTGAAAGACATCATAAAACTGTGATTTGTAGAAAAATGTGGTTACAGAATGAAGGTGATGGTGGGAAAAAATGTGGGGATCTTATGTGGCAGGGAGTGGGAAGCTCTTTGGGAGGTTTCTTGGATCGTGGACCAGCAATGCGTGCAGAAGGGCGTGTTCTGTCCTCTCACGGAGCTCTCAGGAGCTGGGCTCTTCTCCTCGCCCCATCAGCTGCAGGGTGACCCTGGCCAAGACCCTGCAGAGAGAGCTGTGGGGAGGCAGAAGGGAGATGATGACAGCAGCAGGCTGTGAGTGCCAGGAGGAAGAGCTGTGAAGCCAAATGGCCCAGGGTCACCCTGTGTGAGGTGGTGTGAACCCTCAGGAAGGTGGCAGGAGCTGTTCCCAGGATTTTGCCTCCAGCAGCCTGGGAACAAAGAGCAGCCACTCTGGGTGAGCCAAGTTTTTTTTTCTTTACTACTCAAAGCTGATTACTTGCAAACCCCATGACTCACTCACTGTCCCAGCTCTGCTTCTGCAACAGCAGCAAAGTCAACCCAGGTTTGTGAGTATGGCTTTCTGTGTCACCTCCTCAAGGGAAATCTGCCAGCAGCTTCCCCGTGGCTGCCACAGGGTCAGTTCCTGGCAGTTCAAGGTGGATCTGTGTGGGCAAAGCCCTCAGGACCACGCATGGGAACAATTACTGGACCTCCTGGTACTGGGAGATGATATTTTTGGACACACTGATAAATTGTGTGCAGGCACCAGTGGAGAAAAAAGATGCATTTGCTCAGGAGCTACAACAGTATTGGGTCCATTGTCCTATTTTCTTTTTGCAGGAGGAAGGAAAGGTGATCAAAATTCAAGTGTATTTAATCAAGCACAAATGACCCTTCTAAAAACACCTGGTTCTCTCTTCCTCACTTCAGATAAACCCAGGGCTTTTCTCCCAGTCTTTCCCTGAAGAGACTTTCAGATTGATAGAGGAAAGTCAACATCATATTGAGGCTAGTTTTCTTGTTGTTTTTTTTTTTTTTTTTCCTGAAAGAGAGTAACATGTTCTTGAATGACTGCAGTTCTGGAATCAAGGACCTTGCTAAAAAGGAAGTGTGTTCCCTCTCAAAGGCCCTCAGAAGCTCAGTTCTAGTCTGTTTTCTTCCTTTGCTTAGACCACACTTAACTTCTGCTGCTGGATTGCTGTTGTCACTGAGGATCTCCCAGAGCCTAATCCAGGCCTGCTATCTGTAGTAACCTATGGTCCTGCTTCCACATTAGCATTAGTGCTAATGCTCAAAGAGCAAGGTAAATACGCATTTAAGCTTCTTTTCCAAGATATTCCAGAACCAGAGAGGCGTTCAAGAAGACAGGGAGACTGTGTTTATTGAGGGAGCCCAACTCCTCCAGAAGACTTTCTGTTGCAGCAATTGCTTTTGCAGCAATATTCAATGCAAACACCCTACAGCATTTCCAAGGGTGTCCTCATGTTAACAATATTGCTGTGCATGGGTGAATTCCCAATTACTTATACCAAGCACTACTTATGTGGAAGGTTTTGAAACAAGATGGAACCTGCCTGGAACAACACCCTCATTTTGGCTGCAGGGTGCAGCATCTGTAGCTGGCGCCTGTGCTTGTCTGTCTCTCTCTTTGTTCTTGTGAGTCTGTCTCCTTGGATGCAAAGAGGAAGCTGTTGGTCATACTGGGTTGTCAGTAACTCCAGTTTAAATCCAGAACAACCCCACTGGGGGCAGGGAAATTAAAATGGCTTGGCAGAAGCCCAAATTTAGCTCTGTGGCTGAATCAACATCTTTAGAAGTGGTGCAGAAATTGTAAGAAACCAGTGGAGATAGTCCCAACTTTTCCTTCCAGAAAACTTTGATTTATTGAAGTGCTGCAGTCATAAGTACAGAACAAAGGAAGTGAATATATTACAGTGTCCTCATTGTACAAGGGCAATGGCAGGTGCTTTGATAAACTAGGAGACAGGTCATTATTTCAGCGCAATGTCCATCAGAACACCCGCCTACTGTAGCCCTCCAAAAAGTTAAAAAATAACTTCCTTCCTCTGAGATTTGTTAGACTTTGAAGGACAACATCAAACAAGTGGTAGCATAATTTACCAAGTCCTAGAAAAGTTATATTGGTGAATTGCCTTGCATTGTACTGAGGCAATGGACCAGATGACCTAGTGACCTTTCCCATTTCTAATGTCTATGATTATTGCTGTTATGCCTCAGGACACTAAACAGAGACATTTTCTTCCTTTCAGTGGCAAAATGTCACTAATGGCCGTGCTAAATCAGAGCAATTGATCCTTCTGCAGATGTGTTGTGCACTTAGCAAGGCAGCTATAGATGATCACGCTTTGTTAGGATTTGCTGTTTTCTGTTTCTGTAGTGCAAGTGCTCAGTACAAGGGGACTGTCAGCCAAGGGAAAGATTTTCTGGTAGGAGATTAAGGATAACTAAGGAAATGGTTGCATGACCTATAAAGAGAGGATCATAAATATTGCAACAATAAAACCAATAGCTCCTTCAAAGTTTAAATAGCTTTTCTTTTCAAACACTTGAAGTAAGTGCCCTTTTCCCAAGGTTGTCTAGCACCTACACATTAAGGTTTCACACAGTTTCACCAAATATATTGTAACTTCTCAGAGAGCTAGCTTTTTCTTTTAAATAATCTTTCTTTGTGGAAGCATCCTCTCCAAAAAATGTTTAATCCCAGGTACCTTTCCACTAGTAGTGAAGTTTCAGAAAAGCCAGAGCATAGCAATAACAAAATAGCCCCTGCTGTGTTGTTTCTTAACCACAACACCCACCAAGCAATGCAAGTTCATGGCAAATAGGGTTCTGCCCTTTATAACCAAGCAGCAGCTTTTCTTGCATACTAGGGGGAACCTCAGACACAAGGGTCTACCTCTACAAACCCTCAGCTAGAACATTTATACTGCTCACAATCCCAAGTGTGTAAAATCCCAGACCTGTGCTGCTGCAACCCTGCTGTCATAGACAACCGACATTCCTATTCCACACATGCTGATGGTGTGAAAGACAGAGCCTTTGTTTCTAATGCTTGGTGCAGGATCCAGCTCTGGAGTAAGCAGACTGCTCTTCTGTGTGCTCAGTCTTTTTTTCCCCCATTCTCTATGCTGCCATGAGTCTGTAGCCAGCTCAGGAGAAACAGAATCCAATGTGTTCCAGCAGCCAGATCTCACAGACATGCTCCTGTTCCTTTGTTACCCCGTGTTCTCATGTACATTTAGCTCATATATCTTACCCCTTGGGCACTTTTAAACAAAAGTATCACAGTAGCATCTTGATATTAGTGCTGCATCCTGCAATCAATTGGCTGTTGCTCTCATTGCAGAGAGCTAGAAAAAGCTCCATTGCATCCTTGCTGGAAAAGCCACTCCAGTCTGGGAAATCAAATAGCTGAAGAAACATGGGTGTTCATTCAACGCGCAGGAGGCATGTGCCAAATCCGCCCCCAAGCCCATGCAAATTGCTGATCAGTCCACAGCCCACTGGTGCAACATACTTTTCTTTCTTACACATTGGAAATTTGCAACTCAGAAGCTCTTTTGCTTTAAATAAAGTAAAAAGGCAAAGGCCCCCCTGAATAGAGTCAACATTCACAAATAGAAATATCCTTAACCTGACCTCCCTGATCCTTCCCTGTGCTACTAGATGTAAATGCACTGAAATCAGCTCTAATTTTTTATGTTCTAGGTTTCAAGCTCTCTGTAATATCCACAATCCTCATTATGCAAATATTGTATTTTGCCTCTGTGCTTTCTGCACAAATTCTTTTGGTTGTGTTTTTCTGGTTATGTGCAATTTCACACGTCCAGTGAAATTTCAGCCTCTATAAAAAATTGTCCAGTTTATAAAATCATTGCTTTCAGCACTTTGTCATGTAGAAGTTGCTGCTTTCTACCCAAGGCAGGCAGGAGGGCTGTTTTATGCCTACAATTCTCCTACCAGTGACATTTCTAATGTTTTAGAAAAAGAAAATAAAACCTGACAAGTCAGATGAAAGGCTGAAGTTGATATTGCAGATAGGCTGGAAAGGGAGAAAGGAGTAGAATTAGAAACATCTCTAAAACTTAAGACATTAACACATTATGTGACGAGTTTAGGATACAGCAGCTACTGTGCCCTTAAGTTCTTGTGCAGACACTTCCACCTACTCTCTTACTTCCTTATCTGGCTGAAAAGCCCTGCAAATTTGCTCTCATTTGGATGCTGAGTGCTGTATGTCATGCTGTGGTTTTCTGTAACCAAACTCCCCAAGCACACATGCCCAGACTTGCAAGAAGGATGAGAAATACGAGTTGTGCAAAGAATTAGGTAAACCTGTGGCAGCCTTGCTAGAGGCATAAAGGCTTTACCATTTCATCTACATCCATAGGTTTCTCTTCCAAGTTGGTTCCTACAGTCACTGACTCTGCTTTTCCTAAGCCTTGCTTATTAACGAGGAGTTCCAAATTTGCATTTCTTCAGCAGGCTAAGGACAGGTGACACAAGTTCTAGATACACAAAAAAGTCATTCAATCCTGGACTGCTCCCCGGTTTTGCAAGAGCATAGATAAGAGTGTCAAGAAACAAGAGTGTTATATTAAAGTAGAGAAATGAGGGGAAGGACAGTCTTATCTTTCATTCTTGGAGAACCTCCCCAAAACAGAAAAAGAAAAGGCAGAAAGTCACGGTGGTGCTATAAAGAAAGCAGCTCAGGATCTGCAGAGCCCTGAGATACCCTGTGAAACAAGCTTGGATTAGAGAGACTCCTCTTACACAGTACAAATGCAATCGCTACATGGATTTAAAACACTGAAAGATGAAGATTTTGTTTACTGCAAATACTTTTTTATGTGCCCTAATGCCCAAAAGTAAAATAGAGGCTGGATTTATTCTGAAACATGGTCAGGAATTTTAAATCGGGCTTTTGTACACTCAAACAAAGGGAGCATGGGAAACAAGAGCTTGTGAGTTACTTAAATGTCAAGGATTACATTGTACCAGGTAAAACTGAAATGTAGCACAGGGACTCAGTTTCATAAATTAAATGTCATTGCTGATGGGTACAAATTATATAAGAAAGATGGAAAGGAAAACCGAGGTGACACTTTGTCAGATGCATTTATAGCTGCAGCAAGATACATTTCAGCTGCAAAGTAATTTAAAAAAACAAAACAAAACAAAAAACAAACAACAACAACAAAAACATCCCAAGCAACTAAAGTGGACATCTAGTGCAGCGTATTCCAGCAGCAAGAAAGCAGGAATGAATTAGACTCTTATAAGGTACTCAAAGCCACAAAACACTGAACTTGTGGAGAATTTAGTTGCCCACATTTCTTTTAACAAATACCACCAAACATTGACCAAAGAAGTTCACCAGTTACACAGAAACTTGCTCTAATCCAGACAGTACAGGTTCTTGACAAATAAATGAGAAAAATGCCCCCAATCCAGGAACTGTAGCAGAGAAATTAAAATATTTATTTTTTACCATGAACACAGTACCTAAATGTAACACAGTAAAGAGTTTATTTGTTTGACTTAGAAAAGGTCTCCCACATAATTACCTGGACACATATACATTAAATATACAAACACATACCAAAAGAAACGCAGAAGGCACACATTCAGCCAAGTGGCTCTTTCTGAACCACTCCCCACTGCAGGCCAGAAAGAGAGAGCCACGAGCCCCAGCTTCAATACCTTCTGTCTAAAACCAGGACCACAGCTGTAGGCCCCATGGTGCTCCACACAGGCCAGCCAAAGAGGGAAAGGGATCCAGAGGACAGGTGTTCTCTTGGGATTGTACAGGGTCAGGATACAAATGCCAAAGAGAGCTAATCTGGCTCTTTTGAGTAGCAACAGAACAATTCCCATCTTTCCCACCCCCTCGGAAGGTAGGTGACTTGATTACAAGAGAGGACATCTTGGACAAGCACCAAGTGACAGCTTATTTGAAGTCTTCCTTCAACCTCTGCTAGCAGACTTCCAACACAATTCCTAAGCACTGCTCTTTGCCCCTGTGAACCCCAGCACCATCAGCCACATTTTATCTGGAGAGCAAGAGAAGTTAATTTTACAGGTCACAGCCCCAGGTTTCTAGCCCTCATCAAGAACCACAGTTAGCAAAAACTAGTCAAAATAAATGTGGTCACCTCACACAGACTCACTTCTGTTGCCATAGGAGCAGCTAAATAGCCCAAGTTCAGCAGATTTTATCTTCAGGGAAGAACTAGTTCCACCAGAGCCTGAAACCTTCACTCTGGATCAACAAGGCTGTGTGCGTCCTCAGAGTCATGCTGAGTTTAAGGTGCAGA
This sequence comes from Motacilla alba alba, assembly GCF_015832195.1. NCBI lineage: Eukaryota > Metazoa > Chordata > Aves > Passeriformes > Motacillidae > Motacilla > Motacilla alba. Next base: position 49,101,307 of record NC_052031.1, read on the forward strand.
TTTAGATCATGCAAAAAAGCAAGTTTGTTCTCTCAAATTAAGTAATTAAGCAGTGTGTGATAAGCCTAAGGAATTCTACTAGCCCCTGGAGTCAAGGCATGAGACTGACTTCCATGGAAAGAATCTGAAAACAAGTGAACATTACCTTTCAGGAACTGGTGTGGCAAGAAAGAAGACAAGCAGATGAGAGACTTTCTCTGGAAAGGACATCCTGTTAGTTGACAGGTTAAAGAAAAGAGCTCTGACATCCACCATAGGGAAGAGAAAGTAAAGCACACTAATGCGTAAGCGCAGAAGGAAAGAAGGGATAAGCAAAATCAGCCTCTTGGACTATTTGTGAAGTCACCCAGGATGAAGCAACAAGGAGATAAAGGACTTCCTGGAAAACCTGACCATATATATCAACATGGTGCTAATTAGTTAATTAACCTATTGCACAATTTAAAAATAAATATTTTAAAAGCCTGGGAGGAAAAGGAAGTACCAGATGACACTGTTCTTTTCAGAACAAAGAGTGGAACAACACCAGCCTAATAAATTTCTATCAGATCTTTGCTAACAAAGTGAAAAAAAAATACAAGGAGAGAAAAAAAGTCTCCCAAATGTCTGCAGAGTGGTAACCAAAGTATGGCAAAATCAAATCACTTTCAGGAATCCTGCAAACACAGTGAGTAGCTTTAGGCACACGAGCTACACACACAAAGCCAACAGGATAACTCAGCTATCAAGTCACTTTTTCATCCAAGTGGTGGTGTCATTTCCAACACCTCTTTTTTTTTCTCATAACCAGGAACAATTTTATGAAACACTGCTCATAATATGAGCTGACAGACCCAGCTGTAAAACTACAGCTCATTCCCAGAAGGCTATATAGAATATATTATATAGACTAGCAAGCATTTAACCCATGGAATGAGGATGAGTATGTTTAACAGAAGGCACAATACTTCTCGTATTTTAGCATCTCAAGACATTCTGCAGGGTAAATAGAGTAAAATGGACCTGCTTGCTATTCAAATTAAATGTACTTCAAGGAAAGGCAATTAATCAATCAGTGAATCAATCAATTGCATTTTACCATCAATTACAGATAGCTGTTTGAGTGTAACAAACCAGCACCTGAAAGAGTCTTTCGATCAGCTGCTTCTGTGTTGGGAGTGCATCATTTGCCTTTGCTGTGAATTTGTTGTGCAGCTAAAAACCCAGATGGTTTCTCTAAACAAAAAGCAAGAAAACGAAACCTTTAGTGGTTTTCTGATGTTTAAGTATTTTTTGGCAAGTAGGCATGTTAGTTTTCAGGTCTCTTCTAATAACTAGGATCTAATTTTTTTAGGTATCACAAGAGGATTTACTTATGACAGCAGGATATGTAATTTAAATGGCAAGAAAGCAGAGTGAAATGTCAATCTGCCCACTGTAGAGGCAAAAACAATCTGTTTATCCACTCTGTTAGTGAGCAGAACTGGAAAAAGGATACTGAACAAGAGGACAGAAATGCCAGTCAGATCCCATAGTAGCTAGGAGGTAATCATCAAGGAAACCATTAAAACAGCCTGACAACAGTTCTTTTTTGTACATGCATTGAATTTAGGGTTTGTTACCAGAGAACACTTTGGAGGCCAAAAGTAAAAAAGAATTTTTAGAAAGGGACTAAGTGCATTCATTAAGACCAGGTCCAGAAGGAACTGCCAGAAAGCTGAGAAAGTCCATAGACTGCTGGAACAGGGTCAGAGAAAGACCTCTGTATATACAAGCCTTGTATTTTATGCTTCTGTGATCATCTGTTACAGAGGCAGAACAGCAGATCAGATAGCCTCTCAATTTTAGCATGATTTAGATTCTGGAAAGGTTAACTTTAAAAAAAAAAAAAAAAAAGGACATTTGAAAAGCTTGCATGCCTCCTCTGCTTCCTCTTTCAACCCTCAAAGATGTGCTCCTTAATCATTCAGTTTCCATTAATGGTAAAAGTATTGCTGAATCAGCAACAACAAGGATTTCATCACAGACACTGAAGTCTGTGTTATTGCTCCCAGATCCTGCCCAGGCCCCTTATCAGGCATTTCTCCTGACCCTCAAGTATATGTTAAACATTGCCCTATATTCCATTTTCCCTCCTTGCCACATTCTTGCTAAATCACTTTGTTCAACTGCTACATTTATGACCTGAAACAGTTCCGCTACTGCTCTGTAGGCTGCTGTTAGCTAAACCCTTCTCCCAGACCACTCATTTCTGCCTGGGCAAGTGACAACAGGAATCTACAGGAAGACTCCTTATGGACAAAGGATTGCTCCACTGTCTGTAAACATCCTTATTTCACCCAGAATTTGCCACTTCAATTGGATTCAGCCTTACAGCCAGTCAGATCAATACATTTTTGCAGTGCGGTAGAGTAAACAATGCAACACAGTGATTCCAAGTCTGAAGCTAGACAGACCAAAGTAGCAGCACAAGTCAGAAAATCTCCTGCATTTCTCTGGGCACAGAGTGAGCTCTGAGACCAGTCATCACAGTTATTTTTACATACAAAATATGTGTGCACATAAACATATGGACTAATACATTCATCACTAACCCTCATTTAAGGGACCGACTATCCAAAGTCTGCTCATCACCCCGTAAATGTGCTTTAGCCGGGGGTGCCAGATGCATCCAGGACCTGCAGTGGCTTTACAGATCACTGCATGAGGATATGGCTGTAGGTTCAAAATCAATCAAGAAGTTAATGTTCCAGCTTGTGATTCAGTCTTTAGTTCTCCAGACAATCCTTCCCAATCAAGATAACACACAGGTAGACTGTTTGTTTTTATCGCTCATAGTGGAGTTTGGATTCAGGTTACCTGGAAGGAAAAGAATTTAAAGTAGTGTTAATGTTAAGTAAATAAGCCCTGGATAAAGTTTGGACTCATGCTTCAATCTCATTTTTTACTATACACCTTGTTAGACCTACATTATTCTGCACTCTCTCATGGCTTTTTTTCTGCTGCACTGAAATGAAGAACCATTAAAATAAGATCAAATGCAGAGTATATTGTAGAGAAAACCACTGCAGAAATATTTCTAGGCTTTGGCTTGTACCCAGTCCAGCTTCATTAGGTCCCAGCTGGCACTGATAAGTAGTCTGGTCATGTCTTGGGTGGGAAGTTTTCCAAAGAGTGAAGTATGGAAAAAAAACCTGAAAACCCAAGGTCATCTCATTCGATACCCACACACATTCTCCATAGAGGTTTTTTTTTCATGTTTTGTTTCAAACTTCTCTAGTGCCAGTGTTTCCACCACTGCCTTTGCAAGACAAATCCCAAGGCCTCAAGGTCTCTCCCTAAAGTGGCAGAGTATGCTGCCTCCAGTTTTTTATAATCCTAGGTTTTTTCACTGCTTACTCTATGAATTTCTTCTGCTCCCAGTATTTGTACCTTTCAATGCTTGCACTTCTGTCTGGTCTCCAAAATTACAGCCAGATGTTGATCTGGATGCCCCAGCATATCTGTTTCAAGCACTGTACAAAAGTGTGTTCAGAGGCTTTTGCAATTAAGAGAGCTCATCTGAGCTCAGTAAAGCTTGCATGATTCTGGCCCAGGGCAGCAGGGACTGAGAGGGGCTGCCACGTGGCTTGGAATCACTCTGAACACAGGCAGGCCCCACTCATGTATTTGTACAGAAGGAAGGTACATGTGCGTCTCCCAAGCACTCGGAGTCAGATGCCAGTTCAGACTGAAAACAGAGAGTGAAAACCACAGGTCATGGTGACATGCTTCTGAGAAGTCTCAGCCTTGCTAAGTTTAGGGAGCATTCAACCCAAGCACTGCCTCTGAATTGGGCTTCAAGTGAATACTTTTTAATGTCACTGTCTTGCTTGCAGGTATTTGATCAATGCTGCCCTTACCTGTAGGTGATGGGGAAGAGAAGAGCTCTCTTTTCTCCCCCTCCTTCTCTCCACTTTCTTCCACACTGCATCTTCTTGATGTTCACCTTGGAGGTTGCACTGCACCCTGCCCTCACTTCTGTGGCTGCTCTGTGTACTACTGCCTCCTCCCCACATCTCCCTGTGGCATTTCATTCTACCTGTCCCCCTCCGACACATCCTGCATGTTAGTGTTATATCATTATTCCTATCTCCTCCCCACCCCTCTTTCCTTCCCTGTCTGTATCACATTCAACACCTTCATGCTTTTTTTGAAAGAGATCTGAGCTTCTCTGCTTAATTTCAGCTCCCAGCCCTTTTATTCTTGTCACTTTCTGCTCTTGTCTTCTGACCTTTTTCTACATATCCCACTACAGTTAGAGCAAACACCCTCCTTGTATGTACCCAACGACATTTCCCTCTTTCTCTTTAGAAAAGAGGCTGAAAATTCCAGTTACCACCCTTCCATGATCTCACTTTTGCTGAAAAATGCTGGTGATAACTAAGCAGCTATTTCAATGCCTTTGCAGTGCCCAGTGTAAATCCCATTTTTTGTTGCAAGAGGCGCACAAAACTGAAACACAAATTCCTCCTACTAAGTGTATGTATTTATGTATTGTGCAACCACTGCTCATAAAATACGAAGTCAATGCATGGAGCACCTCAGGACAGCAGACCCTTCTGAACAAGCCCACTTTGCCTCTTCCAAAAAGGAACACTAAACAAAAAGTCTGTGCCTTCTGAAGGCACACAGCTTTCAGACTTTTGCAGTGTTTCCCAGAAACTGCACACAGAAATCACTGTCTTTTCTGACCACAGTCTGCCTAGCATCAGCTTAAAATTAACAAGATTCAGAGGTTCAGAGCTGCTCTTGTGTTCCTCAGCAGGCAACAGTGAAATCCAAGGGTTCTGTTAATTTCATGATATGATTTGAGAAAGCCTTGTAAGACAATGAACAACTTGCGGTGTGCTAGGACAACACCTCAGGGTGTTAATTCAGACACTTAGTCTGGGACATTACATTCTATCTCGAGCCCTTGTATTTTCCAGACTCCCAATTCTGACTCATAGGAATCCTTTTCTAGCCTGTAAAAACTGCATCAGATTTTCAGACTCCATCACAGCAAACACTTCCATCATTTCTCTTCCCAGCTCAGATTCTCTTCATCACCATTTGCGCCTACAAGACTGAACCTGACTTTTAGCCTGCTTGAATAATGTCTTTCAACTACTCTATGAGCTACTCGGGTGTGGATCTGGTCTCTCCATGCATTCGCAAAGTGGGATGTGTCTCCATGGTGCTAGAGAATTAATAGTGACTTTGGAGGATGTGTGCACAGGCAGGCCCATGGGGCTTAAGTGTGCTGTTTAATCTTTACAAAAGCTAAGGGCAGCCATTTCAAACCGTGAAGCTCTGAATAATTGCATCCTAACCTGCCTGCATGCCAAGTACCCTCTCTTTCATTTCCACTTCTTACCTCTCTTCTGTCACCCAGAGTATCACAGCACCAGTTTTTACTAGCTTTGCTCAAAGACAACTTAAACTAAGTCAGCCCTAAAGTTACCCAAGAACAAAGTGTCTTCTATCTTTATACTGAGGCTGGAATGCTATTCCATGGCTGTGTTTAAGAATTTTTTATTAAATCCTTTTCTGTTCCAAATGAGTCTCCATCTATCTAATGTGCCCTCTACCATCTCTGCTCACATGCCACTTTGGGACTGTTAGACTAGAGGAGTTTTCTCTCACAAGAAAGTGATTTAATTCGAAAGCAACACACAATCCATGATCTTCCTTCAGCCTTTGATGACACCAGATGGACAAAGTCTACTTACACTATACTTCAAAAGCTATGGAGTCTCCCACTGTCACCATGAACAGGCATTCTCAATTTGCATAAACCAAAAATACTAGCGAGGACTCGCTGGAAAGATTTATCAGGTCAGAAAAAGCACAGGGGGAAGACTGGTGTGCTGGACCTCAGTGCCTTCCCTGGACCTGTTCTCAATTCTTCCTTCCCCCTTATTGAAAGAGTAGGCAGTCTGCAGGAAGTAACAGTGGCAATTAATAAAACCTGAACATAATAGCATGGTAATGTATTTGTGGAAATGGTTTAGACCAAGCATCAGACTGTCTGGCACAGATCCACTGTGTTAGGAGGAACAGGAGGAACACATCCCTGCTGCCCGGATGGTGCAATGCCCCAGCAGGGTGCAGCGCCCCACTGTCCAGCCAAAGACATCAACCACTCGTGCCTTAAGCTGGGCCTGATTTCATCAGGACGTTGCGGGAATGCCAGGCTGGCTGCTTTAAAACAGGCGACAGTGAGAATCTCTGATACTGCACAGTGCTGATGAATCTGAGATGACACAGTTCTCTCCTTCTGTCACTAGAGGGTAGTGCAAGCACTCAGGTCAATTCCTGCAAGTGGAAATGCCCATACATCTCCCCCCAGGTTCTCAGCGATTTTGCTTTTCCTGGCTTTGAGGAATGGGGCCCACCAGCACATAATGTCTGTGCTCAAGACTTTCTTGGAGAAAGGACCTCTTTAGAACAGGATTTACTTTTGCCTCCCCAAATGCCAAATGCAGATTCTAAAATGGATCTACCACCGTCTTAAATAAATTAGCCATTCCTTCTTAAAATTCCTCTTTCTCGTGTTCATTTGGCATTTTTGAGTCTGTCCTTCATTTAGCAGAAATATTTCCAGGAACCTAATTAATCATTGTTGTTGACTGTCCCAACACCTTGCTTTTCTTCTTGGTCCCAAAAGAACATCTTTCTATTTCACATCATGGTAACTGCAAAGGAATTCAGTCTCTCTACATCTGCATTTTGCATTCATCAGAGCACAGAATGGTCTCTGCCCAGACAAGTGGAGAAGAAATTTTCTCCTTGCAATTAGTTTATTTTCCTGATGGTGCAGGATGTATTGACACCCAGTACAGCTCACTGAGAGGAAGACAAGAGGGGTGAATAGTCCAAAGATTTACTTCAATCTCACAAAACGTGTAAAATGTTGGGGAGTTAGCTAAGAACCCATAACTCATTAGAAATCTTTATCATTTGTGTCTTCAACTGACTGAAGCCTTTGAAGGACTTAATGAAAATATCAATCATGCATTAGCAAAGAAAGAAAAGTTGAGATCTAGCGATCTACTTCTTTGTAGTTTCTATTTTCATGACCTTCACCTCCATTTCAGAAGGTGGTAAAGGAGCAAATTAAAAAGACTTGCACTCTATCCTCCAATCCTTGTGCCCTCACCTCAACATAAACACATTTTCCTGTTTTCTTCACCAGGAATTTGTCACAGGAAATACACCTGCCTAAACTCTAATGAGGAAGGGAAGGGATTACACTGAAAATCTGTCTGTGGCCTGCTAGCCACTAAAATAGCGAACATAGTGCTGCTGTTTATTAAGCAAATGCATGTAATGGACTGAGCAGTGTTTTACACAAGGCAATATTCACCTTTCTCTCCCTTTGCTGCTCAAAAGTACAAGAAACATCCACACGAGAAGTACTGACCTTACAGTAACACTGCCAATAAATTGCTTTCAACTTATGTTGCCTGTATCTTTTGATACAACTTCTACTCTTTGTTCTTGCTCATTTTGATTCAGAGGAAATGAGAGGATCCACTCACAAGTGCCTATAGTGGGTATGCTTGCATCAATCAGCCAATCTCAGAACAAGGGACATAGAAAGCAGAGTATGCTGGTAAAAGGTTTTACCTGAGTTGCCTCCAGTGCTCCGAACACTAGCATGGCCAATGCTGAGCCTTTCATATTCCAGTTTCATGTTCCCAAGGTCTTCTCCTGAATGTCCTTCACTCGCAAAAGAATTGGCCTCAATGCTTGAGCCTGGAGACCGCTTGGCCTTGCGACTGAAAAGCCCACTGGCAAATCGCTTTCCTTGCTTTGCATTGCTCTGTGCATCTTCCTTCTTTATGTCACGAATAGACTCTCTGGATTTGGATTTATTTTTCAGGTCCATATGGAGCCGGGACAACAGTTTCTGGGGGCTCCGATTCAGCTTGTTCAAGTTCTCCAGAGGTGGATCTATTTCTGGGAACACTTGCTCCAATGTGACTAAGTCATTCAGGAACCGATTTAACCGTTTCTTTGACTCGCTTGTTTCCTCCTTTTCCATATTTCCCTGATTGTCTTGCCTGTGCCGTGAAGCCCAGAGCATCATATCACCACGGGTTGCCCCTGCTACTAAACCATACTTTGGGTTAATGAACTTCCGAGCCACGGTAGAGGAATGAAAGCCTGGCTTCCCAATTCCAAGGAGGAAAGGGTTAGCAATACCCAGTTCCTTGTATAAATTAACTTCCTCTGAGATGGCGTAGAGCTCACGAAACTCAATGTCAAACATCTCCACGTGCTGTCCTGTCAAGACGAGCAGGATGTTTCTGTCAATGTGAGATGAAGTCCATGTGAAGCTAAGAGGAGGAAACAGAACTGACATTAGATTTTGGGGTGCATACTTGACCCAGCCCACCTAACAAAACCTAAGACACTGCAGGGGAATATGTAGCATTATGCCATTTGCCCTTATATTCTTGGCCAGATGGGCCCCAATGGATACATGACACAACATTATTGTTCTTCTTTAGACATGTAGATCAGATTTGTGAGAAATGGCCCTGAAACTCTGAAGGACAGTTTACCCTTTTAAAAAAGCAGCACTGCATCAACAGAAAGAGTCTCCGGATGGAAAACCTCACTGAAGAGAACTGAGTAGAGGGACTGGTGGGGAGTTCTTGCAGACCCCTTCCTAATGCAGTGTGGAACTGTCCCCAGACCTCTGAAAAGATCTGCCAGCATGGGTATGTTCCATTCTCTGAAGAAGGGCTCTATGCCACCTTCTCTTTTGTTCCACTCTGGTTTCTACAGATGCCACACAGATTACAGAAGCTGGGATAGAAGTGGGGGTGACATGTGAAGAAGACTCTCAAGCAAAGTCATGACTATTCTTCAAATAAATGCCTTAACACCTTAAACAAGAGTAACCCACCTGTATGATCCAGTGGCCACCTTTTCACCATCCACCATCAGGAATCGGGATGCCAGTGTGCCTCTGATCTTCCCTGATGGCATGTAGAACCCAACCCCTGTCACAGAGCGTATGCGGACATTCTAACAGGGAGGTGAAAAGACAAAATGTCACAATAAATAGGGCAGAAAATTAGACAATTGCCAGCTCCAAGTCTTAAGATGTCACTCACATTGTCTCACTACTTCTGGGACTACAGCTCATTTTGTATCAGCCACCAGAAGGGCTGCAAAGGAAAGCATAGTGCTGTAAGTCCTGTTGTCATCCCCTGTTTACATAGGTCACTCCTCTCCATCTTGGACAGTTTATAGCTGTCCAAGGGGTCAGCATCATCAAATCCCTGCCCGCTGTCTTCAGCTATTCACTTGAGCCACTGGCAAGACAATGCTTTCAGATAAATGTTTCTACTAATGTCCTGAATAGATCAGCGAAGAAGAATTTCTGAAGACGAGGAATCTTTTTATAAAAGGAATGGAAGTAGTTAGAAAAAGAATACTTCTCCCCAAACCTCCCATCTCACCCCCTTTTGTCAGCAAACCTACAAGAAATGAAACAAAGCACTACCAGACACAGAAAAACCACAAAGTTAGGGTTACATGATTTTCAACAATAGATGTGTGCCTGTGAATACTATAAGGATATATTTGCACATTGGACTGAGTGTTACTCTGCTCATGTGTCCTGGCTGCACAAGGCTGAACTCCCAAAGTGTCTAACATGAAACATTCCCCCTCTTGTCCCCCTAAACCCAAACCTACTGAATGTCAGTTTAAGTTTGGAGCAAATTATCTTGTCTCTCTGACACACAAATCTAGACAATTTTCCTCATTCCACCATATTTTTACGTAAGGATTCCTTAAGAATGAAAAGCTAAAAGGCACTTTGAACTGGAGTAATAAATCCAGGGCTGGAAGTCAGATAGTCCCAGGCGTAATTGCAGTTCTGATACTGTTCCTTGTGATGTTCTGGGAAAGTCAATTCACCTTTGTTTCATTCTTCTCCATCTGCAGAGCAGAAGAATCAGGAGGATTTGGCTAATGCTAGCACAGCCTCAGATCCCACAAAGAGCTAAGTCCTATTACTATAAACCTCACCAACAGCTTAAATATTGATAGGCTATAGAAATCAGCATGCAGGAATGAGTGATTATAAGAATGCAGATTTCTTTCAAAAGCTGTTTTTCTGAATACAACTCCTGCCTTTTGAATCCGCTGCTATTTCCCCCACTAGAATACAGCAGTGGAAATACAAATTCTGACTAACAGTAACTTATGATAGCACTGTTTTGCATTCAGCTGTTGCTTGATCTGTCTGGAGTCCTGTGTGGGCATTAGCTAATTAATGCTCCTAACACTGCTGAAAGTATTATTACCCCGTTTTAAAGATGAGGAGCCTAAGACAGAAAAAGATGAAGTGGCTTGCCCAGGGCCTAGCAGTGAGTCATATGTATGGGATGCTGAAGACAGGTTGGGTAGAGCACAGGAGAAATGGTGCCCTTTCCAGTAATTAAAATAACATTTGAATTTGGCTGGCTGATCACCTGAAATATTTTTTTTTCCTTGCTGATTAATGTTGGATGTGGGATTTGCCAAATCATGCTATGCTGACTGCACAAGGCAAGAAGTCAGTCATCAGCTCTGATGTGATATGTGTACTCCTGTGAATCAAGAAGTATCAGCCTGTGTGAGCAAAAAGTTTCCCAGCATATAACAAGTGTGGATCTTATTGTGTTTGTATGTTCTATCACCTTCTTTTGGTGGAAAGAAAGAAGACTTGAATTTCTGCAGTAACTGAGATGTATGTAACACTTCGAGAGGCACAGAGGGGATAGAACTGAACAGCTGAGCACATAAACCTCCTTGAATAAAATAGGTACAGGAGTGCATTAATACATCTTGAAATACAGAAAACAAGCACAAAGTCATATAAACATCAAGTCACTTAACAGGTTATTTGTATACAATTTTCTGCCTTGAAGGATCTTGGAATATTTGTAGACTGCTAAGTCAAGCTACAGAGGAAGAATGAGCCTGGGTTCATGTACCAAAGACCGCACAGTACTGAAAGAGGAGACAAATGTAAATGAAGTGAGATTGTAGGCATTTTCAGAGGGCACTAGAGTTACAGTAGTAACAAATATTTTGAGTAGAGGACCAGTTAGCTCACCAGATAGAAGTGACACCTCCAGATCAGTATTGTTGCAGAAGCCTGCTTAAGGTTTGTTCTGTAATATCCTGGCTTATGGGAGATGCAGTCTGCATTAAATTTCCATATTTCCTTTCCACAGACTTGCACCACTCCTCATCACAAGCAGTGACTAACATCTCCCTGGCTACAACTCAATATGACTGGTAACAGTCAAGCCTGATAGAGCATCCTAATACAAATAGTAAGGAATTGGTCTTCCTTGCTTTATTGTGACACTTTTAAACCTCACTCTGAATCCACAGAAAGCTAAATCAGACCCAGTTTAGAAAGTTAGTAATGCTGTGACTGACTGGACAGACCTAGGCCGTAGTGCTTACAAAGTGAGGCTGAGTAGGGAGAAAACACAAGACAGACCCTAAAGGGAAGTGTTGTAATTGCTTCCACCAGAGAATCCTATGTGTACCTTCCCTCTTAGAACTGGGAAATCCTCTGTTTGCCCTGGAAAGTTTTGGAAAGGCCATGGTTATTGACAAAATAGTGTAACTTGCAAGTATTCAGGTAGAACAGGATGGAATGCAGCTAGCTGGGACATGGCCTGTCAAGATAATTACTGAGTGAGTATTATCTGTGTCTTTACAAAAAGAAAGCCTTGCAAGCTCCCATTCTCAGAAGGTCACAAGTAGTCTAGAAGAATACTCTAGCAGACCATTAAAAAACCAACAGCACTGCTTCACATCACATTCCGCTCCTCCCTCATCTCAGGAAACCATAAAATACTGAAATGAAATTCCAAAAGTTTCTTAGGCAGAAGCTTTTTAGACTTTCTGAAGTGAAAGGAAAAACTTCTTACATGTTGGGAAAATGAATGTAAAAATTAATGTGAAGGTGAACTTCCTGCAGATAAGTCATTCCCTGGGCTTGCTTGGAACTCTAGGAGAATTCTCTATCTTTGGGCAGGAGTGTCTGTTATTGTGGTCGGGGTTAACAGAAACATGAGGACAAAAACCACCTATCTGGAAACTGGTGAGAACATTCACCCTCAAGTCCTACAAAAAGAGGAATTTCTAAGGGGCTATGAATTTAGCATCTATGAGAACTCTGATTCACTGTGATCTCTGTAGAACACTCTTGTGTCAAACATAACAGAAGTCTGACAAACCATGTCCTGTAGGCTCAGGAAGCCATATGACTCACACACACAAGACATGCTCTTATGAACAACCCATGAATGTTCTGATGATTGAATTTAAATACATTTCACATTTCTGGTGAGCCTTCAGACAAAAATTGAGGTTTTTCTCATTTCATGCCTGGAGTTGGTTCAGAGCTTTTACTCTTTGCAGGGTGAGGTATTGTCTTCCTACAGCAGCTTCCCTCCCATGAGACTGCCAGCAGATCATGATACCTTGCCATCTCTACAAAAATAATACAATAGCCAGGAATTTTGTGAAAATGTCCACCGCCGTACATAGACAAAGGGCAAAACCCAGTGTCAACAGTAAACCTCCCTGTATTAGAACTGTTGAAGTATTCACTTTGCATTGGATGAATAGGGCAACGGGACCAAAAGGGCAGAAAACACAGAACAAAATGATGGTGACAGAAGACAGAATAAACATTGTGACACTGCAGTTCATGGTAGTACATCATCTCTCTCCCCCTAGGATCAGAACTTGTCTCCAAACCTTAAAGTTATATTTCACATGGCTGCAACTTCCTGAGAAAAAAAGCCATCCTCAGTACCTTGCACAAGCATTCCAAAGGAAAGGTGGGCAGAAGGGCAGGAAAGAAGAGTATGCAACTCCTTTGCTGGCAAACTATATCTGGTGAAAATCTTCTAGAATAAAGCAAATGGTCATTCAAAAAGGAGATGACATTTCCCTGTTGCTAAAAATCTGTAGACATCAAAGCAGCTGTCAGGAGAAAGATGGTAGATAAGAAATGGGTGAATGGAAGAGTTTCCTCAGCAATTTCAGTATCTTCTGTGATCAAACAACGCGGGACAAAATGATTCTGCCTGAACAAGACTGGAGGCGCAGCTTGCTTTCTTGCTTTGAATCTGGATCTGCAACCCTTGGCACATTACACCAAAGAGGAAGGGCTGGGGGGAATCTTCAGGGGGAAACCTTAACCTTGCTGGAACTTCCTTGGGTGTCCAAAGCCTGCTGCCAGGGAAATCCCTGCAAGATGGTTTCTGCTACACTGACCCAACCAGCAGCATAGGCACATCCAAGGCAGCTCTGGGTGAGATACTAAGAGAACATCTTCCTTGAGAGGAAAATGACTTGTTTCCCCATTCCATGAAGAATCTCCCTGGTCATTCCATAGAACCATATACAGGAACTAACTGCATTGACCTTAGCAAGACTAAAAAAACCCTAAGCTATACTGGAAAAAAAGATAACAACCTTCAGGGGAATTTAGGATCCAGTATGAGATATCTGGGAAAAGAGGGGGAAAATTTGAAGGATAGCAATCTGTGGGCTGAAGCTTTGCAGAATAGTGAACAACTAGGTCAAAAGATGTTAAAAATTTCTTCTCAGTGGACTTGCTTCAACTCAGCTTGTACTATTTTTAGCTGAAGATGTCTAAAGGAAAACATAGCATGGGCTGCCATGAAGGAATGGAATCACAGAATGGACACAGAAACATTTTCTCCTTCTTTTGATTGCATCAGTTCAAACTGCACCTCCTTAGAGAGAGCCACACAACTAGACTGCTGCCGGACCTAGGCACTGCTGTAATACATCACTGGGATCACTGGTTTAGGAGTGTCAAGCCTGTGTAGAAGGATAAGAGGACAAGCAGAAGGGGACTGCTTTAGAGACAGAAAAAACAGACTGAAAGGAACTCACCTCTCCAACAGCAACACAACTCTTTTTAAAATGCCAGGACATATTTCCATTCACTCTGTCCAGGAGTTAAAATATTGTAGTACTGAAGACATCATTGCTGTACACAATGACACGGTAAGAAAGTACTGGGAAACCAGTACCAGAGCCGATGGAACCACTGCTGAGATTTCACTGTTATGTACCAAAAAGACACAAGCCTAGGACACACAATACCACTGGCACTTGAAACACGTCTGTTATAATGAGGTCTGTGTCTTGCTTTCAAAGACACCAGAGGGAAGGAACTTCCACCACTGTTTTGGAGAAAAATGAGAAAACTTCTCAGCTGGATGTCTTTTTTGATGAAACTCAGAGCAGAGTGGTAGTTCACAGAAGAACTCTTCAGATATATGCAGGTAATTTTCATCCAGATTTAAGATGGTTCTCCTAAAATGATTAATATGAGACTCTATAATCTTCAGAGCTTTTTTTGAGTTTTGGTTGTGTTTTGGGGTTTTTTAAACTATTAATTGAGTGTTTAAGGAAAATCCACCCCTCCTCCAGGCAAAAAGCACTTTTTCCACCACCACTGCACAGAACAGTTGCATCACAAGCAGGGGTGAGTCTAGCATCCCATAGGTTGTTTCCAACCTAGCTACTTTTTTCAGGATTTAGAACAAGTCTGTAGTAGCAACAGTGACTAAAAAGACTGGGGGAAAAAGGAAACAATACAATACTAACAAGAAATACACAAAGGATTTCAGTCTGTATGTAATGGAGTGAGATCCCTCTGAGGCTGCTTCTGCCAGCCAAGCTAGACTGACTACTCTGCTGTGCTGCATGCACTGTAGGAAGGCACGCTCTGGTATGGGACTGGGCAGCAGCTGTGGCCCTCAATCCCTTAAATTCTCCTTTAAGTCATCCTAGAGGAGGACTACATGCTCATCCACTCCTGGATGATCACTGCTCGGAAGGAAAGTCTTGATTTCACAGAGTATATTTATCCTGTAAGAGGGATCCATGCAGACAACTCCAAGAGCTACTTGGAACTCTAGTTTGAATCCTCACACAGAAGACCTATAGGAATTTTCTCTGATAATTTTCTCCCCAAACAGGAATTTTTAGGTCATAAGAGCCAGGAAACCACACAGATCCCAGTCTTGGGTGAAAGGCAAAAAAATCCAAATATTTCCTTTTTTTTCCCTTCTGTATTATCAAGCCACATTGTTATCCCTCTGTGTCCCATCACTTTAAGTGTTGTGGTTTGACTTGTAGGCAGGAAGAGATGTGTTTGCCGGTCCAAGCAAGTTCCAAGATTCACTACAACTGCAAAAGACCAACGACCTGCAGGAGATAATGGTTTAGTACTGAATACCTTACCCGGATCTGCAAGTCACTGAGGTCAAGGCATCTGCACATTTCCAGGAAGAGCTTGACACCCTCCTCATCTAGGATGATATAGACTGGGATCCAGCGCTTATACGCTGCATCGACAATATCGCGGAAGATGTCCCGGTCCGTAAATACATCCATGACCACTGCAATAATCTGGAAACAAGAAGATGGTAGAAAGACAACTGAATAAATATTAGGAACTGAAAGGAAGGCCTGTCCCACTGATGCAAAATAAAGGAGAGCACTGATACCAGATAATGGAGGAGAAGCCTCCATAGGGAGACAAAAGTACGAGGATGTACATGCCCAAGCACTACTAATAATTGTAATTTTCTAAGTTAGCTGCTGCACTTTGGAAGGAACTTAGTAAATGCCTAAGAGAGTTCTCCTTCTTCCAGATGAAAAATACTTATTTTAGCAGCGTGAGGAATGCCAAAGCTAAATACCTAGTTTATCCTCTGTATTGAGAAACTTCCATTGTCTCTGTAAGGAGTCACTTAAATGAAGAAGAACACTGAAAACAGATTGAAAAAAACCCCACTGAAAACACAACTTTAACACCTAACCTGAAGGTGTCTAATGGAAGACTGAATGTGCAGAGGAATCAGGGCCTGCATCCTCAGCCACGATGCATAGTGTAGACAACAAGAATTCTATTTTCCTTTTTTTCCCCCAAATCCCTGTGAAAATTCTGCTCCTAGGGCTGGCTTCTCAAGGAATGATTTATTGAGCTCAAACATAAACACCTCATATTTCTCAGAAAGGGACTAGAGTGTATTCAAGATTTGGAGGCAAAATGATCATTCCCTCTCTTTGCATGCATTGTTTTCTGGTATAAAACTAATCCTTCTTCCCAGGCATAGATTTTACATAAAAACAAAAGGTATTACTGACGTGAAAGACAAGCCTGAACATTTATAGGATGAGTAACAACAAAACCAAGAAGGTTATGGGTAACTTTAATGCTGATGTTACAGAAAGGGAGAGAAAGACAAAACGTGTATCTTTTACACCATTAGAAATATCAATTAATTTTTCTGTCTGAGTTATTCTTCCCAACATTTTAAAGGTTATCCATGGAGAAAACTACTGTTTTTCTAGTCCCTCTGCATAACATCAGCTTGCCAGGTCAGAGCTGCCATGCTGACAGTATGCTGGGAATAGAGTTGTCTAAATTTTAATTTCCCAGGTGTTGGGAATCACAGCAATAAGTCCATCTGGGCTGGGGATGGCCTATACAGGTGTGAATGGAGCTAAACACTGCATCACACCGTAGGACTTTCTTCACTTGATGCTTGGAAAAGGTGCAGCTCTCTTGCAGAAGCCCCCTAAGGAAGGGGGAATAGCACTCCCCCTTGTTCAAGGGCCTCTTTCCTGTGAAAAATGCCCTTGAACAAATGGCCTTTGGGAAAGTGATGCCACAGTAAACATCGCCCACTGCATCTGCTGAATCTCTGCTGAGTCCCTACTTGTATGGCCAACAACAACCAACACATCTGCTCTGTCAGGCTCCTTCTGTCAACAGTGCTTACACCAGCTTCTCTTTGTTAGAGAAAGAAAAAAGAGCTGACATTGTATTTATGCTCATCATTAACATGTAAGTTCCTGATAGAGGTGAACTGCGCTGTAGCTACATCATACTAAGTCCCACTGTAGCTTCTACTAAGCAGGATTTCAGGTTACCAGAATCTCTAAAGATTAAAATACAGCAAACCTGTGCCACTTTGTTTCTGAACAACTCCATATACAGGCAAATCAAAAATAAAGGCATGAACAGTTCATGCATTAACTCAGGCTTGTTATGCTCCCTCCCCCACAGTGGTATGGATGAGCTATTTAGGAGAAAGGATGCCAAATAATATTCATTTGAAGTAAGAACATCCACACAGGGAATGGATAGCAGAAGCATGAACTTCTTTTCTCTCCATCCCCACCATTTGCAATGAGTGTAACAACTGCAGAAATTACACCCCATCCTGGACAAACCATTAATTGTCAGTACTGGCTTTGCAATGTGAAGGGATGGCTCCCCCCAGGCTGTGGGGCCTTGGGTCAGTTCAGGCTTCTTCCCAAGACTGGGGACCATTGAGAACAGCAGTCAAAACTTCCCATGGGCAACTCCTGTTGTTGTGTTTGCCATCTCAACCCCCTGTCACAGCTGGTGATCTGTCAAGATCACCTAGGAGCATTCCCAAGCACAACAAGTCAGAGCATGAGTGTCTATCCCTGCAAGAGGTTTTCCCCATTTCTCTTCCAATCCTGTGGATAATAAACTTATCTGTAGGGCCCATAGGTGTGCCTAGCTCTTCACAGGCATTTTAAGATTGGCAAGTTAATGCTTGCTAATCTCATTGCAGCTAGGTAGCTTAATTAACATATGTTTGTAAAATACTGATGATAAGCCACCCACAGACTTGTGCCACGTATTACCAGTATCTGTTTAGACCCCCCCTCAGAAAAAAACAAACCAAACAATCCCCACTCTCATTTGCTGATTAAAAAAGCTGCTACCTGGAGTTTTTTGCCAGTGTCAGCTCAGCTGAACACAATAGGCATAGTTATCTATGAAAAGGGCCATTAAACACTCAAATGGGTGTTAAACATGAAACCAGCTTCGGGCTGGGAGGGGCACAGTTTGTCCAGTCAGTGAAAAAATAAAAATCTACAAAGGAATTAATTATTTCTAGGTGCCAGGCACAGCTATTGACAAAAACAAACTTTCCCAGTTCTTGAACGGTCTATAGAAGCATTTGTAGCAGTGTAAAGAGGAGGTGAAGTTGCACCATATCAGAATGTAAGGATTTTACAGCTTCTGTCTTAAAAGTGACTGATCACACCAGTCACTGAACAGAATCAAAGGGTGTGCACAACTTCTGAGGGCAGAGAGCTGAGAAGATCACCCACCAGATTAATGTCTCTCTGGAAAGTTTTCTGTGTTTCCCAACAGATTCGGTTTGGTTTGAACAGGTCTGCAAAAGTGGTGTATATAGTGTGTGCTGGCAGAGGGGAACAGGTGGAGGAGGAAATGGCTGCTGAATTATAAAGCAGAAAAACCAGAAGGCTACAAAACTAAGCGCAGGAATGAAGTTTCTTACGCTGTTCTCTCCTTTACCCAAGGGGTGTGTCAGTTCTGACCGAGCTCTTTTCCTGGGTGGTCTTCCCGGGGAACTTCACCCACATCCGGGGTGGATGACTAAAACCTCGTGATTGCCCCCACCTGTTCAAAGCGAGCTCTTGTAGCATCGTGGCTGGTTTGCTTCCTTGCCAGAGGTGCCCTGTCACCGCCAGCAGTCATTTCCAGGGAAAGATAAACGGGAGGAGCAGCTGTATATCGTCTGCATTTTGTCTACTTGCAGCTCAAGCTGGACGGTGTTGAGACCACAAAAAATAAACCCAAAAAACACCATCCCATAACGAACACGCTGCCCTGTCTTTAACTAGTGACACCTGCACACACCAGGTAGGGGTGGCTGTAACAGCATCACGACCTGTCTTCCACTGAATGAGGTCGGGACAGGACAACGCGAACGGCGGGTACACGATCCCAACTGAGGGGAGCCGGAGGGGGTGTGCAGAGGTTTAACCCCATCACAGGCATCAGCTTTGGCAAAGCGTAACACGACTGGCAGCGAGGCGCAGGGAAAGCCCTGCTGGATGGACGCCGACCATTGCACGGCCAGCGCCCTCCTGCTTCGGAGCGAGGGTTCTCGCCCGCCTTCCACCCCACGCCCCGAGCCAGACCCTCGGCCCGGGTGAGGGCGGGCAGGGCTGGCCCGTCGAGGGCCGCTCCGTACCTTCTGCGCCTGCTGGATCATCTCCCGCACCACCTCCTTCAGGTGCGGCGCGCTCTCCTCCTTGCGCGGGTGCGTGAAGAGGGACACCCGGCTGATGCCGCGGTAGAACGTCTTGTCGGTCCAGCCCAAGTCCAGCGGGGGCACCTCGGTGTCCGAGCACTCGGGCCAGTAGGCCAGCGAGAGGGTCTCGCCGCCGGGCCCCCGCGCCACCTTGCCGCCCTCCCGGGGGTCGTCGTAGCCCCGCCAGCCGCCCCGCAGGTCCTGCAGCTCCCGGCCGGAGAGGAAATCGCGGAGCTGCTCCTTCCTCAGCGCCTCCCGGTACGCGGCCTCGCCGCGGGTCACCAGCGCCTCCAGGGCTCGGCGCTGCTCCTCGCTGTAGTAGAAGCGGGCCTGGGCCTCTGTCACCTTCTCGTTGACGTGCAGCTCGTCCAGCAGCAGCACCTGGGACTCCGCCATGCCGCCGGCACCCCCAGCGCCGCGCCGGCCGGGAGCGAGGGCAGGAGGCTGCGGCAGCAGGGAGAGGCAGGGCCGGGACCGCCTCACCTGGCCTGCCCGAGCCCGCCCCGACGGGTGGGGCGGCCGCTCCCCCGGGCCCTGGGGACACGGCTGTCCCCGCCGCCCGGCCCCTCTCCCAGGCTCCTGCGTGGCTCCCGGGCGGGGGCACGAGTTGCGGGGAGAACAATTTCTGCGAAAAGAAGAACGACCTGACCTAAGAGATGCGATGTAAGATAAAGGGAAGGGGCAGGTCATGTGGCGGCCTAAGCCAGCTTCGAGAGATGTGGGATAGAGAGCTTTAACTAACTTGTGAAATTGTATCCTAAGAGTGAACTTGGTGCATTGAAATGGGAAAACCGCACCTCCGAGGGAAGACCCTCACCCACTGAACCCATGAATTTGGAATATCCTGTGCCTTTAAGCCGAGGTGGGGAAAGGGAAGGCAGTAGTAGCTGAGCCAGGTAGTGATGTAGATTCATTATGCAAATGTTGCCTGAATAGGATTGTGTAAATATGCTTGCATATGTATATATTGTGTATGTATGTATAAATACGCTTCTTAGCTTTGTGGATTTAACACTTCACACCCATCTCTGTGCAGACATGAAATAAAATTGAGTATCTCAACTCTGTGTGTGGATCAGCTTCCCCACTGGGTGAAAGAATCCAGATGTGGGACAACACCCTGGCATGGCTGGCACTAGTGTCCTGACTGCAGTCCTTGGAGGAGAAGAACCAGGCCTGGCCCCCAGGTGTATTTTGGGGTGCAAATACTAATATCTATTTAGGACTTTTTGCCCCCCTTTTTCAGACTTGGCAGCCACCTGAGGGATGCTCATGAGGAAGAGGGGGACACAGCTGGGGCCAGGGAGGTGGGCAGTCACCATGGTGGCCACAGGCAGTGGCCTGTTGGCTGCAGAGAACTGGTAACTGGCTCTCTCTGAATCCTCTAGTAGCTCAGCAACTCCAGAAAAGCAGGTGGTGTGAGGTACCCAGCTTACAGAGGGGAAGATGACAGAGCGATGTGCCAGTGGCCATCCAGCAGGCTGGTGTCAGAGCTGGGAGTAAAACAGCCCTGCTTCCAGTCTCTGGCTGGGAGCATGAATAAATAGCCACACGCATCCCACCGGAGACTGGGGGCTGTAATGTTAAATTACAATTTTTGCGAGGTGTGTGATCGTTGCTAGGGGCCCTAATCAAGATTCCGGCCCCACTGCGGATTGCATACACTAAGGATAAAGAGCAGGGCTTCCCCACTGCAGTGCAGGGACAGAGCTGGCAGGGAATGAGCAAGGAAACAAGGACAAAGTCAAAGGCAGTGGTGAAATACAAACAAAGCCAAAGGCAGTGGTGAAATACAAACATTCAGAGGCATTTACAGTGCTTTACATCTGTGATTAGCCCTAAGTGCTCACATGCAGAAAAAACTATAGGGGACAGAGCTTCTGAAGCTGCTCTTTGTTTCCTCTGTCTAAGAAATCACCTTCCCTCAGTGTGAGTTAATTAAAAAAAAACACAGATCAGGTGGTGGGCCACCACAGCTCATCCTATGCTGTTCCTCTCCTTTGGGTAAAAGAGACGCTTTTAGTATTCCGGACTGTCTTCCATAGCTTTTCCTAGCATGAAATTCACTTAAATTTTGAAATTACACTTTGCGAAGGTCTACTCCTCTGCCTATCAAGCCTCCTTTAAAAATAAATTTCCATGTAAGTTCTTTTAGCTTTATTTCTGATGGAAATGAGATTACATGGTCATGGTGTCTGCACCTGTCTGCCTGTCTGTCCATGTCTCTAATAAACTTTTGAGCCCACTGTCTGATTTCAAACAAGTTTGGCAGAAGTGTAATTACATCCCTACAGATTTTATGAAAAATAAGAGGCCTGATATCAAAAGGAGACTCTATCACAGTCCCCGACAGTGCAAGTTACAATGTGGGTTCATGCCTTATTAGATTTCAGATATTCCATAAAATTGAGAATGCTAATAGATGCTTGATCTGTAGGAAGAGCTTCAAATAAATTTTTTGCCATCTTAGACACCATGGTCAATCAACCACAATATGGAAAAATACAGGAGATGTGACTTTCTTAGTTCCAATCCTCACTAAATTACTTGTTGGTTGTAATTTTTTTTCCGTACCAGAGGCTGCCATCAGCTCTGCTATTTCATGTGGGGCTAAATAAAATCTCTTTAATCCTGGATGCTCTGTTCATTTGTAGCTGCACAATGTAGTGTTTTGTGTTCACCTAAGGCTCCCACATGAAAGCAACAGTAGGTTCACAAATATATGTATAGTTTTGTATTTAAAAGCAAGTGAATATTTCCCACATCCAAGTAAAGGCAGCAGAGACTATTTTAACTTTGTTGTGATGAAATGTTTAGCCCCCACCACTCACACTAGAAGACAAAATATTGTCTGTGTGTTGATAGGATAACCTGGGGCAAGGAGCTTTGCAGAAGCTGAGAGAGACCCCTTCCCAAAGTGAGTAAGTGTCCCATCTCATCCCCTCTCCCCATTCTCACATCAGTACATTCCAACCAAATCTTTTCCTGATCTGGAGTTTTCATAAGGTCAGGTGATTCAGTTCCTTTTGATTTCCCCCGATCCTCCAGCGGACAGCCTCACCTCAGAGGAGCAAAAAGGGCTGTGCAAACAAACTGCCCTCTGTGCCACAGAGTCACTCCAACTCTTCAGGACCGGAGAAGAAGAAACTTGTCCGGCAGAGCGGGGAAAAGACTTGCACCTGGCCCTGCCCCTCTGGGATCAAGGAGTGAATCCCAGTTTCCACTCCAAAAGAGAGTCATTATTGTTTGGGCACAGGTTTTCCTCTCTGCCCTTAGCACTGGCTCAAGAGAAACCAGGAAAGGGGAAGGCTGGTTTTGAATTGTGCTGAGGCAGCTGCAAATCCACGCAGAACCAGGCTGTCCGTCACCGGGTATGTTTTGTTCCCGGGGATTGCCTGCTGGAGGGGCTGCGTGTGCACAGGCAGGGCTGGCTCTCTTTACTTTTCGCCTCTCTTTGGGTGTCGTCCCAGGCCGAGGCCTGGTTAAGGCCTTGCTTACTCTCTGGTCCGGTTCCAGAATGTTTTCCAAAGGATGTAAACTAACCTATCAGGAAATATTACCTCTTGTTGTAACCCTCCCCCAACCCTATTACAGTGTTTTAAATCTGTCTTCAAACACCTCCCACGTATAATCTGGTTATTTGGGCCTAATTGCTTAACTTTCCTTTGCGAGGCAGTGCAGGCTGTGCATTAGATAAAGATATGACACCTTATATTTAGCATTAATTGCGATTGCGCTTGTCCTGAGCACACATCTCTCTTGCCGGTCCTTCCTATGTAATTTCAGTCCCTAAATAGCCCACCTCATGATACATTCTTTGATAAATTTCCCAGCAGTGTTTCTTGTGTGGCATAAACTGCTACAAGCTCTCGTTATAAACCTTTGAGTGCTCGGCTCTTTAGGAACAAAATCCTGATGCCCTCCCTCTCATCTACATCATATTTTGCTGAAGAACAGTTACCATCTACATGCAAAATAGGAGTAAAAACAGGGACAGATATTAAAGTACATATCATTTTGTGATACAGTGTTCAAGAGCTGTATAGTAGAAGTCTTTTTGTGAGGTGTGGTATCCTCCAAAAAATCCCAACATGATTTACCAAAATGTCTCTGATTCAACCATACTAATTTTTGGGCTGTTTTTTGTTTTGATTTGAGTTATTCTTTGTTTTTGTTTGTTTGTTTGTTTTTCCTCCATAAAAAGCAGCAACTGCTTAAAAATTAGTCGTGCAAAGTCAACTAATTGTTTTTGTGATGGAGGATACAAGAGAGTGTTTTCCATTTCTCTCTGTGTCAGCTGCAGGTTAGTCTGAGGTGACAGAGCTTTGCTGTCCTGAAGTAGAAGAGTAAATAAATAGGTACCTGTGTCACGGTTGTTATTAAACACTATACTCCTTCCCTGTGCTGGCTGGCACCACAGCAAGACTCACAAAGGCTTGGTGGAGATTGCACCTTCTTGACTCTCTTCTCTGGATCAGCATCCAGGAGTTGTGGGGACGCTGCTACGTGCACAGCGAGCCGTGCTCCGCTTGTCCCGAGTCTGAAATCCCATTTGTAAGGGCTGCCAAGCCAGCGCAGGAATGGCTGCATTAGTCATGTCCAAGTACTGGCAGAGAAAAAAAGCCTAAACAAGGGGATTTCAGGGTGGAGAGGAAGAAGCTCCTGCCTTCCCCGTTCACCCTCCAGCAACCCGAAGAGCTGCAGGCAGTGGCAGGCAGGTGTGTCACTTCTGCAGCCGCAGTGACAGACTGCAATCCGGAGGATGAAGAAATGCTTTCAGAAGCTTCCTTTCTGTCACATTACACTGCCTCAGGGAGAAAACCTAGCTGCTGAACTGGAGAATTGCCACAAATGAGTAGAGAGCTTCTGGCCTCCCACTCACATGTTTCCATGTGAGAGTAAATAGGTAAGAGAGTCCTCTGAAGAAAGCAGAAAGGAACAACTGCGTTCACAGGCTCATGTCTTGCAGCGAGGTATTTGCTGACTGAGCACGCACAGAGAGACCTTTAGCTGTTTTCCCTGTCTGCTCCTCTTCACAGGGCAGCACTGTTCAGGCAGTTTCCTGTAAGAAATAGTGCTGACCCTGGTCTCTTGCTCTTTCAACACCCATACAGGCAGGGACTCAAACTGGGTGCAATTCAGCTGAGCTACCCTGAGGGGCCTTGGCCAAGTCATCTGCTGTGCCTCAGTTCCCATTCTCTAAAATTAGGAAAATACTACTCTACTTCACAGGGCAGGTATAGAGAAGAGCTGAAAAAGGAAACCTCAAACCAATGTCACCTCATTTTCTTTGGTTTCTCCTTCAGGAGGTGCAGGGAAGAAATGAAGAAAGACAGCTGTAGAGTCCCTTTGCAGATGAGCCAAATCCTGAATGGAAGCTCTGGCTAAAGAAAACAGTGAGGAACCAGCAATGCAGCCTCTGAATAGGATGCTTAATTGCAGCTATAATTATGTAGCACTCAAATCACAGTGTGCTTTATAGACAAAAGAACACCAGGAATGGGGACACTGAAAAATTAAGACAGCAATAAGTCTGCAGCATTGTGCACTTATTTGTGTACTGGCTACCTGTCAGTGTGCATTGCTATCAGCTCTCTGGGAAAGAAAATGCTCAGGTGAGAGCTAACAGGAAGATGAGTGGAGCAGACCAGGAAGTCTGGGGTGGGTGTCCCAGGCAGAGACTGGAGGGAGGAGTGGCAGACTGGCAGGAAGTGATTAATGGGACTATCCAGGTACTGTGGTGCAGACCTCCCGGCAGTGCAGCAAGAACAAGTGGGAGATGGAGTTATGTGCTGATGATGAGACATGGCAAAATTAGTGGAAGGGATGCAAGAGAGATATGAAGTGTTCAAGAGTGAACAAATTCATTTGAAAAGCTGCATATTCAGTGGAGGAAAGAAAAGTAGTTGGAAGCAGAGAAGAGGCTCTGGTATCTACAAAGTTTTAGGCATCACAGAGGATGGCTAAAAACAGCCATGGCAAAATAGGAAACTGTTTTTTATAAGGAGGGGGAAAGAATATAACTGTGAGGCTTGACTAGGGGGGAGAGAAGTTAGAAGCTGGCCCTAAAAATACAAAAATGAATAGTAAGGAAGCAGTTTGGCCCCCACAAAAAATGCAAAACTGTGTGAAGGGAGGGGCATAGGAAGGAAAAAGGGAACCCTCTGAGCAGAGATGCAGGAGGCTGAAGCGTAGGCTTAGACCTGGAGACGGAACAAGTTGATCTATGATTCATGAACATAGAGAAAGATACAGAAGATTTTAAGATGTGGTAGAAGTGTGTTAATTTGGTTTTGAAGATGCCCTTTACTGATCAGCATTCATGGGACTCGGATGCATATTTAGCTTAAAAACATCCAAAGAAGTAATGCAAAGGAGAAATCAGCTGCTCATGACCTTATCAGAAGCACTACTAGCTCCAGAAGATCCCTGCCTTTCACTTGCCAGTGTTTTTGTCCAGCAGTGCCACAGTGCAGGTGGATCGAGTGGGTGCAAGTGACTCCCATGAGTCAGAGAAGGCAAATAAAAGGAGCCGACCAAACCTCCCTCTGGAAAGGCCGTTTCCAGACAGACATGTTGGAGGTGTGAAAGCAAAACTTCACAGGAATTCATGTTCAAAATTAATTTGCCCTTTTATTTTTTTTTCTTTATAAATGCTGAAGTAAGGTCACAGAAAAAGAACCAGGTGATGTTCCCTGCCTCTGTTCCAGCTGCTCTTTGTGCGGCCAAACCACCACATGGCTTGACTGAGACACTGCACAGCAGAATTTGTCCCAGACCATAGCATCCCTCCAAGCAGGGGCAAACCCTGGGCACCCCAAAGCCACACACGGGGAAACCAACAGAGCACCTTTGATACTGGAGATATTTCTGCTTGGATTTCAGTAGGGAAGAACTTCTCAGCCGACCGACCAGAGGCATGAGGATGGTCCTGGTCCTGAGATAATGTCACAGGAATAGTGACCTGGACAATCCCTCCCTGGGTCTATAGACACCTGAATTCAGGCTTAGAATATCATATTTTCAGATCAGCATTGGCAACAAGATGTGGTTTTTAATTCTTCCAAAAGCAAAACCCAAATGCATAATGCAGTCATGTTCCTCCAGTGCCTGTTTTTAGATTCATTTCTTTTGCAACTCAATTAATCAAGATTTTGCTGCTCATTTTAAAATAAATGGCATTTCTCTTAGGAAGGTTTATAGCTTTCAGTCTTAGAGGTTTAAAAATACTCAGATGGATTCTGAGCTAATCCAGATTCATAAACTATTCTCATCTGTTAATACCTGAACACTTTGATCATCATATTTAAGAGATTTTTTTTTGGCAGAGGGGTATTTTTCAGACAGATTGTCCCCCAGTACTTTTTATTTCAAGCTCGTGGCAGGTTACTGTGCTGCACCCTCATGCAAAACACATAGGAAGAAAGGAGGAGGAGGAGAAGCTGCAGCAGAAATAAGCTACAGCTCCAAGTGTATCCATATTCCTGTCCCCCCTTCTCCTGATGATGAAGAATCCTTATCTTTCCCCTTGTGTTTAGCTGATCCTACTCACCTACTGTTTTCTATTTGCCCTGTCATACTTAGGTGGGATCTTTTAAAATTCTTCCCTTGAGAGTGACTCTGGGCATTTTTCCTTTTACTCTTCTAGCATGGCTGGCTCAGGAACAGGTTTCTGCTTGCCAGACCCCCACACCTTCTTCCTACCCTCCTGTATTTATATTCTTCTACTGGAGAAGCAGCTGCTAATCCCCTGGGGAAGAGTGCAACCTGTGGAAGATCCCCATCCCTTGCAAAGCATCTCCGCTCTGACAATCAGAATGAGAGAGTCCAATCTTCATGGCTCTAATTCCACTTAGTTGAGGCTGTCAATTAGTACAGGAAGAAATTATTGGATTTATTTTTTCCCCTCATGCTGACAATTGACCTAAGTCACAGTAAATGCTGTGACTAGACAAAAGATGTTATTGGGAAGGACTGCAAATGATGGTTCAGCATTTTGCATATCTCACAAGCATTTAATTTATCCCCAGTCCTCCTGGATGTCGCATATAGGATGTAGAGGGGTTACTTCATGAGCTCAGGTAAGGAAATTACCTTGGGATCCTCTTTCAACACTTCAGAGCAATGTGAAAATCACAGCTCAGCAATCACTCATGCCAGTGACAAACCATGTGTGGGATGTACTGGTGGCCTTGGTCACCAGGTAGCACAGCGGCTTTCCAGCTTCTGAAGGCCATTAACTGCAGCAAGGCTCTTGTGAGCTTGGGGATAAATCTACCACAGCTGCCTCTACAACATTCCAGCCTCTGTCCACCACCTCCAGGAAGCTACAGCTGGCACCCGACACTGCATAACAAGAAGCTCCACGTGTAAGTCCCAGCATGGGAGACTCAGTAGCCTGACACTTAGGATGAGAAAAATCCTGCTCTGGGTGTCCATGCTGCTCTCCTGTGCTACAGAACTACACAGCAGAGCTGGGATATTAATTCACTCATTTGGAAGACAGAAGTTGGATTGGGTTGTTTGTCTGCAGCACTAGGTAACTTACTTTTGTGAACACTGCCTTGGCAAATTAGTTAGATCAGGGTGATTCCCTGCCTTCATCTCCTCATGAGCCTGCCATTTCCTTTTGTTCTGAGCTCATCCGTGTTTGGAAGGTAAATACATGGTGACCTTTCGAACTAGGCGCTTTTACAGTTTGCATAACACTGCAGATACATATGCCACGATAATAAATAAGTTAGAGCAATTATGGAATAAATCCTTGCCCCAGAGAGATACCCAGATGCAAAGGGCGGAGCATGCTGCCATACATAAAGTACAGCTCAACCAGAGAAGCCGTATTTTATTTTTGGCTGCAAACACCCAGATTTTTCAAGAGTAGTGAAGAAAGCCTAGCCAACAAGAGGAGGCTCCAAGGGCAAGCTGAAGGAAGTCAGAAAGCCAGAGGGGATGAGAAAGCAAGCAAAGGAGGTGTTTTACCACCATGTGAGGGTGAGGGCCCAAAGATAGGGGTTGAAAGAGGTGATGAGAAATGCCATGCTGGCTTAAAGGAAGTCATGGAAGAGAGGCTTTGAGTGTGACACCCAGTACTCTGCCATTGTCCTGCCAGGCCACCTTTGGCAAATAACTTCACCTTCATCTAACTTCCCTCTTCCTGTTGGTACATCATGGCACTCTGACTTGCAAATTCTTTGGAGTAAGACTATAATTTCTACAGGTACAGGAAGTGCCCAGTGCAAATAGGCTCTGAACTCAGATGGTGCATCTCTGTGGTGAAGGACAGGAACATCCAATAGAAGATGCAAAGCTTTGCATGGGCTTGGACACAGGCATGGCTCAGCTGTTAACAGGGACCAACA
This sequence comes from Motacilla alba alba, assembly GCF_015832195.1. Lineage (NCBI taxonomy): Eukaryota > Metazoa > Chordata > Aves > Passeriformes > Motacillidae > Motacilla > Motacilla alba. Next base: position 49,129,859 of record NC_052031.1, read on the forward strand.
GCTTGTGCTGTGGGATGAAGGAGAACAGGATGCTGGAGCAGAGAGGGCAACACCAACCACTGAGAGCACAGCTTGCTTGTGGCAGTGGGATACGTGAAAGAGCAATGAGGAGAAAGAAATGTTAGTATCATGGTATGTGGGTGGAGGTGGGGAAGAGACAGGCATTGGTTCGGTAGAAAAGGCAGGTGCTATTTTAGTCAGACTGTGTTAATTTCAGCTCTGATGTAACTGAATTTACGTCAATTTTAGTCAGTTGAATTACACAAAAAATTAATTTAGGCCAGTGAGTTGAGGTGAGAGTGATTCAGTCCAAAATAAGTTGTGGGGTGCAAGGAAGAGATACGAAGCAAGGTGAAGAACTGGAGCCATCCTGGATTTGGAGAGATGTTGAAGTAGGGAGGGTGGGGGTGAGAGAGGGCAAACCAGAGGGTGCAAAAGCAAACAAGCCACAGGACCCTGCAAGGATGTTTGCCAATGATTTTCATTGCAGCCTAGGACAATTTGCAAAGAAAGGCAGTCTGCTCCCTGAACTCTGTGTGTATTGGTTATTTCCATCTGACTCTTCTTATGGTCCACCTCCCCTTGCCACTCCTCTGGGCAGCCCGCACACCAACATACCATACTCAGAGTGTTCATAACAATTAAGCTTTTGTCTTATTATTTTGGTTTAATCACAAAAAAGTCCAGGTTTAACCTGAAGAACACTTTGGACCAGGGGTTCATAGGGCAACAGCTACATTTAGCAGAGTGGCTCCGATTCACTCACAGTGCAGCTTCACTGGAGTCGATGGAAATGAACTTGTTCCATTAATTCTCCAGAGACAGCATGAAAGCCAGATGAAACCAGACAGGGCCATTCTCACGCTGACAAATGCATCCACACCTTAACTCTTAACAACCTGCCCATGGAACACATGCAAAAAGCATCTGAAATACTTGGCACCATCTTCTAGATTTGCAAAGAAGCGCCTCTCAACAACCCGTAGCAAATAAAAGAATTCTGTCATTACACTAAACAAAATGAAAACAAAAAATAATTTAACATATCTTTTGCTTCCTTCCCATTTCACTAAATTTCTTTCTCTTAAATGAAAAGCATATGCTTTTCATTTATTGTTTCTGATCCTTCTTAAATTGGTGTTTACTTTCTCATAATTCCATGTACTGAGAAAATCTAACACCCATGAATCCCTGGGGTTTCTTTCCTTTCCCCTGTCCTCATTTCCCCTAGCTTTTATTTTCCCTTTCCTTTTTTTATATTTTTGTTCTTTGAAATAATGATCTTCAATTGCATTTCATTTTCATTCTCTTCCTCTCTAGCTTGCTCACATTTTCATTCTTCTGTTCTCTTGTCCTTTGTTCAGCGTTAGATTTAGTTGAGAGAAGAAAGTCAGTCGGCTCTCAGGTTAAAGAGGAACTTCAACCATTTCTTTGACACATACCCCAAACTTGGCTCCACCAGTTTTCCACCTTCCACAAATACTCAGTACTGCATGAGAAATAAACACCTACAAAGTGCTTTCAACTCATATTCAATCACCACAGTAAATACAAACTCTCTTCTGTAATATTCAATCATTATATTTAGTCCTAATATCATGCTTTTCATCTGCAAACACCCACACAAGCATTGGTTAATTTGTCCTCACAGCAGCCCTGACAGGTAGGTAATTACCTGTTATTATCTCCATTTTACACATAAGGAAACTCTGGGTGAAATGATGAAATTCCTAACAAGCACATATACCCACAAATCTAAGCAGGCACTAACTGAATCTGCTACAGACACACACATACACACAGTTGTCCACAAACATTTTAGTGTACACTGAAAATTAGGGACCCACAAGCTCAGTGTAGGACAGGAGAGAGATGCTCGCTTGGCATATTATACACAAGAAAAGGAAATTCTCAGACTGTGAGATTGCCCTGGACAGCAGAGGAGAGGTGCTGGAAGCAAACTGCCAGCTCTCCACAGCACATTTTGTATTTTCTGGGCAGCATTTTATGACCTCCCATTCCTGCAGGTGAGCAAATGTGCAAGGTGAGCTCCTCCTTGCCCCCAGGTACCACCAAGGTTTGATTTAATGTTTCCAGTTTCACAACTGGTGACTGCCCTCGTGCTTATCAACACTTGTTTCTGACCAGAAGTTGGGAAAACACTGTCATGCAAAACTCCCAAGTGAGCTCCTGACCTGTTTGAATGCTAATGACCTCTTAGTGCTGTATCCCACTCATTCTACTGCCTATCAAGCTGTCAGGATGGGAAGATAATAGACCTTGCGGACCACAGGCAGCCGCACACACAAGCCCATAGAAATAGGGAAGAAACATTAGTGGGGAAGTCAGAGAAGGAAAATGAAGATCTGAGTAATTGCCTTTGATCCAGGATGTCAGCAGCCCACAGCAGAGTATCCTGTGTGCAGCAACTCCCCTACACCACAGGGACAGGACGCTCTGTTCCCATCCCACGTGGTGCTCTCCCCACAGCAGCCCTTGCACTGCAGAGGCTCCAGGGACACCACAGAGCTCATTTCAGAGGGTCAGATGCTCAGGTGCAGTTAGACATTGAATTCCCACTTATGCAAGGCAGTTCCACTGCAACTATTAAGCATGAGATGCCATTAATATAGATATATTTGATGTGGAAAATAAAGACCTGTGTAAGGATTTGGACCTTTGTGACTGCTCGTTTCATTGCCCTCCATTCAGTGTGACACCGAGGCTCTCATGGACTTAAAGTCATTGCTCAATGAAAAATACCCTCTTATCTTCCCCTATTAGTTTCTTCTTATTTTCTGAACCCATCACAGCCTCTCTCAGCACAGAGATGTCCAGGGAATTGATTCCATGTTGTCTTCCTTTCACCCCTGCTGTTTTGGATATGACCAGAGACAAAGCCATAGGACAGAGTTTGCCAAGATTAACATACATTGCTTATTGCATAAAAACTTACTCAAGGCCCCCTCTATTCCCTATATCAATTTAAATGTTCTTAAGTCTGTGTCATTGCTGTATTTGGTTTTCTCTGTCAGTTTTCTGCATTTTCTAATTAGGATCCTTTTTTTTTCCCTCCCCAGTTGACATATTTTAATTTTTAATTTCAAATTGCTGCCTCAGCTTTGCCACTAAGCCAGCACAGGCTGCTGCTTCCTAAAACTTAGACAATGACACCAAGGCTGAAACTTCACAAAGTTCTGCCAAAGCTGCTGACTCTGGATTCCTGCATCCCATGTATTCTCTCTCCTTCATCCCTTATTAATTGGGATCAAGCATTCATACCTCAGGAGTGACCTGAGTGACTTCCAGGCTAGTTTAAGGCCTGAGCATCTGCGCAGATGTTGAGGGGAGGCCAGCCCTGTATTGCAAACTACAAGCTGACAAGGTGAGACAAAATGATTGTTCCTGGTAAGAACTGTGGTCCTACAATTGTGCTATTCCTGTTGACTTGCCTGAACACCTCTTATCACCGGCTGGAAGCTGCAAGAGCTCTGGGGCACAGCCACAGTGCCAGCACCACAGGGCCTTGGCCTGGATTTAGCATTCCCAAGTGTTTACAGAAACCTGGAAGCAGTAAGAATAAATACTAAAATAATTCTTACAAAACTTAGAACCCACACACACAGAAAGAGAGAGAACACTCATGTCCATGGTAGGTGTAAGGAAATGGAAAGCAAATCTCCAAATCTACATACTCTTGAGAAAGGAAGTGATGGGGATGGTGGACGTCAGGAACACTGTACAAGGAATTTAAGAACCAAATGAAGGATTTAAGCTGTGGATGCAGGATGAAGATATCAGAAGCTACAGTGCTGAAGACAAGAAGTCCCAGCTGATGTGGGAGCGTGAAGGGAGACAGTGGCATGATGCAAACAGGAGGCTGAGGTGACTGAGCTGAGCCAGTCTGGCCTTGTCCACACCAGGAACAAACCTCCTATGGGAAAGAGGACAACCGCTCATGAACTGGAGTTTTGCAACCATGCTCAAAGTAACAGGGTGGTGAACACAAATGTGAATTTCTCATACACAAAAGACAGCTGCATTAAATGAAACATAACGAAATTAAATTAAAGGAGATCTCAAGATTTCATTTCCTTTCATGAGATGAAAATTAAAGGAATGTATCGAAACTTATGCGAATGAATTTAAATGAAATGAAGTGCAATGAAATGAACATAACAAAATGAATTTAGATGAAATCTCAAGATTTCATTTCCTTTCAAGAAATGAAAATTCAATGAAATAAACTGAAAATGAAAAATGAAATTAAATCAAACGTCAAAGATGAAATGAAATCAAACATCAAAAAATGAAGTGAACTGAAATGGAACTTCATGGGATGAAAGAAAAAGAAATTAAATGACAAAATGAAAGGTAATGTAACAAAATGAAATCAAATTAAATTTGTCATTTTATTTCCTTTTAGAAAATGAAATCTCGAGATTTTATTTAATTTCATTTTTTTACATTTCCTTTCTTTTTAAATTTTTTCATTTCATTTTTTGCACTTTCATTTATTTTCATGATATACATTAAATTTAATTTCATTCCTTGACTTGTCATTTCTTTTTTCTTTTTCGTATTTTAAAATTCCATTTAATTTCCTTTTATTACATGAAGTTTCATGTTATTTCATTCCTTTCTCTGTCATTTCACAAAAGAAAATTAATTCTTGAGATTTCATTTAATTGCATTTCCTTATTTTTAATTTTCTTTCAATCAATTTTATTTCATTTCCTTCCTTTAAGTTACGTTTCATTTGTCTTCATTCCTTGAATGACGATTCATCTCATGAATGGAAATGTCTAGATTCTTACATTTCACTTCATTTCGTTCCTTGAAGTTTTATTTTATTTCACTCGATTCCTTGATTTTTTATTTAATTTCGTTTAATTTCATTCAGTGAAGCTGCATTGATTTTAATTTCATTCCACTTGATTTTTCATTTCATTTCTCGGAAATGCAAACCGCCCATTTTTGTGTCCTGGAACCCTACCTCTTATTTTTGGAGCCCTAAATTCCAGGTGTTTATGTCTGGCGTTCCAGGGTTTGTGAAACGCCTGTGCTCCACAAGCGATGCGCATTTTAAATGAGAATATGCAGCAATTATTCTGGTCAGCTGACGCTGAAGATTTCAACTGGTGAGCCCTGGCGAGCTCTGCAGCCTGATAAACGTGACCGATGGCTGCACCGCACCCAGGGAGAGAGGCAGCAGCAACAAGGGGCACTGAGAATTGATTCAGCGATCTCACAGGGCAGCGAGGCATCTCTCGCTTGTATTCTTTTACTCCTCAAAACACTTGAGTGTGATCCATTCTCCTCGGAGTTAATGTTGAGCATAGCTTGAATGACTGAGAGTTTGACTATGGTCAAATTATTTTGTTAAAAAAAAAAAAAAAAACCACAAAAAAAACAAACCAAAAAAACCCCAACCAAAACCAACCCAAAATTCCTACAGCTGCTGAACTGGAGCTTCTGCAGGCTTCCATGGAGGAGAGGCACTGTCTGCGGCACATCTGGGCTCTCTCTCCCTTTCCTGCCTGCACTCCGATCTCCCAAACGACCTTTAAAGAGAGGATCCCCATCTCTTGTAAAAGCTTTCTGGCGACCTCACTGCCAGCTAAGTTTTCCTTTTGCTGAGTCCGCAGCCTAGCAGAGGTGATCTAAGAGCTCCTGCTGCCCGGACGGGGAGGCCGCGTCTTCCCATTGCCCCTCCTGGCTGTGCATTCCCGCCGCTCGCCCTGCGCTGGCTCTGGGCCTCTTTGTGCAGCCTTCGGTGAGCTGACTCAACTCATTACCCCGGCAAAACCCAGCGGATGCCTTTGTGCAGGGCGGCAGCAAGCCGAAGGACTGACTCACCCGCTCGGATGAAATCACGGCCATTGTTATTAGCAGACCATCTCCGTCCGATAAAGCGCAAACAGCTGCCTTCACAATGGCAAGCTCAGATACGCAGCTACAGAGCTGAGTCTCTGCTGCCGCACATTCCTCTTATTCACACCTCTGCCAGGTGAGCGCGGAGAGCTCCTAATGCACAACGAGATACACGCCCACTCAGCTCTGATGAAAGTGACTCTCGAAGGGGCAGAACAAAGGGCACTTTCTCAAACCCTTAGTGCTGGTAGCAAACTTACAGTTGATTTTTTCTCCTCCATAAATGTTTATGAGAAAAACAAACAAAAAAAAACCCCAACAACAAACAAACAAACAAAACCCCCCATGTTGGTGCAGTCTACTTCTAATTCAGCATTTCACAACCAAACCTTTGGTATGCTGCAAAAAACATCAACATCATCCCCCCCAACCCAAACAAAAACAACATCACCACCACCAAAACTCTGGCAGAAAACATTCAGTCACAAGAAGGGGCACCAAGCACTGATTCCTGCTGTATGTTATTACCTGTTGGCGCTGCAGTAGTACTCACCTTGGAATCTGACCAGGAAAAGAGACTGGTTAGTAGCACAAGGAAATGATGACACATTCAGTACAGCACAGTCATAGAAGATATATTGCAAATGACCTCTAGATCAGGAGAGAAGGTATCTCATATTTTTCCTGGGTTTTCCTTTTTCTTCTCCTTTTCTGTGGCTAGATATAGAACCACAGAATTCATAGATGTGCATGAATCATAGACATCACTGAAAGGTTTCAGAAGCACCACTTAAACAGACTCAAACTTCAGTCATTGTATCAGGACTCATCATTTTATAGCTTTAAGTGCACAGTAGCAGATTCACATCGTAAACTGCTTTTCCTCCCCCATTTTTACTCTTGTTTTTGTTTGTGACAAACAAACTCACCATGGCTGTATCTTGCACAAATCCTGGTGGAAATGAACCTACTTGGACTAGCGGGGAGAAGCCGCAAGAGACTTGGGGATCTTTTAATTTGTCTGTTTCTTCTTCCTCCCTTTGTTGCCTGGGCTAATTTTATTTTTGCATGTCTACAAGGATTCCTGCACGCCTGCCATTTGTGAAATTTTGCATTTTCACGTTGGCAGGCTGGACATTGACCAAGCACCTCTCACTTGCACACTGGCAGCAGACAATGCGCTTTGAATTTTCTCTGCGCGCAAAGGTCAGTGACCCTTCCTCATTCACTTGCCGGTTTCCCTGCTATCCTGGAGCTCACAGATAAGTCATTGGCTGTTTTCTGCTGGCAATTCTGCTTATGTAAGAAACTTCTTTTGCATTTGATGCGAATTAAGGCTCATGAGTTCTGTCACATAAAAGTTGCCTCTAAAAAATTGGAGAAATTGGCAATGCTCTGCCTTCTTCTTCAGGGCTGTTAAAGGCTTTGTCATGCACTCAGTTCGTGGTTCCCCAATGAAATGCAGAGTTTTCAGCAGCAAGGACAGGCTGGGTGTCAGAAGCTTTTTAGTTCATGTCTGTGTTTTAACCAGTAAATGTAACTGCCTGGATCACCTAGAAAACACTAATGGTTTTGACTGACCTCCATGGGGTTTCATCTAAAAGCACCTGAGCCAATTGCTTTGAACAAATATTTGAAATGAGATGTCTGCAGAGCACTTTCTCTCAGCACAGAGGCACAAGCTGGGCCACGGGCCCAGGAAGGGCAGCAAGGTGATGGGCTGCAGCTGCAAGGAGGTGCATGAGGACTTCTGGGGCTGCACTGGGCAGGGATGGGCAGCACTGCCAAACACTTCTCACACCTAGTGTGGTGTAACCCAGGCACCTCCACAAAGAGCTGCAGAAACAGGAGTCTGAGCAGAGCCCTATTCCAGATGGCCACAGGTCTGTTCCACCAGACATCCTTGTTGTCCCTATGATGTGACACTGACATTACTAAAGACCTGCTGCTTCCGAGCTGGGGTAGAGGTCACCCTTCCCCTCGCTGCTGGACTACACCTGCTGTGCCATTGCTCCTGCAGTGCAAAATGTCCCAGCTGATGGCACATTGCTGTTTGAGGCTGTTCAAGCCATGTAGTCCAGGCTGCTGGATCTTTTGCTTCTGACATCCTCAGTTACTCTCCACAAGGGCTGAAGGCAAAAGGGCCTTTCTAGAGCCTGCAGCATTGGGATCCTATTCGGGAGGAAGGATGAGAGGTGCCACTAAACAGAAAAAAATCATTAACAGGTAGCCGTTGTGAAAAGCTTCAAATTTCCTCCACAGCCCACTGAAACCTCCATTTAAAAAACAGCAACCACCACCCATGAACTTGTTTTCCTGGCACAAGAGGCTGGCATAGCAGCCTGAGCAGGTGCTGACATGGTGGCAGCCCTGAGGATCATCTCCCTGGAGCTCCTACCTGTGAGCAGTCCAATGGGAAGCAGCCCTGATCCCGTGGTTTCTGCAGCGTGCTCCAGTGAGCACAGCTGCTACAGCAAACGTGTACACCAATGCAGAGAGACCTGTCTTTTGTGGCACAGAAAACTGCCTGCACATCTTTCACATCAAAAGAAATTTCCATTTACTCTTTTTAGCCCAGCCTTATTAATCACAGAGACATTTCCAAGCAAAATATGGATTTGCAGCAGAACACAGGCAAAAAAGTTCATTCAGACAGGAGAAAGCACAGCTCAGCTGTGCTCATCAAACTTATTTTACCATTTACAAGTCCAGCTTCCTCTGTTTCATTTGTTATGTTTGCCTTCCCACATACTTTTCCTACTTTTATCTCAGTTTACATTCTCTTCTCTCATTAACTGTCTTTCTTGCTTAAGAAAAATAAACAAAATACTATTCTGGCTTTCCTCTTTATCCCTTCCCATTTTAGATTCACAGTGGACTCTCTTGAGATATTCCAGAGGTTTGGTTCTTTCCAAAACATTGGCAAATGTCAGGTAAGGTCAGTGCAGCACTGTCACCTTAAGGCTCCAGTCCTAGGTTGCTAATGTGTGCCTCTTGCACGGGCAACAGACTCTGAGGTGTAAATGAATCACCACAATATTAATAAGGATTGTGCTACAATTAAAACCTGTTGGAAGAAAGAGCAGGAAGGTCGGCAGGGTATGTGGTTAGAGGAGAGGAGTGTCTCTCTCTTTCCTTATGAAGTGGCCTGATCTATGAGAGAGAGGATTTCATGGGCAGAAAATGGCATGGGACACAGAAAACGTCTCCATCCTACAGCCCCTTCTATCGCCCCAAAATTCCCCACTTTGCCCACACCTCCCCTTGTATCTGGAGTCTCCACTGACTTGGGAATAGCCACAATCCTTAGCACTGCTCTTTTGCTGGGAGAAAGACGACTTTTACTGTGGGAGGGTACAAAAATGCAGGCTGACACCTGTGCCTCCCAGCTCCTGCCACGGGCAGTAACTGCAGCAGCACTGCAAGGCCAAAAGCAGAGGCAAGAGAGACTGGGCAAGGCAGCCCCGAGCCTGGCCCCTGCTCAGGGCAGCAGAGCAAGGCACTGGTGGAGTTATCACAGATGCCGGGAGGCTGTCACCTCCTGGTAATTTTGCTGTCATTAGGTGCTGCTCATAATGAGAAATCCTGATTTTACTGTGGTTCTGGTATGTTGTCCATAATTAGCGTGCAGTCCTTTAACACTAATTACCTTAGGTATTAGTTCCTTAGACATCAATTCAAAAAATCACGTGAAAATTTACCTCTTCCTCAAATGAGTCATGAGTTAACACGGGGGTACTTACAATGCACTACTTAGACTTGCTTAATTAGTTAATCTCTGTAAAGGGGTTTCAAATGTATGAAGAGCTATCAAACTGCTAAGTGCATTATCTTCAATTAATTTTGTGCAACTACATCTTCACTACCAAGAGGGTCTTTAGAGTGCTGAGGAAAGGAAAAGGAGACATTGCTTCTGATTTTAAAAGTAACTAATACAGAAAAAAGGGAATTAATTGAAAGATGATTTGACATGATGGGAATAATTGTGAATACACCATTTCTTTTGTTTCAGCCAGAGCTGAATATGAAAGATTCATTATTTTTATTCCTCCTTTGCCTTTGTTAGTCTCTGGTTTCTTGGTTCCATCTCCTCTTGGCCTTAATGCTCTCCCTCTCCCTCACTGAGTATTAACCCTCTCGTTTTCAAATTTATTACTACCTTAGGAGAAAACCAACCAACACACAGAAAGGTTAAAAAAGGCCAAATCACACCAAACTGCTCTTCAAACTGGAGTCACTAAGGTTACACCCTCATGCAAATCTTAAGGGATCTTGTTCCTGAAGAAGCCTCATAGACTTCCCTTCAGAAGAAGACACCAAAGGGCCAGAACAGAGCTCCTGCAAGAGAACAGGGCCACATCCAGCCCAGGCAGTCGTATTCCCTGGACCACTGTGGTAGCCATTAAGTTCTTACTGAGTCTTTCAAAGTTTTCTATTCTCTATAGAGCTTATGTGCCTTGTTAAATATTCTCATTTTACTTCACCCATTAACAATCTGCTTTTGGTGGAGTTCTCTCAAAATGGGTTCTTTGTGCTAATACTCTGTCTAGCTGGCAGCTTTATTCAGGCCAGCTACATTGAATTGGCCTTCCCCAAGAACCTATTTCCTGAGTTCTTTTTCTTCCTTTCTTCCACCGAGACTAACAAAAAATAAGAACTTTTTTTTTTTTTCTGAGTCTGATTTGTGTTTAGAGGTTTTCACTTGCCTATTCTTTCTTTTTCAATAATGATTAATTATCACTTCTCCTTGCTGACTGCTGAGGTCCCACATGTGAAAAATTCAGGCAGCTTGTTTCATATCAATATGCCTGAGCAGTGGTTATGCAGTAGAGTCCCCATCACAGGGTTTGTGAAGGGGACAGGTAATGTGCATTTGCAATAAATTTTTATCACATCTGGACATTCACTCAGCAGTTCTTTGAAAACCTATTAATTTACCTTATTTTATCCAAAAGAAACTGGAATAGAGAATAGACTATTAGATGGCTACAGCTTTATTCTCTGCATACTGTAAAATAACAGCTTAACCTGTTGGATGAGACATTTCTGTAGTAAGTCAGATTTGTGTACATGGTGATCCTCAGCACAGCAAGTTCTCAGGGAAAGAACTTCTGCCACCAAACCAGAGAAACCTCTCCAATCCCTCCCCAGTTCCGTTCTACAAAAGGAACCAGTGAGGGATATTAATTGTTATCCAATCCAGTGGATACTAATTTAGCTGAAGGGCCTGATCTGCTCTAATCAGACTATCTAGCTGAAGGTAGGTACCCACGAAAGCAGCTTGAAAATGGCTAAGTTGTTAGGGGGTACAGAATGAAGAGCAGGCCTACGAGAAGAAGCAAAGAAAGCTTCTTGTCCTCCCATATCTTCACCACTTGCATGTTTGTACAAAAGCTTAAGGGTTCCTCCCCTTCATCTGGTATATCCATACAGACCATACACACAGTGTGAGATGGGTAAGCCAGAAACTATTAAGAAAATAGTTAAACTAGAAGAAAGCCAGGAACTATTAAGGAAAGTCTAGATTGTCTCAACCTTAACCTAAAGCCCTAAATGAACGATTATTGTGGTGGCCAAGGATCATTTAATTCACTTGGGTGTCCCTCCTGCCTCTGACAGAAAGGTGGAATGGAGCCTGAAGAGACTGTGACTGCTACCAGATCCAAAATGAAGGGATAGGGGTCCCTGAATACTGAACCTGAAGTTTACCAGAAGCCTGACATTCCTGAGAGGCATTTCCACAGAATAAACCTAATTGTAGGAGCTTATCAACAGTTAGCCAAAGAGGTGACAGGGCAGGGAGGACGCAGCAAAGTCTCTCTGAACAGTCCAAGATTTTTGCTCCCTCCCCTTCATGACTGTGGAAAAAAAAGGGGTAAAAAATTTCTTCCTCAAAGGGTTCGCTTTCATACCAACATTTCAAAAGATCAATTGCCAATAAATTAAGACAAAACAAAAAACAATGTATGTCCTGGTGGCAAGGGAAGATGCACTCCTTCTCTGTCCCTGTCATGTCAGAAGAGCAGCTCCAGCAGAGCCCTCTGGGCCATACTGTGCCCTTACAGCAGCACTGGTGTGACGTAGTTGGCAGGAAAGAGACCCAGTTCCCCACGCAGGCGTCCTTTCCACCAGGATGGGTTGGAGCTGTCCAGGACCTCTAGGATGTCCCCAGTGCGGAAGCCCAGCTCATCGTGCTCCATAGCATCAAAGTCGTACAAGGCACGGACCCACAGCGTTCGCTGGAAAGGAGAGAAGAGACAGGCAGGGAACAAGGAGCCAGGACTTTGAAAGATCATCTTTGTGACCCCTCTTAAGACCCAGTAAATATATTCACTACGCAAGGACAAGCAGTGCTGAATTTAGACCAACTTGCAATTAAAACAGGAAGTGGCCAAGATGCCACGAAGGAGGGACCAATTACCTGGGACACCCGAGGGACGGTGTTTGGTTTCTCAGCAGCCTCAGTGTATTTGTGGGTATTTGCACCATAAGGTGAAAAGCCAGACTGAGAGCAGGTCCTTAGGAAATTGTGTTCTCATGGCTCTGCTGCCTCTGCCCTGCAAGGGCAGCCAGCACAGCCACATCTGAAGCCAGTTATGGGAGCACAGAAGGATTCCCACCTGAGACCTGCTGGGCTATAACTATTAGGAAACAGCTCTAGGGAGCTGGCCTGGTGCTGGTACAGATATAAAAATGTGTCCTCGGCCAGTTGAGGACTGGGAGAGCCAGCACACAGGCAAGAGTAGAAAATATTGTAAAGAAGGATAAAGAAGGATACTTGTTCTTTCAGGCACTTTTGGGGCATAGGGAAGGGTCTTAAACCTTCTTCAGACTCTCCCCAAGGTCAGGTCCCCAAGGTCCAAAGGATTTAGTGTCTGTTTGGGTATACCAGTTTATTTGGAGTGTGCACTGTAATATGCACTATGGTTAGTGCATATTTCTAAATGGACTTTGCAGTCGAACTCCCACTTTGGCCAGAAATCATATTTTAAAGGACATAGCTTGGGCTTCTTTCTGGGAAATTGTTGGCATCCACACCACAGGGCATGGATAATTTAGGAGGTATGTCTGGCAGGGACAGAGGGAGAGATCTGTTTGAAGGCAGACAAATTTTGATAAATCTTCTATTCAGGGCCCTGCTTAGACCTCGCCCCTAGTTATTTAGTTGGACATGCAGAACTTCCTATAATTGGATTTGTGGCTTCTACATCACTGATGGGATGTAGCAGGCAAAAGCATGTTGTTATTCATTGTCACAGCCTCTGAGAGATAAAAACCACTGTATTTTAAGCTGGATTACAATAAAGATTCAGGGCTTTTGCCAAGAAAAGAGGCATGGCCCTATTTTTAACATGTTCCAAATCATCTAATCCAATCTGGTCTTTTTCACTCATTCTTGAGAAAGGTCTGCTGTCCTTCCCTTCTCTCCTAGGTTCTCTGGTTATGGGCTAAGCTGGACATTTCTTCAAGGAAGAGGAGCATCCTTAGGTCACACTGAACTGATGGGGAAATACTTTGTAGCTAGCAGTGGAGTCACAGGCTGAGGCAGAGAAAGACACCACATTCTGTGTGGGCATTCACATAGTGGGACTTAGCAGAGCAGATAGTGACTGAAGGTCAAGTGCCAGGTTTGGATCCCGTAGGGAGGTGGTCTGGGGTGTCTGCAGAGACACATCTGCATCACACCCACATCCACAGTGATAAGGGGCTCTGACAGCCAAGGGTATCGGGTAGGTGAGTCCTGCTTTGATGGCAAAGGAGGCCTGAGAGATGTGCCAGGCACAGTCAAATAGAGCTGGGTGGTCTCAGGCCTTCTCAGGACTGCAGCAAAAATTAAGGAAGAGACAGTGTGGCTACAAGTGCATTGCAAGACAGGAGGAGCACTGTAGCATGGTATAGCATCATGAGGCTGCTCTACATAGAACTTAAAAAATGTACTGCACATTTAGCTACTGACATCAGTCACTGCCTGGCTGTGGTGGCAAAGATAACTGAAAGCCCTGTGCATTAATGGACATGAAGTTCTACTAGAAGAGATCATTAGGCTTTCAGAAATGTCTTCTGCTGGACTGGTCTTGTGCTTGATCAAAATCCATGGGTGAGTTTGTGCTCATTCCAGTGTCCCAGATGGGGATTGTCCCTATTTTGCTGAGCTCATGCTAAGTTCCCTCTTCCACTGAGACTGCATAAGACTGACCTTGAGAGCAGTTACCAGAACTATGCTCACATAACACTGTAGTCCTACCCTCAGAGTGTCCCAGGAGCAAGTTCAAGTGGCAGGGATAAAGTCATGAGACTCAGAAATGTCTCGTAAGACATGGCCTGGCAGGCAAAATACACTACTTCTCATGCAACCTCCATGTAGGTGACACTGTCCAGACTGCTTGGCCATTGCTAAAGGACTGACTTGGGCAGAGGAGGCCTTCCAGGTGCATCACCTACCGGTGTCTGCTGGTGCAGTGGGTCTGTGTGTCTCCGTTGCATAGCTCCTGCACTTCCTTGGCCAGGATCCCTTAGTCTATGCATCATGTCGTTCCTGTCCAGACTCCCACCATATCTTTCCTAGAAAGAAAAAAGCAGCAGAAAAGTCATGTTGCTGTGGTTTTGGCTGGAATAGAGTTAATTTTCTCTGTAGCAGCTGGTATAATGCTGTGTTTTGGATTCAGTATGTGAATACTGCTGATAATACACTAATGTTTCAGTTGTTGCTAAGCAGTGGCTCACTCTAAATCAAGGGCTTCTCAGTGTCTGGCCAAAGGGATATTCCATACTCTAGAGCATCATACCCAGTATATAAACTGGGTGGGGTTGGCCAGAAGAGGCCAATAACTGGTTAGGGACTGGCATCAGCCAGTGGGTGATAAGTAATTGTATTGTGCATCACTTCTTTTTCTTGAGCTTTATTCCTCTCTCTCTTTTTGTTATTTCCTTTTAAATAAACAGAAAATTATAATAACAACTATTTTTATTACTACTACTACTACTACTACTACTACTACTACTACTACTACTACTACTACTACTACTATTTACTCTATTTCAATTATTATTTTGTTCTTATCTTAACTCACGAGTTCTACTTTTTCTTGATTCTTTCCCTACTCCCACCCGCAGGAGGAGGAGTGAGTGAGTAGATGCATGGTACTTAGTTGCTAGCTGAAATTAAACCATGACACATATATATTCTGAGATGTATAAATGAGGGGATCTAAGTGTTGTTAGCAGGCAAGGAGTCAGGACCAAGCCCACACATTAATAATTTTAGATGTCTGCTTCCAATAAAGTCCCTGTGCTCCAGTTCTGTAAGTAAATGATCCTCATGGAAGAGGTCAGCTTAGACTGTTTTATTTTGGATTTCAATTTTAGTAACTGAAAGTTGACTCTCCTCAGCTGTGTTTCACAGCTGCTGGGACAAATGGTCAGAGAGGGGCTTCTTTGGTCTCTAAGACTTTTGGAGAAAAATTAAGGTTGTTCTAACTGACAAATAAAAGCCATGCTTGCAAGGGGACTTCAGCCAATCTGGAGTTATTATAACCCAGTCCTGTCCACTCCTTGCTCTTCCTCTGTCCCATATGCTGGGGGAACATCAGTTGTGCTGGTGCAGCTGACTGTATCTGAAGACTCACTACTTTACTTTTTCTTGGGCTGCTCCATAGTGTAAAGGACAGCAAGCAGGCCTATAAATCTAGTAGCCAAAATAGCCAAAGAAGAATGAGACAAAATCAAATTCAAAGAGAAGTAGCCATAAGACCACACATCTAAGTCATATCAACACAAACTGGCCCAGGTAGATGGAGAAAAGAAGTAGGAAACACCTAGGAAACAAGTTCTCTTTTGTGTGCACAGCTGAGAGATGCAGATTATTGACAAAATGACTGCTCACTCGCCACCAAGCAATGAAAGCCAATGTTTCATATGCCTGGGCTTGATGGCCCAGCCCCTTGTTTCTGGTAGTACCTGTTGCTGCTGCAGTATGGGAACAGGATGCTCTAAGTATCTCTTGGATATAGAATGATCTTCTCCAGCTGCTCCTCCCATGTGGAATCCTTCCCGACCTATCCGTTCCAGGCTCCCACCACGCCTCTCCTGAAGGAAAAAAGATCACAAAAGTGAGATCACTTCTTACCACATCCTTGACTAAAGCCGTGCAGTCATTGCACACTGAGCACTACCACTACCCACTACTCTGCAGGCTCTTTCAAATAAAAGACCCCGCCTCTCTGAACAGAAGAACAAATCAGGAATCCTGTATTTTAGATCTTTGTCGTAGCCACTCTCTATCTGAAGTCAGGGTAGTACTGGGAGGTGCTGGGCTGAAAATATGGCTACTGATGTGAGGATCAGCACAGGAGCCAAGCTCTTTCTTGAAATACTGCCCTTAGAATTCATTCGTCTCTGCACTAATATCTATATTGCAATCATTTTATCATATGGCTGTAGCATCTAAAAATTTCAATTGTGAACAGAAACTCCACTGTGATGAGTGCCAAACATACTCTGCTGTGCCCATCACCATAATAAATGTACAGAGAGTTTGCCAAAGCAAACTTGAGTTCTGTTCTTTCATTTGTCTGTCTGCATCTTGGAACAAATGCATCTCTTTCCCTTCCTGCTCACAGTCAGCCCAAACAGGTTGCTATACTGATATACATGCATACAGGCTTTGCTTCCCCATGCACAGAGACTCGTCGCTGTGATCTCTCTCTCACAGATCCCAGAGCCTCTATTTTAAAACCTTACTAGAGCATTTTTAAAGCTCTGTATAAGTGGCCTAGAACAAGACAACAACCCAGGCCCATTCTTCAGACTGAAAAATGTATCATCTCTCATTTTGAGCCAGCAAGAATGACCCACATGCAGCCTATAAAACTTTACTGCTGTAGTCAGCAGGTCACATACTTTCTGCCTTGCCTCTACTTGCACATCCTGGTAATTTAATATCAGAGTCCGTTTCCCAGTAAAGCAGCACTTTGGTTGCTGCAGTGACCAGGCATGTTCACTCCCAGTACAGGGAGTGCAAGGTGTAGCAGCCTCTCCTATGTCATTTGCTTGTTCCCCTGGCACAAAACCAGGCATTCATTGGACTGGGATTTGTCTGCCTTCTCAAACATTGACTATACCTTCCCTGAAGGCACATCTTGTTCCCAGATCTCCTATGTTCTTCTCAGCAGTACTTTCCAGTTCCTAGCAGCCAGGTTAACTGCTCCAGGTTCTGCCCTCTGTTCCTCCACATTCCTTTTACTGTGTTTGCTCAGTAGCAGAAGATGGACAATTCTGAGCAGACAAACTTGCAGGTGTAGTTGTACTCTGGGTGCGTGCAAGGACACTAAGAAAATAGACTCAAATTCTTCGCAGTCATAATCCACCAGTCAGCTCTGTACCTGCCCTTAGGACATCTAGGCATTTCAGTAGGGTAAATCCTGCTTCCCTTGGAATCTTAGAATTTCAGCTCTGAGGTCTTAGCACAGCTTTAACAAAGCCCCTCTATTCAGATTTGAAGAATCAAAACATTCTGCTCAATTATACAACTCTACATACCACTGAATCCACTAAGAATCTGTGTCTCAGGCCCCACCAGTGTAGTTAAGTGGCTGGATTTCCAGGGACAGACTGTCTTCCTCCTCATCCTGAGACATTCTCATGGGATGAACTCCTTACACAGAAAGGTTTCTGACTGAGAAACTCTTAAGGACAGTTTGTGTTTACCTTTTCTTCTTGGCTGTTGTCCCTTAGGAAGATCTGTTTCTGCCTGGAGATGGAAGTTGTCTTGTAGTAGTCCACCAGCTTGTTTAGCGAGTGAAATTTCTCTGTCCACAAGTAATAGCTACCCTTTGAATCCCTCATCACTTTGAAGTGTTGCACATCATCTTCATGCCTGGATCCCAATGGAAAAGAGATCATCAACAGATTGCACTTTTACCTTTCTTGAAAAAGTGTTTTCTAGAAGGGTACCAAATCTTCTTGCCTGGCCAAATCTAGACTTCTGGAAAGTCATGCAATAGCAGTCCTTGTGCGTACTGGACCCAGATGTGGCTCTGTTTCAAAAGACTCATTGATTTGCAACCACAGAGTGCCCCAGGGCTGCCCAGTCACAAAGGACTATCAGAACAAAGCGTAGGGTTTTAAACCCTCTCTTTTGAAATAAAGGTCACAGGAGCTTCCAGGGTGAAAAAGTGCGGTTGTAGTCTACCCAAATGCCTCTGCAGGTCCTGTTAACATCTAGTCTGCATTGGCTGTAAGACCTGTATTACACCTTTACACACCATGGGGATCACCACTATATGCAGACACAGTCATGTGAAGCCATACACTAAACTTTAAGATGGTAAAAAAGCTAGTGTAACTAGATTCTAGTGTAACTAGTGTTATCTAGTGTAACTAGATAAATCTTGTGTAACTTACTACAGGTCATTCTCCCTATTCAAAAAGAAAAAAAAAAAAAGGAATTTTCTGATGCTGTTACAAGCCAAATTAACAATCTCAACCTTCTGCCCCTTATTGCCCCTGCACCTCCCCTCCTCTCACCTCTTGTCTGATGTGTACAATTCCTTTTTGCATCACACGTGATCTGGCTTTGGTACCCACCTCCTTGCCCTGTGCAACTCCAGGCACTCAAAACACTCTTCTCAGAGGCTACATCTGCACAAATAAACTAAATGGGGACAGGCAGGGACTGAATGCTATCCTTGACTGTTACAGCCCCAAGCTGTTGAAGTGTTAGCATGGTTGTGGTTTAAATGGAAAAGCCCTCCCTTAGATAGTGCTGGGCCATGGTTAGAAAGAACAGGCCAGGAGCTGTTCACAGGGAGCTGCTTGAATACAGCTCTTCTGTTTGGTGAGGAGAAGAGGGTGTAGCCATACAGATTTGACCTCTAGTTCACTGCTTGACTTCAGGGCCAGAGAAAGCCCGACTGTGCTTGATTTGCTGGTGTTAATTGGTGCAAATGTAACCAGAATGTTTTCCTGCATTCCTTCTGGATACTTTTTGAGCTGCCTGAATCAGCACGTACATACCACTTGGAAAAGACTAATCATGACTTGTTAATCATGACTCTAATTTAAAACTGGTTATCAACTATTTGACTGAAAATTGGGAAATCAAATATCATTTAAGAGCTCTGCTTTGAAGCAAATGGACTCATAAGTGCCGGGCTACAGCAAGCTGCTGAAATGCAGCTGGGCTGCAAGCAATGAAAAACCAGTCCTTGTCCAATGGCTGTTTAGTGACCTGTGGGAAATAAGTTAACAATGTAATAATAATCTCTTCATAGGTAGCAGCTGAATTCTTGAATTTGGTAACCAGAGTTGTCAGGGAATTAAAACAAATGGAAGACACATATCAAGCACAGTGGGAGACTTTCCCTGTACCATTCTGCTTTGCTGTAGCTCTTTCAGAGAAGGAGGTCACCAGGGGATGCAGCTTTGGAATGGGGCATTCACTGTGTCACTTGAAAAGAGGCAGAAACATTTGGGAATCAGATGCCTAATTTGTTCTCATTCACAACACAGCAGCACTACCAGTGACTGGCAGCACGCAAACTTCTCAAGAGCCTACATCACATTAGGAATCCTTAAGAGAGGAGGCTAGGGACACCATTAAACAGGTAAAGAAGCAGGAATATGCTGTTAGAAGCAGATACCTGACAGAGATGGAGAAGTCACCTTGAGAGTTCTGACTGGCTCGGACGATGAAGCAGCCGACTCCTTTGCTCATGAGAAGGTTCTCTGCTTCGTGCCGGGATATCTTCTCATCAAACCAGCTGTCAAGTGGGAAAAATCATGGAGATGTGAATTAAGGTGAGGAATAAAAAAGTTGAGGGTAGGGAGACATGAATAAGCAGGGTGGAGGGAAGAAAACAAAAAGATCAGAGGAGCCCATATGGCTACTCCCAGTGGCCACGTATATGCTGAGGTACAGAGATGGATGGATGCAGACCATTTTGTTTGAGTAGTAAAAGCATGTACAGGCAAAGAGAACAATGTAAGTTTTGGTCTGCTAAGAAGTAACACTCAGCTGAAACTGTAATTACAGACACAGTACAAGAAGGTGTTAGTCAAAGAAATTTTAAATGACAAATGTGTATGTATACATATATATACACATAATTCTCAGACATACACATCAAATTGCTTTTTGGCAAACTGATTGAAAATTACTGGGTGTGATGGATATATTGCATGGAACACACATAAATTTTTAGTAGAAGCAAGCCATGAAAGTTTTACTACTAATAAATCGGTTCCTGCAAGAGTTGCAATATCACAAAATTACAGAAGCACAGAATACATAAGCACACTTACACAAATCTAGCCAGGCATAACAAACAACAGCATAAGGCACTGGACTAATAATGAGGAAGTCACCATAAATAGTAAAAGAATATGATGCCACTAGGAATTTTTCAGCAGAGAAACACAAAATCACATACATTTGCATATGTCCACTCCATAGCTAATAAGATTTACAACCTGCAGTCTTTGACTTCACCTAATATGCAATTGCCTGTATTGCATTAAAATGAAGGACTGTTAAGTTCCTACATCTCTCATTTCTGCTTTGGAATTCGTTATTATCACCACAGTCTACCTATGTATCATTAGCAAAGAAAAATCAGATGAGCCTTGATAACCAATCTCAATGATTACTTAATCAGAGAAAGATGGGCAAAAACAATCCATCAAAAATAGGAGGCAGCTTTCATCCCTATGTCTAGTTCTGTCATCTGGGCTGAACTGCTTAAAAGTGCAGACCTGGCACTTAGAAAAGTGTCAAAGTGGAAATATTTCTTTGCAGCTCTTTTACAGAGAAAGCAACATGAGAAAAATGTATGTGAAAAAAGAAGCTGCCAGTGCTCCTGAGTGATGGCACCGCCCTGTGAAAGTGCGAACAAGAACAACTGACTGGAAGATCTCATCCTCCTGAGGCCCAAAAGTACAAGCCTGTATTTGCACAGCAAATGAATAATGTCCTTCAGCTCAGCCAAGCAGGTTGGCTTATGTCCAAAAAGGCCAGTAAGTGCCACCTCCAAAGGGAACAGAGGCACTTATTTGTAACCTCAAAATCCCTATGTGCTCCCAGTATGACTGCTCAGGGCACCAGTGCATTACAGCCACAAGTACTGGGCTTGGTGCATGCCCTGCCTGTTCACCCCTGAAATGCTGCAGCACTTCTGAAAGAAGAGGACAAAAAGAGGTGCTTCTGGGAGCATTTCTGCTGACTGAAAGGTTGTAAAAATCCCATGCACTGTCATATTTATGGCACAGGGCTGGAGAGCATATTTAACATGCATTCCAACACGCATCAGTCCTTTCTGTAAGTGCAGTTCCATCTCCTCAGCGGGAAGAGAAAAACGCAGGTACGCCTGTCCCCTGAGAGATCTGTTTGTGTGCGAGAGAGGGAGGGCAGGGCGGCATGTCTGGTCTATCAACTCCGCCGATGCAGAGTGACAGCAGCTGTCACAGTCGCGCAGCACTGCACTGACCTCTAGTGCACCGACAGAAGCTCACAAGCACTTCGGGACGAGGGAATGCGGTGGCAGGGTGGGAAAAGGGAGTCAGCGTCGTTCAGAGTCGGAGGGGAGAAAATTTTTTTATAATTCGTTTTCAGAAAGATCTCTCGCTCTGCCCTTTGCTTCTGTGTCTGCTCCCAAGATTTCACATCATGACTATTCTCCCTCTCTCTGAGGACATCTAAATGCAATTCTTGCCACATCCCAGCGTCCCTCTGCACAGCAGCAACTAAAAGAGTCACTTGGGACTGACAGCGATCATCGAGATCCATTTAGCTCCGAAAGAGCAGAGGATGCTTTGGGGTAGAAATACGCTGCGCTGGCAGAACCGTGTGTAGCATTATGGCAATCCCTGCCAGCCCCAAGGTGCAGGATGTTATGCCCAGCACTTCCCCTGTCCTGTCCTCTGCGTGTGCATGCAGACGTGGTCCTGACAGCATTCGGGGGAAATATGCCATGGTGGTGACACCATTTCTGTCACACTTACGGGGGAACATGGAAATCAATGAAGTTCTTGGGAACGTAGCCCTCGTGACTTCTGAGCTCAGCCTTGTACCACTCTTCCTGGGAGCTCAAAATCTGCAATGGAGAAACGGATGGAATAAATGTGTCTCCTGAGACAGGCAAAAGTAATGAAGATTCAGGAAGAAACCTAGAAAGTCTTGTAAGAGTAGAAGAAAATGGTACACATTGTCTACTCCCCACACACAGCACAACAAGGTTAGTGGCTGATGACCACTTCAGAGCAAGCAAGCAATAAAAAAGCCCAAGTAGAATTACAGAGATGGCTTGTTAACTTTACCCCTTTGTCTGACTGCCGGTCCATGTATCTCTGATGCCTGTGAAATGGAGAAATTCAGCTTTGAAGGACTTAGTAAGGATTTAATTTATTTTCTGTCCTGCCTTTTGTAGTTGGTACTGGAGCACCTCAGATTCACAAGGGAAGAAGAA
Source organism: Motacilla alba alba (assembly GCF_015832195.1). Classification (NCBI taxonomy): domain Eukaryota; kingdom Metazoa; phylum Chordata; class Aves; order Passeriformes; family Motacillidae; genus Motacilla; species Motacilla alba. Next base: position 49,152,193 of record NC_052031.1, read on the forward strand.
AATATCAGTGAAAACTCCTCTGACATATGGGTATGGAGGGACATACAGCTGTGTCCGTGTGTGTTATGGACGCACAGATGTTACCATGTGCTCTCACCTGTCATTTCACATGAGATTCTTTAGTGGGTTAAAGCTTCAGCTGCCCTGAGCTTTGCCAAGGTAGACATAAGAAGGAGGTAAAAAGTGTTTTCAAGACACTGTTATACTTAGGAGATTGTAGGATAGCTGGAAGTGAGTCCACATCACACACTGGAGCAGCTTCAAGTGTGCTCACGTTAATGTTAACTGTAATGGTCCTTAGAAACATCACTGCTGACCAGGGAGGGCCCAAATTCACGACACCCTGGCTGATGGCCCAAGATACAGCCCTGAGCTAGAGGAGAGAGGACAGGAATACAAGCACATTGGGATTTTACTGCAAATGTTGTGGTCTTTAGTGTTTTGTTTGACATTCCAGCTCCTGGGACAGGATTCTGCTGTATGAAATAGACCATGTTCCTGCTCTTTCTGGTTTTGGAGAGGGGCCTAAAAGCATGAGCCATGACAGTTTTAAAAGGAAAAAGCCAGTGGAGAAGACTTAATTTAAAATCTATTGTTAACAGTAATAATACTTACTTTGTGAGCCAGTCTCATGGTTTTGGGAGCCTAAGGCACATTTTAACTGCTTTGTATTGGGAACAGGATGTTACTGTCTCTGGAGCAAATTCTTCATTGCCTTCCCTGCCACGCAGCCTTTTTCAAACATTTGGATTCAGAAAAGTTAAGGAATGGAAAGCTGTGGAATTCCCTACTTCTATAGTCCCTGCTGTCCTCGTGCCTGGACGTTGGGTTACGGATCTTTTTTCACTGCTGTGGCCAAACACGGGATGATAGCTACTTTCTGCTCATGCTCGGGCCCTGCTCTGTTGGACGTGAGGTTTCCAGAACGACCCACCAGCTGTTTGCCACTGCAGAGCTGGCACGTTTCTCTCAGTGTGTCATCCTCTCAGAGAAGGTGTTGGGGGGGGGTAAGAGGGTGGATTTCCTCCTGTTGCTGCTGGTTGAGGGCCTCATGTTTCCTGTTCTGTAATCTCTACATCAATACTTCACCTTATCTGCTTCATAAATCAGCAGGTTGTTGCAGGCAGCACGAGGGGGCTCATGATGGGGTAGGATTGTGTGTGTGCCTATGCCAGAACAGAGTTGTTACTCAGGCTGATTTACTGCTACTATGGCTTGGGAAGCAAAGGCGTTGTTTTGTTTACCTCAAGGACATTAAAGCAAGAGGCAGTTTGATTTTTCCAGCAGTGAATTCTCTATGACAACCAATAATAATAAAATTGGTGTGTAGTGTTGACACTTTTTATCAGAAGATTCCAGCATACTTTGAAAGGAAGCTCTAGCTTGTAATGATTTTACAGGAAGGGAAACTGAGGAACAGAAGGAAAAGTGACCTGGCCAACACCATCACCAGGGACTTGATGGAAGTCTCCCGAGTAAAAAGGCACCAGTAAAGGTCATGTGGTAGCAGGGACTGACTGGGCAAGAATAAGAGTGTTTGTCTGTACTGAAGAGAGGCAGTGATTTCTCCAGAACCTTCTCACAGCTCTTTGGAAAGATTTGGTACTAATGAGCTCTGGATGCTATCAACTTTGTCTAAGGGCCAAGAATTAAAAGGCCAATAAAATAAAAAATGGTTGTGATGGAAAAGGCAAAGCTGAGACTCAATATCTGATTATTAGCTGGAATGTCTGTGATTGCACAGAGGGGTAGCAAAGGCTCCTCACCAAACAGGGCTGTACATCCTATGGTTGTACATCATCCCTTTGGACAGTAAAGGAGCTAAGGCCTTAGGGAGGAGTAATACTCGGGCATTTTCAATGGAAACACAAGATCTGGGGCTGAGAAGTGGATAAATAATTAGGGTGAAACTTCAAGTGACTTCATCTGTGGGACTTTGGTAAAGTTAACAAGAACTGTTCTATCATAACACATACAAATCAACTTTAAAGAGACTTCCAGAAGCTCTGTATTGTAGATGATGAACTCTACTTCTACCATTGCCCTATTGTCAAATTTCTGCAAGGGTGTATATAATGTTATTAGACCAGGACCTCTTAAACTATTCCACTACGTGTCTAACAGTCTGTCTCATGGAATTTTCGTCTTCTATTTGCAATTGCCTAAGATCCCTGCAGCATCTAACAATAATTACTAACAGTGAAAAGTTAGATATAAATTCTAGAATGGATAAGAGCTATCTTTTAAACAGTTCAAGGGCCGGAAATAAGGAAGACAGCAATCCCTCTGGACAGAACTGATCCTGCCTGCGTTTAGACATAGTCAGCATAATGGCAGTCACTGTGGATGGTTTACCTGGTCAATGAAAACAGGACCCTCAAAATCTGTCACCAAAGATCTTGATCTGTGTCCCAGCAAAGGTACATACCCTTCCCTGCTGACTACTGGAGGACTGCAGGGCAACTAAATCCACAGTTCATGGACATAAAATCAGGAAAAGTGGACAAAGACTCAAGTAACCTGGGAATTGTTGTCTATTGCAAGCCCTGTGTGAGAGGAGTATCCTGCATTTGTATCCTAGTTTATAGATGTGTCTTCATCTGTTTTGCAAGGCAAATGGAAGCACAAGAAAGATGTGGAAGCAGTCTCAGAAAAGCTGCAGACTGTACTTACCTTCAACATATCCCCAGCCTGGAAGCTCAACTCGTCTTCTCCAGAAGCAGTGAAATCAAACTTGGCAATGGCTTCCATACTGTGTCTTGGGGGCAGAGCAAAACTGGAAGAGGTAATGTCAGATATTTGTCAGCACCTATGAGCTACTGGGACTGTGGAGTCCAGCCTCTGGAAAGCTGACAGACAGTGCTGGGATTTGTATGTGGAGAAGCACTCACTATCTAAGGGCAGCCATTAGTTACTAGACATGGAAAGACATTAGCAGGTAGAAGAGAGGGTGTGGCTGAGCTGTAATTAGCTGAAGTCAGTAAGTACAAATAACCAATAGTGTATGTTTACTCCCACAGATCTCTTTCTCTAGAGCAATCTCATGGGAAAAACATGTATAGACCAACTCTGTCACAGCTCCCCATAAAGCAAGTGACTCTGTCCTGCAACAGAAAAATGCATTTGTCCCCTGCAGCGACTTACTCTCTGCCTCAGGAGTGAGTCAAATTGCTGACAAAACAAACAGGGCTGCAATAAATATATATTTTATTCTTGGACATGGGCCACAATATGGAAGGTTGAAAGAGTCTTTTCTTTGTGATGTCTTAACATGGGTGACCACAACTTTCAGGTAGGAAAACACTGTTTGCAGAAAGGCTGTATTCCTTATTTTGAACCTGGTAGAGAGCTAAGACTATCTCAGTGCTGGTAACCCAAGAGCCCGAAATATATCAGACAGCCTGCAAACCAAAGCCTGCTTTTTGGCACCAGAGCAATGTGGCAGGGGAAGTGGCAAGATGGGTTTTGCTCCTTCACCACTTCCTGCTCACGTAACTCGGATGAACCCCAGCATGACCATTTTTATAATCAAGAGTTACCAATTTCCCATGGCTGGGTCATGTACCCCACAGCCCACTGGTGAGGCTGCCAGTGACAAGCCAAGAAATAGCCAGGCAGTGCCACCTTAAGCAAGTGCACTGCTGGCAGATGCACTTGCAGCACAGCTTCTGAAGACCATCAGATAGCTGCAATATAGAAATAATTTTTTGATTTTTAAACTAGGTTTGTCTGGGAACAAAGATCCTGAAGCCATAGGTTCCACTACCTAATCTCAATTCTCAGAAAAACACCCAGTCTTTATGGCTTGAGAGGAAGTGCCAGCTTGCCTGATCCAAAACATTCTTAACCAGAAAGCTCTAGAAAGACACTGTATAAACAAATGAACAACCCTAATTAGGGTTAGATATTTCTTATCGATTAGAACTGACACAAGATCCCCAAAATACAAAGTGCTGATACTGAGCAAGCTCCAGAATTTTGCCACTTCAAAATCAAACGGCTGCTGTAGCCCTCCTTCTCGGCAATACATGCTGTAATGTTCCTCCTCTGACACACAACCCAGGGATTTAACTATCTGTGTTACCACCAGGATCCAGGGTCCAGCTCTGATACAGCTCAACTTAAACTGCTGAGAATGAGCTGGGAGAAAGCCTGCAGGGCAAAAGCTCTAGGACTGCATCAGCATTAGCCCAGGGATTCCAGAGGAAAACCACCAACATGGGAAGATATAAAATCTCAGAGGAAAAACAAAACCATAGCTTAATTGTGATAGTCAGTCTAGCTGATTACCTGTCATGAAGCATTTGGGTCACTGAGTTGAGTTGTCAGTGCCATCAGTCCTGACCTAGCTGGTGGCAGATGGCAACCATGGAGGGTGACTCTTCGTTTCTGATTGATACCTGCAAAGAATCTTTGGGTGCCTTTACACAGGTGAGGAGTATGCTAACATGTAGCCTAACATGTCATGAAATCCCGACTAGGTTCTGTGTGTGTTAACTGTATACAGCAGTTATTTATTGACTAAATTGTCTATTTCCTGCTTGCAGAGTCCCTTTGCACCTGACTAAAGATCCCTGAATAAAGGGATCCACAAGAGGGGCCATAACATCACTGGAACTGGATATTAATTCTGATATTTGTTACAATAACTTCTAACTAAAATATATATATATATATATATATATATATATTTATTTATTTATTTTTATTTATATTTATATGCTTCCTAGTGGATTCTGTTAGCACTCTCTTTTTTGCTGCTTATAGGTGAATTTATATCCATGTGACTGATGAGAGCTACGAAGCACTAAGGCAAATTTTCTGGCAGTCCACAGAGTGCTCTGCTTACTCAGCATGGATCTGTTCTAGAGCAAGAGGGGTTGCTTCAGTGCCAGGGCCTCCCAGGTAGGTCTACATACATAGCTCAGCTGAGACCTGCCCTAGGCCTGCTATTCCAACCTGCTGCCTTGGGCTTTTAACACACAGCAGTGCTGAACCCTAAGGCACACTGGTGCTTTATTCTCAGGCTTCAGTTTTCCACCTATTCCAAACATTTTCACCCCCTACTCTCCCTGTTGACCTACTAATGCTCTTTAATTCTTACTTTTGATACCTTTTGCAGATTAGGGTCACTCTCTGTCTTATACCAAGACATTGGTGCTACCCTGCAGGTGCAGCTCGGGCCTGATTTGAGAACTGTCCTCTATTCTTGTATAGATATTTTTGGACCTTCAGTCTGTAACCCTCCACAGGCAGTGTCAGCCCTGGTGTGTGCTAACAGAGCATGGGGTATTAAATTGGAGGGGAATTAACCCTTAAGGGAACTGGTTAAACAATTATACTCTTTCATGAAACACACTGAAGAAAAAGACTAAAGGAGAATTACTTTAGTGAGGGTTGTTTTTCAGTGTTTTATCTTGCAGCGGTGGCCGGCTGCAGAGAGATCAGAGCCAACAGTGCAGGTGGACCCTGGAACTCCTAAGTGCAGACCATTAATCCCAGCTTGAGGAAAAGAACACAATTTAAATGCAAACTATTTAAATACAAATCCTGTCTTTGATTATGTCCCTTAGATACAGAAGAGGTAGTGGGGGTTCTCTCTACAGGGGCAAGAGTGTAGAAAACCTTTAATTTTTCAATAACCCAAATGATAAAGGTGCTATTGGAATGTGGCCCCCTCCAAAGGAGAACAGTTTGTGAAACTGTTGAAATCTTCCTTCTCACTTCCTTTCCAATTTCAGCAATCCCAGCCTCAGGGAGAGACCAGGAGAGAGATACCTCTTCAAACAATCTAACACATGGATTAAATATGCCTTTCATTGCCAGCGGCTGGATTTAGAAGTGGCTCAAACAGCATCCACAGTGTTGGCTGTGTTGATAAATCAGCAATGCAGTAATGCTCTGGCCTTAAGCTCTTCCCCCACCAACTACTAAAGCAACACTAGCCAATAATCCTGTCTTTGAACTCCAGCCTACCACTTTTCAGCACCTGAACTTCAAACCAGTTCTGTTTTTCTGATCCTGTTCCTCCCGCCATGTGTAACTCGAGAATCCCCACTCCACATGGGTGAGTGCTGGGCCCTCATCAAAACTCCCCTGCCAGGAGCCCATTCTTTCCCTCTCTGCATGCATGGGACTCCCAGCACCACCCCACAACACAGACAGACAGGAAATTTTTCACTATGATCATAACTTCCATTTCTCAAGCACCTTTTATCCCAAATTCCTCTTTTAACTGCACGGTGCAACTCCTTTATGCTTTTGATAGCCAAGGACAATTTTAGACTGCGCATAATGTTCTCTGTGAAAATCACCTCTGTAGAGAGTTTAGCATGGAACATATGCAATGTTCAAAGAGGGATTTTGCAGTTCCAAGTGTGAGCTGACCAGTGCCCTTCATTTTGTGCTGGCTTTCTGCACGCAGGTGAAATTTCTCTGTGGTTCACCTTTGTAACGGGGTGGATCCAAGAGGCATAAGGCTACAGCAGTTTTGTGGGACTGGTGCAACAGAAGGTTCACAAAATGAAAAGTGAAAAGCAGCATGGCTTTCACAGCACAAGGAAGGCATTTTAGTTTGGCAGAATGCCACTCCCTGAGCGAGAACATCAGCGTCTCTGTTGATGGAAAGTGCGAAGGCCTAAAACATGTCAGCAAGCAACACAGCTTGACAGGAGAGTCCCAAAGAGGTTACCCTACACAATGTTGGTTCCAAATTCAGCTGTAACAAGGCCAGGGAAGGTGACCACCTATGAAGAGTTCGTCACCTGGGGACTGCGAAGCCTCAGCCTTTCCCAATTTCACCTACTTACATCAGAAGGAGAGCAAAATTACAACAATGCACTCACTTAATGGAACCATATGCAAAAAGTTTCTATTTGTATGACTGCAGCATAAAAAAAAATTGCACACATCTCCATTCTGAAGCTTCATCCAGTGAGGTTTTGCACCAAGATATAAAGCACGAGCTACCGTGTCTTTGTTCGGCTTTGCAAGAACAACCTATTGGACTGATGAGCAACTGGGGACAGGATTCAGCCCTCAGCATCTGTACAGGAACTCCAGATAACATTTCAGCAGCAACAATGGAGAAGGGATCTGTAATCTAGAAGAGCTGTTGCAGATAACAGCTTTGTTTTCACCAGCTAAGCCACATACAAGTGGCATGGGAATATTTAGCTCCAAAAACACAAACCTCTTGCTACTGAGTTAACGGTGCAGCTTCACTGACTGTCAGTGATAAGAGAGTAAAATTTATAAGGGAGAACAAGTCACTAAAACACTCAGAAATGATGCATTTAAGTCTTGGCTATTCTGTCACGCAGAGCAACGCACAGCATTTTGGCTGAGCCTATGTGCAAACAAAATAAGCCTCCTAGGAACTAGATTCACAGAACAAACAAACTTTTAGGGCTCTGTAACCAACAGCAGCTGGTAAGAAATGCCCCAAACTAGGATGGAGTTTAATTTCCCTAGGGAACCCAGGTCTTCTGTGCTCCTTCCCATCACGTCAGAGTAGAGCTGGGCAGCAACATGGGAAGCTGGTGCAACAACAGGCTCAAAGAGAGGAGCACCTGATTCAGTACCAGGTGTGATATCACAGCACGATACTGCGATAGTATAAAATCCCAAATCTTTGCTATGCTGGAAGGGCTCGTGTGGGAGGACTGGGGTGATGGGGAAACACCTTCTCTTTGCCTACCTCCTCCCTCAGATCCCAGCCGGTCAGATTTGGCAGAGGCAGAGGCATTTGTCCTGCAAAAGCACCGCACTTTTTTGAAAGCTTATAAACAAGATGGCCTTGGGATCCCACGCTCTGCCCCTACCGCGCAGTACTTCGCCTTTCCTTCCAAAACCCCCCTTCCTCCCTTTGCCCTGTCCCAGGCAGCCGTCCCGGAGCCACGGCCAGCCCGTCCCTTGCGCCGCTGGGCTCGGAGCCGCAGGTGCGGGGCAGCCGAGGCACGGGGGAGACCGAGCGCCCGGGCCCTCCCTGCAGCGCCCGCGGCACAGCGGCAACGAGCGAGGGGACAGTGCCGAGAGGGCACGGGGGACACGGGAACCCAACCCGACCGTGCCTGCCGCGGGGCACGGACAGTTTCCAGTCCCTAATGGCAGAAATATGTGGTACCTGCGTGTTTAAAATGGTGGTGCCGGTTCAGAAGGAGCTGCCCCCGGCTGCTGCTTCAGCCCAGGGCGGTTTAACAGATGAATAAAGGAGGGTCCCTCAAAAAGTGCAAGTTCTACCCAAATAAGGAAAACAGAAATGAGCACAGATCTGCTAAGTTAACTGAGAAACTGTGAGTCTGTTGGAAAGCATATCTTGAGGAACAAGTAGCTAAAGACACAAAAACATGTAATAAAATAATTTTCAAAGACAACAGAAACAGGAAGCCTGCCAGAGTGTGTCTGTAGGGCTGACAGATGACTGAAATGTAAAAAGAATGCTCAAAGAAGATAAGGATGAAGCACAAAAGCTAAATGAATTCTCTGCATCCATGCATCTCCCATGGGGATATAAGGAGGTCCCCACACTGGAGTTTTCTTTGCAGAGGAAAGCCAGGAGAACTATTTGAAGATGAAGAACTGGAATAAAAAAATTTATGAAAAAACAGTAAATGAACAAGAGTAAATTCAAGGACTTGATATTTTAGAAATCTTGACTGAAATCCAAACTGAACATGAAATAGTAAAGGATGAGCAATTGAACTGTGGCTTACAATGCTAGACTTAAGTAAGTCTCGGTACTAGGGAAAAGCAGCAAACAAAATGTAGTTGTTTGATGTGTTTTGAGGGGATGCAAGGTGCAGGTCTGACTTCTGTGCGCCTGAAATGGGTTAAAAGATTTATGGTGAAATCAATTACTGGCCCTAAGAGGGAAATTACATACCAATCCCTCCTCACACAGCTTTTGTAGAAGGAATCACATGGCACCATCTGAGTTCTTTGAAGGAGCTGATGAAAATGTGGAGGTAGGTGATCACTTGATATAAAACTTGCATTTCTACATCATTTTTGATGAAGTCGCTCACCAAAGAGTCTTTTAAAAGCTTCCTAAGTTCTCAAAGAATAGGAGGGAATAGGGTCTTATAGACAATTAACAACTGATTAAAAATTATGAAACAATTTGAATGTGCTGTTCAAAATATTAATAAATTATCTGGAAAACATGAAGTGACAAAACTTACTGATGAGAAAATATCCAGGGTAATACAAATTAAATCTGATCACAAAGCCTTGCAGATGGTTTTAAAAATACTGTTGAAGTGCCAGATGAATCTCAGTGCTGATGGCTGCAAAAGCAATGGACATGGGACAAAACTAACGTTGTGGTTGTGATATTTTGTGAAAATCCCTTTGCTAGGATTTTCTTCTCCTGAGAAGCTGAGAAGGCCTCAGCTTCAAGTATAAACAATTTGTTATCTGCTGCTGTGGAATGCAGCAGGTGCTTTCTCAATTGGTCAATGTGGGATGTTTCTAGTTGGCGACCAATCGAGGAGGCAGCAGCTCTGGGACTCTCTGGGAGTCACAGAACTTTGTTATTCATTCCTTCCTATTCCTGTCTCGCCTTCTGATGATTCTTTTTCTCTCTGTTCTTTGTAGTACAGTTATAGTGGGGTCTTTTTAATGTAATATATATCATAATATAGTAAACCAGCCTTCTGAAATGGAGTCAAGATCTCTCCTTCGCTTCACCAAGTCCAGACTGCCCAGAAGACCCACGGTAATATATGGTGACCCCGGACATGTGGCAATATAACGTAACTACATGAACACAGCAATGAGCTTAAATCAGCAATTACCACTTGGGAAAGACACCTTTGAGATGCTCTTTGAGTTCTACCAAAGTGTCAGCTGAGTGGAAGTCAAAAAGGCAGGTTTGGAAGCATCTGGAAAGTGACCGAAAACAAATCAGAAGACAACATGATGTCACTGTACAAATCCCTGGGGCACCTGCTTGAATATTTGTCCCTTGAATACAGCAGCTAGCTCTTGTCCCTCCGTCTCAAACACAGAGACAGTAGCATTAGAAATAGCAGATAGAAAGCAGCTAAAGATGACCAAGGGAATGGGAAGTTTCTGGACAAGGAAGGACCAAATCAAAGACTGGGATCCTTCACCCTTAAAAAAAGTTGTCAGAGGGATAAATGCAAAACAACATTGGAAATAATGACAGTCATGGAAAAGGTAAACAGGAAGTTTTATCCATCATTTCTCATAACATAAACACTAGGAGTTCATTCCAAGTGTACCAGAATCTGGGAGGCCACAGGGAAAGAAGCTGTGACATGCACTTGTCCTTTTCTCACTCTCCTTCCCCAAGCAGCTGTTGCTGGGTGCAGCATCATGGATTGTGAGTAACTTTAACTTGACCCAACTAATCCTTAGGAGCTGTGGCTCTTCACCAAAAACCACCACAACGTGCTAGTCCAAGAGGACTGGTCCAGCAGCAGGCTGGTTGGTGGTAGTCCCCACACACACATTGCCTTCTGGGGAGGTAGTAATCTCACTGGAATAGCTGTAAGTTAAAACAGGGGTCGTGTGAAAATTATGAAGCACTCAGACAAGTCATGGTTAGATACAATGAAAACTCCCTCTGAATGGGGTAATCTTGAATATATTTGCTGAAAAAATAGACAGGTTCAGCAGGCAGGGGGCTAAAGGAAGAGTACAGCAGTTCACTCTTGCCATGTTGTGAAAAGTTTTCTGTGTGGCTATCAGTACATGAGAAATATAAATTTCTGTACAGGAGGGTGGGACACCAGTCCTCACGGTCTTCTTTGGTTTAAGCTCTGTGCTTTTTTGTGGTCTGTGAATGGCATGACAGATTGCATTACGTTACACACTGGAACGACCTAATTTCTCTATTTTCTACCATGATGTGATCTAATGGGCCCCCCAGCAAGAACACTGCTGGTGACTTGTCACTCATGCTTGCTGCCTGACAATGTCACTAAACACTGCATGGATTCCTGTTATATATCCAGAACTATTGCATTATAATATTAAATCTATTAAATGTCTAGCTGTAAGAGATGTGGCTTTCTATACTATAAACAAAACACTCAATACTGGCAAGCTCCCAACATTGAGAAAGGATAAGAAACAGGATAGAATGGAAAATAACTCTTTTCTTTCTTCTGCATTTCTATATATTCCTCCTCTGTCACAGTTAAGGTAACACATTAACCTCTTCACCTTGCAGAATGCATCCATCACAGCTATGTTGAAAAATATTAAGAAATATCCAGATCTTCAGCTGTAAGTAATGGAAACAAACCTAATGGGAAGGACATCAGACTCCATGCATCCGTGTTTTAGCCAATCTCTATTAGAAAACTGGGTTAAACCCAGCCCACGCAGACAGGTTATTCCACAACTACTTGCTGCAGACTTCTTTGTCATTATCTACTATTGACACAACCCAGACAGGATGGTCAGACTATAGCTATTATACAGTCTGAGAAGACCTGGATTTTAAAAGCTTAATGCAGACAAACTTACACCTGTTTTTGCACTTAGGTGAAGGACCCAAAACAGGTGCCTCTGCAAACGTGTCTGAAAACTGCCTAAGAATACACTGTCTCACAAAAATCTTAGTGATTTCTTGCTGGCCTGAAATTTTCAAGAGAAGAATCTTTTTCCAAAACATTTTATTCACTTTAGTTTCTATCTGGGGAAGCATGCGGGCAGCCAGAAAGAAAACCAAAGGGCAAAAAAAAAAAAAAAAACAAAGAAAAAGTTAATTTCCAACAACACGTATACATCAAATATTTTGTCTACTGTGAACTGAGTTGATAATACATGAAGAATTAAGTGGCCAGGTTTTGTTACCCTCAAGATAAACTGCTTCCCCGTGTTCTTAGTTTGCCTCCAGAAAGTAACACCGTCAACAAGCAAAACAGAAATCAAAGTGTGGAAACAAGGGAGATTTCAATTGTTGTAAGTAATTGTAAGTGATAACCCAGCATCTGTGGAATTGGGAGCATCAGGACTGTAAATCCCCATAAAGCTGAACATTATGAATGGGAGCTGTCTAGTCTTTCCCAGGCGCCCATCTATTCCTGTTCCCACATTCAGATATGCTGCACACAGAGCAATTCATCCTCTCACAGCTTTGCTCTCTGCAAACAGCTGCTCAGGCTGTCCACAGTGACAGGTCATTAGCGGGCAGTTATTTTTTTCAGGACTGAGTGCACAGAAGTGGCAGTGCTATAAAAGCTTCCCTGCAGAGCTCCATGAACTGATCTGGGAAGAGCTCTTTCCCACTTTGCTGTGCTTTCTGTAAGCAAAAATTGTCTTGAAAGCTCTGTGTCTTGTTGCTCACCTGAAACAGTCCTCTTTGATCACGTCCCAGGATTTTCAAAAAGCTCATCAGCATCAGTTGCAAAGCTATTGCCGTTCTAGTGCTGATTTTCACCATCACCATCACCCTCACAAACAACATTCAGTTTAGCTGATGTGACTACAGCCTACTGTGCTTTCACAAGTGGTACAATTATTTCAATTAAAGGCGTGAAGCCAATTCTCTTACAGGAATAAGCTTTACCTGTAAGAGTACAGTTCTATTTCTGTGGTTGTGTGTCCACCAGGAGAGTGCACAACTTAACTGCCTGGTCCCATCCATGTAGCACCATTTATTGCAAGGAGATGTGATTTTTATCCTGAACATCAGTGTTAATTTGCTACTTAATTCATACAACGCTTCCCATCATTTTGTGAATTGATCTCCAAAGACATCCCCTAGCATTTCAGCTGAGGAACATCTCTGCACTTCTGAGAGATTTTCTTTGGAAGTTTATGGCTAAGATCCTCTACTTTCCTATTCTAAAGAAGTACTGGCAAACTTGTTCATATTTAATATTTTCATCAAATCCTTTCAAACCCGCCAACTTTCTCTTCTATGTCCCCTACTCCATAATTCCTGCTACTGAATTATTAGTGTCTCTCTAGCAGCTTCTTTATTCTAAGCAGTCAGTTTCTCTACCTCCTGCATTTGTATTGTGATTACACTGAGCCAGTCTTGTAACATCCCAAGATTATAATTTTGACAGCAATTACAAGACCACGAGAGTTGAACTGTCACAGAGCTGACTGGAGTACCAGAGGAGGAAGGAGTAGATTACAACGGAGAAAGGGAAGTTTGACTTATTTTTTTCTCCACTACCAAATAATTCTTCTGGATTTTCACAGATTTTCTTTAACTGCTGCACTGCTGCCCAAGAGCCCAGACAGGAAGAGCCTTACAGCTTCTGTGTTGCCAGCTGCTCTGAGCACACATAGCCGAAGCAAGCCTGCTGTGTTCTATAGTGTTCCATGTCAGAGTTTCCAGTTTAGGCCCATGAACTGGGTTTCAGGGATTGGCTGTTGGGACCAAAGAAGATCCAGCTCACAGTCAAGGAGGCCTCTGTTCACCACACAGCATTTTGTACTTTTCACTTGGAAACCTGGATGAATCTGCAAGCCCAAAGAAGGCTGGAGGCCACAGAACAAGACAAGCAGAATACGTTCCTCATAACAACACAATTCCCAAGCCTGTCCTACACTTATCTAAGAGCAAAAAAGGGCAAAAGACCGTAGATCCTGTAGCCTTACCTCTGCTCTGTAGCCTTCCACCGTAGGACTAGTTTCTGATCTTTCTCACCATGGAGGGAGGTCTAAGAAAACTTTCTTCTCCTCACTGGTCTCTTGGGAGCCAAAACTTTCTTCTCTTTGCTGGTCTCTTGCAGAGACTCGTTAATGTTAATCACTTGATCTCCCTCATCATCTGTGAACTATACTAAGTTACAACAGCAGCAAATTTGGCACATCTCACTATATAATACTAATATGTAATGTGCTAATTTTTCTTTACAGTGTTCTAATCTTAAACTGCAGAAGCACTGCTACTGATCAAAAAAATAACTTCTTCCCAGCCTTTACAATTTATTACCATCCCTTCTGGATGCTAACAAGTACCAAAGTATGTCCTAGAATTGGAAAGTAAGTCCTAGACTTAGTTTCAGTGGTACCCTGTGCATCCCTGAAAGATGAACATGACAAGAACACAGGATTCAGAGGTCTCGGCTATTACGATGATGGCTAATTTTGAAATAACACTTAAAAATTGAGCTACAGATAAGCTAAGCAGGGGAAATTAAGCCAAATCAATGTGGGTTGCATGAGCTGCCGATTTTCTTCTTTGCTGCATGTAAAGACAGCAGATGGAGGAAAGAAGGGAGAGAAAGAAAAAGAGACTCTTCTTCAGTGATTTGAATCTAGTGCTGGAGTGTGCAACAAAACACTCCTTTCCAGGATTTAAATTCTCCTTTGATGAGCACCTTTTGACTCAGTGGGATTTGCAAAGCTTCCATTTGAAGCTAGAGAAAAGTAATCTCACTCTTTATTTCTTCCCCCTCCCTGCACTACACCCCTCTAATCATGATTAATATATCTAAACATGCCTGATTAAGCCAGACAGATGATGGGCCACTAATCTGAACTGATCAGGGCTCTGGAGCTGCCAAAGTGAACCTGCTGTCTTTCTATCAGACAGAGCAATAAGGGGTCGGTAGTGCAGCCCCATTAACTGCTTCCTACAGAATGAATTTTCCCTGACTGCTCCTTAAGAGCAGACACTTGAGGAGTGCTGCCTGATGGGAAGTTGCTTTGAATCGTTTCTTTTAGCACAGCTGTCGAGCAGCTCCTTCTCAAGCCCTCCAGACAAACAACTAAAGCATGAAAAATGTAGCCACTTCCTTCTATGCTACTTTCTTTTAAATCTCCTCATACCTTATCTTGCTAACTGTCTCTCAATTTTTCTCATCTTTTCTTGGTAAACTTCAGCACTGACTGATATATGGTGCACTGAAAATGTGTGGTTATCAGAAAACCATCCCTGTTCAGAAAACCAACCCTGTTCCCACTGTGCTGTGTGTAAGCAAGGGATCCATTTCTGTGTACAGGTGGAGCTTGCACTTCATGAATTCATACAATTTAGGACTGCAACAGACCACTATGATCAATACACCATATCAATATACCAATGAACTGCCTGCCTGCAACATATTGGCAATAATGTTGAGGATTCATTGAAGGATAAATGGATATAGGGCAGAAAAAGAGCAAAATGTACACCTCTGAATTTGTTAAGGTATCTATGCACATGTACATACACCTGCTTTTATGTGGGCGCAGCCCTTTAAAATCTTCATCCTCTGAGATCTACTTCCAGTAAAAGACTGCAGTCAAGAGGGATCAAGTGGGCATCAGGCCATGACTGGGCTCTGTGAAATCCTGCGACTACTTATCCTAAAACTGGTCTTTGGTATAATTTCAAGTACCTTCAAAGCTTCTCTGAATCACACAAGCTGTGACCAGCTCTAGGGAATTCTGTTAGCTGCAAGTCAGACAGAGAATTATACTTCTTAAATCGATCATAAAAGAGACTGGGATGAAGAGTGATGATATATTTCACACATTTATGCTACCAGGGAGGACTTTTCAAAAGTCACTTCCAAAGCAAAAGAGTAAAAACAGAAACAAGAATCTGACACTATGAGATTTTATTAAAAACAACCAACCACAGGCAATAAAATCCACCTGCAATTAGATACAGATATTCCAAGGTGCTTTCCTTGTATTTGGGTTTCAAAATATGGGAAAGAATACTCAAGATTTAATTATTTCCAAGTGTAACTATCAGAGAGAGGATTCCAAAAATCATGGTTTCCAGCATGCTGTTCTGTAAATCTGAGCTCTTGCCCTGTAACTAAGAGCTGAGGAATTCTGGTGTTCATGCAGGTCTGCATATGAATACACACTGGATGTGCACGTGAATGTTAAATTCCCTTTGTTTAGGAGCAATCAAGCACTTTGCAATGTGAAATGGAAATCTAGGGGAAAGCCTGTAAATATTTGTGCTAAAATAGGAGCAAGTTAACCTTACGTCATTGGCGCATTTCCACAACATTTATGAAACTCCTTTTTTCCATGTGAAAGATGGAAGATGCTAAAGATGTAATGTCTTTATTTCTGGGCATAGCACAGCCTAGAGAATTCATTACATTAAGGCATTAATCCAATCTAGTAAAAATAGTTTTAAATCTTCTATTGGACTCTGTATTGGAGCAATACATTTGAGTGGGATATGGGAACAAAATGCTCTGAAAATCTGCTAGTATATACAGCTGGGTACAAAATACGGTGTTTCCAATCACCTATTGCATGTTTTTTTGATAAGGCTAGCTGATAAAAATTTGTATAAAATGGGAAGAAGAGCAAGATTAGTGATTAAACTGCAGGTTTTTTTCATTTGTTTGTTTGTTTGTTTTCCTTGTGTGTGTGTAAGATTAGTCCTGCCATCACAGATGACTGTGCAAAATCTGGAATTCTAGTGCTAAAATGAAATGGTGTGATTGTGTTGCAACAGATATGATTTTGCACAAAGGTAAAACTACAGTAAGGTCAGTAAGAAAAGTAAAGTTTCTTTGTCCTTTTAAACATAAACCCATTTTTGTACAAAATTTAATCTGACTGCAAAATTTGTGGGGTGAAGTTTGCTTTGCCTCCTTTCCTTTGTATATTTTTCCTCTCCCCTTGTGCTTTTATGAAAGAATGAAATACGAAAGTTTAGTTCAACATACATTTAGCTATGATATTGTAAACACACACATGGGGAGTCTAATTACTTGGTTTTTTCATGGTCCTCTTATCATGTAACACATAATTAATCGTAACATGTTACACATAATTGCAGCTCAGCCACCTTTGTTCTGAGAAGAACTGACAAACATACACATGCAAAGACTCACATTTGGGTAAGGACAGAGAAACTGAAATGCTGCTAGTGGAATCTGTGTTGTGGTATAATGAGCACAGTTGTGTCACCTGCATTGCATAAGGGCCCTACTTGCAAATTTACCTTTGTTGTGTTAACTATATTTTTTCTGCTTAATGGGTCTTCACAGCTCAACTCCCATTTAAACACAGAACCTCTTTTACAAGGTGTAAGTGCTACAAAACCTTTCTATAAATTAAAGTCAGGCCAGTTGCATCTGCACTGGGGAATGGTTCTGAAAGGGTTTTAAAAGAAATGAATTACAATAATTCATACATATAAAGATGCAACTGCAACAGTCAATCCAACTTTTCTTCTCATTATAAGATGTGTGCATGCCAGCTTGTTACTATTCCTGGGCTTTTCTCTCCACAGTGATTGTACCATTTTAAGTAGAAGTGTGGAACATATTTTGTGTTTGTCAGTGCATTTTTTAGTTCACTTGGATTATTATACCTTTGAAATTAAAGTGCAACAGCAGTTCCTGAATGATTTAACATGAAGACATTTTTACTCTGAATTAGCTACAACTAACTCTTGTTTATCTTAATCCAAACCTAAATGATATCAGATTGGAATGGGTTCTTATTATCTGGAATAAAAATGGGTCATACAATAGCGTAAGAATATTGGTTACTGAACTAACATTTAGACTGAAAGCTAATTACCTAATTAAGCACAAAAAGTTCCTTATAGGCATATCAAGTCTGACATCCTGCATTTTCCCTTCCCACAGCATGGGCATTGTCATGGGAAGGAGGTTCATTGGAACCTCTCTGCATAACCCTTGTAAATCCTGCAAAAATAATCATGGTCCCAGTCCTTCAGTGAGCAAGTAATCAATTGCTGCTCTGCAGCAGGGAGCCACACAGCCTTCAGACTACTCAATAGACTGCATGTGGCAAAAAGGGAACACTGTGCAAAGGGTGTGAATGAGTCATTCGACATTTCAGGTTGACTGAAGTCATTCTGCTACATTTATTTCCAATCTTGATGTGCTATCCACATTTGCATATTAAGCAGGATAGGAAGAAAGATTTAAATTTTTTGCTACAACACATGCATGGAACACAGCAGACACACATACGTGAGAATGAGAGATGACATGCATGCTTGGGTGAATACAGCATCATGTGAAGTGCCTCTTCTACCTTCATACAGGAGCAGGCATTCTACTTGCAAGCCTGAACACATCTCAGCAAAAGTTATGTTTGAGCCTGTGTTATCTCTAGGGAGCTGAATATAAAGGAAAGATGTTCGTTGGCAGCATGCCTGAAGAGAGGAAGAGAGGTCCCATGAGCATACTTCAGGTGATGTGTGTTGTGTTTTCTTTGGCAAATACAAATCTGAACGAGCTGGTCTGTGTACACTTGAAGGGTAGGTGTGTGTACTGTGTGCATGTGGGTGACAAGGAGCACCCGAGAGCATGAGCAGGTGTCAGCTGAAGCTGGAATTTATATATTTGTCAAACATCATTAGCAGTGAACCACCTACTTAAAGATTTCCATGGAAGGAATACGTGGCAGCCTCTAAAAGTATTCCGCTGTAGATGCAGCCCCCCTATTCTGCGAGTTATTGATAGCACACTCAATTAACCTTGGGGACAGAATAGAGAATGGACATTGTCTCTCTCAGTTTCAGTCAGTTTTGCTCAGTGACACAGTTTGCATACAAACCACTGAGGAGCGGTAGTTAAATCTCCAAGTAAAAGTGCTTTAATGAAAACAAAAGTGCACATTCCTGACGTTTGCATTCGGATTAAGCCTAGTAAGCTTCATTATCTGAAAGCCTAAATGTTGGGCCAAGTCATTGCAGATTATGTCCCATTAAGTAGCGAGTGCAATTCTAGTTCAAAAAGTTTAGAGAAAATGTACTCTTAGATTTGTTTGGCTGGCAATTGCAGGCATATTATTGCAATTCCAATTTACCCACTGTGCTTGTATTGGCTTTGTACAGAAGATAAAATGGAATGAGGAGAAAATCCAATTTTTATTAGTAAGTCCATGTCAAGGCACACTTCTTGAGGAAAAGGTCTAGGAACCACTGGAACTTGTGATGCAATTATGGGAGACTCCACACCAAAGGCCTTTGTGAAACCCATGAGGGTCTTGAGCAGCAGTGGGAACTCCGGATGTGCTGAGGATATCATAGTTTAGGTAATCTGGGCAGAGGCACAACAAGATCTACAACAGCTACAAGGCAGTTCACAGATCCCCTGAGAACTAGCTTTGGTCCTACCAGCTCACTTAAGCATGAGAGTATGATTGTTTTACCTTGATTCTGTTCTAAGACTGAGAAACGGATGTGTACATATTTAAAGAAGCTAGGTGTTACATTTAACATCACATTATGGTCTATGAGGGGAGGAAAATAAGTTATTTCTTCCACAGCACAATAAAACATCATTCACAGTTGTTCCTACAAGACATGCTCCAGAACACACTCTGCTGATATCAGTGCTGTCATCTAAGGATCATCTCATGAGGAAGAGTTGGAAAAAAAAAATTTAAAAAATCAGGGAATTGATTTGTTGAACTCTCTTATATAGTCTGTTGGACTACTTATTGTGTTACATCTTTTCTCCTTTGCCTTTCACTGTCTTTCCTACCCATATGGCAAATCACTTGAAGCAAATGGCTTTTTTCCATACGGTGCTCAGTTACAAAAACCAGTGGGTCAGAGCTGTCTATAGAATCCTACAATAAGTAGATTAAAAGAGATTTGTGGCAATCCTGCAGTTCAAGCCCCTGCCCACAGCAGGGTTAATTTTGAAATCACACAAAATGAGAATGTAACCTCATCTTTCTGCAGTGACTACTCTAATGGAACACAAGTCTCATTCAGGCAGCGATATAAATCATACACATGCCTAGATTAAAGACATATGGAAATCATTTAGGTAGAAGACCTGTATTATTTCAGATTTCCTTTCAATGTGCATTCAAAAGATGGTACTGACTGCAGTGTTAGACTCCAATTATAAAGCACATATTATCTAAACACACACTAAAATGGGGCTATCATTACAATCACTATTTCCTGAATTCTGTGTGCTGAAGACCCCCATTACATAGTTTCAAAAATTTGATTATTTGCAGATGGAACTCAGGAAATAACACAGAAGAAGAAAGAAGGGGAAAATTCCAAACTGGAAAAAACGGTTACTTTAGTCGGCGCAGTGGAAAACACTACATGTCATGTACCTCAGACAGCCTTCAAGAAGGTGTTCCTCTTCTAAATACTTAGAAAGTCTGCAGAAGAAGGTTTTGAGAGCCAGAAATTTTAGGAACTGTGCAACTCTTGTCCTTCAAGATGCATTTGGATCACGGCAAGGCTTTTCTCACAGGCTGTGCAGTGAGAAAACTGCCAATGGCAGGAATTACTCGTCACAAGACTTCAACAAGGCCCCTGCTCTGCTACAAGCAGATTTAACCAAACAGGGTTTAATGTGATTACTTCCATGATGAATGAGATTAATTTTTCCAAATTGAATACATCTGAAAACTTTATTAACCCTGCAATTCTGCTTCCATACTGAAAAAACCCAAAACCCCTGTTATGCTCACCACACTTCCATTTTCTGCTCTGCTCTCTATAAGTTTCTTGTATCTACTTTACTTGCATTCACATTTAAGGAGTACAATGTTCAGGTTCATTACTGCTGCATATCTTGCAATATTTGATAATGGTAGGTTGTCTCTTTTGCCTTGACAGATAAGCCTTGTCTCTTAGTTTAGCTTTACAAAAATGATTATACTTAATAAAGCGATCATCTTTGTAAAAGAAGCTAATCCACAAATATCCACAAAGCATTTACTGAATTTTGGAATACTGTTTTCTTGGTTGCTCTGTCTGATGGTGGTTGGATGTTGTGGTTTGCAAAGGAAGTGAGTTTTTTACTCATCTCTACAGCTTAGAAAGGAAAGCAGTGGATGCTCAGCCCTTCCGAAGCTTGAGTCAGTGAAGCATCCAAGATTGCAGAGCAGAAGATGATGCATTCAAAACCACTTCCTAAAAATATCATGCCAGTATTTACATTGAAAAGGAGAATAACATTTCAAAAGAACATTCTGCTCAAAAGTTAAAAACCATTTCAAGCAAAAAAGTTAAACATACAAACAAAACTGTACAAAACAGCAATAATTCATTAGGAAAATAACCACTGCTCATTCCAAGAAATTCCCAATGCATTTCACAAATCATGAATTATATCCAGACTCACTTTGTGTATCTGATATCCTGATAGACTCCATCGGGGTGGGGATGCAGCAGTACTAGACACAGACCACATTGATGTATAGCTTCTCCCTGGTGTGTTTTAAAGAATTACAGCTGTTCCTTTGCCTTTGCTTGCTAAAACTACCCAGCACTTTAATGAAGAAGCCCTGTTATGAGCTCTGGTGTTTTTTTCCTGCAGCCTCACTGAAAATAACACTTCTCTGGACACGCCTGGTATGGGTTAGCTGAACTGGTAAGTCTGAATGTTAAAATATGATGACTGTGTCCTTCGACCCCAGCTTTACCCTGGAGGACACCTCTAGTTTGGCAGCTGCTTTCCCTGACTCTATTTATCCCTTCACCTAACAATGAAATCCATCCTCCAGTGCTTTTCAGCAGTGCACAGCAGGTTAGGAGCAGAAGCAACAACTGCCCAATTAAAATTGAAATGTCAGATATGCAGAAGGCAAACTGTAATCAAACTGACCTGCCTGGGTTATCAGGGCAGAATGCCTTTAGGCTTGTGCAATTAACTGAAGGATAATTGATAACCACAGGCAATCAACCTACAGATGCGGGTCCCATGTGCAAGAAATGTGCTCGGGCGCATCCTTCAGTATTGACTCAGAGAAAAGAGCTTGACTCTGTTTGAGTCAAGTACCTCCTAAAGCACTGAGGTTTTAGAAATCTCCCCAAAATTACCAGCTGAAATCACAAAGTGCTTAGAAGACTCAAAGCAGTGGCTACAAGTGTGCTACCATTCCCAGTGTCTCTGTGTAGTGTGCAAGGAATGGTAAAATCTGTTTAGCTGGTGGTGGAGGTGAAAGGATCCTTCAGTTGAGGGTGGTGCCCTGATGACTTATCACAGTGAGACAAAAGCAGATGTGGGGAGCTTTAGGGCACTACCAAAGAAACAGAAATCAACCCGGAAAAAGGAATTTTTTTCTGGAGTACCTAAACAACTGCCCTGGGATAACACTGGGAGAGCTCCTCATCCCAACAAGCCCTTCATCTTTCCTTCCTTCTACTTCCCACTCTTCCTTTACCCGTCTCTTAAGAAGGAGCTTGCTGAGGCCCGGGTTTTCTTCTGCTATGACTTTGTCTGCATCTCAAGAACTGATGTGTTTAGTTGGTTTTCTTTTTTCTTTTTTACATCAAGACAACCACTCCTTATTAAATTGCCACTGAAATTATTACTGAGCTGTTAGAGGTACACCCCCGAGGAGACATTTTGCATCGTCCACAGCTAGCTACAATGCCATGAAATCACCTGTGCCTTTTCTTCCCTGAGATTCCATACGGAGCAGTACACCTGGGTAAACCACTTGACTATTAAACACTGCTTGTTTTTGGCAATGGAGATATAACTTCTAGTACAGAGCCTCCAACGTCAACAGTGTCTGAAAGTCAGTTGAAGCTTTTCTGTAAAAGAACTAATTAATAATAAAACTCAGAATGCTTAAACAACTGACCCTCAAAAGCCCTGGAGATTTAAGAAAGTATTTCTAAATCCTTTTCACAGTTGCACTTATTAATGAATGATTAATTTCTACAGACATCATCTTGTGCTTTCTTCAACCTTGTTTGCTCCAGTGACTTCAACAGTCAAGGGAAACAGTCAGAACAATGTTGAAAACTAGTTAGAAAATAAAAATAAATTAATTAGTATGTACTATGGAGGTACTAGTAATGTCTATGTACCTTCAGCTGACCTCAGCTTTGAACTTAAAATAAAGATTCAGTGGTTTTGCTATGTATGAGAAACACAGCATACATTAAGAATTACAGCGTTAACTGTATGGGCACATCCAATGAATTTCCTGAGATGTTACACCTACATGTATTTATTAATTTACTAAGTAAAATTATTCTTAAATATGAGGTTTTTTAAGAAACTTGACACTTTGTGTTTGATCTTTAATTTGTTTTTATGGCCACAATAACGGAATTGTTAATCTGCTTGAAGATCACAGAAATCTTGTGTAGACAAGATTTTTTTCCAAGATTTTTTCCAAGCTTTTTCTACCTTTACAATACTTTTAATTAAAAAATTTCCCTTCATAAAACACTTGGAGTTTGATTTACTCCTTCTGATGATGCTACAAATAGAGCTTTCGAGACACCTGGACTGCCAACCGTTAGAATGGTCCTTTCAAAATGTTCATCACTTCACACCAGGCTTCTCAGTAGACAGTAGAACCTCCACCATATTTCAGCAGGAGCAGTTGGCTTCACTTCTGCTGGAAACAGAGCGAAGCAGCTGCTGCTTGCAATGAGGAAACTCTGTGAGCAGCAGCGTCAGCCCCACTGTGAGCTGCCTTGTGTGATGTTGTGGGAAGGGGAAAATATTTTCTTGAAGATCATTTAAGGCTAATCTGACAACACAGACATTCAGAGATTTTCGTTACTGAATGTGCTTGTTTAAGCGAATGGAGAAGAGAGCATTTAACCTTTTAGGCACACAGTACAGGTGTCATTACTTGGGGTACATGACACAGCAATATATGCTATGTCAGACCAGTAGGCAAAAGATGCAAGTGCTGCACATGGCCTCTGCTGAAGGTAATGACATGATTATGACACCACTGATGTAATTTTTTGCAATATAATATTGCCTGTCATTCATTCCCTTCTACTGAGAACATAGCAGTACTTGATGGCTTCAATGAATTAAGATTCATCTTCTGTCTAAGATGGGAAAGTATTTACAGACCAGACTCAGTTATCTTTGAGAGTTGAGGAAATTGGGAGGTTTTTTCTCTTTCGATAGATTTAATCTCAGAAATCTGTTAGACTATTAGAATTATCAAGAGAGTGCAGTCCAAGCAGTGTAATGACAATACAGCTTGAGACTTGATAATACCGCTTGAAACTAAACGAATCTCCCTGACAGAATTAGAAAGCATTTCTTCCATCCCTGTGTGGAGCTGTGCATGCTTGGTTCATAGAGGGTTTGGTCACCTTTCTCAGAATCAATATTTTTGACCACTACTGGAGAAGTGTACTGGATGTGACAGACAAACAGTCTGATGCAATACAGCAAGTGCCATGTACAAACAGCGAGGGAGAAGCCTCCAGTGTCCGGGCTTTAGACACTCTACACTTCACATGAGAAACAATTACCATAGCCTGATTACGCACAGAGACAATTTCAGAAGTTGGTCCATATCGTAAGATAATCACTGTTTGGATTGCAAGTGCCTCTGACCTAGAAACATGATGTTATTTATGTAGCTAGATTTAAAAAAAAAAAGAAAAAGAAATGTCAGAATTCTGGGGGTTTAAGTTTGTACTCTACAAGTTACTGGTGGTTTTTTTTTCATTATGAGACAACAAAATAAAACAACTAGGGAACTGGAAAGGAAAGACTGGAGAATGTAAGGTATACAATGCCTCGGGGGGAAAAAGTGGCATGTTACTAAGTACTGTACACTGCTCCAAAAAGATAAAGCTATTTATAAAAAAAGACTGAGTTGGGGAGAGAAAGGAAGGATGGTTCTTAGAATTCCAAGAGAGGTAAAAAGAAATTTAATCATGTGTTAGCGCATGATGTTCATTTAGGTGTTCAAGTAATTTTCATTTACCTCATTATATTTTGCAGTACTGACCTCTGATTTTAGTGCCAGGATAATGTGTCCATTCTTAGCAAGCTTATTCCTCAAAGATTAGTCCCTCCTGCTTAGATATTATTTAAAGGGTACTTTAGCATGGTTCTCTAATTAGCAGAACAATTAAAAAAAAAAGGCTACAGGAAGAATTCAGACCATTCCAAAACATTTTTTTAAAAATTCTCATCTATTTGAAATCCTTCTAGAAATAATAGACAGCAATTATGCTTCAGAGAGAGCATTCTGGGCAAAAGTCAAAAGAAAAGGAAGACACCCTTCCCCTCCACCAGATTCCCTAGGACAGTAGCAATCAAGCATCAGAAGCATTTGAGTACAATATCAGCCCCCTAGAAGGGCTGTACCATGGGAATTAGTTTGTGTCTTGAACCATGATGTTTATAGTACACACATTGGGTAGCTTTTGTTAGCTTACCTGATGTCTCTACCAATTCTACTCGCGTTTGTGCAAGTCTCTTTCCCTCCCCCCTTTAAAAAAGCAGTCATTTGAAATCATATTTAAAATCGAATTATCACTATAAATGCAGAAATGAATCAGACTTGTTTAGTGGTGAGAAAAGAAGAGTAGGAATCCATTTTCCAAGTCCAGCTTGGTTAAAGACTTGCTGTGCATTCCTGGGCAAGTCACTTCACCTCTCTGAACTGTAGGACACATTTAAGAAGTTCAGTGCAGCCATACATAGAGATATTTCAATTGAGTGGGGTACCAAAACCCATAATCCTGCCTTCTCAGGGCAGCAGGGTTTTTTAGCAGGTTGTCAAATTAGGCTGGTACAGCTTTAGTGCTTCTGTCATCTCAGTGTCATCACACTCATGTACGTGGGCCTGATTATAAAGTGAAAGAGTTCACACTCACCTGTCTTAAAGGCTGGGCAAAACACCCATTAATAGGCAAAAATGTGTGCAGACATTAAGATGAGAGGCTTGTGCAGGAAAGACAAAAACTAGTGATGGTAATATACTTCCTTTCCTGGCCAAATATACAAAGAATGGTGGAAAGCTAAGCTAAAAAGATGCCAGGGACTCCTTCAAGGGAGCTACAAAATAAAGATTTTGCAAAGATATCGAGGGTCTTCTGCATAATATTTGTGCTGACTGGGATATGGCTGGCAGTCAGCCCTGAGCTTTGAATTAGGTGTGCTGCCATCACTGAACATACATGTGGCACTTTGGGACATGGCTCAGCAGTGAACATGGCAGCGCTGGGTTAACAGTCAGACTCGATTTCAGGAGGCTTCTCCAACCTGAATGATTCTATGATTCTATACAGCAATTTGAGGAACTGATAAAAGACAGAATTGCTACATTCTTCTTAGACCAAAACCAGACTCTGGAGATGAGGAAGACAGGTAGAAGAAATCAGGGCCTGATTTAGATTTATAAAAATCCAAGCAAACTAAAATGAGCCCCAAAGGCCCAGGCGTATCAACTGTTGGTAGCAATACTTCCTTACTCGTCAAATGTGGTGTTTTGTCAGCCACAGTGGGTAGGTTCTTCTAACTGACACCAGAGACTGAACTTGCCAGTGAGTGTATTTTATGGTGTGTGTATACGAATATGCACATATATATACACACATATACATATATACATATAAAAATATCTATCTATCTATCTATCTATCTATCTACACACACATACATACATACATACATACATATATACATTACAGCTCCACTAAGAGGAGAATTTCAAGTGGAAAAAATGTTAAGGGAAGAAACACAGGGAAGAGAATGAAGGTAATTTTCATTGTATCAGACAATAAAAATAAACCGAAAGAGACTGCCTACAACAGTAGTTCCAGAACTGTGACTTAATAGCAACCTCTTGCCTGCCAGACTTTCAGATATTGCTTGTGGCTAAGGAGAGCTGCTGTCAAACTGCAAGTTGATTGGGAAGGCAAAGTGTAACATCATGCAGGAGACATCACAACTGTGCTGCTGGCCCTTGAATCAGCAGAAATGGAGGGTAGTGCTGCATGGTTGCCAGAGTAAGTGTAATCATCAGGGAAAAAAAAAGAAATTCTATGTAACCAGGTAAAGGAAGATGAAGTTTGAAGAGGAAAGTGATGTCTCTTGCTAGAGTAATGGCTATAACTTTAAGAAACCAGACAAGCCTGCAGACCCGCTATACCTTATGCAAACCAAAGCGAGAAGGTGTAGGAGATCAGGACAAATAGCCTGCTTTTTCTGAAAAGAGAGCCCCCTTTTTCTGCAAGTTGCCTGTTTTGCCCAGGCAGATACATCAGTCTTAACAATTTCAGGAGATGTGTGCAGAAGGGTGTGGTAGGAGATGTGTGCTATCTGTTCCACAACTCATTATGCCATCACATGATAGCCAGAGGTTTTGTCCTATTCAGAAACACGGGAGCAGAGGCTAAAGCATGAGTTTCTCTCTTTTCCACTTTCAAGTGGATGACTGGCACTGCTGGCTCCATCACCTATGATCTTCCATGTCAAAACATAACTGGTAGGTAACTCTTTCTCATCCCAAAGCCCAGTTCCTCCTGCCATGCCCATTTACTAGAAGCTCAATTATCGTTAAACCTTTCTTCACTGGTCAATTACAAATGTGACAGGCTCTCCTGCTGCTGCTGAAGAGAGCTTAGATTATTGTTTTTTCTAAGAAAATACTGTACTGATAGGATGCTACTAAATCATGTCTTGGAGACTGATGTCCTTTTGCTCCTACAAGACAAGCATTATGAACTTTACGCACACAAACACACATGAAACACATGTATGACCTTGCCATACAGCTCTATAGCACTCCAGTCTAAAGATGTGTCTCATAAGAATATTGCCTATTATGCTTACAATGCATCAAGAAGCTTTACAACAACATTAAAAAGCAATTGAGGAAAAATTACGCCCCTGTCTGACCCCTTGAGAAACCACCACATTTCATAGAAGACATAGGAGGTCAGGAAAAACAGCTTACTTGAGCAGCAGAGCCCTGGTTTTGAGCAAAAGGAGGGTCAACAATGCCAAATCTCCAGTTGCCAGAAGCATTTTTCTTTCTAGGCATCTTGCCCCTTTCAGTAGATCACAATGAGTGTCTTGGAGACACAATAGCCTGATCTCTGCTAGAGCAACCTTTAATTTTTCCCAGCCAGGGAAAACTGATTATTTCTTTGCCTTGTGCTTGTGACTAATAAAAAAAAATTCCTATTCATTATTTTCTTTGCTCTGTTCCAATAAATACGCTCCTCCTGTGCACAGTCCTGATCCCCCACTGACAAGGAAAAAAACCTGATGCACCTGCAGTGGAAAAGAAAGCACACTGAATCTCAAGCCTTGCAGATAAGCCCTTACTTGTTTAACTCTGTAGAAAATGAAATGCTAGTTTAGCCAATGCATCTACCCGTAAAACCTCACAGCAAAAGAAGCAAGCCCCCAAGCAGATCTGTACCTTTGTGGCAGGTGGTTACACTCTGGTCTTTCAGGATCTGTGGTGGGAAACAACAGAGGGCGAATGGCACAAGTCTCATAACAACCTGTCTTCAGCACAAATGTTTAGCAAGGACCAAAGTCAGTGGAGCCATTTGGGACACACAAATCTGCAGCCCAGCATCTCAGCCTGTCCCTCATGAAGTGCAGCCAATCAAGCTGGCAGAGTGCAAACCACAAACCACACAGGAACTCACAGTCACAGCAGCTTATTGAGCTGGTATGGGACTCAGCTTAGTGTGGTTTTACTGTCTTACTGCGAGGGAAACTGCATGAGAGCAGTTCCTCTGAATGCTACAGCTGTGCTGGGGCACCTCACAACTTGCTCGGTGTTCAGTTATTTAATATATCTGTCTGGAAAGCACTGGCCCCTTCAGATATTAGTGGTGATCCATCTCCAAGAGCAAGCCATCACAGTTGTCCAAAAATGTACCCTCCTCCCTGTTATGGGGGGACAGCAGTGGCCGTGAGCCATCAGCGCATGAATTCGTGGAGCACCTCTGGTGGCGCACACCCCCTGTGACATGACAGGGTCCATGGGTGTGTGTGCACAGTGCACCCTTGAGCTCAGAGTCCGTAAGCAAATGCAGGCGAACGCAAGGATCATCTGTGCCTGTGTAGGCACAGACCGAGAGGGAGTAGATGTGAGAGAGAAACCAGGATGCCACCAGATTCTGCAATAAGTGTGAACCAGGGGGCTGTCTTCAAGTTTGGAGAAAAAGAGCTATAAAAATGTGATTCTTACAAGAACACAGAAAAGGCACATTTGCTGATTTAGTTGTTGCATCAGTTTGGTTGCTACCAAGAGTGTATTGGGGTGGCCTCTGAATGGCAGTTTCCCTCCCGTCTTTTCTTCTCTGCTCTCTGAGCTCCAGTCCTTCCTCCTGAAGGCAGCCTGAGGGCTGCCAGGGGTCAGTGGGGCCCCAGAGGCAGAAGGACCATTGGTGGTTGTAAAAATGATTGCTACTGGAGAGCAGAAATCTGCCTTCGGAAGCGCCAGCCCCTGCCCTGGCCCTGCCTGGTGCGCTGTCTGCAGTCGTTAACATGAGGCATTTCAGAGGAAACAAAAAGGAGTTGACATCAAGTGAAATTTCCCCCGGCAGCCACCAGTCGAAGACCTCTTAAAATCATAGCCTAAAAACATCGTCTAAATTCTGCTGGGTAGCTGTAAGCCGTGAAAGGGCCATTTACTGCAGCTGAAATAGATTCATAAATTACTGAGTTCCTGAGCCAGTGAGATCCACATGTCTCTGAGTTTCTGAAGCCACTTTTCTTTCTACCATTTCCTTGGATATGGTTCAGAGCCTGGCCAAATGGTCTGTGCTTTTTCCAGCCTGTTGCTCAAAAGCATCACCAAAAAAAAAATACTTTAACACTTAATTACTGTTGACTTTGTAGAACAAGCAGCCAGGTTGCTGAGGTTCCATCTGTGTTCTTCAAAAGAGCACAGGTGTTGCAAACTGAAATGGGCAAAAAATTTATTGATAATATTGAACTATCTAGATTGGGAAAAAAGTATTCTTAATTATATCTTCAAAATGTTCAAAAAGTTACAGAGACCAATTAAGGTGTTTTGTAATTTCTATTAAATTACTCTTTTGCCATTTTTAATAGTTTAAGCACTTCCAATATGAAATGTTCTGATTTTCCAGCTGAAACCATGTCTTTATCTCACAATTTACTTTGATTTGAATAAAAAGGTAAAAAAAACCCCATTAAACAATAAAAAATGCTTTTGGGCAAAGCTCAACTTTCCATTTGGCTTAAGATAAAATATTCTTAGCTATTCAGCCAAAAATATTTTTTGTTTTTCATTAGAGATGTCAATCTTAGCAACAAACTAAAAATCAGTTACATATGCACCATTATAGCATTAGTCACATGGAGCTGGCTCAAGAACAGAGGCACAGAATGCAACAATCAAATGCTGATGTCTTTTCTACTAGTGCTAAGACTTATACAGTGTTCAGCTTCATTGATATGGCATGATGTGTCTGACATTAACTGACAAAAACAAAAGGCTGGAGGTTAATGCATGGCTATATTCCGGCTTCACGCTTTTATAGTCTCAATGGCTTAATTTGAATATTACTTAAATGCAGATATCTACCAAATTTTATATTTCAGGGTGGAGTTTTTTGTTTGTTTGTTGGCTTGTTTTTGTTTTTGTTTTTTTTTTTTAATTTTCAGAGGAAGATCTTTTAGGTTAATAACTTCTTTTAATTACGATTCAACTATTTTGATATACTGCCAGCAAAACATTGATATTGTAATGCTGTATCAGTTAGTACATTCCTTTTACAGCTCTGAAATATTCCTGAGATCCGGAAGTGAGGAGGAGGAGTATGCTGGCATTGTTCATGTTGTTCCTTTTGTATGTGCATAGACCCTCAAGCTGTCACTCTTGAAGTTTTCACCATTTACTAAAAGGAAAGTGTGGCATACACATCAAAATCACAGACCTACAAAAGTCAAACCACCTGTGGACCCAGCTAAGGAAAACATGGGGACCAAAATTTTTGTAAAGCAAGACTTCATTGCAGTAGGATTAGCTAATCAACTTGAAAAGCAAATAAAATCAATGTATCCTGCCATATTACCTATGTCACAGTGCTACTCTAACAGAGGGGTTGGGAGAGAAACATACAAAGGGAAAGAAGAATTTTATGATTGAAGGTTTTTAATAGCTTCCTTGAAACACATGATAAAATCAGATTCTCTCAGCAGGAGATAGACAGATAAAAATGGACTCCATTTGAAGTGCAAACAAGAAAAAGACAGGGAGTTGTAAAGCATACAGCACCTTCCTCATAAACATCCCACTTCCTCTCTGTTCCAAGTGTTTGCAACTGTCTCTCCCTGTGAAATCTTAATTAAACCAGTATATTTCCCTTTTAAGTAATTTGAAAATGTGTTGTTTGATAAAAAGGTTAATTAGCTCTATTCTTTAGAAATGTGAAATAGTACCATTTTGATCTTTTGCTTGAAATTTATGCCAATCCTTGCATTAAAAATATCCCTCAATCTGGACTGTGGTAGGTAGCAAGAGAAACATGTTCATAAGGGGGACTGTGGGAAGGGGACTCACAGGGAAAACAAAATTTATTAGGAGTTTTAATCTTTTTACTTTTTGTTTTCATAAAGTATATCACACTTGTCTCCCTTCCTGAAGCTGAGTGTTTGTCCAGGCTTGAAATGAAATTGATACAGGATGAAAATGGACCTTCCCTGGTGACTCAGCTGGGAATTGCACAGAAATCTATCCAGCCTTATGCTAACCAATAAAAGGAAGGGATGGGAACAGGAACATCTCATAAAGCTGTGAAATAACAATTCACAAGCATCATTTAAATCATTTGGAGGCTGCATTCCCTTTTTATGCTACTGCTGCATTGACCAAAATGCTTCCCCTATTGAGTATTGAGCTGGGAAAGCTGACGGATCAAAGCCAGTTGGTCTGGAAAAACTGGTGTTACCATTTAGCAGAGCAATTCAATGACAAATGGAAGCT
The DNA here is from genome assembly GCF_015832195.1 of Motacilla alba alba. Taxonomy (NCBI): domain Eukaryota; kingdom Metazoa; phylum Chordata; class Aves; order Passeriformes; family Motacillidae; genus Motacilla; species Motacilla alba. The sequence goes on from NC_052031.1 coordinate 49,183,810, forward strand.
CTTGCTGTAATTCCTTCACCTCTCTGCTCTTTTTTAGAGCCCTTCAACGATTCCGTAAATAGAAGGGTTGCACTAGACTGACAAGAGACATTTCCTTCCCTCTCCCTAGTTGCGGATATTGTTCTTTTGCTGTAATGTAACTTTCACTGACTCTGACATTTGCATTTGGATCTTGTTATAGGTGTGATCAAAATGCTAACTACATTAGCACCGTAAGTCTACTGAAGCAGTGGTTAAACAATTGAAGGTGTTAGGCTGTATTTAAACAAACTTACTGGGCACTAAAATTATCCATTTATTCTTTTACTTGCTGGTGGCTCTCTCCATGCTTTTAATTGACTTTTCATAGTGGAACACCTGAATATTGTGTTTTTAACCTGTAAATGTCAAAGCACTAAATTATTATGGCATACATTATTGAGTAGAACCAAGTCACTTTCCTTCTAGTTTGGTATCAAACTGTAGTCTTGCCAAAAGGAGAGGCTAGACATATTCTCTCTGCTTTCTCCTTGGGTCTGTTATGGTTGGTGTATTTTTGGTTAAGGATAGTTGAATGGGACCAAAAGGTTATTGCAGAGAGCAATATTCACTTCTCCTGTTCATTCATTTTGCTGCCATGGAATCCTGATTTTGGCTTCCTTATGCCGAATGAGAATTGGAGGATGAAATTATTTCTGCTTCTGCTTCTTTCTCCAGAATTTTAAGTAAATGATATCACAGAATTATGGATATCATGAGCATTTCTGCCAGCTCCCTAACTATCCTTGGGTGGGTCCCATTCAGCCCCATGCACTTGTGAGTGTCTAAGCGTGTAGCAGGTCACTGACCATTTCCCCTTGGGTTTTGGGATCTTCATTCTGCTCTCTGTCCCTGTTCCACACATTCCAGGAACCTGCTGGACTGTTTCTTCCCAGCAGACACCTGGTAAGTAGAAGTTCCCTACAAGAAAAGGGGCCAACAATTATGAGACTGATCCCATCTGCCTATAGAATATTTTGCCTGCTCTTCACCGTGGTTGGGTGGTCTGCAACAGACTTTCACCTTATTGGCCTTCCCCCAATTCCTACCCATAACCGCTGAACCCTATCATCATCATTGTTAAACTCTGGACAGTGAAAACACTCCCTATCACTCAGGGCTCCCTCACTGCCTCTCCTTCCTTACCTGTCCCTCCTGAAGAGTTTACAGACATCCACTACAAGCACCCCAGTTGTGCGAGTGATCCCACTGTGTTTCTATGATGGCAGCTATGTCACAGTCTTGCACTTACTCAATGGCTTTCAGCTCCTGCTGTTTATTCCCCATGTTGCATGCATTGGTGTAGATGTGCTTTGGCTGGCCTAATCATCCTGCCACCTTTTTCAGGAGAGAGGCCCTAATTCCTAATTAGACTTGTTACATTTGCAGATGTGCATTGAGTTTCATCATTTGGAGAATAAAATAAGCACCATGAGATGTGTCTGGCACCACTTACTGACTAAAATGAGATATAGCTGGAAAATAACTAGAAAAAGTGCAAAAAACCTTTATAAAAATATCTAAAAAAAGTTCAAGTGAGAAAAGCAGCCACTAACAATTCTTGGGGCCTCCCAAGTTCATTTATGTGGGAGATCACTGAACTAACAGACAGCGCAGTTTCTACTTCTGGATAATGGATATGGTTATGCCACTGATGAATGGCTGCAGAAAGACCTGGAGGCTTGTGTTCCAGTGCTTCACATGGTTGGACTGTTTTATAAATAATGCATCAGAGAAAGTCAGACACCAATATAAACAGGGCTTCTTCAACACCGAGACACTGCAAAATTTTCAATATATGGATAACACTGAAAGGAATCAAGAATGACTTGAGAAGGCCTGTCAATTAAAATTAGTAAGTTTGGAATTGATTATTTAAATAAATTGCTCAAGGAAAAAATAGCAAGTCAGGAAAAGTGTAAGAATAAACAACTTTTCCATGTTATTCTCAGAAAAAAACACTTAAAAATACCAACACCTTTACAAGTAAGAACTTAGGAAAAATGGCATCACTGTTGGTTTTAGGCTTACATATAAATGGAAGCATTTTTGAATATAAAGACAGATGAGCTAAAATGCTGAAAATTGAAAAGAAATTAGCATCCATTTGGAATTTCTGAAAATTAGTGGCTTGAAAGTAAGCAAGACAAACTAATATTTTCTGACTCTAGAGCACATATTAAAATAGATTGGTCTTTATGTTAGTCTCCCATAGCTGTGTTTTCCTAGATTAATGAAGGGAATTGGACCAAAGGCACTTAGAAAGAATTTTGTATACAAATTCCTAGTTGCATGAGTACTGATATGAGAACAGGATAATTGACATAGCTGCTCAGTGCAATGAGAGCCCAGTTAACATAAGTTACCAAGCAGCACCCCTGGTGTCTGTCAGCTGGGCAGCAAGTGCTGAAGCAGCTTCAGCCAGCAAGTTTGCTCACTCTGCAGTTGTGACAGATGCCACAGGTAGAAACAGGTCTGTTCTGAAGCACGTGTGATTTTGTAAGGAATCATACTGAAGATGCCATAATGCACAAAAGAGCACTACAGTAGTGTAGAGAGTCAGGCAAAAGGCTCACTTTTGGCCCAGTGTCCTCTAGCTGGGAGTGCCAATATGATCTGTTTAGAGAAAATGAGCAGGAAGAAAGGAAACAAAGCAAGCCTTCTTGACATTCCTTCCAGGAATTCTTCACCGCAACAAGTCTGACTTGACTGGTTGAGCCAGAGATTGTAACTGAACAATTTTTTAAAAGAGCCATTTATTTGCTGTAAGTTTGTCTATGGTTTTGTCCTTTGTTACATTCTGTGGCAACAAATGTGACAACTTACTTACTGCATGGTATGTAAGAACACTTCCTCCCTTTTGTTTAAAAATTATGTCTGGTAATTTTGATAAGTTTGTTTCTCCTGGAAGAGTTAGGTTATGCTAACTTGATGGACTTCAAGTTGGGAATTCAGTGAAGTTTACAGGTAAAGACAATATTTAGTGTTTACCATTGAAATATCTTTACCATTGTCATTTAAGTAACTTCTACTTTATAATTAAAAAATTGGTTGAGAAACTTGGTAGTTTAGGAAATTGTAAGAACATATAAAAGGTGTTGCCTTTATTTTCAATATAATATCTAGACATTGATTTTAACTCTGAACCTGAAAGAAGTTCTTGATAATTACAAATATCATTATAGAGAAAAGAAATGGAAATACCAATCAATTAATAATAGAAAAGTATCCATACTACAAAACCAAGTATCCAGTTCATAGAAATTGTTCCAGCTGCTGGAAAGCCCCACAGAGAATCTGAACCTAAAAGGGCCCATGTAAAGTAAACACCCTATTGTTCATCCTATTGTAGAGTGTTTCTTCTTACCCATTCCTGACACACTGCTGGAAGAACAAGTGTCATGTTCTATTCTCACTCCTATGATGATTGGTATCTACTAGCTAGAGGAATTGTACATTTTAGACATTGTCATCTGGCATATTGCATCAGAACCAGATTTTGGAAGCTTTTTCTAAGAAAAAGGGAGAACGAAACATCAGTAGACCACCGGACCTTTTGTCAAAAAAGAAATCAAGGCAGCTGTTGCCAATATATTCTATATGTTAGATTTAAAAATATATAAACAAAATATCCTGGAACAACTATCAGAAAGTCAAAGCCAGAGACAATCTTCTTTTCCCTTCCCCATCTGCACTGAAAATGTAGCACTCTCAATTAGAAGCAGGGTTATTTACATAGCACAAGGAATTGCTTATCAAGTCAATTTGCATTCTGCGGAACAAATAGATGGATTACAGTATTGCGTATACAACTTATTCCTGCTGCAGTGATCCATGAAATTGCAGTTAATTTTTCTGAAATAGAGCATTATATTTTTAAGTGAAAGTGAAAGAAAACAAGAAGGAGGAGGTAAGCCATAGGACCTGAACTTCAAATACAAGATTAAATGATTAGTAAGAACACAGCACTGCTGAGAGCAGCATGAGCTGCTACATGAAGCCGCTGACCTGTTGACTTTCAGACACAATCAAGTATCCTCCTCGCCATAGTAAATTAGATGAATGATGGGTGGTGATGGGCCTGTCACGTTGCACATTCCTGTCCTCAAGTGATGTATGTGAAAGTGAATTCCTGCTGATACAAACTCCATGCAGCTCCTATAGGCTCTGACACGCCAGCCGCATGCATCTGCTCTGTGCAATGAAATAATTTCATTGTGATGCTTCTACAGTACAGCTGCACATAATGATTTTCTTGGTTTTATACTGATAAGATAAATTCAAGACTATTTAGTGACTGTATAAAAATCTGGAGGCTATGAGATTAAACTAAGGAAAACTCTAACTATACCATAAAAATTTGCATTTCAATTCCTTTTTTTTCCCTCTCTCAGCAAAAGAAGGCATGTGCTTCCATCTCCACTGCTTAACTTGAAAGTACTATGTGGTTTAAATGTGGTTTCAAAACAAGTCAGAAAAAAACAACTAACATTTGGTCACTCAGTTCTAAGTAGCTGTCACTGTCTGAAATTACTATTGCCCTTCACCTGAGTTTTGTTAACTGACAATACATGTAGTCTTACTCCATCCTATTTGTTAACTAAAATATCCCAACTTCAAAATCCCTCTGAAGAGGAATTTGAAAGCCCTGTACTCATCAGTGACAGGAGTACAAACTCAATATATTTGTCCATGTTGGCACTGTATTTAGCTGACCTCAGACTTAATTAGTTTGATCTTGTCAGATTCAGGGCTTGTAAAACTAAACAACAGAAACCAGGAATGAAAGAGGAAAAGTAGTTATACAGAGAATGACATCTCAGTACTGAATTTTCAGGTTTACGGTTCCAAGACAGGAGGGAGCCAGAGGTCGTTGTGCATCTGCAACCTGTCTCTTGAGGCGTTCTATAGCATATGTTAATGTCTTTGCTCAGCATCCCAAACCCACCAAAAATCTGCCTTATCTTCCATTTCCAGTGGTTTCTGACAGTATCAGAAGTAGTAATATGACAAACAGGCATCAAGACAACTAAAACATAATTAGATGTTGTATCTCTTATATTATGCTCTCTCCTAGGAGATCTACTATCAAAGGCAGCTCACCAATATTTAATTTCTTTTTACTCCCACCAGACTTTCTTTCTGCAAGCTTCAGCCTAAAGAACTCAATCTTATATTTAAAACTATCTTTGCTAAATTTTTTAGTTGTTTTAAAATGAAAAAGCCTTCCATGCTAAGAAAAGAGGTATTTGTTAAAATAAAGGTTAAAAATCCACATAATGCAAAAAGTAAAAAGGGTAGGTCAATGGCTTCAGAAAAAGGGAAAAATGGAAGTCTTTAGGAATTAAGTAATGGGTCTGTTATAGTACTCTTTTTCACAAATACAGTTGTGGGTGTTTAAATCTAGCACAGATTTCTCTGTCTCAACTGGTTTTTCTGTTGTGTTAGTCCCTATTTGATAAAGCTTGGTTTGACCAAAAGATTTAATTAAAAAACTGGGATAGCAGGGCCTATTGATGATTAGTCTTAAAATAGCTTGACAAAAAGTCCTCTGGGATCCCACAGCTAGGAAGCCACAGTCTTGCTTTGGGTCAAGACCGAGGTGCCTGTGCAGAACTAGGAATAGAGCATCAGTAGGGAATAACAAGTAATCAGTGAAATGGACTCTTGTTCTAACTGTGCAATAGCACTGGGACTGAAAAATACTAGAAGAACAGACATGCTGTAGAAACCATATTAAATGCTCTGAAAAGGTGGGTAGAGATCAATAGAGTGGTTACAGGAGATTTGTAACAGCTTTCTTTATGCTTTATTTCAGCTACAGATGTCTTACATGATTTAGACTACTGGTGTCATACAAACTATACAGGATATGTAGATAAAAGGAGAAATTAATTCTTTGGGTTCTAGGCAGGATTCAGAAAAAGTCATCCACTTTCCAGGTAGGTCACTACTTTCAGAATAAAATGTCAGATGATATTCACTGTGGAATAACATGGGAATAGGATGTCTGTGTTAATAGGATGCTAGTGTTAGCTAAATCACTATGGCTCTGTGCCACAAAACAAAGAGAAATTGCCCACTTGTAGGATATTTTTAGTTATTTTTGTGTAGCTTTTGCATATATTGGATACAACAGAAATCTGAAAAACATCAAGACTATTTACTAATGAATAAATTGGTCTACATAACATTTAAACCATGTAATGGAAGAAGAAGCTTGTGAATACTTAGAATTAGCAGGAGTTAGTTTTGTTAGGATAATTTCTGAGATGCTGTAAATTTTACTTGAGCTGAAGTTGCAGTAGGAAACCTCCCAAAACAATCCAGTCTTTAATATGAGAAAAAAGTTACTCAGAATTTTTGCCTTGATTTTCTAAGACTCAAATGCCAGATATTGAATACAAAGTTACGGGACACGACGCTTCAAGTTGACATACCGTCCAAACCAACCAAAGTCACTGGGTACAGCATTTAGTCTGTTGCTGCACTTTTGAGCCCTACCCATCAGTCCTAAATATTTTTCTATTTTAGAAGCAGTCAGCATAACATAAAGGTTGTAATGTTGTCTAGTTTCATCAAGAGAAAAACAGAAGTGCTGCAATTTTTGGACAGGGTGAAAACAAATCTTTTGTGATGTGACAAACTAATTTCAAACAGAAGATTATATCTGCTTTTATTGGTGGGGGATGTATGGTTGCTGCATCTATTGCTAACAAAAGTATATGAAGTCCTTGCTGGGCATTGCTCTGCAGTAACATGTAGGAGTTATCTGGGCAGCAAATCCAGGTGCAGGAAAGCAGGAGGCAGCTCCATGTTTATATCAGCTGCAGCGTATGGTCACCAGTTGGCCAGCATGCGGTGTTTAGGCGTTGTGAGGTCTTCAAACATCCCTTAATGTTTCCATACCATATGTACTGTAATATCTAATCACCATGGGAGTAGAGACTAATGTTTCAGCACAATTTATTTGTTGGCTGATGAAAAACTAGCAAACACTCAAAATGCTATTCATTACTAGTCTTTTTTTTCTTTTTCTTTTTTTTTTTTTTAACCAAGGCAGAGAAAACCACTATAATCTGCAGCTTTTCTGCATTCTGCCTCCCTGAGTTGCTTTCTTATTCTCACCAGACATGAGCTACAACCTTCTCCCTCTACCAATGCAGGCACCCCCAATGTAGGGAATTAAGAGCCTTGACTCCATGATTCAGAAGGCTGAACAATTGCTTTATTAAGCTATATTACATTAGATTATATTGCTACCATACTATATTAAACTATTCTACTAAAGAAAAACCCGTGACCCTTTCCAGACAGTCATGACATAGCTTTGACCCAATTGGTCAATCAGTCCAAATAACCATCAGCAGAGTCCAATTAACAGATCTCTCTTGGTAAACAATCTCCATAACACATTCCACATGTGCCAAACAACAGGCGCAGCAAGTAGAGATAAGAATTGTTTTCCTTCTTCTTTCTCTGAACTTTCTCACTGCCTTCCCCAGGAAAAATCCTGGGAGAGAGAATTACGTCTTGCTCTGTTCAAAGACTATGAGAATACCACATCCCTCTTCTAGACAAGAAACATTTTCACACAAGTAGTTTCAGCTGATCTGTTTCTCCAATATTTGGGGCACTGTGTAGCTCCTAACAGAAGAAACTTCAGAAATGTATTTTCTATGGGAAATTAAATCATCCTGATATAAAAGAAATTCCTAACATCTTATGTCCTTTTTTTTGTTGATGTTGTTTCATGTCAGTAGTTCCATATTGTAATATTAACTTCCAACAGTCTGGGAATCACCATAATTTTAGAAATCATTAGGGTTTTTTTGCCCACACTGAATTCTGTTTGCAGTTATCTGTGGAAAAACCAAAACTAAGAAAATGAAGAATCAGAGAGCCTCCAGTGTGTGCTCCACAAGGCCTTAAAGAATATGCTGGATAATAACAGTTGTATTTTAGGACTCAGAAGTCCTAGAGGTGGTGAATTTAAACTTTTTTGATCAGTGGAGTCCTAAAAATTGCACAGTTAAGTTGCAGTCTTTTGCCCAGAAAAGATATGATATCACTACAATGGTGGTAGTCTTATTTTTTCTGAGGTCTCAGATCCCTTAAAAGCAGATGATGCAATTGGTAGATGTACCTTGAAAATATGGATGAAAGATAGAGAACCCCTTATTAGAGTGAGTTAATAGGACTAATAAAAGCTGCATCAATCTTCTTCAATGTACTGCAGCAGTTTCAATATGGATGTGCAATTCCTTCATAAAAATCTCAACCAAATTGAATGTGGTTACAAGGTGATTCTCACTGGAGGTAACATAAATAATGACATATGCTCAGATCACAGTGCATGACAACTGTCTCCTTCAGAGCTATGCACAAAATGTGGTCAGCTCACCTAGCAATCCCAGTGACTGAAAGTTTTAACAGGGATAATGCTTTTATACAACCCTATCAATGAATGGTTAAAAACTGAAGGAAAACACAAAATGGGAACATTTTATTTAAATAACATTATTTTTGTCCTATTTTCAAGTATTAATGATTCCACTTTAAACTCCAACTGGAACACTAAATTGACCATTTTTTCCTTTTTGTGTGTTAGATATATCTGTCATTTCTCAATCTAAAGGGCTTTAACTTCCTGTAACATGGGTGTTATCATCTTCACTGCATACAAGTTTTCTAACTTTTCATAAAATGACCATATGAAGACGAAGCTCAAAACAGTCTCAGATTTCATTATAAGTGTCTTGGCGTTTTAAGTCTGGCTACCATCAGAGGTGCCCAGAAAGGGCTAGCTGAAAATCCTTTTATGGCACTGCCTTTAATTAAAACACAAGAAAAAAGGTAGATTTTCCCTAACAAGCAGAATTATATAACCCTCTCCATCTATACTTTGAGGCAGTTTCTCATCAGCTTCTCTCCTTTGGCTGTGAATTGTACCAACAGCCCTCCCTTAGTGCCTTTTAATCCTGCAAGAAGATTGGCTGGTTTTATGGTTGAGTCACTGCACTGAATGCAGGCCTGCTTCATTATTTGTATCACAGATTTCTTGTGTAGTTTTAGCTAAATAACCTCTTTATTCTCCCAATGATAAAAAAAGGCTTAAATCCCTCAAACTCATAAGGATATTCTGAAGATCAGTTGATTAGTCTTTATGAGATATTCTGATATTAGTGAAGAGATACTTCAAAAAAGCTGGTAAATATACAGTGATCTTTGATTTCTGGTCTTCCACAGCTTTTGTTAAAAAAAAAACCCCAAAGCTTGCCACATAATAAATCCCAGCTGGGTGACTGTTCTTTTTTTACTCAGCATCTCTCACATTGCTTTCCTAAGCTGGAGCCCATTTTCTTCCCTTCTCCTTTTTTGAAGCTCTTTACCCTTTGCCGATTTAGTACAACATATGCTTTCCAAACATATTTATTTGCTGCTTTTTCTCCTCACATTCCCAAGTGTCTTATAAATGCATGTGTATAAAAGACTTCAAACAAAGAAATGAGACTGCTGCAGGGATACCGCATAGCAAACAGATAAACAAGCTATTAAATAATTAGCTATCTGGTCCCTTCATTAACATATCCGAGCAGATATCTTCTATTGGAGAAGAAATAGCATAAATTCTATATAAACTAGAGGGAGGAACTTTGAATTGTGTCTAATGTAATATTATCAGGGTCCTAAACTTAATCACTTATCCTTTCAATTTTAATTTAGGATTATTAGCCACTCAAAGTATTAAGTGTTTTGGGGTTTATGTCTCATCCATAGTTGATTCCAAGGTCAGCATCTTCTATGAATATTGGTGAAGTAGAAACTCAGAGAAGTAGTCTGCATACTAAATCGTCATAACCCATTGCAGCAAAGTTTGGATGGAGACTCGTAGCTTAGAACAAACAAGGAAGGCATGGTCCTAATAGCCTGAGTGAAATATGGAGATAAGAATCCAAAATGGGTGCACATACAGCCTATGTCAGCCTTTATCCCCACTGCTATACACCGCTGTGCTGAACTCAGTTCTGCAATGCAGAAGTGAGCAAGGAGTTCCTGCCTTCCCTAGGAAAGACACTATGACTCAGAACACTGTCTGTATTCTGTATGAAAAAAACTATTAAAAGCTTTCATGTAGCCAACAAAAGAATATGCATACACAAAACAACACCGACATCTTTTCCTTTGGCATTTTTTTCACATTTGTCTTATGAATAAAGATTTCTCTCCGGAAATTTCATCCTTAAAATTAGTTTTTCAGCTGTTCCCTACTCTCCTGTTTTGCTCCATGTGTTATGAAGCACATGTGTCTGACATAATCCTGCAATAGCATTACTTTTAAAGTATGACCTGGAAGTGGAGGAGGAGGGCCTGATTCTGGTTTGCTGAGTGTATAATTTTTACACAAATAAGCAAACCAACACAGCTTCTTATATTCATGTCTCCCTGTTCAAAAAGGAAGGACACTGCAGACACTGGGGATATAAACACAGAAGGCAGCAGGTAAGAAGAGGAGGGACAGGCTGAGCTGTGAATCTGTCTGGCTTTGTCTATTACTGTAAAGAGCTATAAAGTCTGTTAATATTCAACTCCTGCCACTGGCTGTTGGCATTGCAGTTAATGGACCGGATGATGCCTCAAAGGCATTTTTCTACCCAATTAATTCTAGGAAATTTAACATCTGTGTAAAAAAAAAATCACCTCTTCCCCCCCAATAATTAAAAAAATATTTCTCAGCAGAACATTTTCCAGGGCAGCATCCCTGTCATATCAAAATCAGCTTTCTCCAGCACCCAGGCAAAAGCTGCAGTAGCCCAAGCCAGACAAGTTTTCTGAAAATGTGAAATCATCAGAGGCCTATTTTATAAGTAACACTGACGTACTTAGAAGGGAAGAGCTGATGGAAGTCATACAGATTTATTTAATCATCATTCTATTCCCTCACCTTTCAAGTAATTAACTAACAAATATCAAACCGATGGTGTTAGCAGTCAAATACTTCAAATAAGGATGTCTCTCAGGGGCAGAGTTGTGGGACCCAAACAATTGAAATGAAGATAGTGATTTCATTTGTCATCTGTTCCCTCTGGTGTAAATGCAGTAAGAACAAGAATTTAAACATGTCTTCATGGGTGACTACCATAATACTGAATATGAGGGCCCAAGGCAGTTTCCTGCCTGACTTCCTCTGACAGCAATCAAACATGCATTGCAAATATTTTCAAAATTACCATTTAAAAATTATGTTTGAGATAAAACACTCTAGTATGAGCATTAACACTTTCTCCAAGTCCTCTGTTGCTCTGTTGGAACTGCAAAGAATGATGTGCAGCTCAGAATACTTCAGTATAGGTTTTACTGAAACATTGTGGTATCTTGGGCTAGAGTTCATTTTCCTTCACATTGTTAAATTGTACTCTGAGATCCCGGTGAGACACCCATTTTGAATTGTGCCCTATACTCATTCATGTTTAGTACTCTCTTACAGCATGGGTAATCCTGTTTAAATCGACCAGGTGCTACCTAATATGAATAAAATATCACATTTTGACTCAGCAACATATACAAGGGATTAGGTTAGTTGACTAATCTGGCATCTGGTTACCAGTCAGCACAGTTGAAGCCCTCTAGAAAGTAAAACGCTCTCTAATTTTCAGAATTACATTTAATAATAGTGAATGAATGCATAATAATATATAGCTACAAAATTGCATTGGTATTCTAGGGAAAAACTCTTTAACTTCTTCATGCTCCATTGGATGCCAGGGTTCTAGTTTCTGCACAAGACTATTTTTAAACTAGTTAATTAGTATCTAGTTATCAGTGTCTCACATCTGTCATGTGTGAGAAATATTTCACTTAGTTAAAATGTTCAATTTAGAAGATGTTTTATACATAAATATGTCATCCATGTTACTCAAGGTATGTGCATAATAACAGAGTGCTGAAAGACTTCAAAGCACTGAAGAAGCAACAGTCATCATGTAAGGTAAACATGCTTGTGTTCCTCCCTTGATGCCAAAACTAGGGAAGGACGCTGGTATGACCTACATTGAAACCAGCAAACTGGAAAAAAAATCTATGAAATTGCCAAGCAACTATTCATCCCTTAGGGTTTTTACAGTAGAGAATACAGACCATGGCTGGATCCAAATTCAGACGTTGAGTAAATGAGATTTTCAGCCATTGAATCGCAGAGCAGCAGGAGAAAAGAGGAATAAAAAAGGGGAAGAAACAAGCCCGGAAGATTTTTATCTGTCCTGAGAGAAGCACTTTTTAAACAAATTGTAACTGTTTATAGCTCTATGCTCTGTGACTCCGAGGACATATTCTCCAGCCAAGGCAGGTAATTTTTTGTGCACTCAGGAGGGTTGGAATTTGCCCCCAAATATTTTACAACATCTTATGAGGAAATGGAGGGCAAACTCATTTCTGTATTATTCCTACCTGCCCGTGATGATCATTTCAATGGGCTTCATGAAAACCTGTTGTAACCGATTTGCTACTTTCTTGAACACAATTAATTTCCTATAAATTGTGCCTCCTGCATTTCAAAGAGATTTGGTAATGATTTTTTTGTTTGTTTGTTCTAAAAACATTATTGTATTGTAGCAATATCCCACCATATTCTTGCCAAGTTTCTTATTAGTATCAGCAGCATCCAACACAATCCAACTCTTCCCTCTGCTCAGCAAGCTGCCTTCTCAGTGGATGATGAAACTTGGCATGGATAAAGAGTAAATCTTATTAGCGATGCCCACACGTGCTGTGCAAGGACTTGTACGTGAGCTATAGTGCTGGAGGAAGATGTGCACACTGGTTACAAAAGGGGAATTTGGAAAGGTTTCATCTCTATGGTTGCTCAGTCAGCACAGGCAAAGCTTCCACATCTGTCTTTTTAAGTGGCTTGCGATAAAATCTGCTTCAGTCCATCTTGGTTTCCATGCACAGGCGGCAGAAATTTAGGAAAGCAGGGCTTTCCTTTTTCTGATTTTTCATGCTTTGGAATACTACCATTTAGTATTTAGAAAGTACTTAACTGTTTCACCTCACTGTCTAATTAAATATCGCTGTGCGATACTAAGTCCCCTAAAATGTAGCAGTTGTTTGGGCACACTACTGCAGAATGTTACCTGATGTTTTGCACTTCTGTTCTAAAAATAGGACATTGCTGTGATTTCTCACAATATGATAGCGGCAGGCAAATGCTGACTTTTTGACAATGATGACATTAAGTGGTACTCTTCCTGAGGTTAGGGGCCTAGTTCTTATTGAGGGGAGCACTACTGCAAGGCAAGATAAAGAGGTTCTTATGTATTTGAACGCTATCAGGTCGTTTCATTCCCAGTTTTGCACCAAGTTTTGCACCATTCCCATTCTGCACCAAGTTCCCCAGCTGCCCAACCTGCTTTCAGGCTCCCAAGCTCTAGCTGGAACCAAATGCAGAAGTTCTCCTTGTAAGGAGAGTCTGATCCCATTTCGGATATAACTGTGGGCAATGCCTAGAACCGCCTCTTCTAATGTGTCCTGACAGTCCCTCCTGGTGTGGCTCAGAGCATCTGTGAAATGCTGCCAGCCGCAAACTGTTTGCTTTGTTTACTTGCTGGTAAACTAAGTATCAGCCTTCATGTTATATGTGGCTCTGCCACAGAATCACAAAATGGCTGAGTTTGGAAGTGACCTCTGGAGGATGATCTGGTTCAAACCTGTGCTCCAGCAGGGCCACCTAGAGCTGACTGCCCAGGATCATATCCAGATGTCTTTTGCATATCTCCAAGGGAGAAGACTCCACAACCTTCCTGGGCAACGTGTATCCCCTTGGTCGCACTCACAGTAAAAGCTGAAGCTCCTGAAGCTCAGATGGAGCCTCCTGTATTTCAGTTTGTGCCCACTGCCTTTGGTCCTGTCAGTTAAAGGGGATGGAGTAGCCTGCAGGGAGACAGCTAGGTGGAAGCCAATCCATGTATTTCATTCCAGTTTCCAATTGCAGTGTGTGGCACAGGACCATCCCTCACAAAATCTTGGGTTCATTTCAGGGAAAGAAAGATGCAAGTGTTGCAGCTGAAGCATCTTCAGCTGATGACATAAAATGTATCAGTCACCTCTGGATGCCAGGTTTGGCATCTGGCATGTCTCTTATACCAAGGTGAAAAGTATTACCTTCAATCAACTTGACAAGATATTTTCTGCCAAAATTTAGCCTTCAAACTCGTAAGTTCTCAGCAACAAGTGTCACATGATGACAGCAATAAGGCTGCAGCAGAGTCAGTGCTGCTGTGCATTTACTGCCACCAAGGCTGTGGTATCAAAACTCGTGCAACCAGCGACTTGCAGCCACAAATGCAGCTTGCTATGCGAGCATGGATAAACTTCCAGAAAAGCAACAGGATAAACAGCGCAATTGTAGGGTTGCTGGGCCATAAAGAGAGGAGGAGACAGAAGCAAAACCTCATCCTGGCGTGGTGCTAATAATTGCATCCACTTCAGGAGAGAATCTTGCACACTGGGGTCCAGGTTTTTAACTCCCATCAAAGAAAGTAGCTCTGTTGAGATTAACACAGTGCTGCTTCACACTGTATGAGGATCTCCCTACTGGCAAAAATCAGTCTTCAGAAATACAGGCTCTTATTTATTTTGCTGACTCCTGCCCCAAATACAACTGTTATTTTAGCAGAGTCCTGCCTACCCCTCTGGGGAGCTGCATGGTCCTATGACCACTAAAGAGCACATGAGTAATTACTGCTGCAGTGGGAAAAGAAAGATGTAAAAGAAAATTTGAAAGCTTCTACAAAACAAAAAAACATATTCTAAACCTGCTGATTAAAGACAAACCATAACCACTCTTTAAACCACCTTGCTTCCAGTTAAATTACAGCACACCAGTGTTTTATCTCTGGCAAGCATGAGTGAGAGTTCTATACTGTAGAATTTTATAAGATGTAACCAGAGTGAGGAAAATAGCTCTGCTCAATAAATGTATGAAAATAACCACAGCAGGAAACTACCATTAATAAAGTTCAGTTAGAAAGACATCTCCCAAGTTACTCAGAGTTACTTCTCTTTCCATTTTCTTGTTAGTTTTTGGAAATATAATAGTCTTTTTTCAAAACTTCACACAAACAAAACTTTTCCTTGGACTAGCGATTCTTACATTGCTCAAGACCAACATGTCTGCTCTGGTGGGATCAAATGATGTCAAGGAAGATGAAGCCCAAATCTCCAGGACATAAATCACTCACCACACTTTAATATAGGAACAGGTTTCTGAGCATGCTGTCAAAATTACATCATTCAGAGAATGTAACAATAATGGCACAAAATTAGACCAAAGGTTCCCCTAGTTCAGTATCCTCTGTTCAGCAACAGGAGAACATAGGTACTATTTTAGGAAGGACTACAAAAAGCAGGATAAATTCTGGGTGAACTTTTCCTGAAATAATCTTGTAACTTCAAGCCAGGTAATAGCTTTAAAGAACTGACTTAAGGGTGAATGTAGAGCATCATGTTCAGTAGCCACAAATGTATTTCTCCTTGGAATTTGTTCAGGCTGGTTTTGACACCCATCTTGATCTTGGCCTCCTCAAAACCCTGTGGTGCTGAGTTTCAATTATGTGCTGTGGGGAAAGCTGCTGTTTTGAGTTTGTATTAAAGCAAATTTATTAGAGCTTATAAATTCTCTGCATGTCCTTTACTTCCTGTGTTGCAAGAAATAATGAGTAGTCATTTCCTATTCACTTTCTGTGCTCCACATGTCTTCCATGTCTTCTATAGATCCAGAAATCCAGAAAACATCTCCTGCTTTTTTTTTTTTGCCAAGCTAATGAAACTATTGAGTATTTCCTCATGTATAAACCACCCGATACCTTAAATCACACTTGTACTCTTTCTCTGTAGTCTTTCTAGTTCTTTGCAATAGTTGAGGTTGAAAATGCACCAAGAATTTCTACAGTAGTACAATGATGGTTTCTGTCCTATTCTTTTCTTAGTAACTCAACATTCCCTTTGACTTTTTCATCTCTGTGCAACACTAAGCTTATGTTTTGTAATGTGGACAACTGGAGACTAACATTATTTATTGTTAGATTAAGTATTATGAACAAAGGAAAAGGTGGAAGATTAGAGAGGAAAAAGAAACCAGAGTAGAAAAAGTGTCTAGAGAAGAGATTATTACAAAAGGAAGTTATGGGAAGAACATTTTGGACAAATTGTTAACACAACATTGCATCTTTGAATACTTGGTAGGGTGACTAATTAGCTGTTGTTACTTCTGTAACGAGGTTTAAATTTCTTCTTGATGCTTGATGAATGAAAAGAAATCCTAAGCATTATTTTTCTGGGAAAGTGATATACAAGCAATGCAGAGCATGAGTGAGAAAAATCATAAAGTTTTCTAAATTACCAACACCAAGCTGTGAAATACATATTTTTAAATATTTCAGAGATGTTCAATAATTTAGTATAAAATCTCCCACTTCCCCCACTTCACCAGTGCAGGTCTCAGAAGACAAGTTGAGAAAGAAAGGCAAAAAAAAAAAAAAAAAGAAAAAAAAGCACATACAAAAAAAATATTTCAGCTTAGACCTCAAGCTTTGAAGGAATATATTTCAATCACAGAGTGCTGGACCTACACAACATCACCCATGCAGATGTTGAATTTTGAAGCAGATCAGCCCTTTTCCTTACTGTTTGGAACATGCCTTTGCTTTCTTGCTGGAACCTTCAAAAGTAAATGGCTTGAGGATATCTCTGTTGATTGTGGCCAGTGCTCAAATTTTTCTCATATGAATCTAACACTCTCATTTCTTCTTACTGTTTTGTGTAAATTCTAAAATACCTCCTTACGGATTCTGAAAATGGCCTCCACATTGAACTGGAATACTAGTGTAGATGAGAAGGCTATTTTGTCACAGATGTGGGATTATCATTTACAGGCTCATAGCTATTTTATTGATAGCAGACACCTCAAAACCCACATGATGTGCCACCTAGATTTATAGGGAACACAGATATGTACAGAAAACTGATTTTAGACTTTCTGTTCTCAAGCTTGTTGGGATGAGGCAAGATGCAGTGGACAAATAGGAAGGCTTCAGGCAGAAGAACAGCAATTATGCTAGGTAAGTGTTGGAATGAGAAAGAAATGCAAACAGTGACCAGACAACTCCAAAAAGAGACTTTCCATAGACACATACAAGTTTAAGCAAAACAAACCACAGTGCTGAACTCAAGCAGTTCAGTTGCTGCCCAGTGCATCAGTCTCAGTGCAGGAAATGCTACGTGATGGATGACAGTGAACTCCACAGCTCCTGACAGCTTTGGAGAGGAGAACTGAAATTGCAGGAAGATGTCCTTCTGAACATGGGAGTTATCACTGGTGTTGATCTTGTTTACTTTTGTAGTTGGCTTTGCAGCTTCTGCATACTTAAAAAACTCTTAAGAATTCTTTTGCTGACTTCTAAGAATTCATCAGGTCAGAGGGAAAAGCCAGAAGTTTGGACTTAAAGTCTAGAATTAAGCAGCTACAAATGTGCAGAAAATAAAAAATTTAGACATTGGGCAAAATTGCAACAAAAAAAAATCTACTACCTATCATTTTGTAATTATATCAATTCTTCAGATTGTTTTAACTACAACTACTCTGCACTAAGACAGACCTTAAAATACAAAGTGATTTCAATCTCAAACATTGTTAATTTATCTTTTTTAGCATTTCATAAAAGTTGCAGCCGCCTTTGGTTTTTTTCCCTCCAGCAGATCCTGACAGGATAGAGCATGGCCATTGGAATAATATGCCTGTCAAGGGTAGCCTGATTCTCATTTAGAAACAAAACAAAATAGCAAGCCATTGTCTTAATTTGGAATGAAACCTAAACAAATAATTTGAGAGACTCAAGAATTATTTGTCAGGTTTTCCGCTAATTTTTTATTTTGAAGTTCTTTGTTTTCAGTGTGAAACAAACCACAGAAATGCTGGAACGAATCCCCCTCTTCCTCCAGTAATTCTGGGCTACTTTTTCAAGACTAAGAGGAAGGGGCAAAACAGAGATCAGCCAAACTTTTAGATGCTTACATGAATTAAAGACCTTAAAGTTGTGCCAGTGTGAGAGCAGTGTGAAAGAATTTGGACTTCTCTGATATGCTCTTTCTATGTTGTGACAAAAAGGAGCAGACAAGGATGCGGGCTACTCTTTTTTGGTTTTTTCTCAGCTTTTCTTCTTGTTGTTATATTGTCTTGAAGAAAGATAAACAAAGACAAGACAAGTTTGAATTTCAGGGCACTTCATGAAGAGCTTTGTGTTCAAACTAGCATCCTGTGCAGCATCAAGAAGCTACTTTTCACTTCTACGTCTGTGTCTGCTAATCCACCCACACTGCAGTCCTGTAAGATCATACACATTTATGTCACTCAAAATTCTACTGCTTCCAGTTATATGTCAATCACAGTTACTCCCTGTCTGCACTGGGTGGTTGTCAATTTGTTACCAGGGCAGAATCACTTTCACCTACTCTGAGAATTTATGCTTTCATCACGACTGCAGAACAGAAATATTCTTTGCTAATAACAGATGTTAGCAGTGTAGAGTCATGCAATGGTCTGGGTTGGAAGGGTCCTTGTCCTGACATACTCAAGGGTTATTTATCCTTGCTTCAATTGCATTTTCTTTCTCATCATCCTCCTTTAATCAAGCTACTTTTATTGTAGCATAGGAAAAAAAAGCCTTGTTTGCCTGTTCAACTGCTGTCAGCAGTACACTGATAAACCCAATCTCTTTAAACAACTGGTGGCTTGCTGTAGATTTTAAACCTTTTCTGTAAACAGAGGTAAACATCTCAAATACTACATGCTTGGATACTATTTGTGTGTGTTATCAGCCAGCACACAAGCAGAGAAACCTGTTACAAATTTCTGTTTCTGCTTTTAAAAATCAAACCATCTCTAGGGGCCAGTTAACTAGAATTTCACTTTATGAAAACAGACACAAATTAATTGACTTCCCTGGGTCAATAGCTCCTCATTTCACATAAAGACTTGGCCTAGCATTTTGACAGAGTTCAGAGATATCAGACCTGTCTCTGCATGACTCCAGATAGAATTCACTGACAGGTGATGAAGCTTCCTTATCAGGTATGAATTTCCTGATAAAGACTATATTCCCTTCCTCAGCTACTGGAGATGCTCTGGGTGTGATTACCCAGTGTCTTTTCCCACTCCAGATATGTCTAGCCCTTTCATAGCCTATTACACAATAGTGCAATGCAGTTCATTTAATTTAATTTAATTCTTAAGGGCATTAACACAAAGGATATGATAAAACACAAGGCATTAATTAGAAGCACTATCAACAGCAGTAAAGCTGTCAACTGGATCAAAGACAGCTGTGTCAAAACTTAGCTTTTCAATAACAGCTATGAAAAAGCATCACAAATATTCTTTATTTTTTAGAATAGTTTTTTTTTTTAAGCATGAAAGGTGCCCTTTAGTTGATCAGGCCTAATAAATAGGTCCTCTTTTTGTTTTAAAGGTGATCAGGGAAGCCTGTGAGTGGTCACTGAAGGGTGCTGTCTTCTTGCTTTAACAACACAAAGGAGGATCAGCTACAGTTGCAGTAGAAGCACTGGTCATAGTACTGCTCGCTGCAGGGGAAACATCCTACTTCTCCTGAGCCCTTGTTGCAGAGGAGAGAAAGAAACAGCCAATATTTTTGTCTGTGTTAAATATCTGTGTCTGTCTCATCATCTGAATTTCTCGTGGCTACGCAGGCAATCATCTCCTGTCTTAAACATTTTACAGACTTTGGCACTTGGGCCAACAGGTTCAGTACACACCAATACCAGTCAAATATGTTGGAATTTGCAACTACTTTGCCCTTCTTCCTCCTCTCACAACTTGAAATGGATGAAATTATATCCTCAGAACAGAGTGACTTGTGTATGAACATTCACTGTGTCGTTTATCATTTCTGTATTTTTTTCTCATCACAGTGTTCAGTGAAGGTGAGCAGAACACTTCCACTCCCACAATATCATCAAACTGTTGTGCCAGAAGCTCTGCAGATGAAAGGTGGTTAACAATGCTGTCAGTGTTGCCTGGAGAAAACAGACATCTTTGCTTGCCCATAGGCATCTTTAACCTTCACACTTTCCGGCTTCTCACGTTCAAAAGCTTATCATTACATATTACAAAGTAGAGAACAATACACTGAAGTGTTGTTCGTGAAACTCAGCCTCTAGAGACATCCAGTACACCACGGGGTCATTCTCCAAAGGTAATGAACACTAGTTTGGGAAGGATGTGTAGCAGGGGAACTTTTTTGGAAGCAGACAGTCATAGGGAGAGAGGAACACAGGACAGAAAAATAGAATCAAGGATCAGAGCCAACTAACATGAAAGGGGATTTAAGGCCAGGATGCCTGAAAGGAAAATTCTTCTGTTTACCAAGAATAAATTATTGTTAATATTTTTAAGATCAGTTTTGCATAGTGTTAGCATGATGGAAGCAGTCCCTGAAGCTGAGTTTTCTGTATATGGATTTCTAACAGCTGACATGAGCTTAAAATATCTTTTTATGTAGGAGCAGTTCAACTTCTCCCCAATATGTTCTGTGCTTTCCTTCCTTCTACTTCACTGGGAAATCACTCATCTTCTTTGAGGACAGTCCACCTTTGCCTCCTGCTGCCTTGTCTCCTGCACCTCCAATCAAAATCCTCTGGAACAACACCATTGATGTCACCAGCAGATGGCTTAGACAATAAATTAAGGCAAGGGGTGAAAAAAGTATTTGTAGTGGGAACTAGTCAACTATCAAGAAACCAAGAGCCTATTTTCATGGCAAAATGAATGCTTGTTTCCTTAGAGATGAAAAATGAGGAGGAGTCAGATGAAGGAAATCTCAGTGATTAGAAAGTGAATTGCATTTAGAATTTTTTTATGTATTCAGAGAGATTTCAGTAACTGTTTACATTCCTAATGAAGACATGAAATTGAAGATATGGAACTGAAGGCTTAGCTTAGCTGTAAAATTGGTTTTAGGTATGTGTACAGGAAATGTATACAGAAGAAAAAATCCTATAGAATTTTATTCCTTTCCTCTGACTATAAAAACATAGGAGAATGTGTTACTATTAATTGTGCATATAAAGCAGGCTGTAAATTTCTTTCCAAAAGTCTGTGAAAAAACTGTGGGTGGAGATGGTGGTGCTGCAATGACAAAAAGGTTCATTTTTACTCCTGTTAATGCAATAAGTCATCAGAAAAGCTGCTGCAGTAAAAACCAGTTAAAGAACCAAAAGAATGGGAAAGGCTTAACTATACACTATAGCACTGCAGTCCCCTTGCATTTATCCTGAAGAGAGAAATAATCTTTCTATCATATTGGAAAGCCTTCAATAAATTGAATGGAATGCAGGAAATTGTCACTCTGTTCTATATATTGTTGCTTATCTGTCTTATTGTCAATTTGACTGCATCACATACAGATTCCTGCCCTCACCACACAAGAAAAGCACAGAACAGAATCTAGCCAGAGGCAGGAATTCAACATAAATAACGTAACAAATTAATAAAAAAAGCAGAGCTCTAACAGATCATCTGCATTAATTATACTTCTCCTCATATATCTCCCATACCCCAAATTTTATATGTTGCCATCACTTGGTATCAATTGCAAACTGGATCATCAGTCTCTCATACTACCAGTTATATAATCAGCATCTAGAAAGCAAACAGCTCTGCATCTAACTGCTGGATACACATTCACTTGGCAATAAGCTCAATTAAATCAAGACATTGTCTTCCCCAAATTGTTTGTTACTGTCTTTTTGGGGGAGATTATGACCTGTACACTTGAACCTTGCAAAACAAAATATATGAATACTTTTCCCATGCTTCAGTGTGAAGCCAGCTCATTAGCTTGAAGAGGTGAGGCTTTGAAGCAATTTAGCTGACTTATGAATATCCACACTTGAAATGTGAAAAGGTGTTTTTGTGTTACTAGAAGTAGGGAAATTTTAAAATATTTAAAAATTATTACCATTTTTAAATGTTAGAACTTATATTTTGGCAGGTTATTATAAATTAGGCTATGGTTCTTGATTTTCTATTCTGATCTTCACTAAACCTCTCTTCTGTACATTTTGTTCCTGGTTACCACTCACTATGGTAGGAAAGCAAGAACTCTAGGAAAAAAGCCAGTGATGAGGAAAGCAATTTACTTAAATTATGACTTGTACTGTGGTAGCACTTAGAGACTCCTATGAGGTCTTCATTTTGCTATGAGCCATGATTTAAAAATCCGTCTTTGAAAAGCATTTTTTTTTTTATGAGAAGGCAACAGGCAAATCGTGAGGAGAGGAAGGAAGCAAGTGACACAGTTTTGATTAGATTCATGAACAGCAGAATTGTCTGTGGCTGCCTGAACAGTTCTTGCCTGAGTTGCAGCTTACTGGTGAGTACCTAATTTCACTGCTAGAAACAGCAGCAGTACAAACAAGAATACTTCTATTTCAGTCAGGTTTTCCATGCTGACAAAATGGTGGAAAACTAGCATTGCTCTCATTTAAAGTCCTTCTAGCTTTGCAAATGCAGCCTCCAATGCCGCTCTTCCTTGTGCAGTCTAGTAACTGCCGTGTGCATTTCCTCACAACCGTGATCTCAGAACCTCAGCTACATCCCTTAAGAACAGAGAAAAGGTATAGTTCATTTTTTAATAAGCAGCAGCCACCTGAAATTGATGCAAGCTCCTTAGCTCCATATAAAGCTACAGCAGTTAAACCACAGTTAAAACCTCAAAGAGAGAATGGCTGAGAATCAGGAGTTCATCCAAAAAACCTGCAGATTTAATTGCCTCTCCTGATGCACTGTAAGCAAGGTATGACTGCAGTCATAGGAAACTTAAGTAACCTTTATTTCATTTTCTAGATCTTTCTGTTCTTTGAAAACAAAATTAATTTTGTTGCTCACATTTCCCATGCTGGAGGTTTGCTACCTGCGGTGCATTGCAGTAAAATTCAAGGCTGGCCTCTTTAACAAAACAAAAAAAAACGGGTTATAAATGAAACAATTGTATTTCCCAGGGGTAACTTTTAAAACAGATCTAGCAGCTTACTTTTGCCTTCCTCTGTGACCAGAAAGTCTCCAGAACACAAGTTGCCCTGCCTTAAATTACCCATAGCCCAGCACTTGAATTTTACCTCCTCCTAAACTGCCTTGTCCTTAAAGAAAACCCACCATGAGCACTGGAGATGGCCCCTAGTCATGACACAGAAATGGGATTTTTTTATCACTAAAGTGGAGACTTCTCTGCTTTTATTTTTTCCCTAGCATCTTCAGTGGTTGCTCTGTGAGAGCAGCCCCAAGTTTGCCAGCAGGCATCTCTCTGAAGGGGGGAATAGCACTAAAGTACAGGCCTTGGAACAGAGCTGCAGTGAGAAGTCATTCTCTCAGCTGCATTTAGAGATGCCATTTTTTTTCATGTAGCAGTACACTAAAGAAGTAATTCTGTGTTTGAATATCAGATTTCTACCCACTACAAGTTGGGGCAAGTGAGACCTGCAGCCTTTCCTGTAATATTCTGCTCAGACTCAGCACAGATGAATTATGGTAGTCAGACCACTGGCCTGGTCTTCCAAGCTTTCTCCTAGGACTCCTTGAAGTGCTGCTTTCTTCAAGGTGGGCAGTGACAATAAGATTTTTTTTCATCTTCAAAATGTCCAGAGCAACTTGACTTTTCCCTGACTTAAACCAGATTCAGCTACTGAAACTTGTAGTCTAAATAAACCCACCGTCCTACCATTCTCCATGACCTAGCTATACTCTGGGGTTCTTTTCTTCTTTTAATAGTTGTTATGGATTTGTTGAAAATTTTGGCTTTATTGGGACATAAGTGAGATTTGAATATGCAATTTTTTCTTAACTAATTTTCCCATCCCATGAGACATGAAGGATGCTTGAAGATGACAAACATCAAATTCATTGACCCTTGTTTGAGATGCACAGAAGCTTCTCACAGAAGCTTCTTGCTTGAGATGCACAGAAGCTTCTCACAGAAGCTTCTTGCTCCAAAGGCCCAGAAGCCTTTGGAGCAAGAAAAAACAACTTTGAGACACTCAGGCCCCTAACTAGAATGCTGTACTGCAGTAGTGCAGCAAAAAGAGAACTGCATAAAGCAAAATTATACTGCTTTTAGCTTTCCTATGCCTCCTTACAGGCACCCAGCCCATTTCTAAGCTCAGTCACAATAATTTCTGAGTTAGTTTCTCTTGATGTCAGCGTAGCAGCTGAGCAATTAATTCTTCTTTATTTCATTTTGAAAATGAAAAAAGATGAGTAGCAAACTCTTCAACTACATTATAGGCAGCTTTTGCAAGCAAAGTAGTCAGATCTATTTCTGTTTAGATAAAAGAGAATATATTTCTTCTGAGGTAAAGAAAACAAAAAAATAAGTGTTTTTTAAACATTAACTCCCTGACAGTGTAAGTGCAGTGAGCTGCTCTGCATCTTGTACTGTGAAGCATTTAAAATAATTTCCAGGTACCTTTGAGAGACAGAACTGAAAATAACTGTCTAAACAGTCAAATACTTCCATCATCAGTGCTGGGACTAACGCTGCATTTTCAGATCTCATCCCCAGCACTGTGCTTCTCTGAGAAAGACTCTCCTCAGTTACACCTTTTTGTTCATGACATAAAAAAAAGGTCTAAATGACTGTTGAGCAATACTTAACAGCTGAAGACAGAGCAAAACCTTCCTTTAATTTTAACAGTTCTGTTAAATGCAGAGATCTGGTCTGCAGAGAGCATTTGTTCAGGCTGCTGACTTCCTGTGGGTGTTTGGGGATCTGCAGCAGGGTGCAGGGTGCCCTCAGCTGCTGCCAGGGCAGGGTGAGTTCACCAAGTCCAACTCACACTGCAATGAGCTCGAGAGGATGCAGAAGCAGCAGTGCCACATCCACAGATGGCTGACTCAGGGCTAAAGAGCCCTGCTCTTTCCATGCCACCTCCTATGCACAGCTCTGTCTATTCTGGCTGCCAGCCAGGCATGAGGAAGCAATTAGAGCAGTGCATAAAACCCAGATGTGAGATTTGTCTCTGTAATCCCTGTCCTTGCCTGCTGAATTCTTGCTACGCAAATGGATGGACACTGGAACAGACCTGACTCCTAAAATATATTTCACATCATGGATTATGGCAAGTCACCACTAGCTAAGGATCTTGCAGTCACAGAAAGATCACTGAGCACAGATAAATCCTGTTCTCTCTTTTTTTCACCCCCAGTGAAAAAGGGCTGGTATTCGGGTTGCATGAACAATTTCCCCCATCTGTTTCCACATGCAGAACAAAAGTACTTTCCTTTCTCTGATCCAAACCAAGTTTCTTAAAAAAAAAAAATTAAAAGTTCAATTCAAACCAAAATATTTTTTCCTTGTTCTGGGCATCTTTAACTAAAATTAAAGCAAAGGAAGGGAATCACTATGAACCTTAACAAATATGTTCACTCAAGTGTTCACAACTAAAACAGAGTTCATGGCATAACTACAATTATCCCACTTCCTAGACTAGTGCCAGGCAATTCACCCCCAGTTTTTGGCTCAGTGAATATTTCAATTGTCCCATGCAAAGTAGAAAAGTCAAACCAGGAAATTTCTGAAATGTATTTGTGTGCTAGTCTCATAGAGCCTCACCCTCACATCTAGGATTCCCTTGTGGGTTTGGTAGGTCTCCTTGGGTAAGAAAAAGAATTTTATTTTCTTGGATGATCCTGGGGAAAACACTAATTCCTTCAAATTCTCTGCCTAGAAAATTCAATGTTAATTCTTGAGTAGTTTTGAAAAGATAAAAGGAATTACTGAACAAAAAGTCACCAAACCTTTATCTCTGTACTCCCTAGACAACAAGATGTCACCAAAGAGGAAAAGTACCCAGGAACTGCCATTTGTAGTGTATACTGTCAGTAAGATTAATATCATGACCTGTGGGAAAAACAGTAATTTATGCCAGCAGCCATCCAGCTTTGCGTTCAAATACTAAAACTATTGTGAGGAGTAATTTTTACTCCTGGTCACAGATAAGTAAGTTGTGGCAGGCTTCTTCTGCCCATCACAATACCATCTACACCTTCTGGTTGGTCTCAGCTATTGCTCCTCTCTCAGGTCACTGTATGACCCTTTCTTACCCCTGTAGATCATGGTCACTGATTTCTGCTTTATTTGAATGAGTGGGCGTTCATTTTTTGCTAGCACCTGTGATGTGCACAACACCAGCCTCCAATGTTAACCGCACTGTTATGAAGCCTGTGCTTCTGTTCAGCTCAAAGAGGTGTGAACAACTGATTTGTCACTTATTACCTCTGAACTGCAGTCTGTTTATCAGAGGATCTAGCAGCCCCTTGGCTACTAGAAAGCTTTGCATGGTCAGGTGGCTGCTTTGGTGGGTAATTTGGGCAGGAAGCTACTTAAGCAATGCAGAGAGTCTTGCCTTCCATGCTCATCTGTGAATAAAGACAAATTGGCAATGAGATCGACCTTTTTGTTGACATATCATGTATCACTGAAGATCTTCACTATATTACAGTGGGGAGGGTTTGCATTTTCGCTTGTTCAGCCCAAGGCAGGCAACTCTGGACACTTCAGAAGCTGCCAGGAGACTTTGCTGAAGCCTCATAGCACCTGCAATAACTGCAAGGGCTGTTTGAGCATGGGGCCTGCCTTTGGGGCCCACGTGGGAGCAGCACTCCAGCAGGAGGTGATGGCAACATAGCAGCTCCAGGGAAGGAGGCAACACTGGGAGGTCTTTGCCCAGAGAAGGGAGGGCCCTGCGTGGGCAAGATGGCAGAGTGTTATTTACAACACATTCACACTCCTGGCTTGTGATAGACAAACAAACCTGTGCTTCTCACAAGGGGGGAGCATGTGAATGTACTTGAAAAGAGCATCTGAGGCTTCACGTGCTGCGAGAGGCTGAGAGCAGCTGTCCCTAAGCCTGCTGTGAGCAGAGGGTAAGGCTCCAAACCCCTTCTGGTCACAGAGCAGCAGGTCCTACCCAGCTCCTCCTGACACCTCTGGCTTAAGAGACCTTTTCTAATGACAGAGACAAAAGATGTTTTTTCAGTGGGAGCTCCTGCACCCCTTTGAAACAACTTCATATTCTCTCTGTTATTTGCTTCCTGTTCTGAGAAGAGGATATTGCTTGAATTGCTTGAATATCCTCAAGTAATTAGATATTTTTTTTCCTGATACCACAAAGTACACCTCTCTCCTGCCTGGCTGTATACCACACATTCTGATAAAAAGGGTATATACTCACTTCTATAAACACTTTTTTTCTTTTTTTTTTTTGCTTTGCTTTTACAGCCTATAATTGCTTTCCAAGGTCCCACTTTGCTGGCTTGTGCTCCTGCCTTTAACTGAAACTGAACACACTTCATTTTGATAGCCCACTAATCTTCCACTGCAGCACTGTCCACCGAGTCCCAAAGAGACAGTAACACTTCTTGTGTTTTTGGTTTATGCTGAATACACTTTGCCAAAATTAAATTCCTGCCAAACAACAGAATCTGTATGAACCACAGCTATTCTACTAAAGGCAAGGGATTGTCCTGGCTTTTTTATTTGTTTTTCATAACATAAATAGCTTTACACGAGGAGGTCTTTTTGTGTGGACTCTGCCTTTTTCATTTTCTTCAGTATCTTTTCTTACAGCATTTTGAACTTCCTTCAGAGAATACCCAATCTTTTCTTAGCAATGAGACACTAATTTTATAACTACCTGTTACACAAAAAGTGTAGCAGAGCAGTTTTTTCTCTATAGATGTACATTTGAACCTGTCTAGGTCTCTCTCAACCCAAATAAAATCAACATCTCAAGAGACATGATCCATGAGCTGCTGTATGGGCTACCAAACACTTCTTTTTAACCATTAGGTTTGGTTCTCTGATGTCTTTTTCTGGGCCTTGAAATGTTACTATTGCCTGATTTTTCAAGAAGGACATCAAGAGGCAGGCGAAAATATGGATTGCCTCCTCAAACCGTTTGCAACCCACCTTCAGATCTCCCAGATTTTCCATCTTTGTGCAAATGTAATACCTTTCAGATTTCTTGTACATGGTTTCATACCTGAATTTTACTGTTTGAGTTGAAACTATTTAATATATCTAGTGCTTCAAACTCAGCTATTGTCAGAAAATAAAGATCTATTCTGATTGCCTTCCATTTCTGGCATCCATTCCTTGCAGCAACAAAGTTTTGTTTAAATTCTTTCCAACTGTCTCCCATAATTCTAGAAAAAAAAAAGAATAATTGTCTCAGATGAGGCTTTTAATGGTGCCATTTTTCCATTTGGGGAATTTTTAAATTTCACTTAACTCCTAGTGCTACAGTCACTCAGCCGTCATTTAATATCTAATACAAATCTGCTTCATTGAATCTCTGTTTAGAACTGCATACCCTGAGCTGCTGCACAAGAAAAGTGACCTAATTGTTTCAGGTGGCTGGGTCAGAGCTTCTTAATTCACGAAAAAAATCAGGGCTAGAAGGCAGCAGAACGAATGGCAGAACAGTCTGCCATTCCCTCTCTCCTGTCCACATTTTGAGTCACCCAAAACAAATGCACCGAGCCCCAATACTTGAAGTTTTGTGCGCTGATTAAAACACACCTTTCGTTCTTTTGGAAAAGACTTGCAGTAAGACAAAGTGAGTGGTTGTTAAACTCCTCCAGGTGCCCCTTCCCCCTGCAATCCCACCGTGGAAGCAAAAATCTAGATGCCTAAGTATTTATAGAAAAAGCAGGAATAAATGGACCATGACTTTTCAAGAGTGCCTGGCAGGCATTGGCTCACCCTGGTGCAGTGTGAATCCATGATCAGCTCTGCAGTGCAGGGCTCAGGCTGTATCCCAGAGCTGGGGATGGTGCAGCCTGAAGTGTCCTGCACAATCTCATCCCTTGGATATTGAGATCACAGCACACCCCGTCTCCTTCCTGCCTGGGCACATAAAAAGGACTGCACACACATTCTCTAAATGTGCAGCTCGGGCAGGGGTCTGGGCACACAAAGCAGGGCAAACTATGCTCTGGAGCCCGCCTGCCTCAGCTTTGACAGAAATGCTGAGTTCAAGCACTGCTAGCAGTCTTGAAAGCCAAAGAATCTCTTGAAAATCCACAGAAGAATTTAGCACCCCAACTTCCAAGCATTTGATCTTTAATAACCTTGATATTTTCCCAGTAGGCCTGCTCCCCTGCTTGCAGAAGGTGACAGCTGCCACCTCCCTTGAGCACAAAGTTCTGGAGAGTCCTCCACAGAAGCTGTAGCCAGTCCTTTGCATACAACCTGGTTGGTTTTCTTTTCTTTTCTTTTTTCAGGAGGCTTATAGAGGCACACAGAATTGCAGAAGCTTGTCTGATAGCATATTTGCCTGCTTAACTGTCTTTGCTGTTCTCTAATATCAAAGGAAATGAGTGTTTGAGGGGAGGGAGAAGGATGAAGATGGAGGAGGAGAAAGGAAGGAGACAAATTAAATGAAGGTGAATAATCAAGGCCACCTTCCCTGATATCAGATGTTCTGTAGGAAAGTTTTGGGTGGATAGGCCTGTAGATACACTACAATGTACTAGCATAAGAACTAGATTCCAGTGAAGAACTAAAAATGGTGAAAAAGGATCAGCACCTATGACATTTCTCAGACAGAACTCTACTTTAAAGAGGTTATACACATCCACTTCACACCAGGTTCACCCCATGTAAAGCCAGAAGGCATGAGCTGGCATATATATTATTACCTAACTGGAAGACCTTTGGATGTGTTTTCTGCTGAAGCTGGAGCATGCAAGTTCAAAGTGAAAACATCTACCCAAACTTAAGATGCTCAAAGCTTTTTCAAAATGTGTAGATTTTTACAGTTATTTTATATCTTTTCATTACTGGAGGGATATCATCGCCTCATCTTTGTGTAAGAGGTGAAAGATAGAGAAAAGAGAGAATTAAAACCCTGTCTCAAATGAAATGTCTGGTAGGACATTTGCAGTTACTGTTAAAGGACATAACATCTCTACCTTTAAATCAGTTCATTAAGCAATTCAAATTCCCCACTGTATCAACTGTTTAATACTACAAGCAATTACTACACTGGCCTTTCTATTATCTCTGTGCTCTATTTCTTTCAGCAATATAATTATTGAAGGCAAGATTTTCTTCACTTCCACATTTTTAAATCAAGAGATAAACTTTTTTTTTTTTTCAATCCCTAGTCATCCTTGCTGGCTCTGCTTTGTAAACTTTAATGGGATATGGCATATCAGGCTACTGGAGAAATTGCTTACAGAGACAATCTCTGAAAAAAATCTAGCTTTCTGAAAGCCAGCTCCGGTTGCAGAGCCTGAAGAACAACACGGTGTGTGCCTATAATGAAAGTAAATCAGCAATCAAGAGGAAATGGCAGCTCAGGTCTGTCCGAACCGCAGGTGCAGGGACTCACATGGCATCAGCTTGTGCAGCCCAGAATCACATTTCAGCTGTTAGAAGAGACTCCACAGGATCACTTGTCATCTCCTGCATGATAAATTGAGCTGTCTCCCCATAGAGGACTGTATCTCATCATTCTAAAGAGGCCTTGATTTAAATATAAGCTCCAAGTCACGCGTACATTTGAGCTTGGTACTTCTGTAGCCAGAGCACTCCACGAACACCACCGAACTGTGCCACAGAAGATGCAGCTTTGCTGTTGCAGTGATGCCTAAAGTGACAGGGGATATTCTGGGTTTGGAGATGCCCATGGAAGATCTGAGAAACTCCTCACATTGGGGTCTTCTGCACATCAGTCATGACAAGCCTGTACCTCTTACGATACCTGTGTTGTCTCAGTCAAAAAAAAGTAACTGAGAGAACGTAGTAAGGGAGAGAAGCCACATCAACAGACTTCCTACCATATAAATGAAAGGAGGAAAAAATGCTACCATATGCTATATGGCTTTTGAATTTCTGCAGATGGTACCTTCTGTTGCACAGTTGAGTAAAAAAACCCCAGATTTTACTCAATTTTTATACAGGTCCTACCAAATTTGCATACATCCCTTGTATGCAAAATAGGAGGAGGTATGTTTACTCCTCTTTTTCATTTCCCACACTTGCCTTGCATGCCTACAGCTGCAAGTTGTATTTTATTCTCTGTCATGGTGAGACAGCACAATGCTGTGGGGCAGCCTCTGGATTTATATACAGCTCTTTAGTCTTTTTATGCAAGCAGCTTCCAATGATTCTTGCTCTGGGAGAGTTTTCTGTGCAGGCTGGAAATCTCTGCTCCCTTTCCTTCTCCACATGGCTCTGAGTTTGCTAACGATCACATTTAAGACCATTTTGTGCCAGCAGCTAACTTCCAGGGCTGCTCAGTGAGGGTGCTGTATCAATGTGGAATGAGTGGGTGGAATGTTTTCTACTGTTTCACTTTTTAGGGAAAAATAGAACTAATCTGGTGGTTTTAACAGTTGTGCTGTCACTGGTACGGACACAGTGATGATGAATAAATTGTTCAGTCTTGACAAGACCTTCATCAGCAACAGCAAGATTGCTCATTAGATTTCACAGTATATACACTTCAACTACATTCTGTGCATCTGTGGTACTGTCAACTGATTAGAACATTTCTTATATACACACACACATCTTTGACTTCAAGCTTTGATGTTTGTGGCTTAGTTTATAAACAAACAGGAGCCTGGATCTTGCCATTTTACTTCACTGCTAATGCATCTCTGTACTCTGGCTGGAACTTAGCGTGTTGATGGGAATTGCTCCATTAAGAACCCCAAGAGAATAATCAAAAAAAACTTTTTTTGCAAGAGGCTGAGCAAAATCAATTTTACTGGTTGGTTTTAGTTTATTGTTTCCAAACTAGGATGTGTATTTGTTTTCGTGCCAAATGTTTCTGTAAATCACCTGCATTACGATGTATTAAAGCTTGACAATTTGATAGTTCGAATTAAAAGGATTTACATAACTAACCCAAAGTCTCTGTGTCACTCCACAGTGCATTACATTAATTGGCAAAAAAAATATTTTGCCCTTCCAATAATGACATTTCTCTTCACGTGTGCAAAGGCAGCCAGTGTTCAGGGCTAACTGTGGGTGGACAAAGAAATGTGCCATTTTACAAATGCTTTCAGTGTGGGCCTTGGAATTACCGTCTCAAAGTACAGAACAAACATGTGAGGCATGAGATCTTCCTTAGCATTGAAATATTTCTCAAAAAAAAAGTTTCAAGGCTATTGTCTAAAGGACCAGCAGAATATACATTCTTCAGGAAATAATAATAAAGCATATTCTGTGATCCCAGGGGTGCTTTCACCAGGAAAAAATCAGCTCTGAATGACTTTCACCTTCTCCTGGGATTCATGTCTTTAAGTCAGTCACTAACACATGGCATAAATGCTACTAAACTTTATAAGAGAGTTATTTTTCCTGAAGTTTCTGGAAAGGTTCATTGCTCTCTTTCTGATATAAAAAAGAATTGAATCAGCTGTTATCCCTGTTGCCTAACCAAGACTAGCAGACCTGTTTGTTTCAAAAGATCACAGGATGATGAATCATAAAGAGATGAGAGGCCTGTGTTCAGAAGCTGCAGATTAATTTGCAATAATTTGATCACTTCAGCTCACTTCCTAGAGCATTGATCATAAAACCCCACAGTAGTGACACCATGCATGTACTTATTTTTCTCACTCTGAGATACACAAGGAAAACCTTTTTCAACAAATCAGGCACTGCATTGGAACACCATAATGGCAGTTCTGGTTCAACAGCTAATGAAAAATGATTCATAAAGAGTTATTGTTATGCAGATACTGGATTGCAGCCCTGTGGAAAGCATTTATTTTGTTGATGAATTGGGTTAAAGTTTCACTTTTTTTTTCTTCTTCTTCTTTTTTTTTTTTTTTTTTTTTTTTTTTCCCCTTCGTCAGGAACTATTGGCACCAAACGATCCTCTGATCCTATTACTAATAATTGTCTGGAAACATCTTAATCCACTCTGAATGGATGAAATTTTCCTTATCTTCACAGTGCCATACTGATACTGAGTAATAAAAATCAACTTAAATAGTTACAAAGTATTTTAAAAAAAGTGTTCAAATTATAAAAAATAATGTGTTTTTTCTGGAGTATTCCACCATTCTTGTTTCATAGTTGTATTTGATTTATTTGTTACCATTCTCCCTGAGCTAGTTAGAGTTAAATAAAATTGCTAAGAGATTCCTAACCTCTAAACTGTATTTACAATTTTCTCATGACAAAGAAACCCTCACTGTCCTCCTGGACATGAATTTTGCACAGTTCTGTCCTGGCTCAAATGTAATGAAGCCATCAGGGTCTTCCTGACTGTAACTAAGTTACGAGAAGAAAAGCCTCCATTCTCTGTAAACACAGACCATTTAGCAGGAGAATAAGACTGTCTAATCCATGGCAATTTAGCGATCTTAAATATAGCTGGTTTATAATATTTTTAAAATTCAATAGTAAAAGAAAATCCCAGGGAGTACTAAATCATTCTCATCTTCATCAGAATTCACTAAAAAGAGCCTTTTTAGCTGTATTGCCTTGTTTCAGAAAGAAGCAAGAGTATTGGCATGATAAATTGCTATTGCCTTCATGTCACCCCACACTTAATTTTTCCAAATTGATTTATCTTGAGAAGCAGCAACAATTACCCAAACACAATGTTTCCTGTACTGTTATGGATTGTCAAGGCATGCTGGAGAGTGATGTGCCCCACTGCTGCACTATATTAATTTTTGTTTTTCTTTTACTAACCTGTTTCATCAATATTACTTCTTGTAGGTAACTTTTTGGCAACAGGGATCTCTAGACTACACAGAAGTCTGAATACATTTCAAGCCTTACCAAGCTGTTGAGCTGTACCATAACTGATAAAACTTACATAATTTCATTTATTAGGCAAGGACATGGCTTTCAAGTAATTTATCTACCTGAACTAGAAAATTCACTTTCCTAAATTTCTGAACATGTAGAGGCTTATTGCAATATCCCTTTCTGATGTCAGTTATAAGTATTCATTCACTTCTCTCTTTTTCATAAAATTGCACAAAATTCTCTACTGATAAGACTGGAGTTGGAATAAGTCAATAATATATGGGGAGCAGGAGCAATGATTAATTTTCATCTCATTTAGTATATTTTACTTTCCTCCTGTGGAGTCAGTGTCTCTCTGGCTAGAAGTCTGTCATGCAGTTTTATTATAGTCACACATTTCACATCACGCAAACATCTCAGTGATCTTAACATGCATCATTGGAGAAGACCAAAGAAGAGACTTGGGTCGCTCACAAGGCCACCTGGGTTCACAGAGTATTAAGAAATGAGTCCTTAACAGTCACTGTGTGTGTAGGGGGAAGGGAGTGACATCATTATAATATAATACAGTACCATATGGTTTGTCAGCAGGTCAGGCTTTATCCTCTGATCACCCCGGTCATGATTCAACAACATTTTATTTTAATTTCAGACCAATCATATGAGTGAGGAAACTAGACTCTTTTGAGTTTAACACCTTAGAATGCAGAACTCATTCTGCATGCATGGGATAAACATAAACTTAAGATTATAGCCATGTAAACTCTATATCCTGATTAGTTAAGATAGCTTAGCAGTGAATATTTACAGATGAGACACTTTTCCTCCCCATTTAAGTACATCAGGACTGTCCTTCTGATTGCAATATTAAATCTCATTGAATTGCAATATTAAATCTCATTTTTCTTAGGTAATCCAGCACCAGAATAACAAAACATAAACTCTTTTTGATTCTTGATACTCTATTAATGGAAAATAAACCCAGATTTAGCAACTAATACATATGTGCAATTTGCTACAGTGATTGCAATTTGCTGTTCATTTCAGTTTCCCTTAAATTATTCTAAAGAACTACTTGATGGCAGTCAGTTTCAGGCCAGTTGTGGCATGGCACAGCTGGAGTAGACACTAGCTGTGGGAATCTCAAAGCGTCCTCCTCCAGAAATACAAAGGAATTCAACAAGACCTTCAGCTAAGATTCTTTAAAAAATTTACCTGCCATGGCATAGCAGTCCTCAAATGATCATGTAACAGGCAAAAGAGAAGAAAGGGGTCACCAAAAAAGTCCTTTTGGAATCTGCACTGGGATATGTCCTACTCATCATATACAGAAATGATCTAGGAAAAAACCATATCATGTAATGACAGACTTTTCTGAGAAGCATAAATTAATCAGATTATTAAAGACAAAGATTGACCACAAAGAGCTGCCAAAATACTGAACAGAAGTATTGTAAAAAGGCAGGGGGGTACAGTGTAGGTAAAGCACTCCCATGAGGAAAACCAACAACTTTACAAACACTGTGAGTAGTTTTGACAATCACTTCTTTGAAGCAAGGGCTTAGCATCATAAGAGAGCTGTGGAAACATGAGTTCATTGCTCATCAGTGGCCAGAAAGCAAATTTAATGGCATGACCAATTAGGAAAGGAATAGAGACCAAAGGGCATCATTGTTAATCCACCTGTACACATTTGTGGTACGCCCATATTTTGCATTTTGCATCGTGTTCTGATGTGTGATTCTCCCCACCCCAAGCTATCCCCAGAGTCATGTGAAAGCTAGAGAGAGGCATCAGACCCTGCAGGTAAAATAGGAAGTGAGGAATGACTTGGATACAAAAGCAAACAAAAGTGACATTAAAAAACCCCAAACAGTAGCCCTTTCAGTAAGGCATCGATGATCTGTGGAACTCCTTGCCAAAGGATGTTATGAACACCAGAAGTTTACCTAGATGCAAAAAGTGACTGAACACATGCGTGAGAAATAATCTAATCAGTATCACCATATCTAAAAGCACCACCTCTATCTGGGAAGGTCCCTGAGCAGTAATGGGGCTAGCTGGCCATCTGGTTTGTCAGGTCAGATGTTCTTCTGGCACAATCCCATTTGCAGATTACATCAAAATACATGATCATTTTTATGTTGAGACACTTACACTCTGACCCACACGATTAAAACTTCCCCCACACCCCACCTGTGACATATTCCCTTTCTGTGACATTATTGTCATTTGCTGCCTTGCAGGTGCCACTTCCTGCCCTTCAGAGACAAACCAAACTACTTCTCAAGCAGGGTTTAAACAGAAAAGGAGATCATATTGCCTCAAACCCAGCATCCTATGCCACCCTGAATCTTCCTTCTGAGAAGCAGTCAGCAAGCAAAGACACACAACCCATCTCGCTTGATCCCTGATTGCCAGTGCCAAAAAATGTCACAATTTCCATCAAAACCCAAAGTCAGGGATCTTTTTCCAAA
This sequence comes from Motacilla alba alba, assembly GCF_015832195.1. Classification (NCBI taxonomy): domain Eukaryota; kingdom Metazoa; phylum Chordata; class Aves; order Passeriformes; family Motacillidae; genus Motacilla; species Motacilla alba. The sequence continues at coordinate 49,220,156 of NC_052031.1, forward strand.
CAGTAGCAAAGCTCCTGTGAAGACCATCCAGCCTATTTTGTTCAATGCCTCTCAGTCTCTGGAAACGCTTTAGTGAGCAAAGCAATTCTAAAGCCAATTCCTTCCTCTTGGGACAGCGTGCAGGCATCGGGCAAATCTCTCTGTCTTTCTCCAGGGCAAGGGGAGTTTACACAGTCAATGCTACATGGATTTCTTAAATCTGCCCACTCCCTGTCTACTTTCTAGGGCTTGCTGGATGAGAATTCTCAGCTAGCTCAGCTAACAACATTAGCTCTTCACAGTTTAGTGTCTGTTAGCAGCATCACCTTTTGTGCTGTAGGCAATTCTTACTGTCTCCCCAGGTGAGTACAATATTGAATATGCTAAGTAGCTTCAAGACAGTTCAGGCTGTCCAGGGTTTAAATAATCATTATAATTTGAATCATCATTTTTCAACCGTAGATCTTTTTATTAAAGGCTAAAATCTAGTCATGAATATGAGTAACAATAATCTTTAACTGAGCATTTCAAAATCAGGCGAAGCATTTGTGTGCACTTAGGTGGTTTGAACTCTGTGCAGAGACTCTGGCTTACTAATGACAAACACAAACCTCTTCAGTTACTGATACTACACGAGCAGCCTCATCGGGGACACAACCAGCCCTTCTTTGCCCCAGACCCCTCTGTCCTTGAGGGAATTCAAACCTTACGTTTATTTCTGGACATTAAGGATTGAAAATGTTCAAAATGATAGTTTTTAATTTGGCAAAGTGAGAGAGATGTTCTTAGATTGACATGAAAACAAAAAAAGCCTTTGTTTTGTTAGCTGAGCTCAGGAACTGCCTCTTACTTTCTCCTTGCCACACCACAGCACCATTCACCCCTGGGGAATGGCAGTGGCACTCAGAGCACTTGTGCTGCTGGAGGAGAGGGCATTCTGCCATATAAATTTTCATATCCTCCACATGGCTGTTCTGCAGCATGCAGAAAATAATTTCAGAGCATCCTAGGCAGAGTGGCCACTCGGAAGATTCTGAAAGATGCACTTTATTCCAGTAGAGAGACATTACTGCCAGAAAGAAAATTCTGTACGTACCCAGAATAAAAGAGAAGCCATTACAATAGAAGTAAAGAGAAGAGAAGCTTTTGTCTCAAATAGACTGTTTAAAAAAAAGAAAAAAAAGCATCCTGTATCATTACTGGCACTTGGAAGTACACAGTCAAAAAGCCAATACTGCTTGCTGGAAAAGGCCAAGGTGACAGCTTAAATCTGCATCTATCTGAAGTATCTTTGAAATTAAGAAATGGATTTCTATTTAAATTATAAATATTATTTTCAAAGGCATAATATAATAATAAAAATACTTAACATAAGCTCACAAAATGATTGCATCTGATGTGCTTTCTCATGCGAGTCAGACCAGGGCCTTGTTATGCGCCGGTGTCTTGCATCAGCACGTTACAGTGTGACAAGGGCAGATCACTGCCCACAAGGACTCTGTCATCTCTCCTGGTGAAAAGGAGCCATAAAACTTGTCTAAAAGAGACATCATTACATTCCTTCACAGGTGGGGAATTACACCTGTTTCAAACATGCTCCTGCATCCCAAAGAAGAAATATTCTGAACAGTAATAAATGACTGAAGGATTATTCCCAGCCAGCATAATTAATTAGCGGAGAGGCTGAGCACATCCCCAGTTGGCCCTAGGAGGTAGAGGAAGGATATAAAGGTGGTGTTCCCACTTGCACAGTTAGTCCTCAGTGTAATCTTGTCATTGGGTTGCAAGGCAGTGCTCATAGGAGTGGTGTAGGAGATAAAACTCACAGGTGGAGAGGGAGAGGGAATCATACGTGACTCCTGAAGCCAGCAGCTGCTGTGCCTGTAAAGCTGCACCTCAATATGCTGCTGTTTAGTATGCTATGGGCTGGGTAAGCTCTTTCGGGGGCATAGCTGAAGCCAACATCAAGCCTGGGACTGTGCCAAGGTCAGTGTGGCACTCTGTGACAAGTGAGACTATTGTGCCTAGACTTTTTGAGGATTTCTTTTTTTTTCCCCTGTAGGTGAATAGCTGCTCTGGGAAACAGAAACCAAATCCTCATTAAATCTCCAGGCAGTTTTGCTGACAGCGGCTCCCATTTAACTCTCAACCCTCTTTCCCCTATTCTGATACCCTCAGGCTACCCTTAAGAGATGAATACTTCATTGCTCTCCAGCGACAGGCCCTCAATACCACAGCTGTCACCAGCTGGTGGAGCAGCTCCACCTCTGTCAAATCGCACACTCCACCCTGCAGGTTACAGAACTCCATCTGAAGCCTGTGAGAGCTCCCTCCTTCCACCAAGAGGAACAGCTCCAAGGTTTCTGCTGAGGCCACTGCTAGTGTGTTGCCTAAAGCTTTTTGCATCTATATGAAGATATGACCCCTGTGGAAGGTATGTCTGATGATGATTTGGCTTCCCTCTCCCTGAACAAAAAGATGCCCAAAATAAATTCAAGTAACAAGGCAGGACATGGGGATCTAATGATACATGAAAGATGAAGAGCAAACAAGCACAAAGATAACTATCCAGATTCTAGCCCCCTCTCATCGTTCTCTGTTAAAGCAACAAGCCAGATGTGGTTGTGCAAAAAAAACACCACACCCAGACGGTTCTTCTGCAGCACACACAGTTTTCCCCTTCTCATATAAAACTACTGGCAAATATTTTTGCTCAACATTAATCTTTCTCCATGACCCAATTTCTACCTCCTCCACAATTTAGGATATTTTGGCAGATGCCTCTAATTTTTATGAATTAAAGTAAATGTCAGAAGGAAAGCTGCTCCTCCCATTCCTCTCAAAGAGCTGGAAATAAAACCCTGTTTCTAAGTTATAAAGCACAGCTCTCCATTTTGGAAAATTACTAGAACAAGTTTGCTTAGCAGCTCCACATTAAAAAGCATTTCCAGAGGAGTTTCTGAATTCCCTCAAACTAAATCAAAGACCAACACAAGCTATATCCCAATATCATTTTTGCAAATGCTTTTTCCCATAGCAGACTCAGTCTGCACACTCATTTTAATACCAGTGCCTGAATATTTTATACCTTTTCAGATAGATTTGTAACCACAGGATTCTTGAAAGAGAATTTTTAAAGCCAAGCTGGTTGCAAGTTGAACTAACTGTATTGCATTGATCCCGAATCTCAAGAAGGGTAAGGGAGGAAAACTATTTCATGGTTGGAGGTGCACAACTACAGAAACAGGTATAACTTCATACCCATTCTTAGGAGTCTCTTGGAGTAGAGCTGGACTGTCTCTCATCAGCCCCACTTTTTCTTTTTCTAGTTTTCCTCCAAGCCAGTAATTGCCCCACAAAATGCAAGGAAAATGGCTTTCCCTGACTGGACAAGAAGCTTGTATACCATAACTCTTTGTCCCTTACAGGCAGCAGTTGAGTCACTATGAGTACTTTCTGAGATCCATAGCAGGCCCCTTCTGTTGCCCAAAAATGATTCCCATGGTCTGACTTCAGCTCCTTTTTATTATGAGGGATAAAAGACTTAGCAATGGGGAGAAGACAAAATGTTAAAAGACATAAATGTTTCCCCAGACAGTGTGATGGGACAGAAGGGCACCAAGCCAACCAAGTATTTACAGCTCTGCGAGTTACTTGAGGGTTTTTGTTCCCTTCTGTCCTTAACATAGTAAACTTTATATGCAGCCCTTGATTTGGAGCTCTCAGAGGAACTGACCAGTTTGGAGTCCCTCAAGACACTATAGTGGGACAAATTATTAGAGCAATGACATATCTTTTTTTTCTATGCAACTGTAGAACACACATTACTTCTAAAGACTTTCAAAGAACAGAGATCACATTTTGAAATATAATGTATTTTGAAATTCTCATTTAATAGTGTTGGGCTACAACTTCTGAAAAAAACCCAGTGAGTCTGCAATTTCTAGTCAAGATTAATTACGTTAATGGTCTAAACAAAACTAATCTCCTCTAACCCAGACAAATTAGAGTTTCTGTGCGGCTCATTAATCCCTGCTTCTTCATCTGAAGAGGCCATGTTGCATAGTACCAATATATGCAAAAGAACAGCATGCTAGGAATGTCTCAGATTGGAAGTGCTGAAAACAGTAGAAGCATTACCCTATTCGATCTAGACATCTATGGTAGCATTTTGTGCTTTTTCCACCTTTCATTTATCCATGACTCCCCCCTGCCAGTTTAAAGAAGCCTGGAGTATACCATGAAATGTTGTGATCTACTGCAATCCCATTGAAAATAGAAACAGAAATTTAATGAAATGCTATGTACTGCACATTTCATCAGAGAAAGCTGCTGCCAGCATGACAAAGGAGGAAGGAACCAGCATCTGTAAATCTAATGACCTAGCCACTGACGTTCATTCATTAATAACAGTTAAGTATCATATTGCTGACAGACCTTTACGTATGGTTTCAGTAGAAGAAGACAACTGAAGAAACTTTTTTCTTAACCCCTTTCAGTCTTTCTTTGGAGGAACTGTCCTGTTGGACTGTTGGACTGTCCTGCCCCTGCCAGCTCACCGAGGTACAGCTCCTTGAGTGAAGGAGCAGCCCAGCACTGTGCTCGGGTTCGCCTCCAGCCAACTGCAGCCTACATTGCGCCTGCGTACACTGAGAATGTGCCTGGCTTATGCTCCTCGGCTGTCGGTACCAAAGCAACAAGCACGGGACCTCTCAAGGTGCTGCTGGGATGGTGCAAAAGTTACAGTATAATGACGTTCCACTTGTGGTAATTCTCAATTTAAGGTGACTTTTCTCTCAAGGTGTTTGATCCCTGAGGCCTGAAATCCTCAGTGTGGGTGCAACTGCTTGCAAATCAATTGTTACTGTCAGATATTATATTGATTCCTGTGGTGCAGGGCCTGTGAGCAGCAAAAGCAAAAATGCCAATTTCAATTACTAAGCAAAACAGAAGATTTCTTTGTGATTAGATGGCAAGAGGAAGATCACCACTAGCTACATTCTGGGGAAGAAAAGAAAATCCAAAGTCCTTTGCAAAAAGGACAGAAACCTTTAGATTTCTACACTAGATCTATCCAGCTACATTGTTCGTTTTCCCACATTGTTGAAATAAATGATAAATATACATATAAAGATATATATATATATATATATATATATACACACACATTTATGCCATAACATACTCATCTGAATGAATTCAGACCAGAGAGAGAAATGTAACAGAGTGATTTTCCCTTGAACTCCCCAGTACGACACAAATTTTGGTGAATCAACCACATTCTTTTGATGCCCTCCATCATCTCTGTGTCTCTGTGCCATCACTGGCATCACTGAATTAAGCCTGACAAAGCACTTCCATGTGGGAAGTTATCTCATTGTATACCCTGGAGATGAGTGGAGCTGAAAGAATAGGTCCAAGAACAACACAGCTGGGTGTCCTTTGGCAAAGAGGAGAACCATAGCTAAATCTTCAGGCCTCTGATGCCACCCTCTCTCAAAGGGCAATGCACACTACAAGAATCACATCATCTCCAGGCAAAGAACTGGAGAAACATTTCTTTTTTTTTTCCGCCGTATTTTGGCCACTTCTCCCACTGACATTTTTGCAGCCCTAGCTGTGCCAACAGTGATCTCCCCTTACGAGCTGTCTTTCCCAATGTCTGGCCTCAATGGACTGTGCTGCACCGTGCCACACGCTGACTGCTGCACTGAGCCATCAGCAATCCGCCGGCCCTGACAACGGCAGTGACAATGCCATCCCCAGGGAGGGGACAGCAGCAGTGCAGACTGGAACAAAGCCTCTCTGCCTCGGGCCCAGCGGACACTGCTCTCACGGACGGGTGCAGATGGGGCTCGGGGCTGTTCAGCTCCCTGCTCCTCTGGGCCTGCAGCCGGGACGTGACTGCCGCCCGTGCAGGCCTGGCTTCCACTGAGGTGACAGCGAGCGGGACACCACCGAGACGGCTGTGCCTCCATGCTCTTGTCACAGATATTTCCTGCCTGTGGTTTAATCTACCTGGGGCACGCCTCTGTGGGCTGCAGCTGGGCTTCCTGCCACTGCCTAGAGAAACCTCAGCTGTGTTACAGCGGGCACATTGACGCTGTGTGAGGTGGCCGTGCTGGAGTCGCCGTGACTGACTGAGCACAGCCCACCAGGAGCACGGCCAAGGAGCAGAACACAGGCACTGCCGTGGAGATGTCCTCTTGTTTCTTGACATGGGGACACCTGCAGTCCCTGGCCTTGGCTTACATGTCATACCACAAAACTGTTCCTGCATCTAAACTGTAGTACTGGTGTGAGTGGGCTAAGCAGCAAGATCCAAGGAAGGCTGCAGGGCATTATGCAGGGAAGAAGACCCACTCAATTTCATGTTTTCTCTTCTGCTGGAAGGGTAGGTAGGGGAAGCAAGAGAAAAGCAGGCTGAATATGCTTCAGCTCTTATTAAGAGAAAGAATACTCCAGGCTGCTTTCAGCAGCTTCTGATTCAGCTCAGAGCACAGCTGCAGGGGACACAAAGCATTGCTGTGAAGGGCAACATCTGAGGTACAACAGATACAGAATACAATCTTCACATCCTCATACTTTCTCTTACTCTACACTCCCCCAGCCTTCTTTTTCCAGTTTAGCCAATAGATTCCTGGCAATAAGCTGATGCACGAGAGGAAAAGGAGAATTTTTTTTCCCCTTCCTTTTAAAAAATAACATTGCTTTTTTTTGATCTAGCAACACCAATAAGATAACCTGTTAATAACACACAGAGGAAAAAACATTATTTTTATGCCATTTCAGACCCTTGTGCTGGTTCTTGTACCATTGTACAGCTGTTGAAGAATCACTGTACAGAGTTGAAGTTATTTCTGAAATTGGTAAAGCAAAAGGAACATTTTCCTGAATCCACTTTGCAGAGATATTATGTGCAGGAAATTAGTTTAGAGATCTAGAGAAATCTGCAATTAGATGTTAATTTTTCTATTGAATGTAAAACTGGGCTAAGGTTGTTTACAAACTCCACTACTTCTTGGAGAGAGCACAGCAGCCCCCTGGAAAGGAAGAAAGTCTCAGCAAGAGCTCCCCAAATTCACAGGCAGTTCTAGGAGAACACATAACCGCTTTGGACCCCAGTGTTCAGCTACTGGAACATAATCTGTCTGCAAGAGTGCGACTTGAACAACTGCCAGCTCTGTAAACTAAGAGACATCACTTGGGAACATCACTCCCTTTTCCATAGCCCAGCATCACCAGCCTAAGGAACAATTTTTGGATAGGGTGTTGAAGGAGGCTTTGCTGCTATCCAGAGTTTGCTCTGTGGAAAGCTAAGCCAGTGAGGATGAGAAAAATTAGGTAAGTGCCAGATGCTCTGGAAATTCTGCCTTTAAGTTCTGCAGTCAGTATTACAAAAATTTGAAGAAGCCTTGGCAAATGCTTAAAAAACCCCATTTCCTAAGTCCCATTTCCTAAGTTGATCTGAAGTCACGCTTCATGTCAGCATATCATCAAGGATTCTTGCAAAACTGAACTTTTAGGCCAAGTCACTTTTCAGATAGAGCCTGAGAAAGAAGCATTTGCAAAAAGCAAACAGCAGTTGATTTTAGAGTTTCCTTTCATCAAAGCAGCTTTCAATTGCCAGAAATATGGTTTATTGGCCACATATCATAGAAACAATGAAGAGAATGGACTTTGTTACTGAGGGGATTTAGAAGGCTTCAAAATTGGATGCAAAGCTAGTTAAAATCATTACCACATAGGCGTTGCCAATTCTCCCCTCTGCATGCACATGTACACTTGCAGTTGTGCAGCCTTAAGGGCCAAATGGCTGAGGGAAAGTATGAGACAGTATTCCACTTATGCAGGAATGTTTACTTCAGAGGCACAATATGTTCTCCTGACAAGGAGGGATTATACTACACATGATTAGGAGTATCTCATTGCAGCTCTCATAAAAATTGGTCTGTGACAACACCAGGGTTGTTTAATAGCACTTGACATATTAGGAGCACATACAGTATTAGCAAGAGTGTAACAGTCTTTCCTAAATAATCTGTGTAGCTTAATCAATGAGCAAACACTGCAGATGCACCAAAATCTTTGTACGACATGCTTCACATATGTGAGCAAGAATAATATTTTCAAATCCTCTCTCAGCTGTGACATCTTCTTGTAAGATGGACATGCTTAATAGTGTTGGAAAACACTTCTGCCAAGGGAAAAGGCTTCGTCTATGATAAGCTTGAGTTTTAATGAGGTGAACAATCCTCATTCATAGCGTAGTCCGCACTTGTCCCCATCTATATTAGTTGAAATGTTAGACATCAGGCAGTACGTTTTTAGGAGCTCCCACTTTCAAGGTCATATGGCTTCAAGCAAACTCCATTAGGGAGACATTTGCAAAGCAGAATGAATCAGAATTCTTGCCTAAAGATCTGCCCATTTCCCAATTGCCACGCATGCATTGGTAGGCAGAGTAGTCCACTCTTTGCTTGCCAAATGTCACTGGGAAGTGCACCATTTAGCAGCACTTGAACATATTTCCTTTAGCCTAAGGACAGCTTGAAACCTATGTCTAGCCTAGAAGATTAGGATTTATTTTCTGGGACCACATAGCAAATATCCTCAGTTCAGGATCCTTGCGATGGCCAGACTTGCTGTAGGCTGTAGCACTTCATGTTGATGAAATTAATATCTGCACTGGAATCCTTGAAACACTAAGAAGCAAATTTACCCACTTGACCTAAAGCCAGCCAAAAATTAAAATATGGTGAAAGGATGTACTTAGGATACCATTCAGGGAAAGATGCATCTTGTCAACACAAAGGCTCACTCAGTAATAATATTTCTTGGGTGACTATCATAAGTTGAAGTTCAGACTGGATGAAGATAATATAAAATTTACAAAAAATTCAAATGTCTTTTTAAAACTTATTACAGAGATGAGTCAGAGTATTCTGGCATGGGTTAAGAGATGCCCCAGTCTGAACTTTGCAACCTGGCAATTGACTAAACTGCATCAAAAACTGAATCATAAAATTTTCAAACTCTAGCTCTCTGTTGTTTCATAACACCAACCATGCCATCCTGCCAGTAAGAGTCTTCTAAGTGAAAAGAAAAATCCAGTTTCTCCTTTGCCTTGCCCTGCTGGCCTCTTCTTCCCCCTTCTCAGTAATGCAGCAGGACACTCTTTGGAGGCCAGGTGCTCCTTGGCAGCCAGTGACATGATTAACGTTTCTATGGCACATTTCATCCTAATGGATACCAAAGGACAGTTCAAAAGGTCTTTCCCAGAGAAAGTCTTATACCTGAGTTATGATAAAACACTACAGCATACAAGTGTTACACAGTAACCTTATGACAAGCAGCAGAGATGAGTATTAAATACCTTCAAAGGGAATTCTGGAAGGAGGAGTGCAGTTTCTTACAATGGTTCTGGCCAGTACATCAGAACCAGTATCAGCATAGTTCTTACAAAGGGTAGCACAGAGATCTCAGTAGCTACAAGATTTTCTGTCTCAGAAGATAATATGTGCTGAGACAGAAATCATACAGAGAAACTGGAATTAGTAATAAATCCAAACTAAATGAGTTCCACTTACGGGGTCAGTCCTCACCACAACCTGTCATAAGCCTATGCCTTCTCTTCAGCACACTCTCATCAGGCTCATAATGACTTGTGGTAAGATCCCAACACAGCTCAAGGCAACATGTCTGGAAGTAGAGGGCCAATCATCTGCTGATGTACACCGACGAGATGTCACTGGAGTGATGAAGTGGGAGCAACTTACAGCAGCTGAGAATGTGTCACATAAGGCAATCAGACTCAAAAGAAATGTGATGGCAAGGGTCCTAAACATTTTTAAAACACTGCTGTCAGAACAAATCTCAGTCTACAAAACCCTTCTTTGAGAAGTTGTCAGAGACCCAGATGGGTTACTGGCTTATTCTGTCCTTCCTGGAACACCATGCATTGTGCTCCCTTTCAGTTATATAATTCCTGTACCCTAAACCCCCACTGTGAGGAGTCTCTGGTGTGACATCATCCCCAACACTGAGCCTAAGATTGGCCAAATATTTTGCTGAGCTTTCTTTCCCTCCCTGCCTTCACATCTAAAACTTCAGTTTAAAACTTTTGTTTTTCATTATGTCTGTGAAACGAGGAGTTTAAAACCAGACGGAACAACAACCTGTAAAAGGCAATTAATAAAATGCACCAGCAGTCCTAAAACTGTTCAGAACACTTCATTCAGCAATACATTGAGACAGAACCTCACCAAAGCTACTAAATAACATGTGACAAAGAAAAACCCAGGAAAAGGCAAAATAATAACTTGTGGTTTTTAGCATCTTTCATCCAAAGCACTTTGCAGCCATATATGCATATTATAGAGGGATCATTTGTCTAGCTGAAATATAGCTGGCTTCACTTCAGAACTAAGTTGTATAACTGGAGAAAATAAAATTATATGGCAAAGTCTCAGAGAGGAAAATGAAAAGCAACTGTTCTGGTTGGATTACAGAACAAATGCCAACTCAGCAGAACACCACTCTCACTAGGTGAAATTCAGAGGAACACTGAGGATTGCATTCAAACTCGTGGGGAAGATATCACGGCATCACTAACGACCCAGCCTTTTAGTGTACCTCTAAATGAAAATATAATACCTCTGGCAGCAAAATGTCTCAATTAGCCCTAGAGAGGGCCCAAGTGATACCCAGTGAGTGGTCAACATTCATTTCTGAATCACCTGCCTTCCCTCAAAAGTGTCCACAAAGCTTAGCATCAGTCACTGCAGCCTGGTGAAGATTTGTATTTCTCAAGAGCCAGAATGATCATAGCCCACGAACAAAACTGCTTCTAACATTTCTGTTGGGCCAGGAGCACTCAGTAGAGTTTCAGAGAGAGGCCAGTCAGGCTACAGAATGTGGTTGCTTTTACTCTAAATATTGTGGTTACTAGCATGATGGGAATGAAGTCCCTCATACTCCAGTGTGATTGTGTGAAGAAGGTGGTACTATATTCCCATCTGTGGATCACATTAGCTAGTTAAGGTGCATGACCTCCTCTAGCTTCTGGAGATCTGCACAAAGGTTGCTGGCAGGCCACCACACTCATCCAAAATTACAATGGTAATTGGTTTTATTCACATAGAAAATGTCTGTTGCATTTTCCAGCACAAAATGCACATTACAGACAGGAGCCTTGCACTTAGGTAGCTCTTCATTTTCCTCACTGCCTTCAAGTGCCCAGCTCTCAAATATTTGCATTATAACAAATTTCACATATTCAAGTGACCAGCATTTTACTCAGAAACCTTTGATGATGGATGTCTGGGGGAGTCAGCTCTGCTGAAAAGCCCTAATTTGGTGATTTGCCATTTCAAGCCTCAAAGTGCATTGGTTATAAGTGGTTCCCATGTAGAGGTTTTCCTTTGCAAATAAAGGCTTAAAACATTAGTGTAACATCACCTGTGATACAGCAGAACCTAAATCTATTTCACAGAGCAAGCGTAATAGCCCTGCATTGGGAACTTCCTTTATCTTACAATACACTGCACTTCTAATGGCCTATCACAGCACTGGAGTCAGAAGTCCTCTTACAGGGAGCCCCTTGGCTCTCTACACTTTCAGCAGGTTCAGAAGATTGCAGAAACATAAGACAATAGAAACATAAGACAGTAGAAACACAAAGTATTATTCATCCTTCCTCCCAACCAGAGGTTTCCCAGGCAAGCCACTTTGCATATCCTTTTTCCTGAGAATGTTGCACAGCTAGTGGCAAGAAGTAAATGGGATACCTGGGCCGGCGTTTCATCACAACACTCCTGTCTCTTGAGGAACTGGCTCACAGTGAGGTGCAGGCCTTGCTGAAGCAATATCACTTTCTGCCACCTTTGTCTCCATCCTTGCCTCCTCCAGCCTCACAGCACAATTACAGGACAGCTGCAGGTATATTTGCCCTCTTTCCTTTACACAGTCCACTTCTCTTCCTCATTCACAGATATATCAATAAGGTGACTGTTTTCTGTGGTTAAAATTATATCCCAAGACATTTTAAACCTGTAGTCAAAGTACAATTGACTAGTCTGAATTCACCTTTGAAGAATAAATAGGAACATGGAAAGGTATTGGAATAAAAGCTACAGCAATCAAAGACTGGAGATTTCCAGCTATGTCTTGAGAGACTTTATCTGGAAATAAGAGAGCCCTTCCAATTCAAGGAAGAACAACTGCTGTGTGACTCCTTCACCTCCAAGTTCTCTTATAATTTTTCATCTCCATGTTGGATTTCTTGTTGCTAAAAGCCATCCCTTTCCAAGCTATTTACAATGGCACACCATCCTGAACACAAAAAATACCTCCGCAACCAGGGAGCTTACTGGGACAGACACGAGTCAGTCACCACCATCTGATAAGGAATAATTCAATATAGTCTATTCTGCACTCTCTGGCCCTGGGACACTAATCCAGAGGCTAATAAAGCAGTAATCCTTTGCTGATCCACAGGCTCTGTTTCCCACATCATTACTCCAGGTTATATCTGCTCTCACCACCCTAAATCTCCCTTCCCTCCCTTCTTCCCCACCTTGCACTGTCCTCACTAGTGTGACATCATTACAGCCACCTTTCAGGATGCACAAATGGAACCAACTGATACTCAGTTATTTCAGCCTTCCCTCCCAGATTGCTGCTATCCCAAAGCACAGGCTGTTTGGTTTGCTTTTTGAGCTGGTGGGTATTAGCTTGTCGCAGAAATGCCCCTGGTACCCCAGCATGGAAGCTGCTTCTGGTTCCCAGGGAGCTGCTGAGAGACCGTAAAAAAAAAAAAACAGTTTCCACCTCCAAAAAGAGTTCCCCCCACCTTCTTAGGCACCCCAACCTGGCCCTGAAGGGGAGCTGTACAAATTATCCAACCAGAGGTCCAGGTTGCAACCTTGTAATCTCCATTTACTCTGTCAGCCGCTCACTCATCTGTAACAGGAAGCTCTAAACTTTGTCGTGGATCAGCCAACCTCCAGTTCAGTTCATCCTCCTGTAAACATCTCTGGCAGGCACAAGGAAGGCAGGAGGAAGGGAAGAAGACACAGGTCCCTGGCAAAGCATGGCTCCACTGTCCCAGGTCAAGCCTTTCACACAGTTTGGTCTTTCTGTGACCACTACCTGATTCTACAGAGAAGGTAAATGACGCAAAAGCATCCATCTTCTGTGTTAGTCTAATCAGGTTACTTGTAAATAGGAATTGCCCAAGGACATGAAGCATAGAGTTTAGCATAATATCAGTAAATATTACATATTCTGAAATACCTGGATTCTCTTAGTCAGCTCTCACATGTCCAGCACAAATGGATCTTGCAGAGGTCTTGCTTTCAGTGGTGTGCTGGAACAGAGAGTTAGTTTTACAGCATGCTTTTACTTAGCAATGATCTGGAGCTTGGTTCCAAACTTGCCATCTTTTAATTTAATCAGATGCCCTTTGTATAAGGTGCTATATTTCAGTCATGCCAAAGAGACTGATACAGAGAGAGCTGAAAAGCTGCTTCTCTCTCACTTTTGGAAAAGCTCAGCAGTAGAATTTATCCTGAGACATAAGAGCCAAAGAGCAAAGACAATAGGAGCTTGAAAATGATACAGGAAAAGAGATACCAAATGCTCCCAACATCCATCAATGTGTAAGCACAAATTATTTGCTTTCAGTGGGAGTCTCAGGGTGTCAAACACTTACCAGCAGTGAGTACAAGGGTTACAGGGTACATTACTACATTGCAGGGTAGGCTGTTCTGAACTCTCTCCCTTGCTTTTCGGGTTAAGAAAGGCTTTCCGACTCTCACATGGATCTAACTTTACTCCAATTTTTAAAAACAAAGCAGCACTCAAAGTGATCTGTGTACTTCAAATCACAAATTCACGAGCCATGGGAGTTGCCCTCATTGGTAAACTGCTATTTAAAGAGGACTAAAGCTGACTGCAGTCCTCATCTAATTTTCCATCTGTCCTTCCTGCATCCCTTTCTTCTTCCCATCTCTCCACATGACAAGGAAAAGGGATGCACTATAAAAACCAACAGGTTAAATGTTTCAGCTACTTCTTTCCTGCCAACTAAGAGGGAATAGAAATGCAAAAGCAAGTACACAGATTATCAGCCTGTCCTTCCTGACAACTCACTGCAACTCTCAAACACATATTCCCCCATCATCCCATGAGGGTAAGGAGACACCATATCCCTGCTGGCCCAGAACTGAGCCTAGGAAGAAACTTGATGACCTGGGACAACCTGGAGTACAGGCGTCCAATGCAAAGGGACATCACATCTCATGGCTCTTGAAATAAACAGAACAAAAATGCCAAAACACCTCCAGGCCACAAGTTGTCACCTCCTTGATATGTTCTGTGGCGCTAATCTGCCTGCAAACCCTGCAGTTACAAAGCAGGTGGGCGACTCATCAGCCAGCTGCATCCTCCCAAGTGCCACTATTTCCTTTTGTCCTGCAATGAGGAGAATTTGCCAGCTCTTTCATCTCTCTGACAAGAACACAGGACCCTCACAGCTCCATCCACAGCTCCTGGCTACCTGTTGGCCCTCAATGTGACCTGCCTGCATTTGATGGCACTTGTGTGAACTGAACGCAAGGACTGTGAGGAAGCCATGCTGCTGCATTGATGTCTGAAGATGTAAAAGTCAAGCAACTTCCTCTGATCCTATTGCCCACTCCTCCCTCCTAGAGGCCAAACTTGTGATGGCAAGGCAATCCCTCCCCATGAACACCTTGCATCAATCCAACTGCTCCTACTGGGAACAGCTTCTGTCCTTAAGCACCTGACCAGCTCATTTGGGATTACAGGCACAGCATATGTTTGCTGCATCCCTGTCTGTAAGCTCTTTATGGAACCCTGGCATCATGAGGATGCAGCACACAGAAGTCGCAGGGGGCCGGAGAGAGGGGAAGGATATTGGAGTGCTGACTAGGCTGTCCTCCTGAAAGAACAATGACAACTCAGGATTCATCCACTGCAGCTGCTCCCTTTTAAATGCTTATTTTGAATATTTCCAGAAGAAGAGGAGAAGAAATCACGAAATTATCTGTTGTGATATTTTTTCAAGCACATTTTCTTCCAGAGAAGAGGCCAGCTTGACAGCACCTAGACAGCCTCCAGCCCTCTGTATCTACCCAGCTGGCTGAGGCACTGCAAGTTTGTGTGTACACACATCTCACCCACCTCAATACTGCCCTGCAGAAGGCTAAGGGAGGAGGTGCAAAAGTCAGAGGCTGATGAAGACACTGCTTAATACGGTATTGATTTTTCTGACCTGGCACTGAGAGATCTAAACCAAAGCCCAAAGCAGTCAGATCACTGCCAAATCTCAGCCCGGTGTTGATGACTTGTTACACTGCTGACCTGGGCTGGACCCACAGCACAGGTAAGCCTGAGAGGCTTAATGCCTCCCCTCAAAGGGCTTATCATCTGACACTTCCCTGCTAGAAGGCAACTTGAACCATTAACCAGAAACCCCAGGGGTCATGCAATAAATCTGCCTTTCCTGGGCATTCACTTTCACCTCAGACATTGGCTGCAAGACAATCATGGCTTGGCAAGCTTCATCTCATAGCTGAGATCACAGAATCAATTAGGTTGTAAAAGACATCCAAGATCATCAAGTCCAACTGTTGATGTAGCACTGCCAAGTCCACCACTAAAACATGTCTCCAGGTGCAACATCTACATGCCTCTTAAATACCTCCAGGGATGGTGAGTCAACCACTTCCCTGGGAAGCCTGTTCCAGTGCTTCAGAATCCTTTTAGTGAAGAAACTTTTCCTAATTTCATATCAACCCCTTCCCTGGCACACTTGAGGCCATTTCCTGTGGATGCCATGGGACACAGAGAGAGAAACTTTCACAGCAGCTTGTGAGAACTTTCAGGGAGTTGTAAGGATAACTCGTTAGTATAAACAATCTGCAGGTGGTGTTTTTCTACTTCGTCTTTCTGTTCTTCTCAAGGATGGTTTGTAAACTAGCCAATCAAATAGAAGGTATTGTATCAGTCTATATAAACCGTGCGGTTCTCTTGAATAAAGCCTTCTTTGGTCTTTCTGCAATACTGCCTCTCACCTGTTCCTGTGTCATTCTCGGTGCAAGAGTGACAATTTCTTGTTGTCACCTGGGAGATCAACCCCCATCTCACCATGACCTCCTTTCAGGTAGTTGTAGAAAGCAACAAGATCTCTCCTGAGCCTCCTTTTCTCCAGCCTGCTCATATCTCACTCTAGTGCTTTCTTCCCTCAAGCAGATCAACACTCCTGCTCAGCTTGGTGATGTCTGCAATCTGACCGAGGGAGCACTCAGTCCCCTGGTCCAGAGAACTAGTGAAGATTTTAAAGACTGTGGAACACCACAGGTGAGTGGCCACCAGCTGGATGCAATTCCATTCACCAGCATGCTTTGGGGTTGGTCATCCAGCAAGTTTTTTACCCAGCAAAGTGAACACTCACCCAAGGCACAAGCAGCAGTTATTTGGCTTCTTGGCCTTCCCCTCGATTCTGACCCATAAACACACAACCCTATTGTCACCATCATTAAGGTAGTTTAAAACTCTTTCCACAAGCCTGATTAACTCCTGTGGAAAGATCCTTTCCCCGTTTTGTATCAGGGATACACTATCACCAGCAGGCCTGATGTTATATAAATTAATCCGTGATCAAAATCCAAACATTCTGCCAGTGACAGCAGGCTTGTATTGATCTGCTGGCTTTTCCCATTTCTTCCCTCATCATTCCCTGCAACTGGAAGGATAGATGGGGACACCACTTGTGCTGCTGGTCCCTTAACCAGTTGTCCCAAGGCCCTAAAGTCTCTCTTGACTGCCCTTGGGTTTGTAACTTGATCGCTGCCTACCTGAAAAATCAATAATGAAAAAAACCCCAAGGGCCATATCAGGGTAGGAAGCTTTCTCTCCACATCTTTAACCAGGCCCCAGGAAGGCAGCAGACTTCCCTAAGAAGTGTGTCCAGTCCGCATATGGGGTCTTCTATGATTCTGCTCCCTCAGAAGGGAGTGTCCTATGAGAATGACCAAGCCTTTCATGGAGAAGCAGAATTGATGCAGGGTGGAGGCTGATTTAACCTCACTGACACCTCCAAACTAGATGAGCCATCATCTCGCACTATTGCTTAGCTCCACCTGCAGAGCCTTGTACCTATTGTGCAAGGACATCTTGAGATACAGCACAGCTGAAGCAGGACTTAGCCAGGATGGATTCCCAGCAGAATCCTGTGTTCCTCATCTCAGGAAGGGGAGTAAAAAAATGAGAGAGCTTGTTTTGCTCTGTCTCATCTGTCTGAGCTGCACATGCCCTTGTACAGCTCTCTATTATTCTTCCTTGCTTTTCCAGGCTGTGCACACAGAATCACATTCCTGATCTCTAGGCTTCATTTAACATCACTTCACAACAGTCCTCAAGGGGAAAGCTGAGCACCTGCTCTGCTGAACCCTGGGGTTTGGAGCAGATGCAGGCAAGTTTACTTTGCTAAGCAGTCCCACAGGTTTGTTCTGCCCTCAGCCCCATGATGCTGGGGTTGGGAAGGAAGACAGACTCTGCTGGAGGAGCAGGGGTTACCAGCTCCTCCCCAGCTTTTGAGCTAGAAAAGTGCTAGCCACAAGGATATCTTCTCCCCCGTGAGAGGGTGGCAGTAACTCTCCAACAGGCTAAAATGCAGATCCTTCAAGCTCCCACCCTTACCCTAAGGCTGACCAGAACTCTCCCTGCTCTCTAAATCACCAATGAGCATTGCCCATGGGATTTTTCCACTTTCTCGCCCAGCTGTGGAGTCCTCTCTAAGCGCAGGCATTTTGTGCAGGCACTGATGGACGCTGATTGTCGTGGATGAGAGGGTGACTGCACATGAAAAGAACCCCAGCAAAGTTCAGTGGCTTGGAAGAATTTTCCTCAAGGGGACAGACTAGTACAAGCACAGGATTGTCCCTGTCAGACAGCTCATTTTCCTCACCCCTGTCCAAGAGAGTGAGAGAGCACTGTCTGCCTGCATTAAGGCGGTTGCGCTGTTGATGATTTGCAAACAGACAGAGTTCACTTGGGGAAAAATGCAAAGTACGGCAGGGCAGGAGAGGAGAGACTCTTTTGAAACAGTTTTGTCTTTTGTTAAACAAAGTTATAAGACCTCTGGGGGTAAATCTATACCCAATTAAAAGTTTAGCAAGTCCAAGGAGATAGTCAAGGCTACAGAAACCAATTGGTAGGAGCCTGAGACTTACTAGCCCTCAATATGCTAATTCACAATGTCTCTGACAGAAGAACATGAGCCAGAGCTGCACAGAGTGTCTAAGGCACTGCTTCTGGGAGGATCACGTGAAAAGTTCTCAAGTTGTTGGTGATAGCAGCCATTGTTCATTCAGGAAAAAAGGACAAAAAGAAGCTGTCCAGCTAGTTTGAAATAGACAATTACCAGGGGGAAAAAAAAAATCTGCCTGAATCAGTCTTGCAATCACCAAGGCTGGTCAGCCTGAGTTTCCATGGTAAGCATTCCATTCCAGAAGCATAAAGCAAATGGTGATGGCAGTTTTGATGGAGGGGTGCAGAGAAAGACAGAGAGAACAGGGTGGGAGAGGCAGGCAGGAAGCTGGGGAAGCCCTTCCCACACATACAGGGCAAGCTAAGGCTGAGAGAGACACAGAGGTTTGGGCAGCTGTGCTCAGGGAAACATGGTCCTTGTCAACAAAGAAAGCTGCACCAAGGACAGACTCCACTATGTGACTCTCCTCCACAACTACTTATTGAAAGAATCCCTGCACTCTTGAGCCTGTTGTTCAGGTCTGGAGGTGGCACTGGCTCTGGGAAGGTTTGGGGAATGCTGCATCTCCTGCAGCAAGCACCACAAAGCAAACCCCAGCAGGAGGCCTGGTAATGTAACTCAGCTGCAGGGAGACAAAGCTGCCACTCATAGAACCAAAGAGTCACTTAGGTTGGAAAAGACCTCTAAGATCATCAAGGTCAACTGTTTACCCAGGTCTGCCAAATTCACCATAGCTACACATCTTTTAAATCTGCTCAGCACCTCCAGCCCCAAGCCCAGGGCACTCAAGGTCACAAATGCAGCTCAACAAATACAGAAGTGTAGTTGGAGGGTTTTACTCTGGTCCCCAGTAGCCTCTAAACTCCTCCAAGGCCAGCAGCAAAGATGCACACAAAGGATCAGCTCCCCACCCCACTAAAACAGTCCCAGCACAGCAGTCCCATGGCCTGGTTATGCACACACACTGCTGGGAAGAGAAAAAACAACCCGATTTGCTCTGCTGCTTGAGCACCCACCCCTGAGTTATTGAGAAATGACCATCACTTGTGCAATAGAACCTTTCAGTGCCAGCAGTAGCAGGAGGCAGATGCAGCACAGGGGACAGAGATTGCCAGCCCCCCCCGCCAGCCCCCGCAGCCCAGGCAGACACACAAACTTACCTTTCACTCCTTCCCTCACAAACTGTCTTATCTCCATAGCAACTGTAATCCTAGGTCATGCAGCTAAGAAAAAAGAATAAATATAGCACAAATGAAGATATACACTATCACCAAACACAGCCTCAGTGGTAGAATCTAATTTTCATTAGAGGCATAACAGTGGTTTTGCATAATTATACATATATTAATGCCCAACATACCCATCTTCAGTGGGAGTTCATTAATTCAGTTCTAAATAAAAAGCGTTGCTCATTGCAGGTTAATTTATTTTTTTTTTTTATTTTAAAGCAGAAAATATTTCTAAAAGCTCCAATCATACTTTCACAGCTTTTCCTTAATCCTGAGATTAACAGAGAAAGGAAAACACGAAGATTAAGTCGGCTCTGAAGTAAAAAACATGGCAAAACACATAACAGCAAACTCTGCTGCTTTTGAAATGTGAGGAGTGAGAGCAAGCAATAAAAAAATTTCACCAGATGCTGCACTGTACCTGGAATTGAGTCCCAAAGGAAAGCATCTAACAGCCTTTGGTGCTTGTGGTGAAAGCAATACAGCAGCACCATACTGAGAAGAACATACCGCTGCAAGCGACCCAACACAACTTTGGCTGGCACCAGAATTTACCACACAGCTTGAGGTCAGCATTTACAAGAGGAGGCTTATTTACTCTGATGGCACAGATACAAGATAGCAGCACCAAGGGATGGCCCCAGCCAAGCACACTGTAAGGCAGAGAAACCCCTCCTCTGCATCTTTCCTTCTTTAATTTACTCCTCAGGTTCCTTCATTACCTACTGAACACAGACACCCCAAGGCTGGTACTTTAGACCCCTCTTTATTACTGTTTCTAGGTGGGCCTTGTCTGAGCGATGGGGAGCCCTTGGTGCTGGTCAGACCCCACCTTTCCTGTGTGCGGGGCAGTGCCTGGGGGTAGTTATTGTAACTTCAGGTGACAAGTGCCAGGGTATGTGGGTGCTCTGGGATTTCACAGCGAGTCTTTTATTGCAAGCCTGCATGTGGCCCTAAGGATGCTCCCAAAGTCCTGACCTGGTGCATGACTGGTGAATGACTAAATAATAAAATAAAATAAAAGCATCCTAAGGAGACATCTCTTCACTAACTTCATCAACATCCTAGCCAGGGAGGCAAGGGAGACTCTACTATTTGGTTTTGTCTCCATAGAGGCTTATTTAATTCCTCACTTACTGAAAAAGCAAGGAGAACTAGGACAAAGAGAAGAGGAGGGCTGAGCTGGAGGAAAGGGTTTGGAGGAAGAAAGGGGGGGAGGTGCAGAATAAATGGAAAGACAGAAGAAGAGATGGAGAGAGGTCTGTGCTAAACAGCAATAAAAATCTCTTGTGGCTTTCAATCGCTGGTTCCTCTCCTCCTTGTGTTGTCATTAGTACACAGCTCAAAGCTCAGCCAGTGTGAAGGAGAAACCTCCCTTCTCATCCAAGCTTCTGCAGGAGGGAGAGGGAACTCACCCTCTCTCTGTCCAAGCCTGTGTCTGCCCTGGCCAGGGTCTTGCTTGTTCTTCCCTGTGCTGTAGTGAGCCATCCCTGACATGGACTTTTGGGATGTGCAGCAGGTCTAAATGCAGCCCCTTCACTCCGCACTGTGAGCATGTCCTGCCCCTGTCCTGGAGGCACCTGAGCCCTGGAAGCCCATCTATCCATGATGAAAAGAGAAATAGCAGCTTGCTGCAGATGCTGCTGGTCAAAACCATATATTTTGTTGTTGTTTTTTTTTTTTAATACAATGAACATACACCTCTGACACACTTGTGCCTACTGTGTCTGTCCTCTCCTCTTGAGTGCCAGCCTAGACAGAGGAGGAGCTTTTTAGAGAGGTCAAATGGGGCCTGGCAGAGGTTTCTGCTGGGCATGAGCTGTGAGCTCAGTGGAGGAAAGAATCCACCTTCTCTCTATGAAGCTGTGCTGTAGGTATGTGGAGGCTGTTTGCCCAGGACTGCCACTGACTACAAAGGCTACCCAGCCTTCTGCCTGACCAGAGAGCAGTGGCAATGTTAAAACCTCCAGAAAAACAGGGTAAATGTTCAAATGTCTGTGATAAAGTTTACCTGTGGGAGCAGGACAGGCATTGAGATATGGTGGCTAATCCAGAGAAAAGATTCAAGATCTTCTCTGAACTGGTGAAGAGAACAAAACCAGCCACTCCTCTGAGTTTCATGATGTCTGCAATTACCACCTCTGGCTGCCAAAAATAGTAAGTAGGCCCTGGGATGGGGAAATGAGACAGACAGGCACTTGCTCCATCCCTGGAATTATTCAAGGCCAGATTGGACAAGGCCTTGAGCAACTTGGTCTAAGTGGAAGGTGTCCCTGCCCATGTAGGAAGGAATTGGAATACCTTCAGGGAGGAGCTGAAATATGACTGAGGAAGCTTGTAGAGACAAGCTTGTAGAGTCCCAGGAACATCGTTATCCCCTGCTTCCCTCCCAGTGGCTCCTGCAGTTTTGATACAAGTTTGGTCTCTCCCTAGATGCTCCTTTCCTGCAGATATCCCGGCACAAACAAATCCCTTGTCATGGGAAACCAAGCCCAGTGTCCCTCCCCACTCCCCCTCTCAGGGTTTTTTTACCCATGTTATCTGCTGTGACTCCAAAGTGCTGTGGCAGCAGCAGGAAGAGGTACAGCTCTGCTGGAAAACCCGGCAGGGTGGTCCCCTCCCTGCAAACATGGTCACTGAGCCACACTGAGGAAAAGCAAAGCAGTGGGGATTCAAAGGACTGAGTCCCTGTTCCCCTTTGGAGGGACATTTAAGCCACCTGAAGAGGCAGAGGGGATGTGTGCGCAAACCCAGCAGGATGAGCTTTATGATTTAAGCAAACAGTGTAAATGCTTAAGTACTTACATCGAATACTGTTCCTGGCACTCACAAATGTACTCTCCTGCCCAGCCGTGCAGAGCAGTCTCAGATGCCATCTCACTGCAGGAACCTGTGAAATTCCATCCTTCTGCCTGCAGGCACACCTGGAAATCTTACGCATGCAGTGTGGCCCTCTCCGCCCGCCCTGCCTCCCCACCGGAGGGGACAGGCAAGTGACACTCAGCCTGTCTGGCAGTGGCTGGGGATCTCTGTGCCATGTGCATGGCACCTTGGAGGGCGGTATCACGGGCTATAAACATGAGCCAGGGGAGCAGGTGATTTGTTCCAATGTTTTGCTGAAGTCAAACAGCAATTCCTGACCAGACAGAGAAATGGAAGGTGTGGCAAACCTGCTCTTCCCAGTCCGGTGCTGAGCTGAAGCTGATGCATGCTCATACCAGGGTAGGGGCTCTCCTGCCCCTCATGGGCTGTCACATGTTCCCACAGCAGCAGCAAGGCAATCACATTCCTCATTCTCTCTCGTGCACACTGATTAAAATCATGCTCATCACAAGTGCCTCAGCTTGAGCACCCAGCCCTTTAATTGCTGCAATGAAGGATATGAATGTAGACTATTCTGAGGCCAGCAAAGCAGAAAATTAGCATTTAGCGTGAAAATGATGCCACTGCATTCTCACCAGTGCAAAGCAAACAACACAACCAGCCAGGCTGCCTCTTTCCTTCCCTACCTGCGTGCTTGGACTCATCCAGTGCTGCAACAGCCCCATTGCTTTCTACAAATGTGAGGCCTCTCCCTCTGAGGCTGCCACCAGGAGACAGGCAGGGGCTGCAAGGTGGCATCTGCTTGCTGACTCTGAGCTTTTGATGAAGCAGGCTTATAAACTCCTGGTGAAATAATCCTCCCTCAGATGTCAAAATGCCACGTTAGCTGCTGCAGTGATTCCTGCAGTATTTACAGAGCAGAAGAGTGCACTGCAAGTGGGGGTGACACTGGAGGAAAGAAACCTGCACCCCTGGTGTGTCCTGTCCCTCAAGGTCAATCATGCATAGGAAGCCAGGAGTCAGATCTTCTTTTCCAGACCCTGAGCTCTCTCCATCATTTGTGCAAATTCCCCTCAGGCCCTCTCACCTGTTTATTACGTAGGCTGGTTGGACACAAATAAACATTAAAATGCTGTGTCCACAGCAGCCTAAAAGGAAAGGCTGTTTTTTACCAGTCAGGCTGGGATGGAGCCATCATCTGGTAGACAATAACTAACCTTCCAAATCTGTGAGCAGTGCAAGGGTGACTGCCGTGCTTTCCCACCCCAGCCAGGGCTGTGCACGCTGGTGGTTTCTACTGCAGGGAGAGCTGCCATTTCCCTGCCCTCCCAATGTAGGTGCCTGAACATCCTTGCCAAAAAGGGAGAGTATTTCAACATGTTTCGACATGGATCTCTGACCTCTTTGTGTTCTTGAGCAAATCAATGATGCTGAAGTGCCAGAGTTTCAGTTCTGATTAGCAGAGGGAGTAACTATTTACATGGCACGAGGAGGGTCCTGCTGGTGCCCAACAGTGCAAGTGCACACACACACACACACACACACGGTGGCTCCCACAGCCCCAGGTCCCCTCATGCCCCACCACGTGATCAGCTCAGCTCCCTGCCAAGCCAATGCCCCTCTTTCCCCTGCCCACAGAGGCAGGTTGGACTAGCACAGGTTGCAGCCCAGCTGTGCCCAGCCCTCAGGCTGCCACGCTTTGTGGTTGCTCCTTGTCCCAGGCCCATGGTACATGGCTGGATGGGGCTCACTGCCCTGGGGCATGCAGAGACCTTTGCAACTGGTTATAGACAGTGTTGCCCAGACATTGCCTGTCTCAGAGCTGTGGGCTCTGCTGGTGAACAGTGTCCCAAATCAGCAGTTTGGGCTGCTTTAATACATCTTTGATAAAAGAGACCGGTGGGAGATCTGTTTATGAGCCACAGCCACCCTGAAACAAGCATATACCTATGCCCACGCACATACGCAAAGCAGCAGTGACTATGGAAGCATATGAATAAATACTGAGCAGACACCAAGGGATTTTCAGAATAGTCTCTCTGTTTTGTTTTTTTTTTTTTATTCAATGCCATGTTGTTTGCTGTTGGCTGCTTATTTTTTTTTACCTTCCTGATTTATTTCCTATGCCTGGGCTTACAATAACAGCAGAAACTAATCAGTGGCCAATGATGATTAACAGTTTCACATGTTATTAACTCTACATTCAGGGTAAGGTGATTCCAAAGAAATTACCAAAAAATATTAGCGTACAGGGAGGACGGGGTAGTTGTATGTATGTAAAGGGATTATACACACAAAAGCAGATCTTTTATCCACACTACCCCATTTACATTGCACTCAGCTCTTCTTTTTAGAAATATCTATTATTAACTAGAATATGTGTGTAGATCATCTTGAAATGAACCCTTCATATGATTCAGATAAGGAGGCGAGAAAAGAAGCGTGTAAGTGAAAAAATAAATTCACTGTGTTGGTGAAGTAATTGAAAGGAGAAATGGAATCACCCACTTTCATTGTTATCCCAGTGATTATTAGATGCAGCGAAGGATGTCAGTGGTAGTTTTAGAGGAAAGTCCACCTGGTGCTTTATCTCCAAAGCTGTGATAGCTGAAAAGCAAGTCTTATACCAAGGACTCGTGGGGTAATAAAAATGTTTGCCTGTGCATGAACCACATACCTTGAGTTCTTGCATGATGCTTCTCCTCCTTGTGTGTGTGTAGCTCTCTCCTAAACAGGAACTTTTCAATTTAAGAGTAAATCTTGGATTAAAGGTGTTTCGCTAAAAAATAGTTTCTCCTCAGCCTGGCATCCACAGAGCCTATGGTATCACTGATCATTTGTTTTGAAGCAGCATCTTAGCCTCTCTGAGTGTTTCTGAGTGAAGGAAGAGGGGCTGCCCTGCCTGCTTGTGCTGGGTGGCTGCTTTTTGAAGATACTCTGCCAGACTCTGTGAAGGAACAGTGCTATTCCCATAGCAGCATAAGAAGTAGAAGAACAGAAAGAAAGCTGTGGCAGCAGAACTATGAAAAATTCCACCTCACTGTGGTCAGCACAAGCAGTAACTTACAGTTCAAAAATTTCATCCAGGGTGAGTCAGCTGGAGGAAAGAAAGGGGAAGGGCTGCAGGAAGAGCCGCTTCGTCTGTGTGGTGCACTATGTGCACCGACACTGCCCCAGCAACCAGAAGCAGAACAGGACAAAGCAACAAAACACAGCTGCAGCATCTTTCAAAGTTCTCCAAAATAATGCAGGTAGTTAAAGCAGCATTAGACAGAAGGTTAAAGTGCTCTGGTCTCTGAAAATGTCCTTGGAAAAACAGTGCCTCTCCCTATGCTATCATTCTGCTCTGTGGACCGTGAGACAAAGGGAGAGTCATATCTGTCGACTTTGGTGACTACAGACAAAACCACTAAGGAAAAAGATTTGTATTCCTCTGTGTCCACAGCACTGCACAGCAAAGGGGGAGTGTGAGCTGGAGCCTGCTGTGCTTTTCATGGCAACAGCCCAGCTGCTCATGGGAGCAACTGCAGGAGGTACGGAGTCCTCCCTGCTCTTACTGATGTCATGGGCATGAAAGATGCTCAGCAGCACTGCTGACACGCAAAGCAAGGCTGAGAACAAACCCTGCGGACGGCTGATCTTTGCAACCCCATTGCTGGCATAAGGGGAAGGGCAGATTGTTATTGCTTATTGCTGCAGCTGATGTTGGAGCAAAAGCAGAGGTGTGCTGCAAAACAGTGTCTGGGATGCTGGTTTTGGTGGGGGGATGCTCCTTTTACTGTAAACTGAGCACATCTGCTCTAGAAGTGGCCAGGAGGCATAAATATTGAATAGCAGATTGCCAGCTCCAGCTCCTGGGTGGCAGGATCTCAGTAAATGTAAACAGGGGCTTGGAAATATGCAGAAGAAGGAAAAAGTGCTGGAGAAGAAATATATATATTATATATATATATATATATATATATATATATATATATATCTAAATGAGGTGGAAGAAGTGAATGATAACTCAAAGACATGGAGATAGTGAGTTCCTACTAGAAACCAGTCCCTAGCAAGGAACAACAATAACATGGAAAAAAGGAGAAGCAAGGCAGATCTCATGAAGTATTTGTGAAGAGCAAGGAAGGGAGACACTTGGAAAGTCAGGTATATATATAAATAAACTGAACTGGGTGGCAAACATCCAGGTGCCTGACTTTGCAAGGTACCAAGCTCTTCCTACAAGGTGCTGTGGTGTTGCATTTTAGTTAAATGGTGTGCTCTGTCTCGCCCCTCGAAAATGTACGGTTTATTCCAAGCTGTGATCCTCCCCTGCAGTATCGTGTATCTGTAATCCCATTGGCCCAAGCCTTATTCTGCACCCACTTTGAATCTCCCTCTTAAGCTGTGTGGAGGAGACCAGACTCCCTCTTGGCCCCTTTTCTCCCTAGGCTCTCCCTCCCTCCCCCTCCCCCCCTTCTCCCTCAGAAACCATGCTGCTCCCGGGGGTGGGACCCCAATAAACCCTCATCTAATCAGCACCCTCAGAAGCCGTGTGGAGTCTCCTTGCCTGCCTGCTGCTGCCAGTGAACATACAGCTTAGGAGGCCCCCGGGGACTCGCCCAAACGAACAGCAACAAGGTGCACTGTGTTTGGTATCACAGCTAGTTAAAAAATCCACGGGGTTTAATTTTTTCCTTCTCTGTGGAATTCTTGTGATGAACCCAAGTGAACCCAAGACACCTCCATATCTTCCATAATAAATGTTGAGGTTTTAGTTACATGGGCTAAAAATAAATCTCTGTTTCTGAGGACAACTTTTGCCCTCATTGTACGGTGGGTGTGCAGGGCATATTTCCTGTAGCATCTCATTGTCTGGGACCCATCTTCAGTGCTCATCAGGTGGACAACTGGCCTGGGATCTTGAGGATTCAGTCACCAGAGGCCACCCAGGTCACAATACCTATGTGATGCCCTTAGGGAACATTTTGAATGTGAGAGCCATTTTGGTGGGAAAAATGCAAAATTCCTGGAAATGCTTCAATGTTTTCTGCCTTATGTTTCTTCTATTTCAAAAATTATTTTCTTGCTCTGTAATGTTTTCAGTTCCTCCCCTCCCACCAAGTCCTGCTCAGCTCATAAGAATTTCACAGAGGACTGGTGGTGTGCAGCCCTTTACACAGGCCTCATAAAAACCTCCAAAACCAAACTAAACAAAACAAACCCCTAAAGCCCAAATGGACAAAACTGAACAATACTGGGCTAATGACAGCAGAGAGCACCCTGGCAGGAATTGCCTGTGGTACAGTCCTTTGTGGGAAGTGGGGAGTATTAGAAGTTGAATAGATGCTGGGCAAATCCTAAGGTGCCCTCAGGTGTTGTCTGGGAAGTGGGTGGGTGATGACAGAGGTTTTTGTGCATACAGCCAGGCAAAGCTGGGAAAGGCAGCTCTTGCCAGGAGAAGCTGCACAACCTGAAGTGCTGCGGAAATCCCCAGCAAAAACCACCAAGTTCTTCCTGGGGTTTAGTGTTGCCTCCTCTTTGGGAAGGATAAATGTTTTCTGCTTCTTATTGAAATAGTTAGTAAATAATTAAAAGAAAGAGACAAAATATTCTTTAAGGATAATCTAGTCTTCTGTTTCCATGGCAACCCCCTTCCTAAACCAGAAGCCTTTTGCTCGAGTCATAGAGGGGAGGGTGAAAGCCCTTTTGCAAGGAGGTGGGTGAGGTGGCATGACCCTGCTGGGAGATGAAGGGGAGACATCCCAGAGAGCAGAAGGACTGCCATAAACCCAAAACCACAGGAGAAACAAAAATGTCACTTCCAGGGACAACCAGGAATAAGCCTAGAGGTATCCATCCAAGGGGCTGTAGTCACCCCATGAGGTCACTACCACCATCCATTTACCCTTCTTCCCTCCCAGCTATCCCAAGTGCAGGCCATGCTTCTCTTATGACCAAATATTGGAGTAATTTCTAGCACTCCACCAGTATCTGATGTCTCTCCCATTGCTCAGTTGAAACATTTCACAGCCCATACAACTGCCAGGACAGCTTGGAGTCCCACCTCTGTGTTCTCTTATGACAAACTTCCAAGGAGCATCCTGTGCATTGAAGTGTCTGGGGTTTGGATGGGTTTCAAATCTTTGGGTTTTTTGGTAAGCCCTACCTCTGGCTTCAAAGCAGCTCTGGGTTTGGGTCGAAGCCTTGTGCAACCCCAGTTCATTGTTCAGCCATTCAGGGACTGATTTCCTTCCCTGAGGACGTGAAACCTTGTGTCGTGTCCCTCCTCTCTGCCCACGGTACAGTGAGCAGGGGCAACTCACTTAAAGAACCACCAGTGCAAAAAAAGCATTTAAAGACCCTTATTATTGCTTTAATAAATCTGTATTTGCATCCTTTCTGCAAGGACAAGGACCCAGGCTCTCCTGTCCTCTACTCACAGGTCTGACCTCCCTGCAGTCAGCATGCACACTTGCAACAGAGCAAATGAATTAAGTCCCCACAGTAATTATCCTTTTCCTGGCTGCTGGTCCCAAGTGATGTGCTCGCTGTTTACAACCCTGGTTTGTAAGATGCAACAGCTGCTTTAAAGTCAGACAGGTCACAATAAAATCAGAACATCTTTTGTGCTGCCCTCTTCACAATGCTTCGTAGGCCAGCTGGGAGACCTCTGGAAGGGCTGCAGAGGCTCTCTTGGTCTGATGGAAAAAAATGGGACAGGGAGCCCTGCTCCTTCTCCTCAGTGCTCTAAACATTTCTGTCTCCATTAGGCTGCTATCATCTCCCTGCTGCCTTTCTCAATCTGTCTTCTCTGACACACCTGAGTGGAACATCCCTGGGGTGGTACATGACATCCAGAATCCTTTGTTCCCCGGATGGTCGGTTTTCCTACCCACTTGCTAATCTGGGAAGGGTACAAAATCTTGGAGTTGCTGCAGGAGGAGATTCAGGCTGGCCCTGCCAGGAAGGAGACTTGTGCAGTTGTACCACTGGAAAAGCAAGGAGGGATGCAGCCTCTGGAAGCCTTGTTGCAACCACGTTGGGAGAGGATCATACTGGATAGAATCCTGGAACCTGAGGCTGGTCATGCCCTCACTCTCTGCAATCCTCCCCATTCCTACTGCCCTGCAAGGCAGAGACAAGGAGAGCTGCAGTTCTCCTTGTCCCTCTCACCCATCTCTCCAGCTGGTGAGCTCGTTGGCCTGGGCACAGCACACATCAGCATCCTTACAATGGCATGCACACACAAACACACCCACACTCTCCAATCAATATTCGCTGCTCTCCATGCCCACGTTTGGCACTGATTAGGACTCTGGTCCCAGCTACACTGATGCAAACCAGGAAAATGCCAGAGGATGATGCTAGGGAGGAGACAGAACCACCACTGAGCTGAGGATGTCCTTGCAGGGTCTTCCCACTGGAACCTGGAACAGGGTTAGCCCTCAGTCAAGGGACTGACTGTGTTTTGTGTTGTTGAAGCCCCTTTGCTTTTATGTCTTTTCTAATATTCTAGGTTTTGTATTCTTTTAATATATATAGCTATAGATACAAAAATAACAGATAGGTTTCTCTAGGGATAATTTTTGCACCTTTGGGCTTCTAAAATAAAATATCACAATTACTGCAAATAAAAGGGGGAAAAGTTCAATTTCCTCTCCCCTTTTTACCTCCCCCTTCCCTTCCAGCCTACTTCTCCCACTCCAAATATCCGCATGAGCCTTGTAATTTTTTTCCCTTTGTAGTTTTCTTTCTTTGGAAAATGAAAAAACCAAACCCGCAAAACAACAACAAAAATAAGCCATGTAGCCTCCTTCTATGAGCGTGCCCGCAGTGTTCACACATTCCCTTCAAAGCAAGGCTTTTCACCTCAAAACGTTTCCCTGTGGTCCATGGCTATTTGCTTTTCTCTGTTGCTGGGGCCAGATTTTCACCTGCTGTAAATCAGCATGAATTCACCCTAAGCCAAAACTCTGCTGCTTTACACCAACAGCATGTTTTGCCAATTTATGCTCATCCTGAAGATCTGGCCCACAATTTTTAACCTTGGAAATGGAAGCATGAACAATAAAGAAGTTTCCAGAAACACACAAAGCAAGCCCCAGATGCTCTTCTCTTGCCACTTACCCTGCTTCCCTTCACCTCACCCTCACGGTTTGGTGCAGCAGCTCCTCCAGGCCCCCCATTCTGTTGTTCCTCCCTAGCACTTTCTGAAATTCAAAATCTTTCAGTAAAAAAAATAAATAAATCGATCTCTCTATATATGTATATGTATATAACTAAACAGCTGCCACATAGCAGTCACCTGGCTGGAGGGTCCTGTCCTTGCCAGCCCCATGGCCTTTTCTTGTCACTATAGTCTCTGGGGTGATGGCCCAGGTCTTGCCCTCAGGCAGGACTGTTCCCGTATTGCTTGCACTCTCCCACACCTCTGAGGTACGGTACCAGAATATTTATTATATATTTATATGTGTGTATATATATATATATATATATTTACGTATATATATATATATTTATAAATTTTTGTTTGCCTATTTTCTTTTTCTTGCAAATCCTTTGGAATTGCTGCCAGGGAGAAGCTCGTGAAACATGCTCCCCATGCCAGCGGCCGAATGCTCCCTCCCTGCACCTCAGGGACCCTCATCTGTTCCTCTTGCTGACTCCGTCTCCCAGCTCCAGCTCGGAAGGGAGCGGGGAGCTGCGGTCCCCTGTCCCCAGTCTGCCGGGGCCATCCGGCTCGTCTCCTTCCCTGGGCGAAGGGGCGTCCTTGCAGAAGTCCGTCACCCAGGAGGGCATCGAGAGGAAGCCCCGAGGGTCAACGGTGTAGAAGGGCTTGGCGTGGTGAGCGGCGGCGCGGCGGGGCGAGGGGCTGGCGTGGAGGCTGCTGGTGCTGCTGCACTTCTTCACCGCGGTCAGCCCCGGCGGGGGCGGCGAGAAGAGCGAGGTCAGCGAGAGGCTGCTGAGCGTCTCCGAGGGCTCGCTGTTGTTGCCGCCCCCGCGCAGGCTGCTGCCCGCCCCCTCCTCATCCGAAGGGTCCATGGAGTCGTGGTGGGTGCAGCCGGGGCTGGTGCTGCCGCCGCTGCTGTGGCTGCGCTGGTGGCGGCACAGGCTCCGCAGGTTGAAGAGCCCCCGGCCCCGCAGGCTCCGGCGGCGGGAGGCGGGGGACTGGAGGGCCGCCAGGGGTCTTTGGCTGCCCGCCGCCGGCACGGGGCACAGAGCCACCGGCAGGTCCAGGGCGCACTGCGGGGAGTCGCTGAGGTTGAGGCTGTTGTCCTCCAGCGTGGTCTGCAGGCTGCCGGCCGAGCTGCTGGTCCGGCTGTCCAGCGACGTGTCGCTCTCGGGGGACTGCGGAGCGGCAGCACGAAAACACAGTTCTCAGGAAGGAGATGGGCAGTGGGCAAGAGACTTACTGGTTTTGGGGGATGCTTAGGGGTGTGAAAATAAGCCACCGTTACAGAAAGGGGGAAAGCTCCATTCCGCTCTCCTTTGCTTGGGAAGGGAGCCATAAACCAAGCAATGCTACAAAGCACTAGCCGTGCAGCCTGCCACGGGGATTTCTTCCTGGGTAAGGAGGAGGAAAGGATTCAGAATGAATCTGCCCCTCCCACGTGAATTGCTCCACCAAAGGGAAGGGATGCTGTGTCTGTGAGCCCTGCAGCACCCACCACCATGCTCTCCCTGATGGTCCAGGAGGCACCAGAGCAAAGATTCCCTGTAGGTCCTCACTCATGGCTTGCCTATAAACCTGCCACACAGACTGGGGACACATCTACCAGCTGCACAGGAATCAAGGAGCTTCTGTACAGGCCTCCTCTCATTTAAAAAATCAGCAATATCTGGGGAGAGAAAAGAGGCCCCATGGTTCTTTGGACCAGCACTAGCAGGAACTACCCTTGCATTTAGGTACAAAGGTGCAGTCCTCTTCCAGCAGGAAGAGGAAACAGCCTTAATTTTCTTGTATCAGGGCTCATCTAGTTGAGCTGCATTTTAGTTGTTTCTAGGAAATTGATCTGCACTGTGTGATCATCACTGGGACACTACACTTGGAATGATGCATGTAGGACTGGAAGCAGTCTCCTGAAGCAGTCTCCATAGTTATTCAACACAGTCTGTGTCAAATAATCAGAAGTTTACTAATTTCTCCTTTACAACAATTCAGTAGTTTTGTCCCAGTGGTGTGCCAGCTCCTCTTTTGTGTCTTAATTTAAACCAGAAGTTTCAACACTGCAACAACTCAATCTCAGACCAAGGCTAAATTTATCCTTGGTGGATTTATACACATTTGTATTGTCATATATAGCTGAATAACACCTGATTTTATTTTTTCAGTTTGTCTGGAACAGAGTGCCCCTGTTCATGGAGTATCTTCCAAGAACAATAGCAGGGATTTCTACTGGGCTTTCATCTCTGCATCTTCTACACTGCAGAGACACCTGACGTCCCCCCCAGTGCTTTTGTTCTTCTCTTTTCTTAGTGAGAAATAGCTGCCTTTTCAGAAAGAGATAGCACCTTTCTGGGATGTGAGAGTTAAGTGGGCAGTGCAAAATAGTGAGCTTAGGGACACAGTGTGTGGATGGGCACTAAGGGATGTGGAGGATGCAGGTGGGAAGAGGCCTATTCCAACAGAGAAGGTACGCGATTTGCAGTCACAGTGTTAAAAGGACCCGAGGTGGCCGTGCAGCTGTCACCTCCCTGGCCCACACCATGGCTGCTGTGCACACAGGTGTATGCAGCACACCCAGTGCCAGGGACCCAGAGGGGAGCTACAGAGTGATGTGATTTCATCTTCATGTGGGGCTCACTGCAGCTGTCAAACTATTAGTTGATCCAAAGCAGAAGAACAAACGACTTCACGGGGTGAGAGCTATCCAAGACCACTTTGTTATACTACCCTCTCTCCTCCCCTACCCTTCTGCATTCTGCAGTCCACTGTGCTCCTCCTACAGACCCAGGTTATCCAGGCTACCCGTCCCGTGAGCACAGCTGCCTCTCTCCTGCCTCTGCCCTCCTCCTTGCTCAGCCCCCTCTGTTTGGTTGGGTGTGAAAATGGAGTTTTCCTAGCAGACAGAAGCGAGGTTCCTCACCTGATGGAGAAGTGAGCAGTTCACACCTGGAGATCTCAGTGATGCCCACGAGCCTTGCAGAGAGATCTTAGGAAGGTTGATTGGACATGAGACTTCCTCAGGCCCTGTTTGGGTGGCAGAGATGGCTGGATGGAAAAATTCTGTTGGTACAGGTAACAGAGGGGAAGATGCACCTGGAGAGAAGGGGCTGGGAGGGACTGACAGAGCATCAAAAGAAAGGGGAGGAGAACAGAAATAGAAGGGAAAAAAAAGTTGAAGAGTCCTCTGATTTTATTTTGTGTCTTTGCTGCTATTACACTGAGCAAAGTCTCAGGTCCAGTGAACAAAGGATATTCAGGAACATGCACTCCTGGCCAAGAAGCCTCAGTCTGGTGTTCAGTCTAAGGATCCCACTTTTTGCACAAAAACCTGCACCAGACCAGGAAGACTTAACACAGCTCAGAGCCCTAAGCTAACAGGCCAGCTCTGCCGTTGCTCTCTCAGAGAAATGCTGAGCTATAATGCCTTGATTCAAGTATATATTGCTGCCTGAGGACATTCATCCCAGATCCTGCAAGGCAAGGGATGAAGGGAGATAAATTAAGTGGTGGTTTGGGAAAGCTGGGGACCACAGGAGACCAGGGCGTGCTCAAGAGTAGAACTGGAGCACTTCCACCAAGGGCAGATGTGTGTTATGTGTTCCCTGAACCTTTACTTAGTCTCAGGGGGCAACAGTGTTTTTCTGGGCTGAGTGAGCACAGTTCACCCAGCTGGCACGTCGGGAGAATCTGTCCTCACTCTTTTCTGACTGTGCATGGGTGCACTACTGCAAATGGAGATCAGCACTTTCACAATATTGCACAGAGTCATGTCTGAGGGAAGATATAAAAACTAGCAACAAAAATGGAGGAACTGCTCCTCCCCCCATTCCTGAAGCAAATTAGTGAACTGAAAGCTAATTCTTGGTTAGTGTAACCCCAAGTCACATTAACTCTCCCCCTGGCAGAGGGAAAGCAGGAGAAAAACAGAGCTGAATCAACCCACAGTTTCAGCAGACCTGGAGAATGAGAGCCCTGCTCACCTTTGGTACTTTCATGCTTTAGCCAAGACTGAACTGAGTCGAAAGGTGTATTCTCCATTTCACACAGGTAACTGTCTGGGTTTGTAGAGCCATCATCACTGGATGCTGGAAGCAGGCATTCCCCCAGATTGTCTGCCCCAGTGGAGTCAGGGTTGTCCTGGCCATCCTGCTGGAAAAAATAAGTGAGGACAAAGTGAATTTTAATGGAAGATGATAGAGCAGACTTTTCAAAGCCTCAAGAAGAACAGTTTCTGATAATAACTTCTTCAACCCAGCTAAGAGATGCTCAATTTTCCAGGCCAATTGCATTTTGACTAATTCAGAGGAAGCTACTAACAGTACTGAAGAGAACTTTCAAATACATGTATTCTTTTGTTCTCCTCAAATCCTACTCCACAGTATGTCTCTATGGAGAAGCTCTTGAAAAATGACCAGAATTATGTTCCTCAGCAGGGACACCTGGATGAATACAGAACACATGAAATGAGAAGGGGCGTAAGTACAGCACAGGGTGTAAGATGCCCATGGCTGTCTGAGGCTAACCTTGATCTCCTTAGGATTCAGCTGAGCAGCATTTCGATTGTCTGACTCATCTCCTAGAAGGATGGAAGAGGACTTGTCTGAGTTGAGGGATAATGCTTCCATTTCAGCCAGCTGGACCTGCAGGAAGGGAAAGGAGCTGTCACAGGTCATGCCTGGAATCCACATTTCAAGCAGTCACACTGTTGATGGTGGATAAGTGAGAGCCTGTAGACCCAAAATCAATTTTAGGTTATATTCCTTGGATATATCAGGAACTGTCTAACCCAGAACTGGGCTGGGCAGGAGAATTCATTTTTTAAGAAAGGTTGAATACATGATCTGCAAGCAGGCTGCTACCAGTCCATGCTCCTCTAGTGCCAGAATTGGAGGAACGAGTCCTGTATCTGTCACAGTGGTAGAGCTTGCCCAAGGCCCTGGAAAAAAAGCCAGGCAGGCAGAGGGGTCCCTCAGCTGGTGACAGGGCAACCGGCTCTGCTGAGGAAGGCACCACAGACAGCCCTGCTTAAACATGAAGGGGCTTTCATTCCAGGGAAAGTCATGCCTTTTGCAATCCATGCCAGTATCATGCTTTTCATATTCTCTTACCTTCATTACTGAAACCCTGTTTCTCTCCAGCTTTCCTGCATCTTGCCTTTCCCTTCTCCTCTAACCTACCCAAGATCTTACCTAGCACCGTCTTCCATTCTGTTCTCCATCTCTAAACTCAGCCCCCTCCCACACACCCACACTTGAGCTCTCCTGCTTTCTGAAAGCAAGTCTGACCACTGCATCTCTCTCATTCTTGTGCTTCAGCTCTGCTCCAGTCCCATGCCTGACCTTGCTTCATCTTTTGGCCTGTTTCATACCACATGTGCCCCTCTCCCATCCTTTTTCCTCCAAGCTTTTAAATCCCCTCTGCCTGACAACTCTTTCTCACAATGCCTGAAAAGCATCTTTTTCTACCAGCCTAAGCAGTTACTCTGTCCCTCCTGTGCTTGGATTTCCATCACTGGTCTCTGGAGTGCCAGAAGTTTGCACCACCAGCAGCTAACTCTTGAGGGCTGTATCTGGGTAGTCTCAGTCGGGACAGCTTCTGGCCATGTGTTTGTGTTTGCAAGAGGCAGGTACAGCTCTTGCACCATGACAGCAGGTGAAACGTTTGGAGAGATGACTTTTGAGCTGGAAGTTTAGTGGCTTCTGCCAATGCCAGAGACTGGAAGAGGTCTCCATCAGAGGGATAATGCACTTTAAACAAACAGAATGGAAAACCGGAACTGGATTTAAATAAAGTGTACAAATAACATCCTTATTTGAGATATTATTCTTACACAGGAA
Organism: Motacilla alba alba; assembly: GCF_015832195.1. Classification (NCBI taxonomy): domain Eukaryota; kingdom Metazoa; phylum Chordata; class Aves; order Passeriformes; family Motacillidae; genus Motacilla; species Motacilla alba. The sequence goes on from NC_052031.1 coordinate 49,256,474, forward strand.
CATGTGTCAGAGAGAGAGACACGGAGAGAGCCCAAAACCAACAACTGCTCCTCAGAGCATGAACACATAGAGAGCCCGCAATGAACTTATGCCAGGGATGCTACACAACTGCCAGTCAGCAACAACTGCTGCAGAGAAGCAGAGTCTTCATTCAGTCCCACTTAATGTGAGTACTCATCTATTACTCTCCCAAATGCTTGCTACACCAAAGCAGCCTTGCAGCTGTGCTTGTAGAGACGCGAGCATGACATGCGCTAACATCTGTGACTACCTTTGCCATCCATAAAAAAGGATTTCAACAAAAGCCAGAACAGTCAGTTTGTCACTGAACCACTTGCTTGAAAATTCTGACCACCCTGAGATCTACATAAAACCCACAATCAACAACGTCACAACTAAATAAACTGCAGGTGTGAAAACACATTTCACTGGTGCTCACTGACAAACTCCTACCATGGCTAAACACACTTCAGTCATCCATGTACAGAAGTCTGTCAACCATCCCAAGAGTGAAAGGATAGAAATGACAAGAGAAGAGTTTAGCACCATGAAAAAAAGGAGGTTTTGATCTTTTTGCTTCCCTTATGGTAGAAAATTTTAAAATTTGTTGACTAAAGATGAGGAACAAAAAGATAATTTAAATTGCAGTGAGGAAGAAAGGGCTGTTGAATAGATCCAAATCCATGAAACCTGCCAGGAGCATCAGCCTGAGATGCTGAACAATGCACAGATATCCCTTGGAAAACAACTACTTGCAGATATATCTTTAGGAACAGACCCACAATCACAAAAATCCTTAATTGTACAAATAATTGGTTTGAAAATAAAGTATCAGGAGCATAATTAGGAAAGCCACTGAGCACTTCTGCTCAATGCCACGATAGCTTAGCACACATTAACAAGTTTGAGCATACGTTTAAATGTTGTGTCCATCCACTGTGCTCATCATCTTGGTGAATTAAACTACCAATGAAATTGGAGTGGACATTTCTGCCTAATATGTGATTTTTGTCAGAAGGGTGGCTTAAGGCTGATCGGGAGGACAGCAAGCATACTGGTTTTTCTAACACACACATGCACGCTTAAGAGCACTGGATAAATAGTTTTGCCTATGTAACTTGCTGTCAATTTCTTCTGGGACTGTACAATTCAGTCTGTGTACAATGCTCATTTGGGTATATTGATGTACCAGAGTACACTAGAATTTAATGACTCTGTGCTTTGCTGATGTTAGCTATGACTCCATATAGTGATTTACTATTTAAATTTCCTCAATTTCTTTTTTCTACTTTGAAATATGAAGAGAAGGTCATGGTCAGTCCTGGCTTAAAATCCTAAAGTATCACTTTGAATCATATAATCCAAAATAAAGAATTTGTATTTTATTACTAAACCGATTCTTGCATAGATAAGTTCTTTTCAATTCCACATTTTAGATGTATTGAAACACCATTTTTGAAAGTAATTTACTGCTCTATAACACCCATTAGAAAGTATGATCTAAGAATAATTTTTCAGTTGTGATAATTACATCAAATTCTTTGCTCTGGCTGTGAGTTGCATTTGAAGATTTTGCTAATCAAGTTTCTTTGCTGGAAAGGTAAGAAAATGAGTTGTCTTCACTCGTAGGCTTGATACTGAAGACTATCTGTGAGGTTTTCAAATGTAGCAAACTAGCTGCAAATGACATGACTTGGGGGCAATCATTCTGGACTGCCTTATACCTCATTTGCTGAGAAAGCTGAGCACCAATTGCTGAACATAAAGACTTAAGTAAAGCAGTGAAAATTGCAGTTAATTGAAAACTAGTTATTTGGTTGCATTAATGCGGAATTCATTTGCAAAGTGTCTCAATAAGGATAAACTACAGCAATGTTTGCATTTTTATAGTTTCAAAAGGAAGTAATGGGGAAAAGCAGACAGCTGAGAAGCTGGAAAAATATCAGAGCATCAGAACTAGGCATCTGAGACCAAACAAAATATTGCTTCTTCAAACATGAATAGAATGATCTGCCAATAAGAGTTCTTTGCCCAAGTTTCCTTGTTCCTTTATAAGTTATAACAACATATCAAGTCAGTTATGGGGAAGGAGAGCGTGAAGTTTGCCACTGATGTACCAATTTACTGTCAGAAGAGCCACACCACTGCTACAAGTCTGACCACAGAAAATCAGAGCACCTACATACAATAAAATGATTTCAGAACTAAATTAGTTCTGCTACTAACTTAACCCTTCCCAAACTATTTTGCTCCTCAAGTTTCACAACGTGAAAAGACTAATTGCTTAGGAAGGAGTTTTCCAAAGCCTCTACCGACTTTAGTAGCTCAAGTCTAAGCCATTTGGTCCTGCTCTTAGCAACAACCCATTTGTCAGCTAACAAACTTTCTCAGTGGGCTCACTTTATTTAGTTTTTGCTCAAACAAATTAACTTATTTCACTAATTAACTGATTTCAAACTAACTAACTAATTTCACCACAAACAAATCCTTGCTCACAGATGTGACACTATTCAACAAAACATTTAAACATGTGCTTAACTGATCTACCACAACTGACCTCAATAGGGAATAAGCAAGCACATGCTTAAAATGACGACAAAACACAAGCCTAAATCTCCCACTGAATTGCTCCTGAGTGGTCTCATTGGGGTGAGATCCTTAAAGTCCTCTGTCCAACATGAGCCTGAACCTAGACTTTTGCAGAATTGAACACAACAAGAGCTGCCAAGGGATGCCTTCATAGTCATTTCGCTACAGGTCATTCAGTCCCTCCTGACACATGTCCTGTCACGTCTCACTTTTCCACCACCTCAAACATCCATGTGTGGCTGAGGAGGGCAGGCCTGTACTAGAGGCAGTACCAGCACTTCACAACAGATAACAAACACAGGTCAACAAGCTCTACTGTCTACACAATCTACAGCGAGGAGCACACATGGGACGACCTGCGGGCACGTGGGTGTGGGTGTGCAGGTCTGGGGGGAAGAGTCCCCTCACACATCCTCGTACGCAGGTTACCTCTTGCTTGTCATGGTTACACTTCTCGCACATGGCCGGCGAGGAGTAATGATGGAAGACGGAGCCCGATAGGTTATCGATGATCATTAACTCCCCGTCGAAGGAGTCCTTAATAATTAAAGAGACACTGTCCAGCCATAAGTTCTCCTAGGGGACAAGAAAGGGGGGAGGATGGGAGAGATCATTTTAAGAATGTCGAGTTTTTTGCTTTCAAGTTTCATGTGAATTTGGGGCTGGGTTCTCCACCCTGACTCATCTGGAGCAGCATCTTGTTCTGCAGGTACTTGCACAGGGTCACTGGGGGGAACATTTGCTCCACAGGGTGTGTAAAGGTGCCAGAGTTCAATAAAAAAAATAAAAAAATAAGGAGGGACAGTCTTGACTCACTTTCAGTGCTCACGTCTCCCTTCCAGCTCTGCTGGAGTCACTCACTCTTGATCTGCCATTTCTCCTGTACTCTTCTCCTGAGTTCCCCTCTCAAATTTGCTCCTGTCACACCTTTAGCTGATCTGCTCCATCCCTCCTCTGCTGGCCCTCAGGTTCCTACACCATGATGACAATGAACAGGACACACTGCTGTCATAGCCTTGTCCCTACATGATCCTATCAACTCAGAAGTCTACTGCTGAAAACAAACCTTTCACCCTGAGGTGGAAGACTCTGCTACTGCTAAGCCCTCAATAATCTGAGCTGCCCAGCTAATGCCCACAGCTCCTTGCTGCAGTCTGGTTAGTAAGTTTAAAGGTGTACTCACCTGGGCTGGAGAGTAACATCTCATGCACAGATGTCCTTCGGGTTCTGTTCTACCACCACCTCCTCCTGCTCCTGCTCCTTTTGCCTGTCCTGAATTTGGAGAGCCTGACTTGTGGGAGCACAGCCCATGAGTAATTTCCATCTCAAGCTCAGCATCCATCTCTGCATCCTCCTGGGCCTCCTTGTTGCTGTCATCAAGATGTTTCATGAGCACAGCTACCACCACGTTGATGAGGACAAACTGGGCTGTGAGCACAAAGCTGACAAAGTACAGTGGGGAGATGAACTGCAGGTTGCTGAGACAGCTCCGGTCATCGTGGCTGCAGTCACGCAAGGTATCCTTGAGGGGAAGTTGGGATTGAGAGGGAACAATGGAAGGAAGGAAAGACTAAAGTAAGAACAGAAGCTTGGCTGTTGTCTCTGTCAAAAAACACTGATGCTAATGGAAAGAACAAGATGGACACTTCTATCACCCCATACCTTTTGGCATAATTCCCCAAAGAATCTGGGACACCATCCAAAGGCATATGAAGCAAACTTTCAGACCATGACATGTTGCTGCCACTGTAGCCCCACACATGTGAACAAGACCAAAAATGAGCAGGCTGGTACTACCTTCTCCCATCTATTCTCAAAACACCATTTGTGATGAAAGAACTTTCCTTTCTCCATGTTGTCCGAAGGAAGTATTTATTTTGTGTTCTCCTGGTAGCTCTGCAGATGAGTGCCATGTCCAACGTACATGTCCTGTGCAGTCCTGACTACACTGGATATTCCCTCAGCCGAAATGATTTTCTTGTTTCTCCCCCAAGGAAAATGGGCACTTTTCTCAATCAGATGTCTCTAGGACTAGATGAATTACCATAGTGGGGAGAGAGACTCTGGACCAAGAAGGGACCTTATCTAGCAACCCAGCTTCTGTGTTCTGTTCCATTCCCTTTGCTAGCCCAAGCTCTGCTGAACAGACCACACATCAGAATTTCTCTTTCCCCACAAGCAGGAGATCCTTGCCCCAAGTCCCAGTTACCTTCATGATCCCATTCCAGTTGTCACCCGTGGACACCTGGAAAAGTGTGAGGAAGGCCATCCCAAAGTTCTCAAAGGTGGCATGGCGGCTCATGCCCTCACAGGGGTTCTCATCGTTGCACACTGAAAAACAAGGGAGCGCAGAGCGCTACACTCAGGGGAGGACACACTACCAGCCCTGAGACCAGCAACATGAACTCACAACCTGAAGACCTCAGGTGAGGAATAGTATCAGCACCCTGCCCAACTGTTGGCTGTTTGCCATCAATATGGAAAAATCCCTGATGGGCCAGCCCCAGGATATCAGGCAGTGTAACTACTGCTCAGGGGGATCCTCCCAGCATGTCATTGTGCTGCCTTTCTTCTTGATCAGTATTCCATGGCAAGAGATGTAAATAAAATTTCACAAACTTTTTCTTGCAATCTTGAAGGCAATGTCAGGGACAGAGTGCAGGAAAAGCAAATGTTTAAGAATGTAAGAGAAAATGGAGGCTGCTCTTATTTTGTTGGCCTGCTAGGATAACAATAATTTAGAGGGAAATTCCTCTTACATCAATCATGCAGAAGGGAGAATGAAGTGCATCAAATAACTCAGTCCCTTTATTGAAGAGTTCTGATTTTGAGAAACCCCAACCAGCATGTCTATGGCTCACATTGAAGCATGGTCTGCTTGAGACTTACCCAATTTTCCAAAGAGCTCCACTCCTAGAGCAGCGTAGATGAAAAAGAGGAGCATGAAAAGGAGTCCAAGGTTTCCCACCTGAAAGCAAAGGCACTGTCAGCCTATCCCAAAGCCTATTTCATCTGTGCAGAAAGTGTTTCTGTATTTCCAAGTCTGAAGAGAACAGCAGTGAAATCCCGGTATACAAATGCAACCAAACAATTGCTCAACACTTGAGAAGTGTTCAGGGATGGCTCCAGTTGCCATCAGGGCTGGGGGAGGAGCAGGAAGGTGGGAAGAGAAGGCATGGAAAAATTAGGGACTTAATGGGTTTTTTGAAACATTAAACAGTTTCTGGTCTGAATGCATATGGTCACTGGGCCTATGTTAGGATCATCACTTCAGGAATCTAATTTAGTCATTGCAAGTGCTGTGCCATCCGAATTCAGAAGAGAAATAAATGATTCAGCCCACCCACTCCCCTGGACTGCCACATCCTGGCTCCCTACATACTCACTGGAAGGAATTATTTCTGATGACTAAATTAGACACCATAGTAAATGCTATTAAAGCACAGTGCTGGGTCTGTGTCTACAGGGCGTTAAGAAAAGGAAGTTAATAAAACTTAGCCAAGGACTACATTTCCAAAGGGCCCTTTAAAATTAAAGCTCTATTCACTATTAAGAATTGTTGCAGTGTAACAAAGACAGGAAGGGAATTGAAACAGGACAACTGGAGGTGCCTTGTATGCCATTAGCAAGACAAAATCCCTGATTTGAGTCTGTGCTCTAGGAACAAAAAGAGAAAGGTCAGGAAGAGGGGAAAGTGCAGCGGAAAGGACAGCTTATTTTAAACTACTTCTTTTGGCAAAGCCAATAGATCTTAGAGAATAATATTACAGATAATTAAATTGTTCCCCAAAGACCCAGTGTATAAAATATGGAGACTAGATTCATTCTTTTAATGCTGAAACTAGTGGATTTTAGACCTTTAAGTTTAGATTTTTATGCAACTGTAAGTATGGAGAGATTTTTTTATCCCTGCTACACAACTTTATTAATCAAAGCCAACCTGTTATAGGAAGTAGCAAAAGCCAGTCAATAGGAAGTCATAGGCTTTGATACTGGAGGGATTAAGTACTGCTTGTTATTATCTTCCAGGGAATACCTAGAGACCAAATTTTCAGACATCTGCTTGAGGTAGTACCGACCTCCAAAAGACCTGGCCCACAAATTTGGTTAGCAAAGGAGCTGTAGGCAAATGGGAGACAGAAAAATCAGAAATGAGAAAGTGAGGAAGAATATACTTTTGGTTTTTGGCTAGGACCAGAAACAGAGATTCACAGGTCCCAGCTGTGCTCTTTGCCATCTTGAGCAAAACACTTAACTGTGTGATAACTCTGTTTCTCTGTTTACATGACAGGGATATGAATATTTCCTCCTCTCTTATTTATTATCTGTATTTTGGGGGCAGAAGTTGAATCTCATCATTTAAGTGCAAATATATTGCAGAGTCCTCTTCCCAACCATTTCTGGATACTATTTCTTAGTATCTCTGTGCATTTGTCTGGGTTTCAGAATAAACATGCCACAGACATGCAGACACCGGATCTGAAGACCTGCTCTGTCCCAGATCCCTTCCTGAGAAAAATCATCTGTTGTGGCTCCTGGAACGGAAAAGAGCAAGGTGCAAAGAAGCTGCACTGAGCCAGTCTGTGGCAGCAGAACCAGAACTAATAAAAATTTACATTCCACATCTGCCTGCACTAAGAACATCCTTTATCTCCCCTTCCTTCTATTGTCCAGTGTATCTCAGCCCCCAACTATCCTGAATGATGTTGTATATCCTACAAATAAATTACTAATATTGTTCTTATTACTATTATTATAATAAATGACAAATAATCATTGCTTAATAAAAACATGGAAGACCAGACAGAGCTCAGGATCCATAAAAGATCAGAGAGTTTCCTTTTCACTTTTGTGCCATCATATTCCACTAATTCAGATTGACATTTATTGTCACCAACACCAGAAGTAAATTCCCTGGGTAACTACTCATGCTGTTTTCAGATTGATTCCCAGCTCATCATCACTCACCAGCACTGGCACATTAGCTGATAAATCAACTGACAAATGCCTGTGCATTTTGATATCACACAGTAGAGCCGCCTTCTCAGGGCCTGCCAGGGGACCAGTCTGATGTATGATCGGCAGAGCCACTTGGTGCCATTACTCCTTGCTTAACAATTCTCCCTCAACAATCCAAAAGGAAGGGGACCAGGCTCCCTGACTGCTCATCCATCACGGAGGATGCTCACAGTGGGCTTGAAGCCTGTGTAAAGCACCGTGTCAGCATGTCGTTTGGGAGCAGCTGTCACTCACAGCTCATGAGATCCTTCTGTCTCGAAGTCTTGCAGCAGACACTTAACTGCCGGCTGTGTGAGCCACAACAGAGCGTGTCACTGCTTCTCATGCATGAGATGCTCAGAAACACAAAGGGATCCAGGAGGAGGAAAGAAGAAAAAATAGGAAGGGGGAAGCAATGGCTAAGAAGAGTGTGAATGAAAGAGAAGGAGGGAAAAGGTGACACATTCGGGGAAGGGTGATAGCTGATGGAAAGATGTCCTTTCCTCCTGAAATAGCTTCCAATCATTCTTTCCTTCTTATGGAGAGGGAAGAAAGGAGCCAAGGACTAGTTGCAAACAGTTAGACACTAACTAGATGTGATGGGAAGAAACCTACCCTTATCCAGGGGTCAAGCCCTATTTCTTTCACATGCTGGAGAACAGAGAAGCGAGATGAGCTGTAACCCCGGAAATGACACAAGAACTTGGACATGACCTTCAGGCAGTTGCCTACACACCACAGTAGACACCACCACTGACACCCCACAAGAATCAACCCTTAGGAAAAAAGGGACAGAAGAGGAGAGTCTTTTGGGAAGATATTTTACCTGTGGCAGGGCTTGAACAACTGTATCCAGCAGAGCTCGCATTCCTGTGGCCATCTTCAGTAGCTTCAGGACTGCCACAACAAGCAAAAGAGAAGTGTCAGCCAGACTGAGCTCAGAGGCATCCTTTGTGTGACTTACTAATAACAGTAGCACAAGACAGATGTCCCGTCTCTCCTTGCCCTAGAAGAACTGGATTTTCCCTCATTCCTCTTCTTGCTTTTGATGGTACAACTCCAGCTGTTCCTTCTCCTAAAGTTGGTATCCTTTTTACTAAATATTTTGTTTCTGCCACCCATGTCTGTTGGATTGCATGAGACTTCAGCCACATGCTTCTTTCCAGGAATGTATATCCTAATTGTCCTTCTGCTTTGATTTTTTCCTTCCATCACTTTCTCTCCCTTCAGCCATCGCTGTTATGCCATCTTGGAACACCTTGGCCACCACCTTACCTGGCAAATTTCAACCTGCTCAGTGGCCTCTGCTCCCCACACCACTACTATAGTTACTCCAGAAATGAGTAACAGAGAAAGTTCAGCTCTCACATGATCTGCCCACCCTCCCAGTGCTTCACCTCCCAGGGAACCAGAAAGCCTGAGCTTCTAGGCTGTCCTAGATCCTAGAATCCTTGCTGGGATGTGATGAAGGACACCCCAGAGGCTTCTCAAGGGCTGGGGACAGCGCAAGCTCACAACTTTACAGCCACTGCTCAATGAGTCCTGGCACCAAGTTGCACTTTTTAGCCACATACACCCCTGCTCTGGCCAGCGTCTCTCTCACCCCGGGCGATTCGCAGCACCCTCATGATCCGGATGATAGTGGGGTTAATTGGGAGAGCAGCGTTGATTTCAATCTCTTCCAATGTGATGCCCATGACAGACAGCAGCACAATGGCCAGATCTAGCTGGTTCCATCTTTAGGAGAAAAATTGAAGAGAATAAACGAAGATAGAGTTTTTCCATTTTCCTGAGAAAGAAAGGTACTTGTCTCCACTTCATCCTAAACATTTCCTTATGTATGAGTTCAAGGCCCACTCTAAGTCAGCCTATATGGGCTTTTCCAGAGAAACAGATTCACTTTGCACACACCCTGAGCAGCCAGAGGCAAGCCAGCCTGATTTGAAACCATGGAGCTGTGTTACTATGGCGCTACGCTTTGACTAATGGGCTCAGCTTTTTACGGCCTTACTACCTTGAATCAACTTTGCTATATATGTTCTGCTTTAGCATGCTCACAGTTTGCCTCAAGGGCAGGAATAAAATGTCTTTCTCTAACCTCATCTCCTTTGCTTTCTAGCCTAACCAGCAGACTGCAGCCAAGAGGCAATTTTTGGACAACTCTTGCTATTGCCTAGGCATTGCAGCTTGTGGAGAATGAGTTTAGGTCCATGCAGTGCAGAACTGGGAGGCAGTTGGAGCACTCTGCCACCACTTCATGGTCTAGATAGGGCACCATTCCCAAACCTCTACCCCAAACCCAGCTGTCCCACAGCCACAGCTGACAACCCTCTGCTCACCTGTCTTTGAAGAATCGGCGCAGACCAAATGCCACCAGCTTGAGGACTGCCTCAAACACGAAGACAGTGGTGAACAGGTAGTTGCAGTATTTGAGCGCGGTCTCCAGGGACTGCCACAGAAAGAGAGGGAAAAGAATTGAGGCAAAAGCAACATCAAAAACGTAACCCCCCTTTGCAGGGACTCTCCTAAGTGCCAGGAACTCATCCTGGGGTGCGGAAGCTGCCCCAGGTATTCATTGTGGGGTTGGGAGGCTGCCCCATGCTTCCTACCTACTTGAATGTGGAGGTCGCCTACTAAGGGCAACCACCAGCCAGCCCCTCTGCCCATCAGAGATGGCATCAGTTCTCAGGATCAGTTACTGCTCCTTTCTTCTGTATTGATCAGCATAATCTAGAGGAGGAGGCTATTGCAAGAGAATCCACAAAACACCATCAGGCTTTTCTTCTGCCAGTAGCCTGTGCCACCTGAATGACACCTTGTTAATGGCACTGGCATAGCTATCAACCAGGAGTGAAGCACAGAGGTTACTCTGGTTGTGGATTCAGGTCATGTCTGACCAGAGGAAACCCTGCTGTGCCTTGGTCTGGTGCCAGCACATCGCATCTCTGAGCTGTTTGGTTTCTGGTTCTTTTACGTGCTGCCCCTTCACGACGGCCAAGAACCAGTGTGAGCAGTGGGCAGCTTTTGGTAGCATTTTGTACTGGAAGGGTTTGAAGTGCTTTGAGAAGATTGTTTAACAGAGCCTGACAGCACGCTGGCTTGGCTGGAGCTGTGTTCCAGGAAAAGGAGCTGAAGAATAAGGAAGAGGAGTGACTTGTTGAGGAGCAAAGATCTGATGTGAGGACGCCAACAGATAAAGGTTGAGAGTTCCTCAAATATAAAGCTAGACACCATCTAGGGCAAGATGAGAGCTGGGCAGTTAGGCAAGGTGGGCAGGAGACAGAGGAGCCTGGCAATAGATTTGAATGAGGACAGATTCAGCTCCTGATCAAAGCCTGAGTTACCTCAGGCAAACTTCTCAGACACCAAAGCTGTCACTGAAACCAAGGGTCTTCTGAAGAGAAAACTGAAATTTTGCTGGGCAGATGTCATGATGAATACTTTGTCTACATATGGAGGCAGAAGGCTCCTTTGATATGTGCAGTATACATTTCTCCCACCAAAGGCATCTGCAGCTTTTGCAGGAACACTGAGAGGTACATGGTCTGTACCCAAGCAAAGTGAAAAACTTATTTGGCCCCCAAGGTGCTATATTTGGAACCACACCCTGCAGCTGAGAGAGGCTCTGCTCAGCACTTTGGCCCTGCAGTTTCTCTTATGAAAAAAGGTGGCTTGGTAAAGATGGCCCATCCCATGACATACAACAAGCCACTCTGGTTCTCTCAGCTGAGGTCATAACACAAGGGAATTGGGCTGACATTCGGAAATCTGATGCAAAGCCTGAAGCTCTCAGGACACTGCTGCTTCCACCACTCCTAATAGGAACAAGGGAAATATAAAAAGCAGAGCATGCAGCTAAATTTGGGTGACCCACATATCCACTAACTAATATAAAGCACAGAGACTTAATGGTACCATGCTTTTTAGGGCTTGACTTTTGCCCAGACACCTGCTCTCTATGGATTTTAATGTATTACAAGTGTCTGAGTAGAAAGCACCTTTCTGGATACACATGAAAATCTTCACACAAATTTGCCTACTACAAAACTAATTCCTACAGAACTTTAACAGTAGTTTTTAGAGACACCCAAGTGTCCTATTTATGCTGGTGGGCAGTGATCACCAGAGAGCTGTACCAAAATGGCAGTGTCTGGAGGCAGGACTTATCTCCATGATCTCACTCACCACAGGTTGGTTGTAGTGCTCCAAGGACATAGTGACCACGTTGAGGCAGATGATGAAAGTGATGAAGATGTCCAGATAGTGGCTGGTGCAGACCGAATGGATAAGGAGGCGTATGTGGCAGTAGGTAGCATAGTACGGCAAACGCTGCGCCTCTTCAGTGGAAAGAGGGATATGGGCAGAGTTAGAAAGAAATTAGAAGAAAGAGAGAAATGGGTAAGAAACACTGAGGAGGGAGAAGGCGTAAGCTTGGTGATAGGTCTTGAAAGAAATTGGAATGTAGCTGGGAGAAAGAAAAACCAGAAAAGAATAGGTAAAGACATAGGGAGGAGGGGAAAAATGGGGGGGGGGGGGGGGGGGGGGGGGGGGAAGAAACAAACAAAAAACCCCACCGAAAGAAGAAACGGGGAATTATATGTAGGAAAAAAGACAAAGAACGGAATATTAGGAAAAAGATCTGTTAGACTGTGTTTGTGGGAATGGTGCTAAATCAGCATTTCATGTCTTGACAAATTAAGATCACTTTTGATAAAAGGGAGCAGATGGTTCAAGGAGCAGCCCTGGGGTGTTATAGGAGAGAAGGGGAAAACTGGAGCAGAGGAAAGGAAAGCATGCCCATAGGCTGTGAATGGAAGTCTGGGTAGTAGGGATGATTTCCAGGGACAAGTATGCTTCAGCAACTTTTATCTAAAGGTAACACAAAACAGGACAGAAACACTAGGAATAGAAGGTTTCCTTCATCACAGAGGTTTTAGATCCCAAGGAGTGACACTGCAACACTGGGGTCACTGGGACACAAAACACAGGGGTCTTCCTCTTTTTTTTTTTTCCCCCTCTTATTTAGATTTGGGTTTAAACACAAAGAATGGTCTGTCCAGGTTTTTCTTCAACCAGGTGGGACTCTACCCCAAGCACAGGAAGCATATCAATGTGTGCACGCCCCATGCCAACACTGCCTGTCGGCATGTGCACAGGGGTGTTTTTGGTACATTATCTTCTGAGGAGCAGGGTGCTAAAACCCTTCCCCAGTGCCTTCCCTGGAGTCCCAGCAGACCTCCTCAGCCACCCCTCTTCCCCAGACCGCCCCAGTGAGGTGTGTGGTGACACAGCAGTGGTGCGGGGAGAAAGGCTGAGAGCACGGCCATGAGCGATGGATTTTGGAGACCAGCTCATTGAGAAAGAAAAATAAGAGGAAAAGGTTTTTCTCAAAAAACCTTGGCCTACGAACCAACCAAACACTTAGGCTGTGCCTTACTCCTTCGCTTCTTCTCCAAGCGTCGCAGGCGCTTCTCCTCCCGCCGGCGCGCTTCCTCAGCCTCCTGGTGCTGCCGGCACTTGTGGAAATTCTCCACCACCACCCCCACAAACATGTTGAGCACAAAGAAGCTGACGATGAGGAGAAAGGAGATGAAGTAGAGTAGCATCCAGGGGTTGTTGTTGATCACTGGCTGGAGTGGGAGGAGAACAGAGGCAGAGATTGTCTTAGCGGTAGAGAAATAGGGATGCAGTGGGTGGCAGCCCAACAGATCCTGATTTACAAGGTATTGAAACAACCATGAGTGGGCCAGGAGGGAGCCAGCATGCCCAGAAAGACACATGGCATTATTACTTCTTCATTACAAATAGATCAAGGCCCATTGATCCTACCACAGACACCCACAGCATAGCCACAGCTACACCTTCCTGCATGGACTAGACAAGGCCACGGACCTGACCCCTTGCAAATAGGTGAGCAAAGGATTCAGAAGAGGCCTGGAAAGGACTTTTGGTTTGAGGTTGGTACTGAAGGCAGGATGTTAAAGCGTGCTTCTGTCTTACAGGCACAAGGAAAGTGAAAAGGTCCTTTCACAGGAAAGTCTATGTACCTGCTGGTCAACAGCCACAGCATCGAGTCCATTATACATAATATTGACCCAGCCATCCTTGGAAGCCAGAACAAAGAGGGACATCAGAGCCTGCAACATATAAAGCAAAGCTGATGTGGAGCAGGTGTATCTGGCATGTAGAAAAAAAATTATTGTGGGTTTATGCTCTAGCACACACAGCACTGAAATACTCTTCCTGTGTGTCTGCACACATCAAAACCTGCTCTTTCCCCCGTGGAGGACAGGGATGGGGTGACAGGGAGCCCTGTGCAGCCAGACCCACCAGAGGAGAGAGTTTGTGAAGAACATAATCTTCATGGCAGGAGAAAAGAGAAAATCAAGCTCTCTGCTGCCACCACTTTTCTTGCCCACTCATCCTGTAAGTGTCATTCTGATACCAACCAACTAGTGACACAGCTTCTGCATGGGCATGCGTGCCAAATAACTGCTCCTTCTGGCTTTCTAGGCACTGCATCTGTTCCCTGGGGAGGAGACAAACCCTGTGTTGGGTTCCCATCAGAGGGAGGGGATGTGGGCAAACTCACCTGTCCCAGGTTGTCGAAGTTATACTTGTGGTGCACCCACTTGTAGTTGGCTGCCACGCAGTCAGACCGGTTGGTGATGTTCCTGATGTCAACCCCCAGGCAGTGGTAGAACTTGCCCTTGAAAAGCTGCAGGAGGGGAGTGACCCCATCAGCCCCTTTCCCCACAGGGTTCCCCATGCTCCCTGGGAAGTACAGAAGCTGCCAAGATGCTGCATGGCCTGCAAGACTGCAAGCCACATAGAGCATGACAGGGACACCACCAAGACAATGTACAGCACAGGATCAACCATTGCAAAGGAGGCAGGACCACCCTTGTAAGCTCACAGTTGGCTTTTCAGCCTCCTCCATTGCTCCAGGCCAGCAGTGACTGTAAGCCCTTAAGGCAGCCTTTCTGGATACAAAGGAAAAAAGTATCTTCTAATCAGTCCCCTAGAGTAATCTTCACTCCCTGCTTCCCAGTTACTGAGTGCTGATGGGAAAAGAAGATCTCATCTGAGGGTAAAGAACCAGAAAAAAAACATCCTCTTCTTCTCGTATATATTTTTTCACAAAGCTGCACTGCACTTCTGCGACTCTTCTGCCCAGGGCTCTTTTCCCCATATGGAAGGTACTGGATTGTGCATTTGTACAGAGGCATCAGAGCAAACTAAGTATAGCGCATTCCCTGAGATGGAAGCAACGCCCACACCCTTGCTCCTCTGCAATGCAACAGCCAAAAATAAGGAGGATTAAATAAAAAAATTAAAGAAGTTTGTGGGTGGATTTAGGGCAGAGAGTGAGGGGGAGAAAGAGAGCTGACTGGGGGCAGGGTTCATGCGAGCAGGCACTGAGCTACTTGCCCTTGTGGGGTGACATGGATGGGGCCAGGGAGCCCTGTGTTGTGCCAGCCCTGGGCTCTCACTATGACACTGACCCAAACCCTGATCCAGCTGCTGCCAGGTGTGAGCACTTACTCCTGTCTCTCATGTCCAGCAATGCCTGCACTTGCTGAGAACCTGTCTGTGCTTGCCAAAGGCTGTGTCATTATGGAGATGACTTGTGGAAGAGGGTGAACACAGAAAATCCACTGGCTTTGCTGTCTCTCCTGCTCTACTTGGCTCCCTGTGTCTGTTATAGGACCTAGGGGTACAAGTGCCTGTGGGGTGGGGGCTCAAGGGCTGTTTGATGGACAGTAACAACCTACCTGCACACCTAAGATGCCAAAGATGATGAAGAAAGCACAGCAGATGAGGACAATGTTTCCTATGGGCTTGAGGGAAGAAATGAGTGTCTCCACCACCAGCTTCAGACCAGGGGCTCGACTGATGACTCTGGAAAGGAAGAAAGGGGAAGGGTGACAGAGGGACAGGGCAGGGACGTTTGACCTAAGCTAACCATTTTCAGCAGCAGCAGACTCCTGTCTCCATGTCCAGCGACCCCTCAGTGGAGATCCCTCCCCCATGATCAAAAAGCCTTTTCTCTCCCATGGATTTGTTCTTTGATGAGGTACCTCCAGCATCAGACCCATTATGGCTAAGCGGGACCTCCTCGTGGCCTCTTGCTTGTTAAAGACCACACTTTGCCTGGCACAGCTGGATCTGACCCCGGGACCCCTCCTGGGAATAATCAGTGGGAAGAGGGGGCCAAGCAGGTCTCAGTGGGGTTCTGACCGAAGGGGACGTAGGGTGCGCAGCAACCGGAGCACTCGCAGCACCCCCAGGATTTTGGCACCACCAGCAGAGGCCACTGAGACCACAATGTCAATGAGAGACACGAAGACCAAGAAGCCATCCAAGATGTTCCAACTGCTGCGGAGATAAGCCTGGTCCCCAAAATACAGGCCTAGAGAGACCACCTGGAAGAGAGGGGAGAGAAGAGGGGGTGAAATGGCTCCTCTGTTACCTGGCAGAGGGCAATTATAGAGAGAATGGGAGGAGGGGGAATAGTTATCAACTCCTCCTCATGACACTGAAGTGTCATCTCATAATCTTTTCCTTTCACCTGGATGTATGTGAAGGAAAACACCTTTTTTCTGCCTCCTTGAGTAACATGTTGCTGTAGGAGACACACAGGAAACCTTTCCCTGCCACACTAGAGACTTGGGGAAAGTCTCCCGGTTCAGAGATCACCTGGGAGGTAAAATCAGGCACCAAATCCGTACTTTGGCTCTTAAAGGAGTAACTTGTTTGTCAACAGTTCTCAAAAAAAGTGGGTGTTACAGAAATCGGTGGCCATGGAGAGATATTAACATCCTGCAAATCACGGTAAAATTCAGATATGAATTTTAGGGGTTTAACTTCCAGCACACAGTTTTAGGACTTTTTCCCAAACATGAGAAAGGAATAACAAGGTTTTCTGATTGCTGCAAAGTACTTTGACATCTATTGAATAATTATCTCAACTTTGAGCATGTAATTAATATTGTAATGTCCCCTATTCTTGCTTCAGGAGAAAGGGAATGGACATTTGACATCATTACTTGATGTCAAAATCCATACTTGAATGCCAGCTATCTTTCATGAATACTAAGATCCAACTGGATCTAATGCCTACAATAAACATCTCCTCTATGCCTAACTAGACAGGACTGAACCCCAGGCAGTATCTGCCTTTATGAAGGTAGAGGGAAGGACTGGCACACCAAAAAGATGAACACATTTTAAAAGGGCGCTGAGCAAACACGAACAGTGTTTGACACTGGAAAAAGGCTCTGAGCTGTTCTCCAGTAACTTACCTTCAATGTCATCTCAGCTACAAATATTGCTGTGAAAATGTAGTTGGACACAGTGAGAAAGATTCTTTCCTAGAAAAAAACAAAACAAACAAACAAAAAACCAAAACAAAAAACAACAACAACAAAAAAACACAACAAAAAGAAACCAAAACAAAACACAGAAAGACCTTAAATGTATTTTGACTACTTCTTGTTACTCTGTCAGTCCCCTCTGATAATCCTGATATTTTTGCATTCCTATGAAGGGTCTGAAAGTTGGTGAAATAAGGGAGATGTTCGGCAGATTTCAGCTCATACACCTTGGCTGGGACAGGATCCTATGCAGCTCTGCCAGACCATAGTGGATGGCATTTTTTTGCATCCTGCAGATCTGGTTTCAAGGCAGCCTCTGCCCTTTTCTGTCAGTGCTGCTCAGGCCTAACCTGCTGCACTGACCTGGCACTCCTTCACGAAGAGCTGCTGGGCACAGACCACTGATTGTGTCCAAGTGCAGCAAAGTCTGGGAGTCAGCTAAGGCAGACAAGCAGAAAAAGTAAATTCACTTGCCAGCTTGAGCCACCTCCAAGATAGCTCAAGAGCAGCATACATGAATGATGATGTGCCATTCCTACAGCACGGAAATTACTTCTATCTCTCAGTTTCACTCCTTGTCCCTTTTGCCATTCATCCCTTATATGCAGGTTCCTGGAGAAGACTCTTAGTTTCCAAGACACAAGAAACAAGGCTTTCTGTATTATAAAGTGAGTTGCCCCATTATAAGAGCCTGCAGGGGAAACACATATTTATGTCAATTACTAATATTTAGGTATTTGAATAGATGAGTCAGAGCTGGTGTTTAATGCTGAAGTTCTTCCAGAGATCATACCAGGAACACTCAAGAGTCACTGTTAGAGGTTGTGCTACAAAGTGGGTGACAGATAATGGTTCTCACCGTGCTTCTGTGTTCAATCTGGGGTCTTTCCAGGGCAATGGTGATGCAGTTCAGGAAGATGAAGGCCAGCACTACGTGGTCAAAGAGCTTGTGAGCAATGACGGTTTGACAGAGGAGGCGAAACCTGCAAGAGAGTTCCAGTAGGCACCTGTGCCTTGGGCAGAACAGATTTAGGAGCAGAGAGGACACAGAATGAAGTATTCTGGCCAAAACTGGGCTCTGATATAGCAGCTTTCCTGTCTCTGATACTGATGTCCCTTGGAATGGCAATAGCCCAGGGTGGTACATGCTCACACAGGGAACCTGGGGCAGAGCAAGGGCAGAGCAATGTGCTGAACCTCCATTGATTTCTCTAGTGCCAGAGTGGTATCCTCACCACTATGACCCTGTGCTCCTCTCCTGCCTTGTGAAGAGGCTGAATTCCAGTTCTCCTCCCAAACTCACACTTGGTACCCCCCCCACAGCAAAGAGGCCACATAGTGAAAGCTCAGGAGAGGCAGGTAGGTTGGCAGTCATGGGGACCACACTTCTGAAAGATACTGTGTACATCAACATAAGTGTCACACAGAGCAAAAAAAGCTCTCCCCCGTGACCTAAAATGAAAGCCCTTTCTTTTCAAGGTGCAATATGAATGAGTGACAATAATGTTAGCTGGGGTACGTGGACATTTTCTCCTGGTGAGATCTCTTTAACAGCAAGAATTCAACCCAAATTTCCTTTTTTTAGGCAACAAGGGTTCTAACTTTACCCTAAAAGGCTTGATATAACTGCTAGTAAGTTGGTACTGGTACTGTAAATTAAATGAAGATGCTATTCTGGTACCAGGGGAGGAAATATCAGTATTATGGTGTCATCAATAATACATTCTTTATCCTCTTTGTGTTAACATTATTATTCCCTGCCTTGCTTTGCTATAAATATTTATGATTACAGAAAATAAAAATGGGATGCTCCAAAGGGAGGGAAGATCACAATAGCGATTTAGGATGCTCAACTTTCATTTCATTGCCACAATCTAGGCAAAGAAATGCCGTTTGGCTGTAGAAAGGACAACAGAGGAGAAAATACGCATTCTCAGCTGCTAAGTTTGAAGTTGCCACCTAGCATCAGGGGATGCAGCCAGCAGAGCAACAGAATCTGCCCCATCTTCTCAACCTTCTCATGGCAAAAACTGCACAAACCTGTTCTGTGGAGAGAAGAGATAGATGGACCAGTCTTCCCGTAACTCACACCAGTCTGGCTTATAGACTTCCATCATCTTCCGGATGCGAAAGCACAGGCTCTGTAGGGATGTAGCAGAAGAAATTGCCACTGGTCACCTTCCCACTTGCCTGAGAGAGATATTTTTTCCTTTCACATCTGACTCAAATGCACCACTACTTGCTTTTCTTTAATCCCTCGATTGAGAAAACCAACTCAAAGGCAACAAGAAATGGAAAAGAAGGTAGAAGCTGCTTTCCCAGGCCTTGTTTACCTCTTGGCATCTGGTTTCCTCCCCAGATAATGAAAATAAAACTGCTGGTGTCCCTTCTAGAGTAGGATGCTGTCCCATTATGCCTTTTTAGAGGTGTTGGAGGGACTGTGTTACACGAGGGCAATGTTTCCTCCCTACCTCAGCTAAATGAGAAGCCAGGACAAGAAGGCTTTCTGTTGGCACTTGGGCTGAGAATTTCATACAGACATTTATGTCTGTTCAAATTTCTACTGACCCTCACTCCACTGTTTCCTCTCTCTGATCTGCTCACAGATTGCTGTCCCCCAGGCTGATACCACAAAACCTACTTGCCTTGCCTGTGGTGCCTGTGCTTCCTGCTCAGGTCTGGCAATGTTCCCCACCCAAAACTCTCACTCTTCCACAGCCTGATCTCCCCTATTTTATAGAAATCGCTAGCTGCACTGCTCTGAAATAACAGCCCATGACTGACCACATGTACGTCGCACATCTGCCTTCCTCCCACCACCCACCTGCCTTGTAAGCAGCCTGATAATGTGGTATGAAAGTCCTATCTGCATTTAGTCCTCCAGCTGTCCTATAGCTCTCCTGAAGCACCTTTGCAAGCTTTCCCATCGACATGCAAGGAGACTGAAATTTGAGGATGGATTTGGGGTATCCCAGAGCACTGTGATGTAACCCCAGGGTCCTCCACCAAGCACTCACATAATCTATTTCTTCATCATCCTCTCCCCGTTCTTTGTGGTTGTTCATCTTTGGAAAGATCTCCTTGACAATACTGGGCATTTTGCCATTGCAGTCCTGATGCTCACTGGCCCCAGGTGGTGCTCCCAGCCTGTGGGTCACTCTGTGGCCAGAAGGGACCGAGGCCAACTCCAGCAGGTCACAGGAGCCTTTGTTATCCAGAGAGAGCGTCCGGCGGTGATGAAACACCCTTTCTGTCCCATCCGGCTCCCCATCTGCTGCCTTGTGTGCTTCCCCAGACAGGAGGGACTCGTGCTCAGCTGAGGGAGGTTTATGTTTCAGGCTGTGTCCCCGGGCCAGGCTGTTCCAGCTGGAGCGACGGCTTCCCCAGGCTCCGCTGCGGCTCCAGGCACCGTAGTGGGAACTGCGGGAGCTGGACTGTAAGAGAGTGGGATGGGAACTCAGTGACTCTGGGCACAAGGAGGGAGCATGTACTCCTCTCTCTCAGACCACAGACTTCTCCCTGAGCCCCTAAGCCAGAAGGCTGCCATTTATCAGACACTGAGCAAGTTGCATGGTGGGAATTCAGCAGCAATCTCGGTAAATCTGACAATAAATTGGTAATGAGTTAGCAATGGTGTTGACTGTGATTACTTTATAGCACCATCTGTGTGCAAAGGACTTTCAGAGAAGGTAAGTAATAAAGCCAAAGGCCAGGTGCCTGATACTGTTACTTACACCAGCACAGAGCAAGAGTAAAGTTCTCAAAGAATCTGACTGGCAGCTTTTTACACTGCCCTGGGGCTAAGGATAACACAAGGTACAGGATGATGGATCATCTGACACACCATCTTTGTGTCCAGTCTTAGTAAAAGAGAGAAATGAGAGAAACAGGCTTGTTGGTTACAGCCTGGTCCAACCACATCAGCAAGGTATCATGTAGTACATGGCTGCTAGCACTCCCTGTTTGGAAATAACAGGGGCATGAACCCTTTAAGCACCAAGGCGCTCCCCAAAGCTGTGTATGCTAGTGAGTAGAAAGCCCAGAAGCTGATGTTACAGGGTGGGTAGGTCTGAGATGCACTGGTTAGACAAACCTGCATGCTTGGGGAAGTGCTATGGGGCAGCAGAATCTGCCATGGGGAGCTCAAAGACAAGATTTCCACTGTTACAAAAGCTCTGATACAATCCCATCTGTAATGGGACTTGGTGGTTCTGCCATCACTTCTTAACTCAAGGCAACATTTTGTGTCCTTTAATCTAGGAAAACAAGGAAAAGGCAAGGAGGAAAAACATGTTCCACTGTAAAAGGGAGACAGTCTTCTTGGTGTTCTCCCTCTCCCACAGTCAAAGGAATATAGATAAATAATCTGGAAATAGACTTCAAAAATCTGGAAATTTAGAAAAATAATGTGAACTGGCCTGGATTCTAAAGACAGGCAATCGAGTTGTGTCAGAAGCCTACAGCAGCAGGGCAATCCTTCCCAGAAATCCCCAGATGATGGCAGAAAACCAACAAAGTTCTTGGCCTTCAAAAGAAGGGTATGACACACATTTTTACTCCCTCACTCACCAAGGACCGCTGGTCATAAGTCATTCTCCCCAGGGACATCACACTGCTCTTCCGGGAGCCAACAGCAACACGGGTCTGGTCAAGTTGCAGTGAGTTGCGTGAAGAGTTGGTGACCCCCCCAGAAGCCACTGGTGGGTTGGAAGAGGGCAGGGATGGGTCCAGGTGCCCATTAGGTGTCACAGGAATTGCACAGAGCTTGGGATCTGAGTGGAAAGATGCAGAAAGAAGAATGAGGAAAGAAGAAGTTGGGTTCCTCACTATCCAGTGACTGTTTTGATGCCTAAGCAGTTTAGCATATTAACAGCAGCTAACAGATTGTTAGCCTTTTAGCATCAATCAACATCAATTTCTCTGATTTAGGGTGTGGTGACAAAGGCAGTGCAAGCTGGGAAGGCTTTAAAGTCATTTCCTCAGCCTCCAAAACCAATCACATCTCTCCTTGGGGACCGAGAGACGAGCAGAGTGGTGGCCAGGCAGCCTCAGACTGACAGGCAGAGCACGAAGGCGAACAGAGGGGACAGGAGCATGCTTCTGCGTGCCAAGAGCAGACACCACCATCTTCAGGTCTGAACAAATTCCACCAGCTGTCAGATTGGCTACTTAAAGCAGTTACGCTGAAACACTGGGCAAGAGACTAAGATGTAGGGATAGCCACAGCCATCCATGTACTGAGGTCACCTTAAAATTCCTGCAATCATACTGCATACAAAAACTGCATCCCAGTCTATCCTGCTACACTGCCCTTCTTCAAATGACTGATCCTTGACCTTTAAGATCTAGGACACTTTTGAGGGAAATCTTAAGTCCTGTAGATGACCATCAGCATTTTTTGAGATGCATGGAAAGGGCAGGGTGTTGAATTTTGATGCCTGAAAGGACTGGAGCAATCATTTTTGTTTGACTTATTGCATAATGAAGGTCACCTATCCACATCTGCATGACAGACAGCCATGAGTCCACTAACACCTCTGTAACCTCTTCCTCCTCTGCCACCTCAGGGGTTTGACTGCCTGCATTCAGCATAAGCTCAGATATGGTGCAGCCATGTAATTCAGGATAGGACTGCTTTGAAAAGAGCTTAGTTGCAGGAAAAAACTGTGAGCCAAAAACTTGAGCCACTGATCCCTGCTGTGGGAGCTACATTTATGCTCAGAAATGTGCCCGTGGTGCTTGTCTGAGTTGTGCTGTGAGTATGTTTGTGCCTGTCCTTGTACCTTGCTGATCCTGATCTTGTCTTGCTGACTGGACTTACTGGCTTGACCTTAGACTTCCCTCACCACTGTGGCTTTGCCTGGTAATTACTGAACCATTGGCAGACCCTTACTACTGTCAGAGGACCTGCTCTGCTCACCTTGTACAAGAGTGTGCAGCATGGCCCCTGCCCTCCTACCTGGCTCTCTGTCACCTTCAACTCCTGGCTCACCATCCATTGCAAAGCAAGCTACTCTCACTGCTCCCTGCCACCAAGTCCTGTTTGAAGTATAATACCTCTTGTAAAAGACTTTCAGTCTTCGAGGGATAGAGACCTTACCAAGTGGTTTATACTCAGGTTGTTCCCACTGTTAATTATCTGTCCTTGAAAATATATGGCTTTTTTTTAGCCTGAATTTTTCTAGCTTGAGCTTCCGACCTTTCCAATCTCATTATGCTTTTTTCGGCTCAATTAAAGAGCTATCTACCACCACAACCCCCTCCTTCAGGTCTACAACCACAGAGAGAGTGATCAAGTAACTTTCCTGATTTCTCTAAGCTTCATTAGTCTCTCACTATGAGGCAAGGCTTCCAGATTTGCCCGAGTCCTTTTTACCATCTTGGTATCCCTTCTCCAAATGTGGGTTTCAGATTTGGATACAGTGTTCCTGAAATAGTGACCCTGAAGATAACCAGATACAGCCTCACTTCTCACTTCCAGTTGCTGTTCTGGAGGTCATTCAAGAACTGTTCCACTTAGCTACCACATTCCTCAGGATGCCAACATGTCTCTGTTTTTCCACAAATAACATCACAAACTGGCATAAAGTTCAAAATAAAAACTGGCAAGTTCTCAGAAGTGGGAGTAAATTTTCTGTAGAATCTGCTTTTAGGATTCTCACCAAACAGCAGTGGGACACAAGCAAACAAGACTGTTTGAGCCATTGTACCTGAGCCTTCCTGGACTTCTTGGAATTGATCAAACTCCTCCATGTTTGAAGAACTTTGATCTTCATCTGAGTATGACCGGTTGGCATCACCCTGGAACACACAAATTCAGAAGCTGGAAACTCAAACACAAAAGACCATTTGTTTTTGTCTTTCATTTCTGGAACAACTGCAAAATTGTCCTTGGCAGTTGGGCATTCAGTGTGATCACTGGAAAGAGTCTCCTGTGATTTGGGATATCTGATAGACTGCTTTTGGATGGGTAAAGGGCTCACCCTAAGGTAGGTTCTGTTGTGTTACACAGAACAGAAATTGTGAATCCCCTTCCAAAGAGTCTCTTTCCTTGCAAGGAATAACACTTATTGTTTTTTTTTGTTTTGCTTCATTGAATACTACCCTAACAAAGGTTATTTCATGAGTGAAATTAAAGAGGGATGATATTTTTTAAGCCCTCCAGTCCAGTACTCTCAAAGTGTCACAAAAGATCCCTTTTTAGCACCTCTATTCCTCTTCTGATGAAGCCTTGGAAGCAGCTCACCTCAGCCTGGAAACCCTCCACAAGAATGGCCACCAGAAGATTGAAGAGTACATAATTCCCAAACGTCATGAGAGCCACAAAGTAGAGGGAAGCCCATGGCGAGGTGGAGGCCATGCCATTATAGAGTACAACATTCCAGTCCTCCTGGGTTAGGATCTGCAAGAGAGGATGAGAAAGTCAGAAAGCATGAAGAAAGAACATGAAACATATTCCCAAAAAAGATCAGTCAAAGAACACACATCAGGACCAGACCAGGCCTCTAACCTTCCCCATTAACAGACACCCACTGTCACTGTCCAGCTGTGGCACTGCACCAAAAACCTTAGCTGAGCAAGAAGAAACAAGAACAACCATTAGGACAGTCATGTGCTGAGGTGAGAGTGTTAAACCTGGGAGTTGCCACAACAGGAGTGACCTTTGCACACCGTCTCCTGGAAGGAAGAAGGTCCCTTGTTTGAGGTATACACCAGCCGTTTGGTTCCAATATACAATTGTTCTTCCTCCACAACCTTTTGTGCTGTCAGGAGTCAGTGCAGTGCTCCTCACTGAGGAAAAAGCATCTCCTGATCCTCTTCACTTTGCCCTGGCCCACCCATAGAGAGCAAAGTGGGCTCACCTGGAAGACGGTGACGATGGCCCACAGGAGGGAGTCAAAATTCTTCCGGTCAGGAACTGTATCTCCTGTGTCTGTCCTGAGGCTGAACTTGCAACCAAAGATGTGCATTCCCAGGATGCTTTGGAACAAGATGATGTCAAATATAAATATTTCTGCCACCACAATGAACTCATCAGAATAATTCTCTTCTCCTGAAAATCTAATGCAACATCACAGCGGCAAGGGATACAGCAACACAGTCAGACCACTGGGAGCTATCTATGGAGAAGGAACTACATATTGCAACCCTGTAGGTCACAAAAAAATTTGCTTTCCATCTCTTTTGACTCAGAACTCATATATTCCCTCCAACCTGTCAGTCAGATCTGTTCTTTCTATTGTCCTTTTTGCTCTCACATGTCTTCATCTTGCTATCAGGGCATCCATGGCATGCACAGATAAACTTTCTTGGTTGCTTCCTGCTGCTCTTCTGCCAGAATCAGCCTCCTGACTGAACTGTTCCTGTAGCTAGTCCTGACTAGCAGGAGACTTCACCTATCCTGTAATGGGACATTATGCTCAATGTCTGCATTTGCTGGCAGTATTTCACTGCCCCATCCAGGCCAAAATCCTCAGCTGCTGAATCCAATTTAAGGCAGGAGCAAGTTCAGCCCTTATGAAAAAATAAATATTTGTCAGTACTGTCTTGGCCTGGAGCAATGAGCAAGATGAGTTAGGCAGTCACGCTCTGAAGCTGCTGTCCCCATGAGCCACAGAGTGCCACTCCAGCACACTGTGAGCTGACTGCCTGCTCACCTGAATATGAAGATGAAGAGCATGAGGAGCATGCAGAAGGTGGCAACATTGTCCATAGTCTTCATCAGCACCACAAGCTGGCGGCGCAGCGCCGGCATGAAACGCACCAGCTTCAGCACCCGGAGGAGGCGGAACGTCCTCAGCACAGACAGGCCCCCGTCTGCCTGGCCAATGATCTCCCAGATGCTGTGGTCCAGAGAGGCACAGGAAGTACAAGGGACAAAACAAAATACAAGTGAACAAACAGAAGAAAACAAGGAATAACAATGCTAAGTCTTCACCTTGTCTTTGGCAGTACAAAGGGATGGGAGAGAAAATCTGTCTGAGCAAGGCAGAAGCATGAACTACAGGCTTATCCTTGTATGTTGAAAGCTGCATTTATGCCTTAAGAACATGAACATGGCAGTACATGTTGCAGGAATGAGTAAAGGCTTGCGGCATCAAATTCCAGCAAGACAAGTTCTTCTATCACACTTTAAACCTTTGTAACATCTTCAATTTGTGCATTTTCAAAATATTTCACAGCTAACATTTGTTGTGAACTTAAGGCAGTTCCTACTGCCTCCATTCTACAGAGGAGAGAACTAAGGGACAGAAATGCTGTGTGGCTTGCATAGCACCAACACCAAGCATTGGGAAAAGACATCTTGGTCTCTCAATCCTTGGCCTTGTGCATCAGCACAGCTCCTCTCAGTGTAGCTGCTAAATCCTTTTTGAAATACTCTGCAAGCTCTGTGGTACTCTTTTCTATGTGTATTTCAGCTGATCCCCAAGGCCCTTGTCACCTGATGATGACGATGATACTGTCAAAGATGTTGTAGGGGTTGCGAAGGTAATCAAAGAGACCAAAAGCAGCAAGTTTCAGGATCATCTCCAGGGCAAACATGCTTGTAAAGACAACATTGCTGATCTCCAAGATGTTGGTCAATTCCTCTGGCTAGAGAGAATGCAAATTCAGAGAGTCAGAACTGAAAGAGCCTTGAAATTATGGGAAATAAAGTGTTACTCTTCCCAGGGAACAGGGTTGGTAGGGAGTTGTAAATATCCATGGGTGAGACTAGAATGGAGCTGGATAGTGACACATTCCAATTCCTTTGGAGATTTGCTACCTTCATCATAGATTAGATCCTTAAAAACTTTTTTTAACAGCGGCAATCTGGAGCCTCATAGCCATTCACACAGCCAAGGCTGACCAAGCATCTCCTACATCCCACCCCAGATCTCGTTCCCCCGGCTAAGGGCTGCTTTATTTTGGGCAAAGAACTTGAGTATTTATTGAAGGAGAGCCAAATTGGCTGATTTGCAGTCAAGCTCTTCCTTCAAGATTTTCTTCCTCTGAGGTTTCCACAGGTAGCTGGTGCTTTTTTTTGGGTTTGGTTGGTTTTTTGTTTGTTTTTTTTTTCCTGAAAATTTGAAAACATATAAATGATTGGAAAACATCTCCCCATCTTCATCTAAATATCATTGCACCAATCTGCCCTTTCCCCTCTATTTTTTCACTTCCCCATTTTTCTCTCTCCCTTTCCCCACCAAACCCTTGTATGCATTACTTTCCTGGTCTTGCTCCATCAGTCTTATGCTTCTATCCTCATTGTGGTGTCAATAATTACCCAAGAAAATATCAAACTAGACAAGACAACAACAAGGAGGACCACACTGCTAAAACCTATAAGGGACAGGGAGAAAAGGACAGGGTGAAGAATACAGAGAAATGGATAGGAAGGGGAGAAAGGCAAGTGCACAAGGTGAAAAATCCAAGAATGGCAAAAGATGACTGTTGAAAAATAAATAGGGTGCATCTTCCTTTGCATTGGCCTGAGCTCTGCCTGACCACCAAGCCACTCTTTTAAGCATCACATAAAATGGATGGGAACAAGAAAACTACAAATGCCTGTTGTAGAGAGCAAGACAGGACAGACATTCCTGCTGCTGCTGCGGAAACGAAAAAGTGAGTCCCCGCAGGTCAGAGCCAATATTTTTAGCATTAAATCAATATTAGTGCCCACAAGGAAGGGAAGTCATGGTCTCTCCCCATGGTCTGCAAAATTGCCATTTTGCTGAAGGGTGGCCTTTGCATTGGCCATGCCTTTTACCTATACTGGTAACAGGCTGGTGGAAAGGGAAGTGAGGGAGGAATGCAGTTCTGGTTCTGGCTCTCTGCCTGAAGGTGGGGTCTGCTTTAACCCCTGCTCTGAGGCCCCCAGGGGCCAGTATCCTTCCAGGTGAACAACTGATCTGGAAATTGCTCCTCACATCTCTGGCTTCCTATGCCCTTTGTTAATTCCTTGCACTCCTCATTGCAGCTTTTTATTAAAATAGTCCATGTCTTAAAAATGAAAGAAGAGGAGATGGATCAATTTCCATCCATAGTTACACCTGAAAAGCAAAACCACCCTGAAAATGATGGAGAAAAGAGTAGAAATAAGAGAAGAGAGAGAAGTGCTTGTCAGAAGGGAGAGATGAGGATCATTTCACCGAGACCCAGCAGTAACAGTTGCTGAGAACATGAGATCTATATGTTAAATTGAGATGCCAATTTCAGTCTGAATCAAACCATTATGTCAGGGAAAATAAGCAATGCAAAGAAGCAACGGGTTATGATGGTGCCTCCTCTCTGCTTTCCATACATTCTCTTGTGTTCTTGTAGGGAGCAAATGATGTCTGAAAAACCATGCTTGCATCTTGCTTGTGGAAAAGATCACCTGTTCCTCTGTCTCTCCTTCCCTCCTTGACATCTGTTTTTCTAGTCAATCCTCACCTGTTAATCTGTTTCTAATGGACCATCAATCAGCCCCAGCAAAGCATCTATCCTAAACAGAGGGACAGGAAAGACTAGGGAGAAAGAAAGACAGAAAGAAGGGATAAGCAGAGATAAAAGCAGAAAAAGAGAAATCAAAAAACAAAGCGGGGAAAACTCACTAGCACCCACAAGAAGTAGAGAATGAAAGAGTCGTTTTAAATAGTGTAGCAAATAAGTAAATGCTGGGAAAGGAAAAGCAACACAAAAGAAATTAATTCAGGAAAAAAAGAGGTGATAAAGAGGAGCCAGATGGAGAGGCACTAAGGCAGATCCAGCATTGCAGTCATTTCTGGAGATAGAGCTAATTTGACAGAGTGCAAAGAGCCATAGGGGGCCAAGGCTGCAGGGTGGGGCTCACCAGGGGTTGTGTCCTGTTGGGAGATGTCCTTGTTCCTAGGGTGGTGTGGCTGGGAGTGACAATGGACGAGGGGAGTGTCTGGGACTCGGGGACCTTCTCTGGCCAGGGAAGTGAGAACTTGATGAAGAGGACAAGCAAAGGGGAAAACTGGTTCTCTCCTTTTCTTCCTACCAACACATGGGCTCTCCAACACAGCGGATGTGTCACCTTGCAATTGTGAGGTCTCCCCAGGCTTCCACAGACAGCACTCAGCATCTAAACCCTTCTTCCTCCCAGGTTTACCTAGAAACTGTAAACTGAAGAGTCCCCAAGGAAAGAACTGAACTCAAGGTTACTTAAGTCTAAGAAAAAGAAAGGAACACCAGAAATCTCCCCCCAAGTAGTCTGTTCACATTGCCAAGACAGGACAGACTGATTTACCCATCACACTAGAAGTGAAACTTGAACATAATTATGGGAGCTGAGTATTGGGGTAAGGAGGATGGCTTGAAGGGGCAGAGATCCCAGGGGGCAAGGCATGTCCAGAGCCAGTGTTTTAACCAGAATGGTCAGTCTATCCTGTGTATGGATCTCTTTCCCAATCCATGAAACAATCCAATTCACATGTTTGTGGAATAAGTCCTCTGTCTCTAACAAAGTAGATCAAATACTGAGAGTAAAAGACATGATTCAGATTTACTTCAGCACTCTTGTCCCAGGATCAGAAACTAGAACTGGGGCAATAGAGGGCAGCAGCTCAGCTTTTTTCTCTCTTTCAATTTCTTACTAACTTTGGAGCTCTTTTGTCAGATTTGACTGAAAATATAATTAGTCCATTATCTGGCAGGAGACAGAAACTCCTACATCATAGGAAAGGCTAAGAAAATACAGATCACCATGAAGCCCCCGCAGAAAAAATTTCTCCTAACCAGGAGTAAATTTGCAACTGTCTAGAAACTGAGGAGTAATTGATGTGACCTACGCAGACCAGCCCTACTGAACCTACACATCACCGCCTGTGTGATGAGATCACAAAAACCAAATATTCCATAAGGAGATCTCTCCAGCCTATTTTTACTCACAATTTCAAAGTCACTTGGCAACAATTAGAAGAGCCATAAAAATCAGCTACAGGGCATACCAAGTTTAATCATCACCCCACAACCAATGCAGGATTACATGATTGGTTCTACAAGGTTCTACAAGGCTGAGGTAATTTGGTTTCATCACCACTCCAGGGAGACTGTTCCATCCTCACTAAACATTAGTATGATGAGCTGGCTTGGACGTTTGCTGAATATTTCTG
This sequence comes from Motacilla alba alba, assembly GCF_015832195.1. Classification (NCBI taxonomy): domain Eukaryota; kingdom Metazoa; phylum Chordata; class Aves; order Passeriformes; family Motacillidae; genus Motacilla; species Motacilla alba. The sequence continues at coordinate 49,286,538 of NC_052031.1, forward strand.
ACAAGGAGCAAATAACAAAAAGAGAAGCAATAATTGTAAAATACGAACTTGTGAATGCAATAAATGCTGGTATAAAGTGAAATCACATAGGCTAAAGGATATGAGGGTACTGATCCACAGGATAGGTCTAGATAGGAAACAGGGGATCATCATCTAATCCACACAGAGAGACCTCATAAAGTACTGATTTGATGTATGAAGGAAAACTGTAAGTAGATACGGGAGAAGATAAACCAGGCCACTCAGCTGTCTAAAATGGCTGATAATGGCAGAGAGGCTTGAGTCCAACAGGCCATTCAAGAAATGCATGATGAGAAAGGCAGTCTGGGAGATTCAGCTGGGACGAGCTTTTCATTCTCTTGCTGAATAAGGCAGAAAAGTCAGCAGCACCAGACCCACTGTGAATATTAAGAAGAAAATAAGCCTCTTAAAAGAATTCTTCTGGACAGCCACAAGAATCTAATATTTTCTACACTGGATTTTAAAAATAGACATTTCCAAATAGAGGCAGATCTGAAGAACTGCTAAAACGATTTCAAGCAGGACAAAGCTTGAAATGATGGGGCTTGACTTATGCAATGTCTCAGCAATATCTAAAGGCCTAATACTGAGAATATTACATGGTATATTGCAAACTGATGGATTTAAATAAACATAGCTATTTACAAATGATATCTTGTTATAAGATCATGGGTTAAAAATGACTCATAGAATGCAGTTTCTCCTAAAATGAGTTGATTTCCCTCACAAGAAATATATATGCAGATGGAAGCTGCCTTGGCCACACAATCAGGACTGGATGAATAAGCCAAACTAAGCCAAATTCCAAGGTCATTTGAATATGAGTAAAGTTATTTGAGTTGTTGAGGTTAAGTCTCCTGAAAGAAAACCAGCATGAATACTAAACCTCTGAATTATAACAAACAGTTTAAATTCATGTTTTTCTGTCTATTGGTCAAGACTGGCAAACACTCACGTGTGTGCTCTGTCCCCTGGGTTCCTGTGTTTATATGCCTGAAACTTGTGCCTCACCCCTCAACCTGATGGCTGTGTGTGCTTTGGTGCGCTTGCTGGTGAACAGCCCATAAAAAAGTGGAGTGGCAAGCTGCTGACACGCATGCCATGAGCTGCCCAGTCAGGTATGTCCCTAGAGAGTGGCTGGGCTTGTGATATCCCATGTACCAGAAACTAAAAGCTCAAGAGGTCTCCATAGGCATTAGCTCTGGGTCAGAAGACATCACATGATGAAATAGCTGAAACAACAGAAGCTTCTTCAATCACAGGATGGCAAATCACAGTCACCCTGCAAATCACAGATCCTGGTGGGCAGAAGGGCTTTGCTGAATTTCGTTCTGTGAAAATTTGTGCTTTTGGGAGAAAAGACAACAGGGAAAAGAGAAAGAAAGGAGAAATAAGTAGGCAATGAAGCACCAGCCGAAGATGTACTGGTTTGAGAAAAACTTGAGGAGACCAAAGGGAGGTACAAATGTCTGCATGCTTCTGAGTTAACTGCTGACAGAAAAGAATCCAAAATTCACTGTATGGTCTGAATATGTTTTAGTCTTCTTGTGCCAGTATAACAGAATTGAGTACACATTTTGAATAAACAGGCTGCACCACATTTTTCAGTTAGGATCAGTTTGGCTGACAGCTCTTCTGGTAGAAACAGCATGCAGGGTCATAAGCTTTTCCCAACTACTTATGGATAAAAAGTGATAGTACAATTTTAAGGACTATCATTAAGAACCTGCTATACTAAAAACCCCAAGGCTGCAGTGGCAGATCCTACTCTGCTGCAGGCTGTACAAACACAGCAGAGGCATCCCAGAAGGCTTAAATCTGCGCATACAATAGCCAGAACATGAGAGTGAATTCTCTATCTCCAGCTCAAGTATTCTTCTGTCAAACTATTATTCACGCTGTGTCCATTAAGCCAGGATGAACAATGGCTCTCCCTGCTTAGTGATCACATCTTTAAAATACCAGTGGGCAGTTTTCAAATTGTCCTGGGCTCCAGCCTTTAGTCATCTCTGTGCTACGTGATAAATACTTTGCTCTTTTTTATCTATTTCCATGAGTCAACCCCTCCAGCGTCTTCTTCATTCTCCTCTCTTCTGGGCTCCTGCCAGTATTTTTCTGGTACTGAAGCAGCCAGTGCTGTTTTGAATTCTGGGATCAAATTAAGGTGTCACAGCCTTGTATCAGAAACTAGCTGGGCTTTGAAAATTGGTTTAAAGCTTGATACGTGGGTGGGATCCAGACATCTGAGGCTTCAAATACTGCCTCAGACACTGCGCTGCCTCAAACAGGGAATTTAAGATACTCTGGGTCTGAAGGTATCTTCATTCTGATACAGCACAGGACAAATCTGAGTGCCTTGCTTGAACTGGGCTCACTGCCTGTCTCTTTGCTGCCTGAGACTGTGCTCAGGACTAGACTTCACCTTGGCTCCAGAGCTTCAATACAGTCAGCATCTCAGTAGTGCAGCAATCTCTTATTTTGTGATCTGGGCAGACACACGGAGTGAATCTTGGTCACATTCAGACTGGCAGCATAGATCTGAGATGTGGATGTATAGCATGGACTATTCAAAGCAAGAGATACCAACCAGCAATGCAGATGCAAGGTCATGGGCATGCTTAACCCCCTCTGACGTTGGAACTGCACATCACAGTGTAGACACAGTCTCTGTCTCCCAGCTATAAAATGAGGGCACACAATTCCTCTCCATCTCACAAGTCTGTCATTAGGATAAAGTGTACGGCTGACTCAGAGCTGCCTGCAAACTACTGGTGTGAAAGTCAAGCCTGTGCCCACACCTGCTGCTTGTGTCTGACCTATCTATCACTTCTTATTCTCAGGGCAAAGGAAAGGCTCAAGCAGCCTGAGCCCCCAAAATGACTGGAGATTGGAGGTGGTGCCTTTCCTAGCCTTCTTGTATAGATAGAATGTGCTCAGACATCTCTTAATTAAGTTGGGAAGGCTAGCAAGCTGATGGATTTGAATTGAGATGCTGGTGAAGTGCCTCTGACATCCCCAGAGGGCACATTAAATTAACCACATAGACTAAGGATTCAGTAAGCTAATGAAGAGAGAAATGAGTGAGAGAGATGAGGAAGATGGAAGAGACGATGATGACAGAGAGAGAAGCAGACAGAATGTGAAGACAGGGCAAAAAAGAAAAACAGTGGGATGAATGATCAGGGAGGACGAAAAGAAAGGCATTGAAAAGAGATGAGAGGAAAATACACGGAGAGAGAGAGAAAGCAATTAAGTACAGGTATAAGAAAGTAAGAGACTCTGCAAGATCCTGAGGCTTTCTCCAAAGTCATGCTGGGACCATCTGTGCTGCAGACTGAGGTCCAAATTGCTCAGTCTCTGCCTCCATCAAATTGCATCAGCTGCTTAGCAAGGCCATAACCCCCAGCAGGAGGGGGGAGTCCACGCTGCCCACCTTGTGCCCTGAGGTGCTTTACCTGTTCGTGGTGCTCAATGCCCATGCTGATGGTGTTCACCAGGATTGCAATCATGATCCCACGGTTGAAATACTTGCTGTCCACAATCACTCGAAGCTTGACCCTCACTTCTCGCCACATGTCACTGCAGAGCTTCAGCCGTCCTCCTTCTTCCAGCTCCTCCTCCTTCTCCAGCGCTGAGGCACCCTGGTCCTCTTGGCTGCCTTCCCCCTCCCCCTCACTGGGTCCTCCATCCTCCTGGTCTGAGCCAGCGCTATCCAGGACTGAGAGCCTTCTGGATGCTTCGTGCTCTGCCCTATGGCATCGGGGGCAGTTGGTGGGATCAGAGGTTGCTGTCACAGCGATGGGCTGGATGCCCTGAGGAGGGCAGCCAAGAGAGTTGTGCTGCTGGCAAAGCCCTGGAAAGAGAAATGGTGTTGCTTAAAGAAGGAGGATATGAAAAAGACATTCAAAGTGGACACCTGCTTGGCTTCTGGGTATTTACACAGGGTAACTGGGCTTTTTAGCTGTGAGGATGATTAAATGTTGTGTTGCATGAAATAGTTATTTAGTTGTTATTTTGCACTGGGTGATTTGGAATTTGCGCTGAGTGGTCCTTGTGTTTCGTGGAATGGTTTGTGTTGTACCGCATGGTTTGTTGTTCCCTTCTCCCATCACATGGTCTCTCCCTCATCCACCCCTTTGCCCTGTACCCCCTGGTGGTCTGTCCCCTGGTTACCCCTCCCCTCACCCTTCCTCAGTGGTATTCCATTGGCTGCGATCCTCTTTCGCCTGCCCCCATTCCCTCAGGTATAAAAGTCTCCCGCAAGAAGGGAATGTCCTCTTTTCTACCTGGGGGGTCGCCAGAGTCTGAGGTGTCCCCTCTCAAGTCAATAAAAGGAGGACCCTCGTCCCCGCATGGAGAAGAGCGTTTCTCATCTTTTACTTTTGTCCATGTAAGACCGTGTGGGCTGGAGTCCTTAGCTAGCCAGAGTGGACCCTCAACAGCCCGAGAGACATGGATTTACAATTAAACACTGACACATCATCTCAAGGGCAACAATGGGAGCTGTTGCCATTGGGGGCTCTATGCTGACAGGCTGTGTCTCCAAAGCACACGGTACTGTTCAGCTTGCCTGTGATTAGGCTGAATGGGGTTCATGTCCATCAGAGAAAGAACTGCTTTGTCTCATGCAGAAATCATAGCTTGAGACTCACAAGCTTGTGTTAAGTAGGACCTGAGGGGAAAAGTGGTCATGAGAGCTGCTTTTGGCGTGAACTGCTACAAATGGGGTCTGAGAACCTCCATGCTGAACGGAACTCTCAAAATCAGAGAACTGAACTCTCTAAATCAGAGAAACTACATTAGCAAAGCATCTCAAGAAGCCAGAAGAGGTAACACAGGAACACTTCCTCCTGACAGTATGCACTATGAACCAGAGAAATCTAAATTTGTCTTCCTTGATCCTCCATTTTGGCCAGGAAGATCAAATGGACACTGAGGGAAATGAAGCAATTTATTCATTAACACAGCGCATGAAGCCTGCAGAAACTTTTCTCCCAGCAAGTAAAGAAAATGGAAGTTTGAGTATGCAAGACACGCTGAAGGAAAATCTGCCTTTTTGCTTGTTAATGGGAGCATAACTTAGGAAAGGCATCAGCAGGCAGTTAATACTAACTCTATAAAACCATTTTTACAGTGACTTTTCCAGCCAGGAACACAATTTAAATGATATCTCACGTCTAATTTTACACAACACCATGTGCTGCCATCAAGAGAAATTGTCTCCATTGTCCTTGCATATCAACCAGACTTCTTCAGCATCACTCTTTGGTTCAGGCAACACCTTATTGCAATTCAACTCTCTTTGCCTGTCTCTTGAGGTCTGGAAGCAACTCAGTTTGGGAGGAGAGCTCTGGGAGACCTGCTGTGGCCCCAATCCTTTGCCCCACTTTGTTGTATCCCCTAATTCTTCTCTCTCCCAAACTGCTATCAACACTTGGCTATACCAGACATGGAACCCTTTACAAGCCTCAATGTCTTTATCTCTTTATGGTCTCAGGGTTTCAGATCTGGATTATCCATGCTCCCTGCTGGCCAGCCCTGTTTCATTCCCATTCTTGCCGGTCACCACCACCTTGCTGGTCTGGTGTGCTGGCCACGGTGCCACGCTCAGTGGCCAATGTTAATTCTAATTCTGTGCTTTATAGGCACAGGTCCTTTGGCAAGCTGGCACATGGAGACGCTCCCATTTACTGCCACATTTCCGCCACCGGCATCTCCAGCTTTACCCACGCAATCCTTACTGTAGTGCCGCTGGCTTTTCCTGTTGCCGCCGGGTTTGGCATGGCCGGGCTCCTGCACGTGGCCGTGGCGCCAGCTCTGCACGCTGTTGTACAGCCCCAGGGTGCGACGCTTGGCCTTGCGCAGGATGTGGCAGACGTACTGGAAGATCTCCTCATAGCAGTCTCCCGGCTCCATGTAGCTGGCAACGGTGCTGGAGGAGAGGTACCGGGCCCTCTGCTCCTGCATCAGCTGGTGCTCCCGCTGCTTGGTCTCCGAGAACTGCGTGGCGATGACCACCAGGCACAGGTTGATCATGAAGAAGGAGCCCACCTAGCAGCAAAGGAGAAGAAGGGACCAATGTCAGCATTAAAAAGAACATGTGGGAGCAGGAATGTATGAGGAGAGAGGAGAGGAAAGTGACTGGAGGCAGACAGACAAGTAGGAATCAGTCTGCATATGGAGAAGAGATTTCAGAGAAAGACAGGAGTGCATGAGCTTGGTTTTGATAGCTCACTCAACATAATTTCCATGCAGAATTTAAAGCTATGCATTGAAATTCAGGAAATAGGTCAAGCTTTCAGCAGATTTTGGGACCCTTAGCAATGACTTATAAGTTACATACAAACGGTTTGATGAAAACTGGACTTTATTTTCCCCTCTTCTTTGTGTTAAATAAAAGGTAGGAGACAGAGAATCAGCTTGGTTGATTTCTCCTCTGCTAATTAATTTACCACTGGAAAAATCATGCACTGCCATTTATAGTCTCCACCTCTTGGAAGAAATGTCAGTATTCTCAGATCATTTTAATGCCATACTAGTATACTTGGGGCATACTATTGATTTCTACCATGTGCACCTTAATTCTCCATATAGGGAGATGGGGCTTTCCTCAAATGAGTGAGCTTTTGAAATCAAACAGGATTTTACAAATAAAATGTGTCCTTTTTTAGAAGGACACTGAGCAGTCTGGTAAAGCCAGGCTTCCTTGCTTATTTTCTATTCTTCTGATACAATACATATCATATTAGTTCTTCTTTACGTTGTCCTCTGGCCTACATAGGCTTCTCATTTCAAACACAAAAACTGCAAAAAACACACTCCCAATTTCTTAGAAAGAGCAAAAAAATGCCCAAGTTCTCCCTATTCTCCATACAGAAGACCAAATGTCTACCAGGCTTAATTTAAAACTTGCATGTCCCCTTTAAACCCCAGTTTTCCTATTTATAAAATGGAGCAAGCATTTCTTTGTGCTAAGAGTTCCAGAGGCAAAATAAACTCACCCTGTGTTACATACAATGAAATTAGAGATTAATTTCCACCAGGAGATCTATCTGTAGATAGATAGGTAGATAGACAAAGATAGATAGGTAGATAGATAGATAGATAGATAGATAGATAGATAGATAGATAGATAGATAAATAGATAGAGGGTAAATCCTGGCCTTCAATATGATAAGAATTTCATACATAAAAGGGCTAGTAACTACATTCAAAATCATTTTCAAAAGCTGTGACACCTTGATTGGGGTCTACTCCCTGCAGAGCTGTGTCAATAGGGCATTGATAAAATGCAGAGCCTAAATTCTGGACAAGGACTCTGCATCTGCAGTGCTCTGAAACAGACTCCGTGGGGCAGCCCCTGGCAGGAGATTAAGCACCAGCTCAAGATTTCTGCTTCCCCTGGACCTGTGAGTACCCCTGCTAGGGGCACCCTGGCACCAGTTTCTCCTGTATGAACCCACAAGGACCCGTCTCCCCTCACTGTCCTTCCTTTGCAAGCAAACAGCTCTGACAGAGAGCAGGGTTCAGTCCTGACCTTGTCTTTACATGTCTCTTCTCCTGTAAAGCCTTTCCAGCAAAGGGGACAGAGCTGGGACCATCAGGTGATAACCTGACCCCAGTGCTTGTGAATAGAAAAAGGGTTTATTTCAGCAGGTACCTCAGAGCTTGTTTTACTTATCCAAGCAGCCTGTCCCTCAATTCATAGCCCTTACTGCCCCCCTGACCAGTGTGCCCTTCTGGGTGACCCTTTCTCTTGGACACGGGTGCCCTTTGTTCAAAGGGGACGTTTCCCTGCTAGCATCTCAATAACCCTTTGAAACATGAAGCTCTTTCCAACCAGATTCAACATAAGGACAATAAAGTATCTCAAAATAAAGGGCTTTTTTTTCTCCCCCTCCTCCTCTCAGCATCCTTCAAAGCTGTTCTAATTCTGTTTCCCTTCATCACTGAACCCTTCTCTTCTCTTTCCTTCCCCCATATTTCAGCCTATTTTTCCTTCAGCTTCAGCATGCAGCCTTGAAAATTAAAATAACGCATCATTCAGATTCCTTTGCCTTCACCCAACATTTTCCCTAGTCTGTGATGTCTTGCATGTTTTATTTTAACTGATGAGCATATTACTGGGAATCTAAATTCTTCTCCAATGCACTCTGCTCAGCAGCCTGATACTCACCTGGGCTTTCCCTTTTGGTTATGTCTCTGCTGGCACTGAGGCAGGGCAGGGAGTGGGACACCAGCTGTGTGAGCATTTCTGAAGCACCACTTGTGACACTGCCCCATACTCTGCAACCTCCCCCAACTCCCAAACAAGAATTAGGGCTTGCAACACCTCTCTAGGCCACAAGAGGAAGAGCTGAGGGCTGAGATTCCCTCACCAGGACTGCACTGTCAGCCTAGGGCTGAATCTAGAGTGGGGTTCAGGTTCACATCCCTGAGCCCTGTCCTCATAGGCACCGTTTGCTGCCATCTCCCACCAGATGAACAAAAAGGGGGGAGTGAGAAGACTGGATATGGGAACTACTTCCCAGTCCTTATTCTTTTAGCTAGAAACATCAAACACAAAGCAAATTAGCTTGGTTAATCCTTAAAACCACAGGCAAGTCCGTAAACTCTCAGTCTCTGCTGAGCTTGGCACTGCCTCCCAGCTAGGAGAAGGACAGGAAGGGTCCCAGAAGGCTCCTAATTGAATGATTCATCTCAGCTGGCTGAGCAGAGAGACAGAAAGAGTCAGACATGGAGTCAAAGCATTTGAGAGAAGCAGATGGAGACCCTTGATTCCGAGTCCCAACACAGGCTCGTGTTCAGCCTTGAGACTGAGCTGTGCTTTGATAAAGCAGACCCTGGCCTCATTCAGCCCAGAGTTCAAGCCCCATCTCTGTAATAGCTGACAAAATCTGACTAGTGCTGCAAATCCTGACTTGTCAATTACTTTTACTACTTATGCCTGGATATCCAGCTTGCCTTCTGAGTCCCACACGTGTAAGCACAGAGCCCTTCAAGGAGCCTCTGAGTGCTGCATTGCAGATGCCAGTGTAAGAGTTCAGAAGAGCTTGCTCCAGTCCAGGAGCCATAGCAGTGGCCAAGTAGCTGGAAAGATGTCAAAGAGACACCTGGACCTCCAGCAGGAAAACTCAAGTGAAACACTGACCCAAGAGCAGGGAGTAGTCCTTCCTTCATGTCATATCCATGATCTCTGGTCAAGGGTGAAGCATTTTAAAATCTGCTGAACACATAAAATGCTTTTCCTAGGTTGTTCTACAAGGCCATTCAAGAGTGCCATGCTCAGTCAGCACTCTTCCCCTCAGAGAAGCATATCTGTGCAGGATTTCTAACTGTGCTGGGAGTGTATCCAGGTGGTGGAGTCTTCTTCCTGCCATATGAGCAGTAGCAGGTAATGCCTTTATGTAGGTGTTTGCAGATATCATTGTAGAAAAGAAGTCATGGATGAAAGCACAGCTCTAGACAGAAGCTGCAGAGATCCAGCCCCAGAAGAGTAAGTCTGAGTCAAGGCTAGAATGTGAGTGGAAAAGCAAAGAGTCAGGGCTTAAAGCACGTCTGTCAGAACAATCCTGCTTAGAAAGCCAGGCCTTCAAAGCATGGAGAAGGAGGGAAGGATAAAGGTTGGAAGGGCTGTACTTCATGAGACTTAAAGAGAGATCATCATTTCTATATGAAGATTCAGATAGAAAATGCAGCCAAATGATATCAAGTTAGACATGATGGCATTGCTATGTGCTGCGAAAGATGCATCACACACCAAGGAGGTAGCAGGAAGACTAAATACTTCTTTGGCCTAACTCCACCAAAGGTAAAGAAAATATTCCACCTAGCATATGACTCCTTTGTTCTCAGCAGTCCCCAAAGTAACCTGAAATTCATGTTCTCCTGTGTTTGACAGAAATAAACATATATGGCTTCTGCAAATGAGGAGGGAGTGTCTAGAAATGTCAATGACACTCTGCAGTAACATCTCAGGTGGAGTGTTTAATTGAGGGTTTTCAGTGCCTGCAAATTCAGAGACACAGTTTGAATCACTGTGAATCCACATGACGTGAGCCAGCACTAGAAGGATACTTAGAAACCAAAAATATGCTGGCAGAATTTATGTAGTTTGAAATGTGGGGGGAAGGACAGTTTCTGGAACTGGCCTACAAAAGACTGGGTATGTGTGCTGCAGTGGTTAAACACTGACCCTGGCTTCCTGGCCCGGGGAGAAACTGGAACTGTGGGACAAGGAGTAAAGTCTGTGTCTAATTGCATATTCTACAAATTGGGGTATCCTGACCATGCTGCTCAAAGTCAAAATGCAGGTGGGTACTAAATATCTATTGCATTGTGGGGTAAATAAACAAAATTAATGGGAAATTATTATTTTCTAAACTCCCAAAAAGCTGTAGTTATCCAGTTTGCCCTTGAGAACACAGCCTGTGGAAACTCCCTCCCATCATCCCATTCTGGGTAATCACATCTCTGCACTGTCTCTTTGGGACTCTCCAGCATCAAAGTAAAATTAACATTCCTTAAGGTATATTTCACCTCTGCTGTCCAGGTTCATGCTTCTCCACAGGGAGTACGTCATAGTCCTGTTTTTATCTCCTTGTCTTTTCCTTGTGAGAATAGAAGGCTGTAAGGCAGGGTGAAATCAAGGATATAGTAAGATTTTTTTAAGTGTTCTGACCTGAATGGGCCAATACATTTTTTTTTTCTTTTGGGCCACTCTTCATATGTACAGGCTGCAGAATTTCTCACAGAAATGGAGTAAAGTCTGCTTTGTCTCAAGTCGTTGCATGCCAGCTTGATGTAAACTACAGACTGTACTAGGTCAGTCTGTTAGTGCTACTGGGTGACTGCTTTTAGAGATCCTATTTCTGGAAGGGCATGGGCCTAGGACAAGTGTTGGATGAAGATCAGAGTCCTGGCCAGGTCCATTCATCCGAATGCACGCTGACCTTGGAAATGTACACTGAGGTCCTTACTCAGTGACCTGAAACTAAATTGATCCTACCACATACAGATTTTATACTTCCCATAATTCATCCTGTCTTTCCATTTCACACTTGACTTTGGTCCCCCAGGTGAGCAACGTGCAAGAGTCTTCATAAAAAACAAAATCCTGCCTTGTTAGAAACAGGATATTCCCTCCAAGAAAACGCACTTATGCAAGGGAAGCCTGAGGAACGGGGAGGCAATGGCACCATGTTTCTCAGCTCTCGTCCCATGTGCTGATAATGCATATCCTTGCAGAAAACCAACCTTCAAACTTCATTTGTATAAATCCGCAGGGCTTATAAACTGCTTATTAAGTTCTCATTGCTGACACGCTTCTTTCTTTCCATCCTATCATCCACAAGGGATCTCCTGTAGCCAGTTTATTTTGGACTGCTGACACTTTTGGAGCAGTAGCTCCTTTTCATTCGCGGTGAGGAAATAATTCAGCGTGACAGACCCTGAATCTAACAAAATGTGAATCTCAGACTCTCAACTTGATAAACCCAGGTGCTGCCAAAAGCTCCTCATTCAACATGGCTCAAAAATTACTCAAGAGCTTAAACTGTGTGGAGACCTAGTAGAAGGGCAGAGAAAGAACTGGCTTTTAAGTCAACTGGTCTGGGGAATTTACTTTGCAAGAAGATCTGCCAGTGACAATATTGTTCTACATTGGGCACATATAACTTCAAAAATCAATCTTAAGTATATTTTTGAGTGAAGGCTAATAACGTGGCTGACAACTATATATGTGATCCTGCCTCAGACTTTTGGTGAAAATCAACTAGCTGGATTTCTGAAATTTCTAGAAGTTTGTTTCCCCAGTATCTATGTTGACCTAAGACCTGTTTTTTGTCAGCTCTTAGCTTGCATTGCTGACATTCATCAAACCTTATACTTACGATTATCAACAAGATAAAGTAGATAAAATTGTAGAAGGAATGGGCATCCATCACATAGTACATGATCTCCACCCACCCTTCCAGTGTGATCACCTGCAAAGACAAACAAGAGAAACAGGAGGTATATTCCAGAGCTCACTCCTCAGTGTATAACAAGCAGATACTGGCAGGATGGGTGCAACCCAAGAAATGTGAGAAACAACAATTCATTTCAACGAAGCCAAATTTCCATTTTGGGAAATCAGCATGGTACTGTTTGGTGACACTGGCATACTGTCAAAGCCTGTGAGATCATTCTAGTCCACAGCAGGAATATTTCATTAAAATAGTTCATTTCCCTGGATCACAGCAGGGGCAAACCCACAGCAGGTTGCTCTGCCCCTTGGACTGGACACCGCGTACAGCCGGACAAAAAGAAAAAAGGCATGGATTTTAGCTCCCATCTGCAAGACGTGCTGGGAATTAATAATAAAAAAAAAGGATTCCTTTACTATAGCTGTCTCGATGGAGAGGAAACTGGTACAAGTCAGCCTGAAGAGTGGAGTTTATTTCAGCAAGTGGGTTCATGTGTGCACTGTCTCCCTTACCAGGGGAGTTACGAGGCCCTTTACTTTGCATCTCTGCCACACCCTGCAGAAACTACCACTGGAGCCCAGAAGGACTGAACTTGAAAAACAGAAATATAAGCTTGAGCCTTGTAAGGAGGCTAACTCAGACTTACCTGAAATATCACAATCCAGGCATATCCGATGTTGTCGAAGTTGATGGCACCCTTGTGTGGGTTGGCATTGCCTGTGCGGCACACGTTGTAGTACTGGTTCCAGTTCACACACATGCCACTGACATTAAACTCTTGTCGGACTGAATTGTAATAATAATAATCATCCTTGTCCAAACAACACTCATGGCCTCGCTCCTTCAGCGGGGGTATTTCATGACAGCCCATAATTCCATTATCTCCTGACAGCGAGCAGATAAAGGGCATCTCATCATCTTCCTCTGGCTGGTAATAAGGGGGCAGGACAATGTCACCTTGTCTGCAAAAGAAGCCACAGTCAAATTTCCTGTGACAAAGAGTTTCCTATTTGTCAGTGATACTGGTGGGGCTGGGAGCCCCCATTCTGAAGTTTATCAGGGACTGCATTGGGTGGGTGATTTCCAGGTTTATTGACTCAGGAGAAGGGGAGGAATGACAGGGATCCCAAAAACCAGCAAATTTCCAGGGTGAGCCCCCAGTTTTCAGAGCTTTTCCTGCCATCAGATCACCCCAGGCCAAACTGCACAATCTGCTTGCATGGAGATGAAAAAAAGCTGGAATGCAGAGATTTGCAGTCTGATATTCTCCCCATTAACATCAAAGCTAAATCAGATGCAATGACATTAAGGAAGTTCATCAAGCTTTACTGTAATATGTTCATATATGTAACTGCTGATGGACATGTTTTATAACATTTGGCAGTGAACCTTCTGTACTTCTAAAAAAAAATCCAGTTCATGCATAATTAACATTGCCCAGATAAGCCTTAAAATTTGGAAATGGAAAGATAAAATTGACTTAACCTTAACTTTGACTCCTCCTTGACAGCTGGCATTACGGGTGCAATGTTTTATGACAAGTTCATGTATTTTTTCCAAATAATGCAAGCACCTTCCAAATGCATGAATAATTAAAATCATCTATGCTTGCCTAGCTGGAGATGAGCTAATATCAGAAAAGTGAAAGGTGGAGATACAAAAAAAAAAAAAAAAAAGGATTAAGCTCTATCTGGTGTATTCCTTGTAGTGCTACAATGCACAACTTTCATGCTGTGCAAATGCTTTTCACTAAGTGTCATTGGAAGAGGACAGGTGTTGATGAAAAAGAAAAAGACAGGCTCTGATTGTTATCTAAGCAGGACTAAACTACAAAGGTATGTTGTAACTCATCCTCATCATTGGTGCATGGGGACCTTCAGAACTGATTTCCCTAGTAATGGTCAGCCAAATATTTTCTATTATCTGTCATTGTGAAGGCTGTGGCCCCAATTCACTTCTCAGTTACATCAACTCTGCATGGATGTAATTACACTCATTAAAGAAGTGCTACTCCTGATTTACATAAAGGACAATCATCCTAAACAGTGGTTTTTCCCCAAGGAATAAATAAACACAGGAAATGCCTGCTTTAAGCAGCTCCTACTCTGCAACTCCACTGCTGTTCTGCACATTGTATTTTCACACTTTTTTTTTTTCCAATTTGAGATGCTCTAAAGCTTCAGAACTGTTTAATCAGTTTAAACTGATCTACAGCTCTAGGTTTTCTTTAAGCAGTCTACACTGATAGCACGCCTGGGATTAGCATACGGTTTTAAGAAAACGTTTTAAAGCCTGAGATCTACTAAAGCCAGAGAGTCAACAGGAAGAGCTGTGTCCTGAAACTGGGTAATCGGAGAATTCATGGCAGGCAGGAGCTTTTCCACCCCACTGCCTGTAGGAGGAGTAAAGCTGTGCACTGCAGACTCCCCCCTGAACCCCCAAACAAACCTCGGATACCTGTAATTGACCCCTGTGCGGCTTCAGGCTCTCTTTGCCAGATGTGTTCCCATGTTTCCCCATGAGTTTTTTGTCCCATTCAAACATTAATTCTTTGCTTTCAGATGCTCTCACTTCTACTAACCCAGCTGTGGGACACCTCTCCCGCCAGCCATCTATCCCTTCCCCATGGCACTGGCCACATGCAATTCTACTCCTGAAGTTTTCTGGAAATTTCTCAGTGTCCCTCCAAAGGTAATGCACTACTGTTGAAACAGAGACCCCAGCTCCATTTTGGAGGCATCAAAGATGTTCCTGGATGCATCAGGCAGCCCTATGGCTTTCTGTAAGACTCTGTTGAGTGTTGTTTTCTGTCAAGAGGAAGCAGGTTCAGGATCTTTCGGCAGCATGTTTCAGAGTTTCAGTTCTTTCTGGGGGTAGGAGCGCTATCCTGTATTACTAGGCATGGCTGGAGGGGACAGCCATGCTAACCCATGCCTTGATCAAATCCAAATGAGCCCAGACACCTGCTGTGAAGACAGAAGAAAACCAGCTGTTTTTGCCCACCCTCCCCTTCCACTGCAAGATGTGACCAACACCCTCACACTATCACTCCACACTTGGGAGTAAGTGATGCGCAGAGACCCTGGCAGAAGACATGAGCAGGCAGAGGGAAAGAGAAACATCCACACAAGGAAAGAAGAAAGGAGATGTTGTCTCCCAGTCACTCACATTGTGAAGTTCTCCTCCATGAAGCAGCGGTTGCGGAGCAGCCCAGCCCACAGCTGCACCCCAATGATGCCGAAGATGAAGAAGACAAAGAAGCAGAGAAGAAGGACGTTCCCCAGCATGGGCAAGGTGTCCAGCAGCAGGTTCACAAGGATGCGCATGCCTGCAGGGGAAGAAGAGAACCAGAAGGAACAAGTGTGGGGCACAGGGATAGAGAAAGGGGGAGAGGAAGGAAAGGAGAAGAAAAGGAAAGAAGTTTACAAGATATGCATAATAAAAGCAAAAAGCCCCATGAAAAGCAGAGTGTCAGAAATTAACCACTGTCCAAACTTGGCCAGATTTATGGATATTGCCCTTTCTCATCCTAACCTCTACAGACAGGCAGCCAGCAGAGCTGCTGTGATGCTGTGATCTCTTAACTTTAGGCCTCCATCTGCGGCAGAGAAGAAAAGAGAATGAGACTTTTGGTGCCATCAGCTATCTGACTGACATACCTCCCTCCCCTTTCCCTGCAGAAGGACAATTGAGTGACAACAGCCCCATTATCCAATGGCTCCAACTGAAAGTCATCCCAGTACAGCAACTGCATGCTGCAGCCTGTGAGACCTGCATGGACAGACCAAGGCCAGCCTGCCAGTGGGATGAACCTTTTCAGAACATATAAACTGGCATAGATAATTGGGTTTTTTTCAGTGACAGTATCATCAAGAGACAGTCATGAAAACCACTATTTCCTCCCCCGGCTAGTCCTCATGCCCCAGTGGGGCTGGAGCACACAAGTAGCAGGCACAGCCCAAAAAGCTTCCAGCACAGAGTCTCTGCCCAGTGCAAATGTTTCCAGAAATATTTTTTTTTACTAACTAATTACCTAATGAATTATTCCTGTGGTTTTATTTTCCCCTTGGCTCTTTAGTGCACAGCCACACGTAGGGGTAAACATAGTCCATTTCTCCATGGAGCTAATGGCTTTTCCTCTGCTCTCCAGGGATGGTGAAAGCCTAGAAATTCTTCTGAGCATCACAGTACTGCCTTTATCCCTGTGCACACCTCACGAGGTTGTCTATCCTTGTCTCCATGGAGGTCCCCCCTCAGATACCAAGAGAGTTCCTTCACTGAAGATATTCCATGTAGGCCAGCAAGTAATTAGCTAATTAGGTATTTAATTAGGTATTAACCAATTCATTGCTTCAGATGACAGTGGAAGGGGAGAGAGGAGGGGAAGATAGGATTAGGATTCTCTGACAGCCCTTTGAGGCACAAGATAATCTCCCTTGTGTACCCAGCACCAAGTAATTACCACACAATACTATACATTATGCTCCATGTCTATTCCCCAGACTGCTCGCCCCACAGACAGGGGAGGGAAGTGGCACCTGTGGTGGGGCAGGCAGGCATGGAATACACAAACAATGAAGGAAGAGGGAGAAGTGTGCCTGCTGTGGAACAGCAGACTGGTTTAGATTAGTAGAGAATGCTTTGGAGACAGAGCGGGGTGGAAGAGACAGGAGTGGTATTTACAGGTATGTGAGGTGTAGGAAGGAGAAGATGCTCATTGGTGCCTACAGGGGACATGAAGGATAAAGGATGATGGCACTAGCTCTAAGACCAGGCTGTGGAGCAGTAGTTAAGCCCTGCTGCCTGCCTGTTCAGCTGTGTCACCAGTCACTGCATAAGGCAGCTTCTAGATGAGTACATCAGGGACACAGCTCCAGCCACTCGCTGGGGATCGCAGCTGTGCCCCGAGTCACTGACAGCTCTCTGACCTCTCAGTGCACCAAGTCCAACAGCACAGCCACTGAGACCTGCTGGGCCCTGTAGAAATGCTCTGGACAGCACTGGGACTTCAAGACTGTGCACCCTCACTGCAGTGAAGGTGCTCCCTGCATTAATGTTGGGTCACAGAAGGAGCTCAGTAGTTCCCACAAACTGTCCTGGTCAGTACATTAGGGAGAGTCAAGTGACACGGGAAGCTGTGCCAGTAATGCTGCAAGAGGGGGTGGTGTTTTTCAGTTCAGTTGATGCTAGCTCCTTTTCAGAACTGGATAATAGGACAGATGAGGTTGGCCTTATGTTGAAATGCAGAACAGACAAAACAGACATTCCCACCAGAATTTTACAGACAGCATCCTTGTTGGGTCAGAATTTACAAAAATTGATTTTGTCTATGTTCCAAGAGAAAGCAAATTATGTGCAAAACTTGTCTGCCTTTTTCTTGGAAACATCCTGCTTGCCCATACGTTCCCCATCCTGACTCTCATAGGGACTACTGATGGTACAAGATTATGCTCTCCACAGCTCCAAGATTATAGCTATTGCCCCCATGTTAGGCCCTCTGGAGTACCTGGGGCCGTGACCCAAGAACTGGCAGGTGGCCCCACCATCTGGCATCTTTTCCACATCACAAAGAATTTCAGCATCAACAGGTTCTAAGTCCAAAAGAAACCAGTTTGGGTTTTTTTTTTTATTTTCCAGTTAGACAGCTTCATCTTTCTCTTCCCATTGATGTTGACTGTGGATATGAGACTGGCTCTTCAAAAGCAGTAATTCTGAATCTACACCCATCAAAGCATTCAAACATCAGTTGCAGTTGCAGGAGAAAGAGGGAGAAAGGCTGAATGGCCTAAGGCCAACAGGTGATGATTTACCATAGAAGCTGGTGACCAAAATAATGAGGTCTCTAAAGCAACTGCCTGACAGTAGAAATAGGAAGTGCAACTTTGGGAGTATTCTGGTTTGGGGAACTGGGATGCCTCCCTTTTCCAAAGGGCCCTTGCCCTTTGCCCAAGCTGCCATCCACAGCAACACCTGTGCTTCTTGAATGACAAATTTTGAAAGGCACTGGAAAGCCCCTTGTGAAAATCCTGCTGCTGCCTCCTTCCCACCTTCTGCTGCCTCTACCTGCTGCTCAGCCATTTTTTTCTTGCTCTGCCTACAGCTCCTCTCCGCCTCTGTGCTGCTCCTCAGCTTCTCCCGGCCTCCCTCCCCACTGCTGCCTTTCCCCACATCCCCATTTGTCCTTTACCATTGGCAGAGCAGAAGCCGTGCTGGCTCACAGTAAGGAGGGGATATGAAAGGGACAGTGACCTTTTCTGAAGCATCCTTTGTAAAAAGGGAATGCTGCTCAAGAAGAGAAAGGAAGAGAGGCTGGGCAGTCTGGAGGAAAAGCACGGAGAGAGAGCATTGATGAAACAACATTCAACAACCAAACAGCCTTCCAGGGCATCAAATCTGAAAAGGTTTTGCTCTTCAAGGGAAATAAAAGCTAGAAACATTAAATATTCATGAGTGCCAGGTGTGGGCTCGCAAAGATCTTTTCTCCACTCACTCTGACCAGGGGAAGGGAGGAAATGAAATGGCCTAGTCTGTGGGCATCCAAGGAAGGAAACAATGCTCACATACTGGTTCTCTGCTGCTCACCCACGCCCTTGAGCAAGGGGTAGAGAAGGGTGCTCGATGGTGCCTCGAAGGCAGGGCTGCTTCTGGTAAGATATCCCGCATGAGCAAAGCCACATGTGCGTTCATCACTCAAACACAGCAGGAGTTGGGGGAAAAGTATGTAGAGGGATGAGAAATGGTGGGAAGGCGAGAGAAGTGCCCAGAAGTGACCGTCAGAAGGAAACACAGGGCCGAGCAAAGCTTCTGAGCTCCCTCCGTGGTTCAGAAGAAGTAAATCGTCTGTCTCACCCTGATGGCACCCAGAGGCCCTTCCTGACAAATTCAGCAGACACTACAATGACCCGACCTCCTTCCAGACTCTTGCCATCAGCCCAGATTAGCCTGGCTATCGCAGCTGAGCGCAGCGGCGGGGCAGGAGGCGAGCCCCGGGCAGCCGAGCCCGCGGCCTGGGCCGACGCGCCCGTCACCGCCACCGCCACTGCCACCGCCACCGCCACCGCCGGGGCTCGGCAGCGCTGGCACTTCGCCCTCTCCCCGCCTGCCTCCTCCCGAGCGCCGGGACAGCTGAGCTGATTCACTCCGTGGTGCTCACCATCCTGTGATACGAACGGGGACCGGCTGAGGAGGGGTGAGAAACCCTGCTCTTTCTCACCGCGGAGGCTTTCAGCGTGAGGGACAAAGCCAACGCATGTGAAGTCAAAAGGAGATAGCGGCTTGAGGCAATCGTTCCCTCGCTTGGGGTAAAGCAGATGGAGGAGAACGTAATTCTCAGCTCCCATCTCATCTGCATCGTGGACCAAGCTACCAATTGTCATTTTAACTGGAACAAAAACAAATCTCCTTCCCGTCAGCATTTGTGACTGTAGCTGGCAGGACATTTTGCAGAATGCAGAAACTGAAGTGTCATTATGTCCCTCAGCCAGGCGGCTTGTCCAAGCATGCCTTCTTTCCTTCCTCCCCTGCCCCAGGACACATGGCAGTCCATCCAGCTAGCATGGGGTTGGCAGGATTCTCCTGTGCATGCTCCTTTATGGAAATTTTCAGAACCAAGGAACCATTCCAGATAGATTGTGCAGAAAGTACACAGCAAGAGAGGCGCACCTTCTTCTTTTATTCAATTTTGCAGCCAACCCCTGTAGTTAAAATAATCTCAGTTTGTGTGCACAATGCAAGCTGCTGCTCCAACTTGTGGCCATCCTCACTGCTCTCCTGCTGAGAAGGCTTAGCTGTCATTTCACACATTGCATTCATAAACATCAGCTCCAGCTTGGGCCAAACACTACCAAGAGACACCAATCATCTGTGGGTCCAACAGCAGACACACTGCCAAGCTGACCTATACTATAACCCACAGCTTCCCTTGCCATGCAGATCCTTTCTCTTTGATGCATTTCTTCTAACCGAGGCCTCTTCTGCAAACAACATGTGCAAGCTAAAGGAGTTCAGCTGGAAGAGCCAGCATGCAGCTCCAGATGCTTTGTCTTCAAGCTGCAAAGCCAGCCTCACTCACATTGCAAACCAGCACCGCCTGCTTTGCACCAAGGCAAGAGAGAGAGCATGTCCAGATGGATGGCCAGACCCAAATTAAATCAACTCTGTGGAAAGACTGGTCCAGTTGACAGACAATATGAGGTACTGAGAGACCTTAAGCCAGTTCTGCCGCTAAGGAAAAACTGCCCCAGACACACTGGGCTCATTCAGAGAAAAGCTAAGTCTTCCCATCAATCTCTTTGTCAGCTTCTGGGTGTGTTTGCAGGGTACATTTAGAGCTGGGGGTTTAGCACTTGCAGATGGTCAGCATGATCCATAGCTCAGGAGCACTGGTCAATTCCTCACCAAATCCCCACTTTTGCCTTACTGACAAGCAAGGCCTTTTAGCATCCCTGACTGGCTCAGGCACCTCATCCTACACAGCCTGTTGATGACATAACCTCAAATTATCTTTGTCACTCCCCAATGTAACCACAGAAGAGATCAAAACATGACATTTCCAGCACTTACAAAGCTTCAGCCAGTACAGAGAGCTGTTGTTCATTTTCTTAGTACCATGGGCATACCAATCCTCATCTTCATACCATGACTTCTCTTAGAATACTCAAGTTTAAACATTAGGTGCCCCTACTCCTTACCTTCAAGGTACTTTTCAGCTTAAGCCTGAGGTAGCCAAAAAGAGAGAGAAACTCCAGAAAAAAACTTGTTGTCCATAGGTTCACCCTGCTGGAACAGAGCTTTCCAGACTAGGTTTAGAGTACACTCATATAAGAGGAAAATAATCTCTTTAAACTTGCTCCAAGGCTCTAGAAACAATTCCCTTGGGATCCCGGGACTAACACAGACCTCACCTCTTTTCAGTCAGAGCAAGACATGGACCAGAACAGGTCATGAGCATGAAAAAGGAAAGTAAGAAGAGAAGAAAAATGCACCACTTAAAATGCTTCCCAACAGACATTCAGCTAAAACAACCCCTGAAAAGAGAGTACAAATGAAACCAGAGATAAGCTCTTTTCCTTGGAGGGGAAGAGAAGCAAATAAACACACAGGCACTGCAGAGCCACAGTGCTCAGCAGGCTGCCAAAGGGGGCTCAGGTGGTGCTGCCAGGTGATGTGAAGAAGCAAGCTCAGAAGTGAAGCCTCATAATTGCAGACCTGACCCCACAGTTGCAGTGGCTTCAAGAAAGAGAGCAGAGCAAAATCCAGAGCATTTACCTTGACACCTAAATGCTGACATTTCTGGAAGAAGAGTGGCCGCAGTCCAAGCTTTTCT